>NC_064860.1:47441098-48171098 GCF_024139225.1 Suncus etruscus | reverse complement strand
AAAGTGACCCATTGATCTATGATTTGATAATTCCTCTTGTCTTTGTATTGTAACAAATAATATGAAGTAAATTTATTTGTGCCTGTAAGGGAGCAGATTATGGTGGTGGATGAAAAACTGAAGACACTGATGAAGGTAGGTCACACTAGTGGAGGAATTGGAGTTGGAACATTTAATTCCTGACACAAATACATTAGGAAACAACTTGTTAAATAATGGTGTTATAAAAATTTGTTTTAAAAATAAACACAAAGCTCCAAAACTAGATATTACAGGTGTTAAGGCACATGCTAATTTACACACAATCAACCCAGGGCTGACTCCCCAACACCATTCAGTTCCCAGATCATATATGAATTCAATCCTGGACACTCCCCACTCCCATCTCTGCCAGAGCATCCCATGTAATCCTGACATCACAAAGCCTGAGTATCACCACATTCACAGACCCTCATATTGAACTGTAGACCCAGTTGACTGAAAATCACTAAAAGGACCCCTGGGCCTCCAGAACACTGTTGGGAGATACTAAACAAATATCTCTTTAAAATATAAAAATATGGGGTCAGAGTGATAGCACAGTGGTAAGGTGCAAATAATCCAGAATCAACCCGGCATCCTACATGGTTCCCTTGAGCCTGCCAGGAGCTATTTCTCAGCACAGAGTGAGGAGTAACCCCTGAGGGCTGCCAGGTGTGGCTCAAAAAATAAGTAAATCAATAATAAAATAAAATATGAAAATATGAAAACAAATAATAAAGCTCAGGAATGTGAATTTGTAATTTTGTGGAGCAAAGTGACTTCAACATGATGCAATGCCTACACAAACAGCAGCATTTTGATGATTTAAAGTTACAAAAGGAACGTTACCACCTTTCACATAATCACTCCCAAACATATTTCCACAATTATCTTAATAGAAAACCAAAGAATTTTCTCTCCTCCTTTCCTCCTTCTCTCCCCCTCCTCTATCTTCCCCTCCCCTTTCCTCTCCCTCTTCTTTCCCTCTTCCCCACTTCTGTACCCCATCCCCCATCTCTTTTGGTGATGCTAGGAATCCAAATAGGATTGGTTGCATGCAAGGCAGTTAAGTACCTTATTCCCTGTACTATCTCTCTGGCCTTCAAATTCACTTTTAAAAATCTAATATATGGGGCCTGTGAGGTGGCGCTAGAGGTAAGCCTTCAAGTGCTAGCCAAGGAAGGACCGAAGTTCGATCCCCCCATGTCCCATATAGTCCCTCAAGCCAGGGGCAATTTCTGAGCGCTTAGCCAGGAGTAACCCCTGAGCATCAAATGGGTGTGACCCAAAAAAAAAAACAAAAAAAAAGTCTAATATATATTGTAGAAATTATTATCTTACAAAATTGGAAAAGGATGAAAGGGAAACTGCTGGAGGAAAGTGGACATTGGGGCTGGGATATTGTCTGACTTGAACAATATCATGGATAACTTTGTAAATCATTGGTGTCTCATTTTAATTTTTATTTATTTATTTATTTATTTTGTTTTTTGGGCCACACCCGCGGTGCTCAGGGGTTACTCCTGGCTGTCTGCTCTGAAATAGCTCCTGGCAGGCACGGGGGACCATATGGGACACCGGGATTCAAACCAACCACCTTTGGTCCTGAATCGGCTGCTTGCAAGGCAAACACCGCTCGCTGTGCTATCTCTCCGGGCCCTGGTGTCTCATTTTTAAAAAGTACAGAAGGCACAGGGATTAGTTTGTTAACACATTTAAAGAGAAAATATTTTTTTCTTTTAAGAGTTATTTTTAGGTACTTATTGTCCAGATTTAGACCCTAAAAGCATAATGATCATGATTCAGACTTTTACTTTTCACTTTTCAGGAAAAATCCATCATAGCAGGACCCAGACATTGGGCATTTCTTCATGGAGTCACTTAGCTTTATTATCAGGCGTGGGTTTAAATATCCTTCCCTGGAAGAAGTACAAAATCTGCCATTGTAGGATAAACACTCTTGAGTTAGTACAAAAGGCACAGTCATGTTTTAGGATGTTGTTTCAGCCAACGGTGATATGATCATAAGACAAGGTTGAGTGAGGAAATTACAATCAGGGGTTGTCTTAGAGTGTGTTCCTGTCACCTGAAGTCTTTTTGTTCTTTTACCCTTGTTAACTCTCCAAGAGTCTCAAATACCACTGATGTAAATAACTAATAATAAGACAAGGTTGAGAGAGGAAATGACAATCAGGGGTTGTCTTAGAGTGTGTTCCTGTCACCTGGAGTCTTTCTGTTCTTTTCCCCTTGTTAACTCTCCAAGAGTCTCAAATACCACTGATGTAAATAACTAGTGATAAGAGCCGGAAGCAAACGTATTGGAATTCTTGAATTTTCCTGAGCAACAATATAATAAAAGTAGTGAACTAACAAACTATCACTGAATTGAGGGCAAATTTTATTGTACCAAAGAACCTGCTAAGATATTTATTAAAAGGATTGCTTTGAACTATACATGGTATTCAGAGTTCAACTGCTTCCATAAGAACCAGGGGCACACCTGAGGGGCAAATATATTTTAAGTCAGTGGCCTGCCTCATGTATCCATTACTAAAGTTTAACATAGAGGTGTTGAAATATGTATAATTACATTCATCATATTCAGTCATTCATTGGTTCATTCATGTAGGAAAAAATTATGCATTGCTTACCTGTTTGTAAAGAACTCAAATTCACATTCAGCTTACATATTTAAAGTAATATCCATGCTTGGGTCTTACTTTAACATGATCCCTCAATAGGACTGACATGTCCAAATTCAAATAATCAGCCAAGATTTAAAGCTGGTCTTTTCAATTATTACTATAATATTTCTATTAAATGATCTTTCAAGAAACTGCTTATAGAATTTACATACAAACTTCCAAGTTCTATGTCTACCTGCACTTAATATCTGTGGTCTCGGGCCAAAGGGAGAAAATGGCTAATTCAGGTTTGATTCCGATACCTGGCACTGCCTGGAGTGATCCCTGAGCACAGAGACAAGAATAAGTGCTATGGGGCCAGAGAGATAGCATGGAGGTAAGGTGTTTGCCTCGCATGCAGAAGGTCAGTGGTTTGAATCCCGGCATCCCATATGGTCCCCTGAGCCTGCCAGGATCGATTTCTGAGCAGAGAGCCAGGAGTAACCCCTGAGCACTGCCGGGTGTGACCGAAAAACCAAACTAAAAAAAAAAAAAAGAATAAGTGCTAAACACTGATGAATGTGACCAAAAACCAAATCATGTATGTGTCAAAATTTACATTTATATATGAAAAATTAGATATTTTTATTTTTGTTTCATTTTAGGTTTAGTTTTTGGGCTACATCTGGCAGTGCTCAGAGGTTATCCTAGTTCAGCACTCAGAAGTGAACTACAAAGGGACACAGAAGAAAACTTTTAACACCAGGAAATTAAACAACTCACAACTGAACAACCAGTGGGTCAGAGATGAAATCCAAAGATTCCTGGAAACAAAAGAAATGCAAATTGAGACACAAATTATCAGAATTTGTGACACACTGCAAAGGCAGTACTAAGAGGAAATTTTATAGCATTGCAGGAAGAAAGGAAGAGGCCTACATAAAAAGCTTAATGACACAGCCTATAAAATTAGAAAATTATCAAAAAAGGAAACAAAAATAGGTAGACAGAGGAAATAACATACATAGAGCAGAAATCAATGAAGTTAAAATAAAAAAAATTATCTGAAAGATCAATGAAAGCAAATGTTGGTTCTTTGAAAAAAAAAATTGGAAACAGTCAGGAATCAGAGTCCAGAGGGCTCAGGTGATTATTGGGTTTCTGAGGAAACAGGAACAGATAAGGAGATAGAATGTATGTATGCGGAGAGCATGATAATTCAGCCGAGTTGGCGGGATGTGGTGAATAAAGAACTCTCATCCACTGCTGGTGGAATCTTGTCAGCTCCAACCCCTTGGGAAAGAGTCTGGAGGGTTCTCAGTAAACTCTCAAGCCAGAATGCTGTATGACCCAGCAATTTCAAACTTGTTTATCTATACCCAGGACAGAAAAACATTCCTTCCTGAAGACCAACTCAGAACACTATTTGATGAAGCCCATTCACAAACACAAGTGTGAAATATCCCTCAGTTCCTGGGTTCACATGTGAGGCCATAGAGATTTGTTGGAAAGTGGATCTGAGCACAGATATGGTCCAGATGGGAAATTATGTCAAAATGCAGAGACATTTTTCACAGACTTTGACAACAATGACTGAACAAAACCTACCTTGGGACCAATAAAGAAAATCCTACCCTAGGCTGTAGCCCAGGACTCATAAAAAACAACAACAACAACAAGATGTCTTATTGCAGAGGCCCAACTTGGACAACAGAGACTGAGCAGAACCTTTGGATCCATAATATCCTAGGCTTTTGCTTAGGGACTGAAGGAAAACAGGGAGCAAGTGTTACAGAAGACTGAAAACAACAACAATGATGGATAGGAACCTCTAGAACTGTAAAGACTCTATCCTAGACCTTGACCTATAACTTGCACAAATACCAAGATTTCTAGCTACACTGGCTTGATTTTCTCACACACAACTGAGAGGAAAGTTTTCTGGCACCACACAAAAGCCTTTGGGATGGGGTAATGAGCACCATATTTTCTGGTGTATAAGACAACTTTTGAAACAAAAAAAAGTCAACCAAAAATCGAGGGTCATCTTATACGCCAAGTATATCCCGAAAAATGTTTCAATATGCCGCTAAATGAAATAAAAAGAGAATCAGGCCTCAGAGTTTCCAAATCTCTTTTTGGGGGCTCCCAAACAGTACTCAGGAGATCTGGGGGCCACTTCTGGCAAAACCCAGCTAACCGTGTTGGTGGTTCAGTGCTAGGGTCTGAGGATAGGTGTTGTTTGGTTCATGTAGGGGGGGAGATTAACTGTTGCCACCAGGGAATTGCCAGAACAGGTGCCTATGATAAGGGACCAATCACTGCAAAGCTGCTCAGACCCTCCGCCTCTCTAACTCAGCCAATCCAAGCAGGCTTTTGATACATGCAAATTAGACAATGTTCAGGACCCAAATCTACACTGTAAAAAACCTACTCAGATTGGCCAGATCAGAGAGGAAGTCTATTACAGTATAACCTTTGAACCTTTGCTTGTTGTGATTGGCACACTGTGGTACATACAGTTGCAGCACAGGAACATTCTGTCTCATACAGCGAATATAGACCTAAACCTATGTTTTAACTGCAAAATTAGGGGGTCGTCTTATACACCGAAAAATACGGTATATATGGAGCCAGGGTTTGATCCCATGATGGTATGCTTCAAGAATGGAGAAATCCTGAATCTCTTAGGCCATGGGAATTCCCTTTCTTCCCCAGTGCTTACTGTGCCTATGCAAAAAAAAAATGATGAATGCAGATGCAAAGATCCTCAACAAAATCCTGGCAAATAGGATTCAATGCCTCATTAAGAAGATCATCCACTACGATCAAGTAGGTTTCATCCCAGGAATGCAAGGATGATTTAACATCCGTAAATCTATCAACATCATACACAACATCAATAATAAGAAAAATAAAAACCACATGATTATATCAATAGATGCAGAGAAAGCATTTGATAAGGTCCAACACCCATTCTTGATCAAAACTCTCAGCAAGATGGGAATGGAAGGAACCTTTCTCAATATAGTAAAGGCCATCTACCAATAAGCATCTAGAATCAATAGACTCATATAGCAAGGTGGCAGGCTACAAAATTAACACACAAAAATCAATGGACTTTCTATACACCAATAGTAATAAGGATGAACTGGACATTAAGAAAACAACCCCATTCACAATAGTGCCACACAAACTCAAATATCTTGGAATCAACTTGACTAAAAATGTGAAGGACCTATACAGAGAAAACTATAAAACTCTGCTCCAAGAAATAAGAGAGGACACACGGAAATGGAAACACATACCCTGCTCATGGATTGGCAGGATTAACATCATCAAAATGGCAATACTCCCCAAGGCATTATACAGATTTAATGCTATCCCTCTAAAGATACCCAGAACATTCTTCAAAGAAGTGGATCAGGCACTTTTAAAATTCATTTGGAACAATAAACACCCTGGAATAGCTAAAGCAATCATTGGGAAAAAGAATATGGGAGGAATTACTTTCCCCAACTTTAAACTGTACTACAAAGCAATAGTTATTAAAACAGCATGGTATTAGAATAAGGACAGGCCCTCAGATCAGTGGAATAGGCTTGAATACTCAGAAAATGTTCCCCAGACATACAATCACCTAATTTTTGATAAAGGAGTAGGAAATCCTAAATGGAGCAGGGAAAGCCTCTTCAACAAGTGGTGTTGGCACAATTGGATAGCCACTTGCAAAAAATTGAACTTAGACCCCCAGCTAACATCATGTACGAAGGTAAAATCCAAATGGATTAAAGACCTCGTTATCAGCCCCAAAACCATAAGATATATAGAACAGCACATAGGCAAAACACTCCAAGACATTGAGACTACAGGCATCTTCAAGGAGGAAACTGCACTCTCCAAGCAAGTGAAAGCAGAGATTAACAGATGGGAATATATTAAGCTGAGAAGCTTCTGCACCTCAAAGGAAATAGTGCCCAGGATACAAGAGCCACCCACTGAGTGGGAGAAACTATTCACCCAATACCCATCAGATAAGGGGCTAATCTCCAAAATATACAAGGCACTGACAGAAATTTACAAGAAAAAACATCTAATCCCATCAAAAAATGGGGAGAAGAAATGAACAGACACTTTGACAAAGAAGAAATACAAATGGCCAAAAGACACATGAAAAAGTGCTCCACATCACTAATCATCAGGGAGATGCAAATTAAAACAACGATGAGATACCACCTCACACCACAGAGAATGGCACACATCGCAAAGAATGAGAATAAACAGTGTTGGCGGGGATGTGGAGAGAAAGGAACTCTTATCCACTGCTGGTGGGAATGCCTTCTAGTTCAACCTTTATGGAAAGCGATATGGAGATTCCTCCAAAAACTGGAAATCGAGCTCCAATACGATCCAGCTATACCACTCCTAGGAATATACCCTAAGAACACAAAAATACAATACAAAAACTCCTTCCTTACACCTATATTCATTGCAGCATTTACATTGCATTACATTGCTATTTACCATAGCAAGACTCTGGAAACAACCAAGATGCCCTTCAACAGACGAATGGCTAAAGAAACTTGTGGTACATATACACAATGGAATATTATGCAGCTGTCAGGATAGATGAAGTCATGAAATTTTCCTATACATGGATGTACACGGAATCTATTATGCTGAGTGAAATAAGTCAGAGAGAGAGAGAAAAACGCAGAATGGTCTCACTCATCTATGGGTTTTAAGAAAAATGAAAGATGAGAGCATAAAAACCGGCTATCCTTTGCAAAAGCTGGCTCCCTGTGTGTGACACCAGGCGGGGAAAATCCGCGAAAGTACACCGGCCCAGTGGGGCTCAGCTGTGAAAGACTGTGAGTGTGACCTGTCTATGTCTGTCTACTGTCCTCTTGCGTGAAACTCTTGCGAGTGGGGCAAAAAGAGCCTCCAGAAACCTCGCTCGCCCAGACGCCATTTTCAGGGAGGGACTTCAGAGCATAAAAACCGGCTATCCTTTGCAAAAGCTGGCTCCCTGTGTGTGACACCAGGCGGGGAAAATCCGCGAAAGTACACCGGCCCAGTGGGGCTCAGCTGTGAAAGACTGTGAGTGTGACCTGTCTATGTCTGTCTACTGTCCTCTTGCGTGAAACTCTTGCGAGTGATGCAAAAAGAGCCTCCAGAATGGTCTCACTCATCTACGGGTTTTAAGAAAAATGAAAGATGAGAGCATAAAAACCGGCTATCCTTTGCAAAAGCTGGCTCCCTGTGTGTGACACCAGGCGGGGAAAATCCGCGAAAGTACACCGGCCCAGTGGGGCTCAGCTGTGAAAGACTGTGAGTGTGACCTGTCTATGTCTGTCTACTGTCCTCTTGCGTGAAACTCTTGCGAGTGGGGCAAAAAGAGCCTCCAGAAACCTCGCTCGCCCAGACGCCATTTTCAGGGAGGGACTTCAGAGCATAAAAACCGGCTATCCTTTGCAAAAGCTGGCCCCTGTGTGTGACACCAGGCGGGGAAAATCCGCGAAAGTACACCGGCCCAGTGGGGCTCAGCTGTGAAAGACTGTGAGTGTGACCTGTCTATGTCTGTCTACTGTCCTCTTGCGTGAAACTCTTGCGAGTGGGGCAAAAAGAGCCTCCAGAAACCTCGCTCGCCCAGACGCCATTTTCAGGGAGGGACTTCAGAGCATAAAAACCGGCTATCCTTTGCAAAAGCTGGCTCCCTGTGTGTGACACCAGGCGGGGAAAATCCGCGAAAGTACACCGGCCCAGTGGGGCTCAGCTGTGAAAGACTGTGAGTGTGACCTGTCTATGTCTGTCTACTGTCCTCTTGCGTGAAACTCTTGCGAGTGGGGCAAAAAGAGCCTCCAGAAACCTCGCTCGCCCAGACGCCATTTTCAGGGAGGGACTTCAGAGCATAAAAACCGGCTATCCTTTGCAAAAGCTGGCTCCCTGTGTGTGACACCAGGCGGGGAAAATCCGCGAAAGTACACCGGCCCAGTGGGGCTCAGCTGTGAAAGACTGTGAGTGTGACCTGTCTATGTCTGTCTACTGTCCTCTTGCGTGAAACTCTTGCGAGTGGGGCAAAAAGAGCCTCCAGAAACCTCGCTCGCCCAGACGCCATTTTCAGGGAGGGACTTCAGAGCATAAAAACCGGCTATCCTTTGCAAAAGCTGGCTCCCTGTGTGTGACACCAGGCGGGGAAAATCCGCGAAAGTACACCGGCCCAGTGGGGCTCAGCTGTGAAAGACTGTGAGTGTGACCTGTCTATGTCTGTCTACTGTCCTCTTGCGTGAAACTCTTGCGAGTGGGGCAAAAAGAGGCTCAGAGGAGCACGGCCGCTCCGCTTCGCTACGCGGCCGTGCACTCTTTCTAAGGAAAGAACTCCATAGCAACAAGAAGGAAAAATCACACTAAGAACGGCGCTATATCACAGAAGCAAACATTTCTCTCCGGACTGTCTTCTCTGTTACATGCTCGGGCCTAAGATTTGACCCAGTGTGAGGCTTCATCCACGGAGGACTCCCCTCCCTTAGAGGCAAGTCAGCCCATCCAGAAAGGGAGGAGCCAGAGGAGTGTGCTGCCTACATCATATAGACAATGAATACCACTACAACACGTAGAAAAACCCACAATACAAATGTGACAATGGGGAAACAGCGCAGGCCAGCATCAGACATAGAGAATGAAGATGACAATTCTGAGGACCAGATAATGACTGAACAACTAATCAACCTCTCAGATAAGGACTTTAGACTAGCAATATGGAAGGTGCTCAACAGACTCCAAGAAACCATGGATCGAGTTGAACAGAACACTAATAAGAACCAAGAAAATATGAAGGCAGAAATGACAAAACTCCAAACTGAAATAACATGTCAACTAACAGGCCTGAAAAACTCAGTAAACGAAGTGAATGACAAAATGGATAAGCTCTGGGACAGGGTATCAGAAGCTGAGAATAGACTTGGTGCTGTGGAAGATGAGATACATAACAATTCCATACAGCAGGAGAGATTGGACAAAAAACTTAAAGCAAATGAGCAGACAATGGAAAAATTAGTCAAAGAATGGGAACAGACGAAAATAGAAGTCTATGATAAGATCAACAGAAACAACTTAAGAATCATTGGAGTCCCAGAGACCCAGGAAGAAAATTTCCAGGAAGAATCAATGGTCAAGAACATCATTAAAGAGAAACTTCCAGAGCTAAAGAATATATGTGATCAAATCCTGCATGCCCGAAGAGTACCAACCAAAAGAGACCCCAGAAAAACCACCCCAAGACACATCCTAGTCACAATGACAAATCCCACAGATAGAGACAGAATTCTGAAAACAGCAAGATCAAAAGGGGAAATCATGTTCAAGCAAGCTTCCCTGAGATTTACAGCAGACCTGTCACCAGAAACGCTCAATGCCAGAAAGCAGTGGTGGGATATTGTGACAAGACTGAATGAAATGAATGCTTCACCCAGAATACTATACCCAGCAAAACTCACTTTCCGGTTTGATGGAAGAATACATGGTTTCACAGACAAAAAACAGCTCAGAAACTTCACAGACACAAAACCAGTCTTAAGAGAAAAACTGAAAGACCTAATCTAAGACAAGACTACCCAAAAGACACACCAAATTTTGAAATAAAGATGGCATTAAATCCCAGGACAATTCTTTCTCTCAACGTCAATGGACTAAATGCACCAGTTAAGAGACACAGAGTGGCTAAATGGATCAAAAAACTCAATCCAACCTTCTGCTGCCTACAAGAAACGCACCTGAATAGTCAGAACAAACATAGACTCAAAATAAAAGGCTGGAGAAAAGTTATCCAAGCAAACAACACCCATAAAAAAGCTGGAGTGGCCATACTAATATCAGATAATGCAAACTTTATACTCAGGAAGGTTGTAAGGGACAAAGACGGACATTTTATATTAATCAAGGGGTACGTAGAGCAGGAAGAATTCACTCTCCTAAACATATATGCACCGAATGAGGGGCCAGCAAAATATTTAATACAACTGCTGACAAATCTGAAAAATAATATCAACAACAACACAATAATTGTGGGGGACCTAAACACGGCTTTGTCAACACTGGACAGGTCAACCAGACTGAAACCCAACAAGAATATACTAGACCTGAGGAGAGAAATGGAAGAAAGAGGCCTAGTGGATATATATAGGACACTCCATCCCCAGAAACCTGGATACACATTCTTCTCCAATGTACATGGGACATTCTCCAGGATAGACTACATGCTGGCACATAAAACATACCTCCATAAGATCAAGAGGATAGAAATTTTGCAGACTACCTTCGCTGACCACAAGGCTCTGAAATTATTTGTGAACTCCAAAGGGACTCAGAAGAAACACTTTAACACCTGGAAGTTAAACAGCCTCATGCTCAATAACCAGTGGGTCCGAGATGAAATCAAGGAGGAAATAAAAAGGTTCCTGGAAACAAATGACAATAAAGACACAAACTCTCAGAACTTATGGGACACAGCAAAAGCAGTACTGAGAGGAAAATTTATAGCTTTGCAAGCACACATCAGGAAGGAAGAAGGAGCTTACCTGAGTAGCTTAATGACACAGCTATTAGAACTAGAAAATGCTCAACAAAAGGACCCAAGAACAGGAAGACAGAAGGAAATAACAAAGCTGAGAGCAGAAATCAACGAAGTGGAAACTCAAAAAACAATCCGAAAGATCAACGAAAGCAGAAGTTGGTTCTTTGAAAAAATAAACAAGATTGATAGACCACTGGCAAACCTAACAAAGAAAGAGAGAGAAAGAAACTTGATAACTCGTATCAGGAATGAAAAAGGAGAGATCACTACTGATATGACAGAGATTCAAAGGGTAATCAGAAACTACTTTGAAAAACTCTACGCCACTAAAAATGAGAACCTGGAAGAAATGGATAAATTCTTGGACTCTTATAATCTTCCACGGTTGAAGGAAGAGGATGTAGCATATCTAAACACCCCCATCACCATTGATGAAATTAAAACAGTAATCAAATGTCTGCCGAAAAACAAAAGCCCAGGTCCAGATGGATTCACTAATGAATTCTATCAAACTTTCCAAGAGGAACTACTGCCAATCTTGGCAAGACTCTTTCATGAAATTGAACAAACAGAAACACTTCCAAATAGCTTTTATGAAGCCAACATCACCTTGATACCTAAACCAGACAGAGACGCTACCAAAAAAGAAAATTACAGACCAATATCACTGATGAATGCAGATGCAAAGATCCTCAACAAAATCCTGGCAAATAGGATTCAATGCCTCGTTAAGAAGATCATCCACTACGATCAAGTAGGTTTCATCCCAGGAATGCAAGGCTGGTTTAACATCCGTAAATCTATCAACATAATACACAACATCAATAACAAGAAAAATAAAAACCACATGATCATATCAATAGATGCAGAGAAAGCATTTGATAAGGTCCAACACCCATTCTTGATCAAAACTCTCAGCAAGATGGGAATGGAGGGAACCTTTCTCAATATAGTGAAGGCCATCTACCACAAGCCAGTGGCAAATATTATCCTCAATGGAGAAAAACTGAAAGCCTTCCCTCTAAATTCTGGCACAAGACAAGGCTGTCCTCTCTCACCACTCCTATTCAACATAGCACTGGAAGTACTTGCTATAGCGATTAGGCAAGAAAAGGATATCAAGGGAATCCAGATAGGAAAGGAAGAAGTCAAGCTCTCACTGTTTGCAGATGACATGATACTCTACTTAGAAAACCCTAAAGACTCTATCAAAAAGCTTCTAGAAACAATAGACTCATATAGCAAGGTGGCAGGCTACAAAATTAACACACAAAAATCAATGGCCTTTCTATACACCAACAGTAATAAAGAAGAAATGGACATTAAGAAAACAACCCCATTCACAATAGTACCACACAAACTCAAATATCTTGGAATCAACTTGACTAAATATGTGAAGGACCTATACAAAGAAAACTATAAAACTCTGCTCCAAGAAATAAGAGAGGACACACGGAAATGGAAACACATACCCTGCTCATGGATTGGCAGGATTAACATCATCAAAATGTCAATACTCCCCAAGGCATTATACAGATTTAATGCCATCCCTCTAAAGATACCCATGACATTCTTCAAAGAAGTGGATCAGACACTTTTGAAATTCATTTGGAACAATAAACACCCTCGAATAGCTAAAGCAATCATTGGGAAAAAGAATATGGGAGGAATTACTTTTCCCAACTTTAAACTGTACTACAAAGCAACAGTTATCAAAACAGCATGGTATTGGAATAAGGATAGGTCCTCAGATCAGTGGAATAGGCTTGAATACTCAGAAAATGTTCCCCAGAGATACAACCATCTAATTTTTGATAAAGGAGCAGGAAATCCTAAATGGAGCAGGGAAAGCCTCTTCAACAAGTGGTGTTGGCACAATTGGATAGCCACTTGCAAAAAATTAAACTTAGACCCCCAGCTAACATCATGTACAAAGGTAAAATCCAAATGGATTAAAGACCTCGATATCAGCCCCAAAACCATAAGATATATAGAACAGCACATAGGCAAAACACTACAGGACATTACAGGCATCTTCAAGGAGGAAACTGCACTCTCCAAGCAAGTGAAAGCAGAGATTAACAGATGGGAATATATTAAGCTGAGAAGCTTCTGCACCTCAAAGGAAATAGTGCCCAGGATACAAGAGCCACCCACTGAGTGGGAGAAACTATTCACCCAATACCCATCAGATAAGGGGCTAATCTCCAAAATATACAAGGCACTGACAGAACTTTACAAGAAAAAAACATCTAACCCCATCAAAAAATGGGGAGAAGAAATGAACAGACACTTTGACAAAGAAGAAATACGCATGGCCAAAAGACACATGAAAAAATGTTCCACATCACTAATCATCAGGGAGATGCAAATCAAAACAACGATGAGATACCACCTCACACCCCAGAGAATGGCACACATCACAAAGAATGAGAATAAACAGTGTTGGCGGGGATGTGGAGAGAAAGGAACTCTTATCCACTGCTGGTGGGAATGCTGTCTAGTTCAACCTTTATGGAAAGCGATATGGAGATTCCTCCAAAAACTGGAAATCGAGCTCCCATACGATCCAGCCATACCACTCCTAGGAATATACCCTAGGAACACAAAAATACAATACAAAAACCCCTTCCTTACACCTATATTCATTGCAGCTCTATTTACCATAGCAAGACTCTGGAAACAACCAAGATGCCCTTCAACAGATGAATGGCTAAAGAAACTGTGGTACATATACACAATGGAATATTATGCAGCTGTCAGGAGAGATGAAGTCATGAAATTTTCCTATACATGGATGTACATGGAATCTATTATGCTGAGTGAAATAAGTCAGAGAGAGAGAGAAAAACGCAGAATGGTCTCACTCATCTATGGGTTTTAAGAAAAATGAAAGACACCCTTGTAATAATAATTTTCAGACACAAAAGAGAAAAGAGCTGGAAGTTCCAGCTCACCTCAGGAAGCTCACCACAAAGAGTGATGAGTTTAGTTAGAGAAATAACTACATTTTGAACTGTCCTAATATTGAGAATGTATGAGGGAAATGTAGAGCCTGTTTAGGGTACAGGCGGGGGTTGGGTGGGGAGGAGGGTGATTTGGGACTTGGGTGATGGGAATGTTGCACTGGTGATGGGTGGTGTTCCTTTTATGACTGAAACCCAAACACAATCATGTATGTAATCAAGGTGTTTAAATAAAAAAAAAAAAAAAAAGACAAGAGAAAAAAAAAAAAAAAGAAAAATGAAAGACATTCTTGCAATAATAATTTTCAGACACAAAAGAGAAAAGAGCTGGTAGTTCCAGCTCACCTCAGGAAGCTCACCACAAAGAGTGCTGAGTTTAATTAGAGAAATAACTACATTTTGAACTGTCCTAATAATGAGAATGTATGAGGGAAATGGAGAGCCTGTTTAGATTACAGGCGGGGGGCGGGTGGGGAGGAGGGAGACTTGGGACATTGGTGATGGGAATGTTGCACTGGTGATGGGTGGTGTTCTTTACATGACTGAAACCCAAACACAGTCATGTATGTAATCAAGGTGTTTAAGTAAAAAAAAAGTGTGGAGACTGCCAAACCCTGCCACTCCAGCACCCCTACTTTTTCTTGTTTTGTTTTGATTTGTTAGTTTTTTATTTTATTTTCCTTCTCTTTTTCATTCCACTTTTCTCTTTCTTTTTCACTCTTGTGGTTATTATTTGGTGATTTATCTTTATTTTTATTTTTATTTGCCTGGTGCATTTTTTTCTTTTTTTTCCATTTTTCTTTCTTGTTTTTTTTTTCTTCTTTCTTTTTTTGGTAGTTGTTACCAAATTTTTTCTCCCTTTTTTTCTTATCCTTTTTATCTCCAATGACAGTGGAATGGATGCTCAATCTACATCAAGCTATAAAGTGGAGACCATTTGCACTAGCATCTGGGGGGTAATGTAGGGAGATACGGGATACATGCTGGGAACAGGGGTGGAGGGAGGACAGCACTGGTGGTGGGAATGCCCCTCATTCATTTTCACTAAGTACTATAAATGATGCAGTGAAAGATTTATAATGCGCTTTGGTCACAATAAAAATTAAAAAAAAAATACAGAGACTGACTTCCTCAGTTTTATAAGGAAAAGAACTGTAGACCACAGTCAGGCAACGAAGTTCAGAGTGCTCAGGTGATCGCTGGGTTTCTGAGCAAACGAGGTAGGGGACCAGGAAACTAGAGAAAAGGTCTGGAAACAGGAGGGAATATAGGATTGAGGGACCTCAGAGATGGCTGGAGGGCTGAAAGACCAACCACCTAGGCCCCTGTGTGGGGGCTGGGCCTATGGGCACCATGATTATGACGTCCTTCCCCAACCCTGTGACCTTTTGTGAGGTCAGTGGCAGTTGATGATGTAACAGAGTCTATATATATACATACATACATACATACATACATACATACATACATACACAGGTCCTGAGTGTTCTGGGCTCAGTTGCCTTAGGCAAATGCATGAGTTTCCCATGTATCCCATGGTCATGGAATCTGGAAGTACTTTTTTTTCAACCTTTCCCAAAATCCCATTTCCCTGCCCTGCTGGCTGGTATGGCCACCCTGACCTTCTGGGCTACCTCCTTTGTGTGATATTTTTATTACTTTGGCTACAAGGCATCAACTACAGTGCAAGGAACATCTATGTGAGATACCTGGTAAGGAAACAAGGCAAGTACTTGGGAGAATGAGTGACAGTGTCTCAGAATGTGACTGTTCAGAGGAAGAGGGAGGTTGGAAAGTCTAAAGCCAGGGTAGAACATCATTCATCTCACAGATCCCAAAGACTCAAGGAGTATGGTTTGGATGGTGGAGGAACCAATTTTATTTCAAATTTAGATATATTTTGGTGTTGAGGCTGAAACCAAAGAAAAACCCATCATACAGTGCTGCTAGAGAACTTTCTTTTAATTCTCAGCTATGCAGGAGATGACATATCTTATATTTTAGTTGTAGTCACAGACCACATGTGATCACTCAAACGGGAAAATCCATGTACGTTGATGAGAACACTGATGCTGAGCTTCTGAGAGTCACTGAGCAGAGGGAACCAGGGTACTCACAGGGTAAAGGCTTTATTCTATGAGTCTCCTTGCAGACCTCTGTGGACACCATCTAGTGTGAGCCAGACTGAGACTAAAACTATTATTAGCATCTTTATTGATAATATCTTTGTAAATCCTCAATCAAGAGACGTGATTCTGCATTCACTGAAGTAATACTGTGCTGCTAGATGAGGCTTCTCTGAGGTTCTCTAAGTCCCCACCTCACTCGTTTCTTTTAGCGCTTGAGGGCAGCCACCAGGAGAAAGCAGCCAGCAGTGAGTGGGAAGGAGAAGCCTTTCGGGAACTCTCCAAGGGGGCCTCTTCTCTCCCTGCCATCCAGTAAGTACCAGATCTTGAACATTGAGGATATCAGTTTAGATACTGTCTCTCAGAGAACTCAGGGACCCAGAGGGATGGAGGGAAGGCTGATCAGACAGATCCTGAGGGACTTCGGGTGTCCCACGACCCATAGCTTGGCATGAAGTGGGAGCTAGGAAGTGCCTACTGCACTTCAGGAGAAAATGGGTAAGGACATAGCTTCTTCTATGGGTTATATCAGGGTCCTATCAATAGTCACAAAGACGACAATACAAAAAGATTCAACTCATTGAATAGACACCAACCTACCATGATACAAAAGTCATTTCAGGAGTCAAGACATGTTCCCTAGTTATTTCAGATAATAGAAGTTCAGGATACAGGTTGGGAACCCACCTTGGAGCTTCATGCAAATGTGGTTTTGGGTAAAAAGACACAAATATTTTATTTCTAAGATCTGCATGGAAGAGACTGTCCAAGAAATCAACAAAGAGGTGACATTTTTTTCTAGGTGACAGCAGGTTTTTTTAGAATTTTTTTCTGAATGCCTGGGAGGAGTCCATGAAAAGGGGGTAAAAATAAGAAAAAGGTAACAAAACAAAAAAAAGCAAAAAACAACAAACAAAAACCCAAAACCAGCAACTAAAAAAACACAAACAAGCAACAAACAAAAAAGCAAACAAAAAGCAAAACAAACCACAAAACAACAAAAAACAGTCAAAAAATCCAAACCAGCAACTACATAAAAAAGTTAGCTGTTTCTTCTTCTTCTTCTTCTTCTTCTTCTTCTTCTTCTTCTTCTTCTTCTTCTTCTTCTTCTTCTTCTTCTTCTTCTCTTCTTTTTCTCTTCTTTTTCTTCTTCTTCTTCTTCTTCTTCTTCTTCTTCTTCTTCTTCTTCTTCTTCTTCTTCTTCTTCTTCTTCTCCTCCTCCTCCTCCTCCTTCTCCTCTTCCTGCTCCTTCTCCTCCTCCTCCTCCATTTTCTCCTCCTCCTCCTCCTCCTCCTCCTCCTCCTCTTCTTCTTCTTCTTCTTCTTCATTTTTTCCATCTTTTTTTTTTTTTGCAAAGTCACAGTAAGTGTTGGGTAAATTAGAAAGGAAATTCCCTTGGCCTAAGAGATCCTGGGTTCCTCCACCCTTGAAGCATCCTGTCATGGGAACAATTACAGGCTCCATGCACACTCATTTTCACACCTCAAGGTCTTTTTATGGTGGCAGTCAACTTTCCGCCCAGTTGTGGATGATAAAATCAGGCCTCTCTTACTAGAGATCTTCGTACTTACACAGGTCATAGGCTGAAGCCTAGGTAGAGTCTTTCTTCACATTTCTAGAAATTCTGTTTCACCACTGTTGTTGTAATCAGTCTTTTATAAATGGTGGTCTTGATTTTTGCACCAATCCTAGGACAAAGCCTGGGCTGAAGGTTTTTTTTTTTTTTTTATATTTCCAGAAGTTCTGTTTTATCACAGTTGTCAAAGTCAGACCTCTGGGACTGGAGATCTTGGTTTTTGTACAGATTCTAGGCTGAAGCCTAGGCTAGGGTCTTTTTTATTTGTCCCAGGGTAAGTACTGCTGCTGTCAAAGTCAGTCTTCTGTAGTTTCTGTAGTCTTGGCTTTTGCACATATCAAAGGACGACATGTCTTCTGATTTCATCTTACCATTAGGACAACCTGCTCTTAAATCAAGTTATTGCTGGTTCCTCTTTGTCAGGATGTCATAAAAACTAGCACAAGTTGGTGCTAGAGCAGTATTAGGAATTTCCCAAGGGAAGTTTAGTTCCTGGTGCTGTTGCAAGGAACTATTGTCAGTTCTATGTCTGGGGTCTAGGTCTTAGAATTAGAGGGTCGCTGCCTAATCACATAAAGTCTTAGTTGGCTCCACATGACACATGTTTAGGGTGAGAGGCACCCCTATATTATAAAATGTATGGGTTCTTATTCCTAGTAGAAAAGAGCTTGTTTCTATATATAAAACTTCCCTTTTTTTAGTATGCCTTTGCAAAAAAGGAATGGTGCCATATTATATTGCTGTTGCATTTGGGGATAAAAATGTCAGGCTACACAATCTCTGTGCCCTGGTTCTAAGGCAACAATTTTATGTGTTGGGTGCTAAAGTGTAGGGAGTTTCTGTCATTTCACTCTGTAAGGTGTTCCCTCCATGAATCATTATTAGCTATTTATTTAATAAGAATATGGGTTCTGAGTAATCTTAATGATATTTTATCTTAGTGATATTATTTCTCTTAATTAATTTTAAAAATATAACTAGCTTCAAAAAAGATTGTAACTAGTTTCAAAAAAAGATTAAGGATAAAATAAAACTTCAGGATGTTACAATTTACTGTTATAAAGGTTTGTTTCACTTTTTATATTTAGATTTTAGAAAATTTTGAATGTATTATTCAGGCATATACATTACATTGAAACAATATGTAATTAAAAGTATTTCACTTACCTGTGTCGATTACTTTAAAAAATATTGTTTTGTTTCACATTCATTGATGCTCATAATTTAACTTTGGCTCTATGTTTAGGAATCATTCCTGCCAGTGCGCAATAGTCCATATATGATGAAAATGAATAAAACCTCAGTCAATCACATGCAAGAGATTGTACTACCTACTGTACTATCCCCCTGACTAACCCAGGTTTGATAAAATATTAAGACAACAAAGGCGAAAAATATTTTAACAATGGTGTTTGGAATATTAGTGATATAATGCAGGTTATAAAAATGGGCCCTTACGGAGGAGGGAAACCCCTCCCATTCAATTTTCAAACTGGAGAGGGAGCTCGCAGTTGGACCCAGCAGAGCGCACATGCCAGAAAAGTCGTCCCTCTGTTTTTCTGGTATGTTACAGCGGGCAACAGATCTCCTGGGCTGAACACTTGGTCCAGGAGACTGGGACCCCCCCATGCCAGGCGGATCTTCATGGCCCGCCCGGCAACTCAGGCCCTGGGGGGCAGGTGGAGGAGGGAAACCCCTCCCATTCAATTTTCAAACTGGAGAGGGAGCTCGCATTTGGACCCAGCAGAGCGTACATGCCAGGAAAGCCGTCCCTCTGTATTTCTGGTATGTTAGGGTCGCTGGTCGGACAGAGGGCCACAGATCTCCTGGGCTGAACACTTGGTCCAGGAGACTGGGACTCCCCCTGCCAGGCGGGTCTTCATGGCCGGCCCTGGCAACTCGGGCCCTGGGAGGCAGGTGGAGGAGGGAAATTCCTCCCTTATGTATATTTGTCCCCTGGTTTCGTTTGCTAGTAATACTATTTTTCAATAGTCGCCAGCGCGACAAATGTACTGTTTAAGCATTATTCAAAAACGTTCCTGATACTAGACTGTTCCTAGGAATAGAATCAGGATGCCCAAGATTCTGATAAAACACTCAAATTGACCTTTATTGTCTAGTCTTTTATGTATTGCCTCTCCCCTCACCCCTTTGTCTCTCCTACCTCCTCATACCCAAACCCTGAACCATTATCTTCCCCTTATTCAACCCTCCTTATCCTCAGTTCCTGATTGGGTAGACACCAAGACTGACCTTCTGCTCCACCACCACCATCCAGCTTCTTATTGAATGACACCCTCTCTGTCCTCAGCTCATGCCTATACAAGCAACTACAACCAGCACGCCTGTTGACCCATGCTTGGTAGCCCCTCATGCCCCCATCAAACTATGGACTGTTGCATGATACCGGAATCAGCTTCAGCATAACCCCTAGTTCAAGGACAATATAGGGTTCTGTAATGCCACAAAATATGTCTCAAACTCAACTATCATCTGTTGTCTTCAAATACCCTTGTTTTCTTTCTTTTTTTTCTTTTTAAAACATAAAACGGTCACATGTATCTCTTTTGTATATCTCAGATGTATTCCCCTACATCTATAACTCTTTCAAATATCCTCATATAGTGACAATTTTGCCCACTAGATTAGTTATTTGATTGTTTGATTTTCCCCCTGTGAGATCTGTTTTATAAGCAATACTGGCAGAAGAATAACTCTGTATAGATTTCACGTTTATACCAAGCTACGGGAAATGTTAGACTTTATTCGTTGGCCCCCAGATGCACCAACAATATCTTGTGGCATTGCTTCTCTTTTGCATAGGCACATTAAAATGGGAAAATAATGCATATGTAAACAAGTTTTTATCTAATAGAGATGGGAACACAAATTTGGTAATGTAATTAGGCCTTTTACCCTGAACATTGGCATAATGATTTGGCTCAGGTCTCAGAAGAATGGGCATCGCCCATACACACCTAACTATGGAAACAACCACAATTGTCTTTAACACTCCCAGGATCCAAGCCTCTACCAGAGAAGTCCTACCACTGCTTTGGCATTGACTTACTCCAAAGAGTACTCCCAACACCCAGCATATGCCGAAACTAGAGGATGCTGCACATCAGCCTGACATCAACGAAAGAAACACACAGAATCCAGAGTCTTTAAATATAAAAGTCTGATACCAACTATAGCTAAAGTGTGCAAAAGTTTCACCGGGACCTTGAGAATGACTGGAGTTGGATAGACTGGTATGCCTAGAACCCAGAGTCTGTCTTATGCCAATAAACTTCTGGGGTGAGGCCTTTTTGTAATCAGGTCAAGGACTTTTTTTCCATTTTCTCCATTTTTCTGGACCTATGCAAACATTGGCGATTGCCACTGTCACACCTTTACTATATTTTTTTACTCTTATCCTTTAAGGAAAAAAAATACAACTTACTGAACTTAAAAACAAATTACTGTAGTAGAATGCCTGTCTCGAATACAGGTAGAGGATGGGAAGGGGGGAGGGGGTAATGTTGCACTGGTGAAGGGGGGTGTTCTGGTTATGACTGTAACCCAAATATGATCATGTTACTTAAATAAAAATATATTTAATAAAAAATAAAAATGGGCCTTTAATTTAAAAATGTAGCAAATTTTTTTCTTTTTCTAAATTTTTTTATTTTGAATTATGAGAACAAAAGATGCAAAGAAAGAGGACAAGGTAAAGTTACAGTGGAAGGACAATCACCCCTAGCATAATTCTCAGAAGAAGTCCCCTTGCTGATATCTTAACTTTGAACTTGAAGCCAAAGAAAGTTAAGATAAATAAAACAGAATCCATGTACAATTACTTTGTCCCTCAAGTCCCCAGATTGTAACACATTATAACATTTCTTAACAGCACACAAGGCAATCTAAAGCCATAAAACTTACGTAACTCCTTAAACATTACAGGCATAGTATTTTTTACATTTTCGTGTACATGCATATTAGCTTAAGTTAACCTCAAATTTTAAGTGGGTTTTTTCTAAGGATTAGAGTCAAAGGAGCACAGTAAAAACGGTGTTAGAGTGGCAATTGTTGTTTGCATAGGCCCACCAAAATATGAGGGGCATGGAAAGGACTAACCTTGGCCTAAATACAAAGAGACCCGACCCCTGAAGTTTCCTGGCATAAGACCAACTCCAGGCTCCAGGCAAGCTAGATCGACCAATCTAAGACATTGTCTGTAGTGCCAACACATTTTTATTTTTCACACAGTCTCTGTTGTTGGTATCATGTTTCTGTATTAAAGATCTTGGAATCTGCATATCCTACATTGAAGTCATGATGTGGAGTGTCTTCTCGTTTCACCTCACCATTAAAGGGCAATGCAGGAAGCCCTGTCCTGTAAGCAGGTCGTTGTTGTTAAGTCTTCTCAATGTTAATGGAAATCTCTTTTGAGCAGGTCGATGTCTGAGCAGTGGTAGGGTCTTCCATGGTAGAGGATTGCTTCCAGGTGATGTTATAGACAAACCTCACAATTAAGGGGCAATGCAGGAAGCCCTGTCCAGTAGGCAGGTCATTGTTCTTGTTAAGTCTTCTCAGTGTTAAGGGAAGTCTCTTTTGAGTAGATCAATGTCAGAGCAGCTGTAGGGTCTTCCCTGGTAGAGAAATGCCTCCAGATGATGTTATATACAACCTTGGATATTTTGTAGATGTCTTCTCTAGATCAGGGGTGAATGAAGAATGCCCATTCTTCTGAGGCCTGTGCCAGGTATTTATGTCAATGTTCAGGGTGTAAGGTCCCATTGCACTACAAGATTTGTGTGTTCCCATCTCTATTACATAAGAACTTATTGGTATGTATAGTATTTTCCCATTTTTGTGTGCCTAAGCAAACAAGAAATAAAGCCACGTGGCACTATCAGAGTATATGGGGGCGTAAGAACATTTCCAACAATACCATGACTTGGTTCAAACATAAGCATTAAACTGAAGGATTCTTTAACACTAAATTCCATATTGAGCAGTTCACAAAGAGAAAATAAAAAAAATGGGGGGGGGGAAATTGTCACTGTATAAGAAAATATTCAGCAAAAGTTATAGCTGTCAAAGAAAACACCCATAAAATGTTGAAAAACATGTGTCCTTTTTATGCCTTTTAAAACAGTTGGGTGGGTGTTAACTCTAGGGCACCACTTTGGTCTGTGACTTAGGACTCTACAGTACTTAAGTTAGAAAAGGTAAATGAGAAATAATGATGATAGGAGTTAAGGAAGTTAAAGAGAAATATGATCTTTTAAAGGGGTATTCAAAAGGACAGAGTACGAAATGGACATTCTGCATAAATAAAAACATAATTCAATGATAGTGAGTACTATTAATGTTTCTTGTGCAAGCGGGGGCTACTGCCCCCACACGATTTTGAAAATATAGACTGGAAAGAGATTACCAGTGACTTCAAGAAGCTGGGAGGCCAGAAGTTCAGAGCCCCACCCAGACCCTCCCTAAGGAGCTGAATGGATAATGGGGGAAAGCCTAGGGTACCTTCAAGCTCCACCAAGGGGCCCAACTCACCAGCTTGCCCAGGCACGTGGCCTGGGGAAGCCCTGGAGATCTGGAGCAAGGCGGTAGAGGGGTGCTGGGGTTACCTAAGTCCTGAACCCCCCCCAGGCCTGGTTAGGAAAGCCTCCAGCATGGCGGGGGGCCTGCCGAACCATGTAGCAAATTTTTAATCATCAGAACCATTTCAAATTCTTGCAAAAAAATTAGCAGAAGGGAAATTTAATGACTGCATTTTGCAATTATTTCTTAGATATATTTAAATCACAGACATAAACATAGGAAAATAGGGGTCAGAGCAATAGTACAACAGTAGGGTGTTGGCCTTGCTTGCAGCTGACCCAGGACGGACCTCGGTTTGATCCCCGGAGTCCTAAAAATTGGATATGGTTTGTTTTTGGAGGGTGCCACACTCGGTGACGCTCAAGGGTTACTCCTGGCTATGTCCTCAAAAAATCGTTCCTAGGGGCCCGGAGAGATAGCACAGTGGTCTTTGCCTTGCAAGCAGCCAATCCAGGACCAAAGGTGGTTGGTTCGAATCCCGGTGTCCCATATGGTCCCCCTTGCCTGCCAGGAGCTATTTCTGAGCAGACAGCCAGGAGTAACCCCTGAGCACCGCGGGTGTGGCCCAAAAACCAAAAAAAAAAAAAAAAATTTGTTCCTAGCATGGGGAACCATATGGGACACTGGGGGATTGAACCAGGGTCCATCCTAGGCTAGCGCATGCAGAGCAGATGCCTTACTGCTTGTGCCACTGCTCCGACCCCTGGATATAGGATTTTTATCAAACAAGGTACACAAGGTCCAAGAAGTTAATGAAAGGTGTTCAAGATCAGGTTATCCAGGGGCCAGAGAGATAGCACAGCAGTAGAGCATTTTGCCTTTCAAGCAGCAGATCCAGGACAGATGGTGGTTGGAATTCGGGCATCCCACATGGTCCCCCAGAGCCTACCAGCAACGATTTCTCCCATCCAAATACTAACCAGGCCTTACCTTGCTTAGCTTCCGAGATCAGACCAGATCAGGCATGTTCAGGGTGGTATGGCCGTAGACTACCAGGGGGGATTTCTGAGCAGAGAGCCAGGAGTAACCCCTGAGCGTGGCTGGGTGTGTCACAAAACCAAAAAAAAAAAATCAGGTTATCCCTGTTGTTTTTTAATTCTAATCAAAACGATGATATAGCATGTCACAACCATTAGAATGACTATCATAAACATAACAATGTGATGGAGTCCAGAATGTTATCCCTCCAGTGCTTTGTAAATTTGCCCACTGGTAAAGTGGCAAAGTAGTCTCTGATTACCTTTTCAATCTCTGTAGTGATTTTTCATTTATAATTTGGTTTATTAAGTTTCTCTGTCTCCCTTTCTTTGTGAGTCTTGTTAGTGGTTTATCAATCATGACTTCAATACTAGTGTAAAATACTTTAGAAATATAAAATAGCAACTACACACATTAATATAGTTTCCATTTAAAACAGCAAGTTCTTCCTAAAAATTTTCACGCTTGCAGCTACTACTTTGAGTTATTTCCAGTTAGGGCACAATTAATAAGAACAGCTTCCCATTACCAACCTAACATACCCAAAATCACAGTTATGATACTAATAATTATGATGATAGTGAAAGTATTATGTACTAGTACTGTATCTACAATGTGGCAAAGTTTAACTATTTTATTTAACTAATAATTTGTTTTATTTTTAGAACCCCCATCTGAAATAGCTACTATTATGATGTACAAAGATGAAATGACAATTAAAGAAGTTAGGCATGGTGTTGGAACATTATATAACTAAAACTCAAAAAAGAAATTTGTTTTTAATTATAAGTATCATGGGACCAGAGAGAGAGCACAGCAGGTATGGTGTTTGTCTTGCACTTGGCTGACCAAGGTTCAATTCCCAGAATCCCAAAGGACACCGAGTCTGCCAGGAGTGATTTCTTAACTTCAGTCAGGAGTAATACTTGGGTACCACCTGGTGTGCCCCACAAAATAAAAAAAGAATAGGCACTATATTATATTGTGTTGATGTATTTGAATGTATTTACATAGATTAACATCATATAGCAACCAATTATCACAAATTAAATTTAATGACTTATTTTCTGATTATTCCATTTGCCTTTGCTTTAAGTTTTCTTAGAGCAAACAATATAAAATAAACTTATTATATCTGATCTGAAGCTAAACTCATGGTGAAATAATAAAATAATAGAATTCTAAAATGCTAGGTAAAAGGGAAAAGTTGCTTCAGAAATGATGCTGGGATATACTAGTTACCTGGAGCTGATAGAAAGACAAATGGCCAAAAATTTGATGGCATGAATACAAAATAGCATTCTCTGACAATTATTACCCCCATTATTGTCATTATAGTTTAGGTACCATTTATTGCTTACAAAGTCAATAAATTTCACCCCAGCAAAGTGTCAAAGAAACTTTTTCAATGTAATGACATTACACCTAGTCAAGTTTTTCATTCCCCCCCCTCCCAACTTCTCCCCAAGCTTCATGGTTACCTCAGTTTTTTGTAAGGCAAGCTTAGTTTCTTTTTAAAAATAATAATTAATTTATTTAAGTATCATGTTTACAAAATTTTTCATGGTTGAATTTTAGTCATACAAAATACACCACCCTTCACCAGTTCACATTTCTGACTACCAGTGTCCCCAGTTTCCCAACCTCCTGACTCTTGGCAGAAATTTTATTTCTCTCTATATGTTTATCTCTCTCATCCTTTTATTTCCCCCTTTTTGACACTGGAGCTTGCACTACTGTTAATGGAGGAGTATGTGTCATGCATATCTCTTTATCCCCTTTTAGCATCCTGTTTTTGTCTAGAGTGATCAGTTCTAACTTTCATTGTCATAGTGGTCCCTTCTCTACCCTAACTGCACTGACCCACTATTGTGGCAAGATTCCTACCATGGACTGGTTCTCTGGGCCCTTTACTCTCTCTGAATATTATTACCACACTTTCTTTTATCTTTCTTATACCCTGCAAATGAATGATATTATTCTATGTCTATCCCTCTTCCTCTGGCTTATTTCATTCAGCATAATAATTTCCATATACATTCATGTATAAGCAAATTTTATGACTTTATTTTTTCTAAGAATCACAGAGTTTCCCATTGTGTAGACTTACCATAGTTTCTTTAGCCAATCATCTGTTCTTGGGCACTTGGAATGTTTCCAGATTCTCGCTATTATAAATAGTGCTGAAATGACATAGGAATGCAGAAGGCTTTTCAGCATGGTGTTTTTGGTTTCCTAAGATATATTCCTAGGAGTTGTCTTGCTGGATCATATGGAACTCAATTTCTAGTTTTTGGAAGAAAGTCCATATTGTTTTCCAAAAAGGCTAGACCAATGTACATTCCCACCTGGATTGAATGAGAGGGCCTTTCTTCCTGCATCCACATCAGCATTAGTTGTTCTTGTTCTTTGTAATGTGTGCCAATCATTGTGATGTGAGATGATATCTCATTGATGTTTTGATTTACATCTCCCTAATGATTAAAACTTAGCAAAAAAAATATATATAACCCCATCTGAAAATAAGGAGAAGATATGAGCAGACATTTCCTCAAAGGAGAAATATAGGTGGCCAAAAGGCACATGAAAAAAATGTCTGCATCATTAATCATTCAGCTTAGTTTCTTTAATACTGTCTTTTCCCTTGTTGATAGCACAGCTGTAGGGTATTTGTCTTGCATACTACTGATCTGGAACAGAGCAGGTTCAATCCTCAGCGTCCGATATGGTCCCTGTAGACTGCCAGGAGCTATTTCTGAGCTCAGAGCCAGGAGTACTCTGAGCACTGCCAGCTGTGGCCCCCAAATAAAAAAAATTCTTTACTATATATGAGTGAGATCATACAGAATTTGTTCTTCCTCTGACACATTTTTCTATCACCATACCCTCCAGGTCCATTCATGTTGCATCAAGATGCAAGTTTCATCTTTTCTTGAAATTGCTAGTAGTCCATTGTGTGTATATACTACAACTTCTTTGTCCATTTAGTTTATATTTAGACATTTGAATTGTTTTCACTTTCTAACTATTGTACTAAGAGC
The DNA here is from genome assembly GCF_024139225.1 of Suncus etruscus. Taxonomy (NCBI): domain Eukaryota; kingdom Metazoa; phylum Chordata; class Mammalia; order Eulipotyphla; family Soricidae; genus Suncus; species Suncus etruscus. Next base: position 48,143,596 of record NC_064860.1, on the reverse strand, counting down.
TTCAATAAACCTAGGTGTGCAGATAGCTTTTAGAATTAATGGTTCTGTGTTTTCAGGGTAGATGCCAGAAAGTGAAATCACTACATGTAGTATGGAAGCTCTATTCTAACATTTTTTAGAAATATTCATACTGTTTCCTTAGCAGCTGAACCAGAAAAATGTAAATATTAGTGTAAAAATACAGCAGATACCATTATTAATTTTCCCTCAAAGTTTCACTTCAGAAAAACAAAACAAAAACAAACAGTGCAGTGCGGACTAGCCAGCAACTCATAATGGAAAAATAGAATACCTTAGTAACTAGCTCAGGAAGTATTTAGTCCCTTTACTGTGTGTTTTTTTTTTTCGTTTCAATTAATATCCTTCCTATTTTTGTGCACTTCATTTCTTTGGGGAAATGTCCTGAATCAGATTTGATTGTGTTTTTTTTTAACTTTTTTATTGTGTGCAAAATATTCTTGGTATTTGCACATTCACAAAATGTTCTTAACCTCAATAGAAAATAAGTTAGAGAATATTAAAACAAGTCCAAATCATTAAGAAAACTTTTGAAATCCCTCAAGTGTAGGAATAATGTAGATAGAAAACAACAAATTGACTTAGACCAAGACCTTGAGAAATCTTTGAAAATATCAAAAATGGTTTCATAAGATAGATGCCTGTGTATATGTGTGTGGGAAGAGATAGGGGTTCATGATTACTTCTTTAAAAGAAGAAGAAAACAAACAAGAAAGATTTGGGTTGTTTTTGTTCTTGGACCACACCTGGCTGTGTTCAGGGCTTACTCCTAACTCTGTGCTCAGGAATTACACCTGGCATGCTCAGGGGACTATATGGGATGGCAATGGTGGAAACCAGGTCAGTCAATGTGCAAGAAAAATACCCTGTCTACTATGTTATTTCTCCAGCTGCAGGTTTGTATTATTTTAAAAAAAAAAGAAAAAGAAAAAAGAAAAGCACAAAGGGTCAGTCCTTATCGCACACAGCCTACCAGGCTTCAATCCCTGGCACTCCAGGTGGTACTCTAAGTCACCAGCAGTAATATCTGAACACAGCTGAGAGTGTTCCCCCAAAAAATCAAAAGCAAAACAAGAAAGCCAGAAATAGTACAGATGTTAAGGCACTTTGCCTTGCATGCAGTCAACTCCAGTTTGATCTTCAGCAGAATGTTTTCTTCCCTAGAACTGCTGGAAGAGATTGATGAGCAGTCAGGTATAAATTCTTAGCAGGGAAGGGCATGGCCCCCAAACAAACAACATACAAATAACAAACAAGCCAGAAAGAAGCAAGCTTCTCAGATTTAGAGTTTGATGAGGTATTAGTGTTATTACTAATACTTTGGTATTAGTGTTAGTCGAGTATGCCATCTAAGGGAGCTATCCCTTTCTTTTGCAATCAACTGGAAGATGACATGAAGTGCTGAGGCTATATAGAAATAAATCAAGACTGAATTCTTCCATTGCTAATGATATTTGGAGTGGGGGGACCCACACAAGACTTCACTCAGTCATTACTCATAGTGGTGTTCAGGGACCAAGTAGAATATGGGAGACCAGACCTCAGTAAGTCACATTCAAATCGAGAAGCCTAGATGCTCTATCTAGGGCATCCTTCGGCCCCATCCAGGCTGAGTTTTTGTTTGTTTGGGAGTCACACCTGCAGTGCTCAAGGGTTAGCTCCTGGATCTAAGCTTAGAAATCACTCCTAGCAAGCTCTAGTGACCTTATGGGATGCTGGGGATCAAACTCATGTTTTCCATCTGCAAGGCAAATGTCCTACACATTGTGCGATGGCTCCTGCCTCCAGACTGAATTCTTAATGAGTCTGTATTTTTCAACCAGCCATAGGAACTGCTTAAGATGAGGAAACTGGTTAAAAATGAAAAATGATATTATATTGTTTAAGATCAGAACATAATTATATTATAAACATAATGTTCTGAGTCATCTTCTCCCAAAATATAGGGCCCAAACTTGACTTCTCTCCTCCTATGAAATCATTCAGGACACATTGAGGCCTACATCTGTTTCAAATTCTATAAAACTTCTCATCTTTTCTGCTATTTATACTACAAACATGATTCCATTTTAAATATTACTTAGTTTTGGTTGTGTTGTGAGAATGTAGAAAGTGTTGACTAGAAGTGTTGATTTATACATTCCACAAATTTTACTAGAGTGTCTTTTCTGGTCTTGCCTCTGAACCACTGAAGAATATGACAGGCAAGGTCTTGGACTTTATGGAGTTCCATTCACATATCCAGAACACACACCATCATTTTGTACCTCTGGAGCTTTACACAAAATGGACTCTTGCTGTTTTTTTATTGTGTGAGTGTAAGAATCATAATCGGGGGGCCGGGTAGGTGGCGCTGGAGGTAGGGTGTCTGCCTTGCAAGCGCTAGCCAAGGAAGGACCGCGGTTCGATCCCCCGGCGTCCCATATGGTCCCCCCCAAGCCAGGGGCGATTTCTGAGCACATAGCCAGGAGTAACCCCTGAGCGTCAAACGGGTGTGGCCCAAAAAAAAACCAAAAAAAAAAAAAAAAAAAAAAAGAATCATAATCGGGGTCGGAGAGATAGCACAGTGGCGTTTGCCTTGCAAGCAGCCAACCCAGGACCTAATGTGGTTGGTCTGAATCCTGGTGTCCCATATGGTCCCCTGTGCCTGCCAGGAGCTATTTCTGAGCAGATAGCCAGGAGTAACCCCTGAGTACTGCCAGGTGTGGCCCAAAAACCAAAAAAAAAAAAAAAAAAAAAGATGCTACTGGCGAAGAAGGTACATCAATGATGACACAATGAATTACTATGGTTTCCATGTTGTTGAGGTTAGGATGATATGCAAAATGACACTTGTTTGATCTCTGCCTTCATATGAAAAAAATTTAACCTTAAGACTTAAAAAAAAGAATCATAATCATGTAATTATTACTTTGGGATGTGGGATTCATGTGCAAAAAAATAAGTCCAATTCTGAAAACAAATGAATTGTGATCTACAAAGAAAATCTAGAATGAAGCCCTTGAATAGAAGTTGATTTCTTGCTGACTGAAAAACCAAGAAATTACACACAGTTTTCATTGCATCATGCCAGGTGTTTTGCTCAATGGACAAAGATGTAGTTTAGTACACACTTGTAAATTGTGATATGAAGCAAGCTGAACCCAGATCACCATGAAGATGGTGGCCATTCAGTCAAGAGCATCTGACTGCTAAAACTTAACTTTGCTCTTGGCTAGGGAGACCCAAGTATAGCTTGCTAAGAACTTTCTCTCTTTTAAGACTTGAGTTACTATTCAAGCACGGATTCCTCAGGGCATATAGTAATCTGGGATACTTAACATTTATTCACTCTTCACCATAAATAAGAGTAAGTTTTTTTAAAAAAAAAAACTAATTTTTTCTTCAAACCCATATTGTTCCTTGAAAATGTATCTTGCTTGCTTGTTTCTGTGTATCTTTTCTTGCTCTTTACAAGAAGCCTGTAGTCTCTCTTGAATATATATACTTCCGTCCTTTCTTTCCCAAGACATAGTTCTAAGCAAGTTTTGTTCAATAAAAACTATCTTGATTTGCTAATCAAATAAATTGTTTTATTTAAAAAAAACATTAGTATGGGACTGGAGGTCATCAACCAATCATGTGTTTTGAATGCATGAAATCTGGTTTGCATGCATGTTCTGCCTCTGACACCCCAAAACAAATAAATATAATTTTTAAAAATAGCTTCTGGAGATTTTAGTTTAATTATAAAGGTATGCTTTATTCACTGGAACATTCATACACAATTTTTGTTGAAATAAAAATCAAACAAATTTAGAGGGAACTTGCAAAAAGCATTGGCCTGGGAAGAGTCAACCTACATTCTAGCATTGACTGCAATTTAATGGTTGGTTAAATATAAACCCTAAACAAGTGGAATAATAACTGGAGCCCACTTTCCATGTTTGTTAAACAAAAAAAATGCTTTTTTGTGACCTACCACCTTTAAGGTTTATTTTTTTCCTTAAAACAATATTAGAAGAAATTCTCAAATGCTGTTTAAAAATACTTAAATAATCATCTACCACGTACCTATCCCTTTTGTGCAGTATTTGAAATAGTCACATAGGAATTAAATCTCCTAATTACACATGATATTACATTGAAATGTTTTTGAAATATTAAGATGGCTGTTCTCTAGGCTTCATAACCCAGAGCTAAAGTTATGCACAGTGATCCTGTTATATACTCCTAAATTCTACTTTATCAAACAAAGCTGAAATTAATAGGGTTTTGGCACCTAATTGTTATTTTAATTTTTGTTTTTGGGCCACACCAGTGGCACTCAAGTGTTACTCAGAAATTGCTCCTGGCTTGGGGGACCATATGGGACGATGGAGATAGAACCGAGGTATGTCCTGGATCAGCTGCACTGCTCTACCGCTGCACTATTGCTCAAGCCCGAGGGTTTTGTTTTGTTATTTTCAACTCCAAAATCTGATTTAAAATAGCTAAAATATTGCCTGTCACTCTTTAGATACTCCAACTGTTTTACTTACAGTCAGTAAGAATTATAAACTTCTTTTTCCCAACCAGACAAGCAAAATTATAAGATTAATGCAAAATGTGTGTTGATTAAAAATAGTGAAGGGTTTCACAATATAGCAAGTTTCTCTTTAAAGAAAAAAGGTCTACCAATCTCTGCTTTATTTAAACTGTGACTTTGCCCTGTGACTTTTATTTCCATCAGGAATAATGAGTTCTACATGTCTTAGAAAAGAAAATGGGGCCTGAGAAAGTACAGCAGGTAAAGTACTTTCTTGCTCACAGCTGAACCAAATTTGATCCTGACACCCCCACATGGTCCCTGAGCACTGCTAGGAGTAATTCCTGAGTGAAAATACAAGAGTAACCCCTGAGCATTGCTGAGTTTGAACCAAAAACAACAATTAAAAAAAATAAGTGGCTTGACTCTGAATTCTGCTTCTCATCTGCTGCTTATAGAAATCCTCCTTTCCAAATTTTAATTTAATTGTTAGCCCTTCCTTCTCTGGCTCATTAACTGCCCTTCTGGGCAGGTTATCCACTGAACCCCCCAAAAAGTCTCCAGTTGCTTCACATGGGTGACGAACAATTTTCACCTTGCACTTCAGCCAACAAAAACGTTGTGTCATTTTACAAGCAGCAAAGTCCCAAAAGGCCACACAACTGCATGATAATAACATATGCAGAAAAATCATTTAAAAACTTTATGGCTTTGGGAGAACTAACCCAACACAGGTAAAGTTGGTGCATACTTACTCAGCCTCATGCCTGGACAAGTTTAAACAAGAACACTTACACATGAATTACCTAGTCTGTAAACAGAAACAGAACTGGAATTGAGATAATCCCTTGCAATAGCTTTTACTTAAGGCATGTGTATCTTATTGGCATCTTATCTAAGAAATAAGGGAAATAATACATTTGAGGAATGAAAGCTTTGTTATTTTAGTGAATGTGATTATTGAAATGCTACAAAATTCACATTCTGTCCCATTTAGAAAGAGACAAGACTTTTGCTCATGGAAGTCCAGTTGGAAATTAGCCTTGATAACTACTTAGTCCAAATATTCCTTGAAAATCTTTCTCGAAACCGGCTATCCTTTGCAAAAGCTGGCTCCCTGTGTGTGATACCAGGCGGGGAAAATCCGCGAAAGTACACCGGCCCAGTGGGGCTCAGCTGTGAAAGACTGTGAGTGTGACCTGTCTATGTCTGTCTACTGTCCTCTTGCGTGAAACTCTTGCGAGTGGGGCAAAAAGAGCCTCCAGAAACCTCGCTCGCCCAGACGCCATTTTCAGGGAGGGACTTCAGAGCATAAAAACCGGCTATCCTTTGCAAAAGCTGGCTCCCTGTGTGTGACACCAGGCGGGGAAAATCCGCGAAAGTACACCGGCCCAGTGGGGCTCAGCTGTGAAAGACTGTGAGTGTGACCTGTCTATGTCTGTCTACTGTCCTCTTGCGTGAAACTCTTGCGAGTGGGGCAAAAAGAGGCTCAGAGGAGCACGGCCGCTCCGCTTCGCTACGCGGCCGTGCACTCTTTCTAAGGAAAGAACTCCATTGCAACAAGAAGGAAAAATCACACTAAGAACGGCGCTATATCACAGAAGCAAACATTTCTCTCCAGACTGTCTTCTCTGTTGCATGCTCGGGCCTAAGATTTGACCCAGTGTGAAGCTTCATCCACGGAGGACTCCCCTCCCTTAGAGGCAAGTCAGCCCATCCAGAAAGGGAGGAGCCAGAGGAGTGTGCTGCCTACATCATATAGACAATGAATACCACTACAACACGTAGAAAAACCCACAATACAAATGTGACAATGGGGAAACAGCGCAGGCCAGCATCAGACATAGAGAATGAAGATGACAATTCTGAGGACCAGATAATGACTGAACAACTAATCAACCTCTCAGATAAGGACTTTAGACTAGCAATATGGAAGGTGCTCAACAGACTCCAAGAAACCATGGATCGAGTTGAACAGAACACTAATAAGAACCAAGAAAATATGAAGGCAGAAATGACAAAACTCCAAACTGAAATAACATGTCAACTAACAGGCCTGAAAAACTCAGTAAACGAAGTGAATGACAAAATGGATAAGCTCTGGGACAGGGTATCAGAAGCTGAGAATAGACTTGGTGCTGTGGAAGATGAGATACATAACAATTCCATACAGCAGGAGAGATTGGACAAAAAACTTAAAGCAAATGAGCAGACAATGGAAAAATTAGTCAAAGAATGGGAACAGACGAAAATAGAAGTCTATGATAAGATCAACAGAAACAACTTAAGAATCATTGGAGTCCCAGAGACCCAGGAAGAAAATTTCCAGGAAGAATCAATGGTCAAGAACATCATTAAAGAGAAACTTCCAGAGCTAAAGAATATATGTGATCAAATCCTGCATGCCCGAAGAGTACCAACCAAAAGAGACCCCAGAAAAACCACCCCAAGACACATCCTAGTCACAATGACAAATCCCACAGATAGAGACAGAATTCTGAAAACAGCAAGATCAAAAGGGGAAATCATGTTCAAGCAAGCTTCCCTGAGATTTACAGCAGACCTGTCACCAGAAACGCTCAATGCCAGAAAGCAGTGGTGGGATATTGTGACAAGACTGAATGAAATGAATGCTTCACCCAGAATACTATACCCAGCAAAACTCACTTTCCGGTTTGATGGAAGAATACATGGTTTCACAGACAAAAAACAGCTCAGAAACTTCACAGACACAAAACCAGTCTTAAGAGAAAAACTGAAAGACCTAATCTAAGACAAGACTACCCAAAAGACACACCAAATTTTGAAATAAAGATGGCGTTAAATCCCAGGACAATTCTTTCTCTCAACGTCAATGGACTAAATGCACCAGTTAAGAGACACAGAGTGGCTAAATGGATCAAAAAACTCAATCCAACCTTCTGCTGCCTACAAGAAACGCACCTGAATAGTCAGAACAAACATAGACTCAAAATAAAAGGCTGGAGAAAAGTTATCCAAGCAAACAACACCCATAAAAAAGCTGGAGTGGCCATACTAATATCAGATAATGCAAACTTTATACTCAGGAAGGTTGTAAGGGACAAAGACGGACATTTTATATTAATCAAGGGGTACGTAGAGCAGGAAGAATTCACTCTCCTAAACATATATGCACCGAATGAGGGGCCAGCAAAATATTTAATACAACTGCTGACAAATCTGAAAAATAATATCAACAACAACACAATAATTGTGGGGGACCTAAACACGGCTTTGTCAACACTGGACAGGTCAACCAGACTGAAACCCAACAAGAATATACTAGACCTGAGGAGAGAAATGGAAGAGGCCTAGTGGATATATATAGGACACTCCATCCCCAGAAACCTGGATACACATTCTTCTCCAATGTACATGGGACATTCTCCAGGATAGACTACATGCTGGCACATAAAACATACCTCCATAAGATCAAGAGGATAGAAATTTTGCAGACTACCTTCGCTGACCACAAGGCTCTGAAATTATTTGTGAACTCCAAAGGGACTCAGAAGAAACACTTTAACACCTGGAAGTTAAACAGCCTCATGCTCAATAACCAGTGGGTCCGAGATGAAATCAAGGAGGAAATAAAAAGGTTCCTGGAAACAAATGACAATAAAGACACAAACTCTCAGAACTTATGGGACACAGCAAAAGCAGTACTGAGAGGAAAATTTATAGCTTTGCAAGCACACATCAGGAAGGAAGAAGGAGCTTACCTGAGTAGCTTAATGACACAGCTAATAGAACTAGAAAATGCTCAACAAAAGGACCCAAGAACAGGAAGACAGAAGGAAATAACAAAGCTGAGAGCAGAAATCAACGAAGTGGAAACTCAAAAAACAATCCGAAAGATCAACGAAAGCAGAAGTTGGTTCTTTGAAAAAATAAACAAGATTGATAGACCACTGGCAAACCTAACAAAGAAAGAGAGAGAGAGAAACTTGATAACTCGTATCAGGAATGAAAAAGGAGAGATCACTACTGATATGACAGAGATTCAAAGGGTAATCAGAAACTACTTTGAAAAACTCTACGCCACTAAAAATGAGAACCTGGAAGAAATGGATAAATTCTTGGACTCTTATAATCTTCCACGGTTGAAGGAAGAGGATGTAGCATATCTAAACACCCCCATCACCATTGATGAAATTAAAACAGTAATCAAATGTCTGCCGAAAAACAAAAGCCCAGGTCCAGATGGATTCACTAATGAATTCTATCAAACTTTCCAAGAGGAACTACTGCCAATCTTGGCAAGACTCTTTCATGAAATTGAACAAACAGAAACACTTCCAAATAGCTTTTATGAAGCCAACATCACCTTGATACCTAAACCAGACAGAGACGCTACCAAAAAAGAAAATTACAGACCAATATCACTGATGAATGCAGATGCAAAGATCCTCAACAAAATCCTGGCAAATAGGATTCAATGCCTCATTAAGAAGATCATCCACTACGATCAAGTAGGTTTCATCCCAGGAATGCAAGGCTGGTTTAACATCCGTAAATCTATCAACATAATACACAACATCAATAACAAGAAAAATAAAAACCACATGATCATATCAATAGATGCAGAGAAAGCATTTGATAAGGTCCAACACCCATTCTTGATCAAAACTCTCAGCAAGATGGGAATGGAGGGAACCTTTCTCAATATAGTGAAGGCCATCTACCACAAGCCAGTGGCAAATATTATCCTCAATGGAGAAAAACTGAAAGCCTTCCCTCTAAATTCTGGCACAAGACAAGGCTGTCCTCTCTCACCACTCCTATTCAACATAGCACTGGAAGTACTTGCTATAGCGATTAGGCAAGAAAAGGATATCAAGGGAATCCAGATAGGAAAGGAAGAAGTCAAGCTCTCACTGTTTGCAGATGACATGATACTCTACTTAGAAAACCCTAAAGACTCTATCAAAAAGCTTCTAGAAACAATAGACTCATATAGCAAGGTGGCAGGCTACAAAATTAACACACAAAAATCAATGGCCTTTCTATACACCAACAGTAATAAAGAAGAAATGGACATTAAGAAAACAACCCCATTCACAATAGTACCACACAAACTCAAATATCTTGGAATCAACTTGACTAAATATGTGAAGGACCTATACAAAGAAAACTATAAAACTCTGCTCCAAGAAATAAGAGAGGACACACGGAAATGGAAACACATACCCTGCTCATGGATTGGCAGGATTAACATCATCAAAATGTCAATACTCCCCAAGGCATTATACAGATTTAATGCCATCCCTCTAAAGATACCCATGACATTCTTCAAAGAAGTGGATCAGACACTTTTGAAATTCATTTGGAACAATAAACACCCTCGAATAGCTAAAGCAATCATTGGGAAAAAGAATATGGGAGGAATTACTTTTCCCAACTTTAAACTGTACTACAAAGCAACAGTTATCAAAACAGCATGGTATTGGAATAAGGATAGGTCCTCAGATCAGTGGAATAGGCTTGAATACTCAGAAAATGTTCCCCAGAGATACAACCATCTAATTTTTGATAAAGGAGCAGGAAATCCTAAATGGAGCAGGGAAAGCCTCTTCAACAAGTGGTGTTGGCACAATTGGATAGCCACTTGCAAAAAATTAAACTTAGACCCCCAGCTAACATCATGTACAAAGGTAAAATCCAAATGGATTAAAGACCTCGATATCAGCCCCAAAACCATAAGATATATAGAACAGCACATAGGCAAAACACTACAGGACATTACAGGCATCTTCAAGGAGGAAACTGCACTCTCCAAGCAAGTGAAAGCAGAGATTAACAGATGGGAATATATTAAGCTGAGAAGCTTCTGCACCTCAAAGGAAATAGTGCCCAGGATACAAGAGCCACCCACTGAGTGGGAGAAACTATTCACCCAATACCCATCAGATAAGGGGCTAATCTCCAAAATATACAAGGCACTGACAGAACTTTACAAGAAAAAAACATCTAACCCCATCAAAAAATGGGGAGAAGAAATGAACAGACACTTTGACAAAGAAGAAATACGCATGGCCAAAAGACACATGAAAAAATGTTCCACATCACTAATCATCAGGGAGATGCAAATCAAAACAACGATGAGATACCACCTCACACCCCAGAGAATGGCACACATCACAAAGAATGAGAATAAACAGTGTTGGCGGGGATGTGGAGAGAAAGGAACTCTTATCCACTGCTGGTGGGAATGCTGTCTAGTTCAACCTTTATGGAAAGCGATATGGAGATTCCTCCAAAAACTGGAAATCGAGCTCCCATACGATCCAGCTATACCACTCCTAGGAATATACCCTAGGAACACAAAAATACAATACAAAAAACCCTTCCTTACACCTATATTCATTGCAGCTCTATTTACCATAGCAAGACTCTGGAAACAACCAAGATGCCCTTCAACAGATGAATGGCTAAAGAAACTGTGGTACATATACACAATGGAATATTATGCAGCTGTCAGGAGAGATGAAGTCATGAAATTTTCCTATACATGGATGTACATGGAATCTATTATGCTGAGTGAAATAAGTCAGAGAGAGAGAGAAAAACGCAGAATGGTCTCACTCATCTATGGGTTTTAAGAAAAATGAAAGACACCCTTGTAATAATAATTTTCAGACACAAAAGAGAAAAGAGCTGGAAGTTCCAGCTCACCTCAGGAAGCTCACCACAAAGAGTGATGAGTTTAGTTAGAGAAATAACTACATTTTGAACTGTCCTAATATTGAGAATGTATGAGGGAAATGTAGAGCCTGTTTAGGGTACAGGCGGGGGTTGGGTGGGGAGGAGGGTGATTTGGGACTTGGGTGATGGGAATGTTGCACTGGTGATGGGTGGTGTTCCTTTTATGACTGAAACCCAAACACAATCATGTATGTAATCAAGGTGTTTAAATAAAAAAAAAAAAAATTAAAAAAAAAAAAAAAAAAAAAAAAAAGAAAATCTTTCTCTACTCATTGATATCTTATCTAAATATGCCATAGTGATAAATGTACACAGAAATATTATGGGGATATGAGAAAACCCTTTCAAAGATAACCCTTTTATTACAGGCCACTTTAGATGGCCAATGCACAGAGTAGGAAAGGCTGGATGTGGCCATCCCTACAAAATACAGTGAAGAACTAGAGGTAGGAGAAGATATTTATGATAACTGAAGGACAAATATTCTCACCAACAATCATTTATGAGACCTACTCATATATCAAATGTATAAATTTTGTATATATGTCTTTAGCATATGGTCATATAGTTAAACTTTGATCTTCATATCATGGGTAACATTTGGCATTCTCCAATTTGCATGAAGTAACCAGAAGCAAAATCTATATTTGTATTTTAGCATTCATCAAATTTTCATTTCTGAATTGTACATGTATGAGCAAGAATAACATATTTTAAAATATTTTATTACATGATATATATTGTTACAGATACATAATGTACATGCATTATATATATTCCTAAAATATAAATGTTCTTTATAAATAAATACATTCTGTATACTATATATAAAAAGATATAAATTACTAATACACACACCTATAATTTTTTTCTCACTGAACTCTAAAGTAACCACTCTCCAAACTCTAATTACTTGCAGATTCTGTTTAGTTTCCTAAGATTTCTTGATCCTACAAACATTAATCTGCTCCAGGAAATTACACTGGCTAGTTGCCTTTAAAAATCCTTGACTAACTTTCAAAAGAAATTCCGTTCCTTCAGGAAGAGAAGATGTAATGTCCATTAAGTATTTGTGAGAAGATGAAAAGATTTAAGTGATTCAAAATTATCCTTAGTGCCTGCAGGTGAAAAGTCATATGCATCCCAAATGCAGAGCAATCATCCTCATTGATCCATATCCCTTAACAGTCCAGAAATTCACCAGTGGTCTATTCATTCATTTGATTGCATACTCTGTTCTCATTCAGAACCATCACGTTAGAGAATCCAGAAGTTTCATCTCTTTTCTCATGACTTCAACTGGATGATTTCTTCTAGAAAAGTAACCTCTTTTTTAAAATTATTATTCAAAAATTTTACATAAATATTTCTACACCAGAAGGAAAATATGGTTCAGATATTAGCATCCTTTGTACCCCCAAAGACACCTATAAAATGTCTTTCATAATAACATTGGTCTGATATTTATAGGTCACTTTTCTTTTATGGCACAAAAGCAACAAACATCCAACACAGAAAGCCTGTGTTGCAAAATTTCACCTTGAAGCTTGTCCGCTGCATGTCTGCATTCCACTACTTTCCCTCCATCTTTTTCCAGCATCTGACTTACTCACCTTACCACAATTTAACTTGAGATGCTAGATAGAGATCAGACTCTGGGAGGCTGTGGCTGAGGAAAAAAAAGAGTATATTTGATTAAAAACACATAAAAACACATAAAATATGTCTAAATAAACCCAATTGGTGGGCCAGATATATAATAGCTGGGGTAAGGCACTTGCCTGAGCACAGAGCTAGGAGTAAGCCCTGAGTACAGTTGGGTATGGCCCCAAAAGCAAAAATGTAAAATAAAATTTCTCTCAATTTTAGTGGCATAATCACAAACCAATCATACATGAATTGACACAGTAAAGAATCCCAATGGCTTTAATACATCATTTCATGGAATTCACCTGTATAGAAAAACATCTGTCCAAAAGAAAATAGTATGGGGCTGGAGAGATAGCATGGAGGTAAGGCGTTTCCCTTTTATGCTGAAGTATGGTGGTTTGAATCCCAGCATCCCATATGGTCCGTGCCTGCCAGGGGCAATTTCTGAGCATAGAGCCAGGAGTAACCCCTGAGTGCTGCCAGGTGTGACCCAAAACAAAACAAAACAAAACAAAACAAAAAAACAGTATATAATTTACAAGGCTTTCTTCCTGTCTTGCAATTGACTAAATTTATTCTGTACTCACAAATTAGAGAATTACTTGATATCTGTTTCTATAAAGATATTAATTGTATCATAAGAACCTGACCTTATGATCTCATTCAAGTATAATTATCTCCCAAAAGGTGCCCCTCCAAATACATAACATCCGATATTACAGTTTCAACCTCAGAATTTTCTGGGAAGATACAACTCAGTCCACTAAAGTGAATTATTCAGGAAAAGAGTCTCTGAGTATCAGTGAAGATTCACATCTGAAAAACAAGCAAAATCCCTTCTTTTTCCACCTTCCAAGGTGTTTTATTTGGGGGGGGGGTCTTTCAAGTTAAAAACAAAGAATAAATATGATTATTGCTGAAGTTCTTTAACCAGAATCTCTAAGTGTGAGTTTATGGACAATGACTAAAGAGTATTTTCTACCCCCAAACTAGCTTTTCAGTTTAATAATTGCATTCTGGGACTAAGGACAGCAGGAAAGACACTTGCCTTGCATTCAGCAAACTCCACTGCAATTTCAGCACCACATAGTTAATTCCCTGAGCACAGAGCCAGGAGTTCGCTCAGAGAATCACCTAATGTGTCCTCCAAACCAAAATAATATTAATGATAATAATTGAATTCTTGTTCATTTAGAGTTTTTGTATTGAAGAAATATACTTTATACTATGTTTCAGGTGGCATTAATGAAAATCAGTATGTCAAAAGTTCACAGTTGGAAGCTAAGTTCTATGCTTTATCTGGCAAAAAAAAAAGGCAACATTCTTTTTTAAGATTGTAGCCGAGGTTACATGTTTACAATAGTGATAAAATTATATGGTATGATGGACACATTTACTGCATCTCAGCATCCCGATAGTGCCCCAAAACCTCCATTCACTATCCTTATATCACTTCTAGTCCACTTCTTAATTCTCCCAACTCCCTCCACATGTTTGGCAAGCTGAATTTTATAATATAAGGCCAAGGTTTATTACTATTTGAAACGGTTCATTCCAAAAAAGGCATAATTTTTGAAAGGTTATTTAGGAGTTTCAGTTTTCTTGATATTTCTAAATTGACATCAAATGCCTACGTGGGAATATGATATTCTTAACTAATCATTCGTTTAAAATGCATTAGACACACTGATGAAGTTTGTTATACATTGTATGACTGTAACTCAATCATAAACAACTTTTTCTGTGAAAAATTAATGTATTATAAAAACCTTATAACCATAATGTTTAAATTAAAAAAACTCAAGAAAATATTTAAAAAGTATAAAAAAGAATATGAACTAAAATTTGCATTTTAAATACAACCTATACGCCATAATCTCTATGGAGAAATATATATGTTCAAAATAATGTAAATGACTACTTTAAATAAAACCTAAATTCTAAAAAAATGCATTAGAAAACATTTTAATTGAAAGAGAAATAGATAGGGGAATGAGAAAGGTTTTACTCATTTATAAGATATAGTAGGATATATATATATGAAATATACATTTATATACAAAGTTATATATAAAAATGATAGAAGGATATATAGAAAGATTTTACTCATAAGGTACATATAATAGTGTATATATATAAAATATACATTTACCAGTATATGTAAAGTTATATATAAAATATAATAAAAATAACCAGATACAATAGAGACAAGGGTCAGGAGGACCAGTCCATGGTAGGAAGCTTGTCAAAAAGAGTGGGGAGTGCAGTTAGGACAGAAAAGTTACCATTATGACAATAAATATTGTAAAATGACTACTGGATACTGAAAGGAGTTAAAGCAATGTGCATGGGCCCGGAGAGATAGCACAGCGGCGTTTGCCTTGCAAACAGCCAATCCAAAACCAAAGGTGGTTGGTTCGAATCCCGGTGTCCCATATGGTCCCCCGTGCCTGCCAGGAGCTATTTCTGAGCAGATAGCCAGGAGTAACCCCTGAGCATCGCCGGGTGTGGCCCAAAAACCAAAAAAAAAAAAAAACCAAAAAAAAAAAAAGCAATGTGCATAATATCCCTCAATAAATATATTGCATATCATAGTGTCTAACGGAGAGAGGAAATAGGGAAAAGAGAGAGAGGAGAGAGAGAGGAGAGAGAGGAGAGAGAGGAGAGAGAGGAGAGAGAGGAGAGAGAGGAGAGAGAGAGAGAGAGAGAGAGAGAGAGAGAGAGAGAGAGAGAGAGAGAGAGAGAGAGAGAGAGAGAGAGAGAGAGAATATGTCCCAGATGCAGGCAGTGAGGAGGAGAAGCAGGAAATGGGAAACATTGGTGGCAGGAAATGTGGACTGGAGAAGGTCGTTGGGCATTGTATGACTGAAACTTAATCATGAACAACTTTGTATCTGTGAAAAACTGTATTATGTATCGACTATATATCAACTGTATTATGAATAACCTCGTAACCACGATGTTTAAATAGAGTAATTAAAAATGGATAGGGTTGGGGCCAGTGAGATTGTATAGTGGTAGGGCATTTGCCTTGCATGTGGCCGACCCGGGAGGGACCTGGTTCGATTCCCAGCTTCCTATATGGGTCCCCAGCCTGCCAGGGACAATTAATTTTATTACTTTTTTAATTTTTTTTTGGAGGGGGTCACACTCAGCAGCGCTCAGGGGTTATTCCTGGCTCCATGCTCAGTAATCGCTCCTGGCAGGCTCAGGGGACCAGATGGGATGCCAGGATTTGAACCAATGACCTTCTGCATGCAAGTCAAATGCCTTACCTCCATACTCTCTCTCCGGCTTCTCCAGGGGCAATTTCAGAGTGCAGATCCAGGAGTAACCTCCTCTGAACGCCACTGAGTGTGGCCAAAAACCAATCAATCAATCAATAAATTAAATTAAATAAATAAAGTTTAAAGTTTAAATGGTTAGGGTAAAGTTTCAGATGATATGAGTAAGATTCAGCTTATTGTTCCAAATTAAGATATTTTTGTGGGGGCCGGGCGGTGGCGCTAAAGGTAAGGTGCCTGCCTTGCCTGCGCTAGCCTTGGACGGACCGTGGTTCGATCCCCCGGTGTCCCATATGGTCCCCCAAGCCAGGAGCAACTTCTGAGCACATAGCCAGGAGTAACCCCTGAGCGTTACCGGGTGTGGCCCAAAAACCAAAAAAAAAAAAAAGATATTTTTGTGGGGCCAGAGAGATAGCATGGACCTAAGGCGTTTGCCTTTCATGCAGAAAGAAGGTCATCGGTTCAAATCCCGGCATCCCATATGGTCCTCCGAGACTGTCAGGAGTGATTTCTAAGCATAGAGCAGGAGTAACCCCTGAGCGCTGCTGGGTGTGACCCAAAAATAAAACAAAACAAAAAGATATTTTTGTGGGCCCGGAGAGATAGCACAGCGGTGTTTGCCTTGCAAGCAGCCGATCCAGGACCTAAGGTGGTTGGTTCGAATCCCGGTGTCCCATATGGTCCCCCATGCCTGCCAGGAGCTATTTCTGAGCAGATAGCCAGGAGTAACCCCTGAGCACCGCCGGGTGTGGCCCAAAAACCAAAACAAAACAAAAAACAAAAAACAAAAAAAGATATTTTTGTGCACAAAAGAGAAGTACATGATGATGAGAATTAATTTTTTGTTTGGGGGTCAGGGTGATGGGTTCCATGCAAGGCACACATCTTACTCACTGAATCTCTCTGGTCCTCTCATAAGAATTTTTATGAAAATTCAGTTTCAAAAAGACTCTGAAATTCATTCATAATTTTTTTATTTTTAAAAAGGAAAGAGCAATCACTAAGCACATATTTTGTTTTTAATTCTAAATCTACCCAATGCAATTATGGCTACTATCATAAATTGCAATAAAGCATAATTTAATACTCCAGCAAGGGTGCTGTTAAAATGTGAACATTAACTTTCCAATAATTTCTAGAAATTGAAATGGAATCTGTTTGGCAATAAGAGGACATTTTGGATATCAACACAAATATTTTATGTAGTTATGTAACTATAAAAATAAATGTTTTATAAAAGTATATCCAGAAGGCCTTATAAGTAGGAAAAATAATCATAATTAACAAGACTTTGTAACATATGCAACTGCCAAAAATAACTTTAAAACCAACTGTAGCTGATGAGGTCACTGCTAGTCTTGTCATAAGATCTGACTACCTGGGGGAAATCTTTTTAAAGCACTTGAAATAATTCATTTTCCATCAATCAAAGTTGAAGAGAGCCTCCCTTTTATGTGGCTTTTTAGGGTGCCAAAGTCATGGAGTTGATCACATACTTCAGCTCTTGAAGCAGCTACTCTTATAATACAGGTGTGAATGTGTGAATCCACTAGTGCCATCTGGAAAAGAAGACATGAAGGACTATGTCTTGAATGTATGGTGGAGCTTAGATTTTGTTTCCAGGGTAATATTATCTAAAGCAACCAAATTTAAGAAAAGGATTGTGAAAGCACCCAGTGTTTGAATGACCATCTTGACCAAAGGGTTGACGTAAATAATGCTGCATTTTAATTTTTTAAGTTATAATAAGAGGTGGAAGAAGGAAAAAGGAGATTCAAGGGAGAAGAAAGAAGGTAAAGTGGGGAAGGCAGGGAGAGAATGAGAAGGCAATGGGGGACTGGTATCTAGGACCAGAAAAAGAGTATAGAAGGATGATGAGGACTGAACCCAGATTGGCTGCCTGTTCTATCTCTCCAGGTCCAATATCACACTTTTATCCAAATCCTTCATCCATGGTTAGGCTCTCAATGCTGACATACACCATCCAGAATGAGGATCCCTCTCAGTTCCTCAGAATCCACACAGGTCTCATGGTGTCAGCCCCATCGGACCTTGTGACACACTCCCAGCTTCTACCAGGTGATAACCCCTTTCTCCTCCCAGATCATCTAGATGGCCTCATCCTCTCACCTCCTCTAACTATCCCCAAATTAAGAGAAAGTACAGGGGTTAAGGTGCTTGTCTTGCATGCAGCTGATTCGAGTTCAGTTTCAGCACTGTGAATGATTCCCCTAAGTGCCATCAGAACTGACTTCATTTGGGGGGAGGGGGGTTTGGGCCACACCCAATGATGCTCAGGGGTTACTCCTGGCTATGTGCTCAGAAATCGCTCCTGACTTGGGGGACCATATGGGATGCCAGGGGATCAAACTGCAGTTTGTCCTAGGTTAGTGTGTGCAAAGCAAGTGCCCTACCACTTGCACCACTGCTCTGACCCCAGGACTGACTCTTAAGCACAGAACTCATGAGCACAGAGTGAGGAGTATGCCTTGAGCATGATAGGGTGTGGCTCAATATCTTCGCTCCTTAGAGCTAGTACTAAGGAGACTGCCTTGCAGGAAACTCTGTTCTGATCTCTGGAAATCCATCAGATTTCCCCAAGCACCGCTCCTATACCTTCAGTCAGGCTTGTCCACATGGTGAATAAGGTCACTCTCTCCCCTGAAACTGCTCAGTTCCAACCCTCAAATTTGGTGTAGGGATCTCAATCCTCACCCTAAAGGGATGCTAGTAGCAGTTGAAATGGTTAATCCTGGGATCTCCAAGCTTTCCAAACAGAACTCAATTGTGAGCAATTGAGCCTAACTAAACTTTCTGTCTCTGTTTATACTCACTGCCTATTATCTCCTCTAGTCAGACGTTTTAAATACAGTCTCATCAAAAGATTCCAGTTCTGACCTCTTCCTGAATTTCAGATTCTTATATCCAGATGACTAATTAAATTTCCTACGTGGTTGCAGAATTTTGTATAGCCCAAATTAAATGAATCTCCCTATCCCTACACACAAAAAAAAAAACTTAATTCCCATAATCTTTCCAATAAAAATTTCATTCTTTGTTTCAGACCAAAATCCTATGAAAGATTCTTGACCTTTCTCCTCTGTTATTATGTACAAGTTATGATCAAATACTATTCAAAATCCAAATATAATACCCACTCTCAGCACTACATAGATCACTGCCATACATCAGAGTGGTTGGTTCTCTGTTTCTAAAGTCTGTTGCCAACATAGAGGCCAGAATGATCTATGCATACCAGGTCCTCTCACTCCTCTGTTAAAGACCCCTCATTTGGGGCCGCTGAGGTGGCGCTAGAGGTAAGGTGTATGCCTTGCAAGCGCTTAGCCAAGGAAGGTCTGCGGTTCGATCCCCTGGCGTCCCATATGGTCCTCCCAAGCCAGGGGTAATTTCTGAGCACTTAGCCAGGAGTAACCCCTGAGCATCAACTGAGTGTGGCTGAAAAAAACAAACAAACAAAAGACCCGTCATTTGTTTTTTTTGTTTTTGTTTTTGTTTTTGTTTTTTTGGTTTTTGGGCCACACCCGGTAACGCTCAGGGGCTACTCCTGGCTATGCGCTCAGAAGTTGCTCCTGGCTTGGGGGACCATATGGGACACCGGGGGATCGAACCACGGTCCGTCCAAGGCTAGCGCAGGCAAGGCAGGCACCTTACCTTTAGCGCCACCGCCCGGCCCTAAGACCCCTCATTTGTAAAGAAAGATTCATCCTCCCATCTTCAAAGGCTTCCATAAACTAGAATGGTTCTTCATCTTGCCCCCATTTCTTGGCATCTCCTTCATGCTGTTTTAACTATATTCCCTCTCTTCTAGTTGCATTCCCCTTTCCATAATATTGCTGCCTCTATTGCTCTGAAATTTTCTTCCTTCTTGGGAGCCTGTTCAAACTTCTTCACCTTGGACCTTCACTCAATTTAAAACAATGCTTCAACTACCAGTCTGCAAACTGGTGCTGATTTAGGTGTAAAAGTTGAAAAACAATGGTCTGCCATAGTAGTTATCACTTCTGGTCTATGGTCTGGTGTAAAAGGAAGGCATTTAACACTTGGTAAATGTAAAATGGCTGAAAAACTTTGATTTAGAGGAGCTTGATTCTGGGGTCTGTGTTGAATAGAAATTAATTCTCTCAATGTTCTGTGATCTTTTTCCCAACTCAATTTTTCTCCTTAGTACTGACCATCATTGG
Source organism: Suncus etruscus (assembly GCF_024139225.1). Lineage (NCBI taxonomy): Eukaryota > Metazoa > Chordata > Mammalia > Eulipotyphla > Soricidae > Suncus > Suncus etruscus. The sequence goes on along the minus strand of NC_064860.1, from coordinate 48,123,209 downwards.
ATACACCTTTAACTTGTTCATTCTCTTTCTTGTCTTCTTTCTCAAGAATGAATCTCAGTGGGTAGTTGAGCTGTGATTTTTCTTCGTTCTGTATCCTCAGGCTCTAAAACAACTCCTCATCCCTTCCAAGCATTCTGATAGTTACTAAATGAATGAAATACAAAAAAGTAAATAAATAAAACCCCTTGCAATAAAAATTTTAATTTATGCTTTCACATCTAAGCAAATGGCAAGAATATATTTTGATACAGTCATGAAATACACTACTGTATGCAGTATGTTTGCCTTATATGAGGCTTACCCAGGCTAGATCCCCAGCACCTTATATGGTTTCCTGAGCTCAGGCAGGATTGAAGAGCCAGGAGTAAACCCTGATTACAGCCCAATGTGTTCACCATTTATCCCCCACCCCACCACCCCAAAGAGAATATATTCTGTCTCATAGTTTAAGTTTCTCATGTTTTGTCTTTTAAAAAATTTAGATTCTGAAGCTCACCACAAAGAGTGGTGAGTGCAATTAGAGAAATAACTACATTGAAAACTATCATAACAATGTTAATGAATGAGGGAAGTAGAAAGCCTGTCTAGAGTACAGATGGGGATGGGGTGGGGAGAAGGGAAAATTGGGACACTGATGATGGGAATGTTGCACTGGTGAAGGGAGGTGTTCTTTACATGACTAAAACCCAACCACAATCATGTTTGTAATCAAGGTGTTTAAATAAAGATATTAATTAAAATAAATAAAATTAAATTAAAAATTTAGATTCAGAAAAAATTAATTGGGAAAAATATATTTTCATATACCTTCTGCTTCTACAAAGATGCATAAACATCAGTGCTGTGTGATAGGCAGAGCAGCAAAATTCAAAACCAAAAAAGAAAAACATTACCAAGAGATTGAACTGCCATAACAGATACTTTCTGTTTTATTTATTACAAAACTACCAGTCATCTTATTCAGGACATGTTCCTATAAATTAAGATTCTCTAATAATAAACAGAATTGAACAGTGACTCAAAACTAGTAAATGTAATTTCTGAAAACTAGTTATAGAACATTTGTAGATGTAAAAAAAAAAAAAATCTCCTTAACAGGCAGAGACATTAGAGTTTAAGGGCCAGAAGGACCTGCTCACAATATGAAGCTCACCAAAAAGAGTTGTGAATGCTGTTAGAGAAATAACTACACTAACAACTAGCATGACAATGTTAATGAATGAAAGAAGGTAGAATGTCTGACTGGAATACAGGCAGGGATGGAGGAGGACATTGGTGGTGGGAAGGTTGCACTTGTGAAGGGGGGTGTTCTCTTTATGACTGAACCCCAACTACAATCATGCTTGTAATTATGGTGCTTAAATAAAAATTTTATTAAAAATTTCTCCTTAAAAAATAAGTAAGAAAAATAAAAACAATCTGCCGGTTCCCATTACCCACTTCTAACCCATCAAATGAAGTAAACTTGGATGCCAAGAGGCTCTGTCCTCAGCATTACAGCCCAAGCGCCTCTACTGCGCCTGCGCTTACGCCTGCACAAAAGGAGGGGTGACGTGTGCGCTTGCGCAGGAGGCGAAAACAAGAAAGATGGCGGCGCCCACCTTCCCCACGCCGCTGCACGGGCATGTGGGCCGTGGCGCTTTCCGCGACGTGTACGAGCCCGCGGAGGATACGTTCTTGCTGCTGGACGCGCTAGAGGCGGCGGCGCCTGAGCTCCGCGGGTGCGAGGAGGAGGGTGCCCGCGGGAGTGGGCGAAGGGCAGCCTGCACGGACAGCATACCGCCTACGCCCGTTGGCCTGCTCAGCCCCTGCAGTGATGCTTTCCCTGCAAAAGAGTAGAGGCTTTGCAGAATGATTGCAAAACTGCAAATTTGATTTTTCAGAATGATGTTTTTGATTTTTAGTGTCTTTCTTTGGGTCCCTTTTGCAGTTGTTCTAGCAAGCTAGACACTATTGGAGTTGGCAGTTTTAGAAAATAGTAAAAACTTAATTGCATGCTGTACTTTATAAATCCATGTAGCACCCATTGGTAACATGAGATGAACTAGGAGAGAGATACTAGCAGCACTGGGCCCTGTGCCCAGCCTATTAAGTCGCCTTTTCTGCTCTTCTAGCATCAGAAAGAAATGGCAGAACTGAATTTTTTCATTCGTTTCCATTTTTAATGTAAACATGTTTCATGGAGATTTTTATTTAATCTTAAACAGTTTAGGTACTTGCAGCTAGTGACTGAGCGCTTTCCCCTGGTACTTTACAAGTTGAAGTATCACTGACTTTTCATTGAACAGAATTGGGTGATGGCATATGCATTTTTGTTTTGTTTTATTTGCTGTTGTTTTATATTTTGAGCCATATCCGGCGGTTCTCCTTTTTATTCCTGGTTCTGTGTTCAGGAACCATGCCCTGCAGATTCAGGGGGACCATAGAGGGTTCATACAAGGGATCGAACCCAGGTCAGCCTCATGCAAAATATCCTGCCCGCTGTAATAGTGCTCGGACTCCACATATGAATTTAAAATCTATACTTAAAATGGGTTTTCCCCAAATTAACTGACAGATTTTACATGGTTTTTGCATTTAACCCTCTTAAAATTGGTAAGATCTTTTTTCAGTGTTATAAAACAACCCAGATTTTTTATATTGCTTTTCAGTTGTAAAAGATGAAACTTGGAGGTTTACTGGATTATAGAACAAAACAATATTGTTTTATAAAATATCTTTTTTTATATATATCCCAGAAGTATTTTAGAAGCACAAATTTTATTGCAACGGGGGCTGATTTTGTTATAATTTTTTGATAATTCTGCCGTTGGCGATCTCATTATATATGATTGTGATTGTTATTTCCAAATAGAAGCCAACCAGTAATATTTAACAATCTTCCTACAGTAAAATAAAGAACTATCAAATGCGTGGATTGATTTCCAAAGTTAGGAAACCTTAGAGTTAGATGTTGAATAGTTGTTTGAGTGATTATTAGGTGCTAGAGAGGCACTCAAATCTCATCAAATCATTTTCTATAATGTGTACTTTGGAGACTTTCTCTAATGTATATTTTATATACTTAAGATGTTAGGCAAGGAAATTTAATTAAAATTTAGTAGGATGAAGAATATTATAGCTAGCATTCTTAGGATCATTAATAGTCTTAAATACATGGATATTACCCAAATTCAGGGTGCAAGTAGGGCATTTTTTTGCTACATAAATGTATTATCAGTAAAATGTTAGCATTCTGCCTCTTAACATATGGAGGAATTATGAATGTTACATACTTTTAAATGGCAGAGTAAGCATCTTTCATAAATAATTTTAATGTATATTTTATTAGTAATCTCATTTTAGGGGCCAGAGAGATAGCACAGCGGTAGGCCATTTGCCTTGCATGCCGGGCGGGGCCCATTTCAATTCCTGGCACCCATATGATCCCCCAGCCTACCAGGGCTGATTTCTGAGTGTAGAGCCAGGAGTAACCCCTGAGCACTGCTGAGTGTGGCCCAACAACCAATCAATCAATTCAAAAATAAAGTTTAAAAAAATATAAAAAAAGGAAATAATTAGAAGCTTTTTGTTGGAACAGGTGATTTCTGTCATTACTACTATTTTTAAACCTACATTAATATTCTGTGGTGTTATATAATATTTTTAGACATTGAAGAATAACTTATATTGCTACTCCTCAAATTTTCATTTTTTGTGTTATGCACAAAGTGGTTGTCAGAAATTTGACATTTTAAATTTCTGTGTTGCCATCTAAGTATAAGTGATGGATGATGCTGGGGAAAAAACAGTAAAGATAACAATTATTTTCATTGATTACATTTTAATCCAACTGTACTAATATCTTATTTTTGTTTTTTTTTCAGGGTGGAAATATGCCTTGAAGTAGGGTCAGGGTCTGGAGTGGTATCAGCTTTCCTAGCCTCTCTTATTGGTCCTCAAGCTTTGTACATGTAAGTGTAAGTATAGCAGATTCACTCAAATCTATCCATATGTGCCATTACAGAGATTCACAGGTATGAGGTCTTAAACGAAATCAGTTTTCTAAGCTGGATTGATAGCACAGTAGGTCTTGCACACTGCTGACCCAGGTTCGGTTTCTGGTATCCCATATGTTCCCCTGAGCCTGCCAGGAATGATTTCTGAGCATAAAGCCAGATGTAATCCTTGAGTGAAGAGTGTGCCCAAAAAAACAAAAACAAAAAAAAAAAAACAAAAACAAAAACAAAAAAAAGGAAAAAAAAAGAAATCAGTTTTCTAAGTAGGTATAATATATCTAAAAATGTCTATTGAAGTTTAGTAAAGACTGAGATGGCAAACTATGCTTTCCTAATAATGATGCCAGAGTCAAAACTAGTTTATGCTATAAAATTATGTAATTTTAGCTCATCTCAATTTTTTTTATAATATATATAATTTTTATTTTGATCATAGTGTCTTACATATTGTTGACAATAACATTTTAGGTACATATTTACATAAAATCAGGGGGGATTCCCATCACCAATTTGTCCTCCTAGCTCATCTCAATTTTAATCCTTTTTAGGTGACTAATATATAAAATGATTTTTTGATAACTAAATGTATTCTTAAGACATTTGAGAATATAGAAAGTATAAAGAAGAACATTAAAGTTATATAGTTTTGTTTGTTTTGGGGGCTGCAGTCATTTGATGCTTAGGGGATACTCCTGGCTATGCACTCAGAAATCGCTTCTGGCTTGGGGAGACCATATGGGACGCCAGGGGAACAAACCAAGGTCCGTTCTAGGCTAGCGCTTGCCTTACCTTTAGTGCCAGTACTCTGACCCCAAAGTTATATAGCTTTTACCACACATGTCCCAGGTGTATTTTCTTTAGGTTTTCTTTATCATGAACATTTTTCTTTCAAAAATTCCATTGTTTTTTTTGTTTGTTTGTTTCTGTTTTTGGGCCATCCCCTTGCAGTGCTCAAGGGTGACTCCTAGATCTGCACTCAGAAATCACTCATGACAGGTTTGGGGGACCCTATGGGATGCCAGGGATCATGTTGTAAGGCAACCCTGTGCTATCTCTCTGGCCCTCAAACAATTTCTTTCAAGTATCCATGCTAGTAGCTTCCTAATATTCCATCATTAAATTCATTATTTGGGCCTGGAGAGATAGCATAGCGGCGTTTGCCTTGCAAGCAGCTGATCCAGGACCAAAGGTGGTTGGTTCGAATCCCGGTGTCCCATATGCCAGGAGCTATTTCTGAGTAGACAGGAGTAACCCCTGAGTACCGCCGGGTGTGGCCCAAAAACCAAAAAAACCCCCAAATTCATTATTTAATAAATTCACAAATATATGTGCCTATATATATATATATATATATATATATATATATTCCTCTACTCTTAGACAGTATATTGGTGTCCTTTGTAAACAATATAACCCATCTTTTTTCCTTTTTTTTTAAATAAAATATTTAAGCACCATGATTACAAACATGATTGTAGTTGGGTTACAGTCATAAACAGAACACCCCCCCACTTCACCAATGCAACATTCCCACCACCAATGCCTCCCTCCCTCCTTCCCAATCCCTACCTGTATATAAGACAGGCATTTTACTTCTCTCACTCATTAAGATAGTCATGATAGATGCTAGTGTAGTTATTTATCTAACTGCATCCACTACTCTTTGTGGTGAGTTTCATATTGTGAGCCAGTACTTCCAGCCCTCATCTCTATTGTCTCTGGGCATTATTACAATAATGTCCTTAATTTTTCTTAAAACCAATAGATGAGTGAGACTATTCTGTGTCTATCTCACTCCCTCTGACTTATTTCACTCAGAATAATAGATACCATGTACATTCTTTTTTCTTTTTTGAATTATTAAAGCATTCTAATGTACTTTAAAAAAACTATTTATTTATTGATTTATTGATTGGTTTTTGCGCCACACCTGGTGGTGACGGTCAGAGGTTACTCCTGGCTCAGCACTCAGAAATCGCCCCTGGCAGGCCGAGGCTCCATATGGGATTCTGGGAATCTAACTGATCCCTTTTTGGTCTGCCACATGCAAGGCCAATGCCCTACTGCTGTGCTATCTCTCCAGCCCCTCTAATGTACTTTTAAATCATTTCTATTAAAAGGACAAAGCATGCCTTCTACTTTTTAGTCACAGATTTCTCTCATGAATATAAAATATAATGTTCATTCCTCTTCTGTTTGCAGGTGCACTGATACTAACCCTGAGGCTGCAGCCTGTACCCTGGAGACAGCACGCTGCAATCAAGTTCACCTTCAGCCCATAATCACAGATTTGGTAAGCTGTTCGTCCTTGTCCGATAACAGCTCATTTTTTTTTCAAGCAAGTTAAGGTCAAACTGATTTTGGTTCAGAGCAAATTGAGTGATTAAGTTTGGTCCACTAAAGAGTGCTCCTCAGGACCAAAACTTAGGACAGTGGCAACACATTTATTTGCCTTGCTTGCAGCTGACCCAGAGTTGATCTCCAGCATTCCACCCATGTGGTCCTCTGAGCTGGCCAGAAGTGATTCCTGAGCATAGAACCAGGAGTAACCTTTGAGCATCTCCTGGTGTGACCAAAAACTGAAAAAAAAAAAAAAAAAAAAAAAAGTATGCACTCAGGGATCATTCTGATGGACTTGGGACTTAGGGTGCTGGGGATTGAAACCAGGTTGATCACATTCAAGGCAAGCACCCTACCCACCATACTATTGCTCTAGCCTTCAACGTATTTTCTTGTTTGATATAATCTTTCTTGCCCACAATACAAAGGGAAGTTCTTTTGTTTCATATAATGGCTCTGATCCTAGGCATTGTTTATCATCACAGTAACAAGTAATTGAGTAGAGAGCCTTTCTCACAGAAGTGACTCTTAAATCTTTTCTGTTGTCTCATGATATAAGTTTCTTGGTTATGAGAATGTGTTTAAACTGGCATAAAGATGTACACAAATCTATGCAGGACATTTGCCACAGACCTAGAGATTCCTTAATTATTTTTGTTTTCTACAAGTGAGCTAGCTCATAGTGTAAAGAGGTGAGCTGTGGTTGAGGTAAGACTTTTTTTCTGTCATGGGGAGGGAGGGCCACAATTGAGTGCTCAGTTATTACTCCTAGCCCTGTGCTCAGAAATTACTCCCAGTGATGCTCAGGGGACCATATAAATGCTAGGGATCAAACCAGGATAGCTATGTATGTACAAGGCAAGCACCCTATTGACTGTACTATCACTCTGGCCTCACTCTTCTGCTAAGAATTTCCACAATGATAGGTTAAATGCATTGTTATCTGTACCTGAATAAAATACAAAAATAGGGGCTGGAGCAGTGGCGCAAGGCATAAGGCATTTGCACTTAACGCACTAGCCTAAGACGGAATGAATGCTATCCCCTAGTATCCCATATGGTCCCCCAAGCCAGGAGTGATTTTTGAGCTCATAGCCAGGCACTTAATGCACTAGCCTAAGACGGAATGAATGCTATCCCCCAGTCTCCCATATGGTCCCCCAAGCCAGGAGTGATTTTTGAGCTCATAGCCAGGAGTAACCCCTGAGCATCATTGGATGTGGCCCAAAACCAAAAACAAACAAACAAAACAAAACAAATATAAATAAATAGGGACCAGAGCAGTGGCACAGGGCATAAAGCGTCTGCCTTGTGCACACTAACCTAGGATGGACCACGGTTCAATCCCCTGGCATCCCATATGGTCCCCCCAACCAGGAGCGATTTCTGAGTAAATAGCCAAGAGTAACCCCTGAGTGTCACCGGGTGTGGCTGAAAAACAAACAAACAAAAACAGAAAAATAAATACCTCCACTTTTGTTGGTATAGATTTTTTTTTTTTTTTGGTTTTTGGGTCACACCCGGCAGCGCTCAGGGATTACTCCTGGCTCTACACTCAGAAATCGCCCCTGGCAGGCATGGGAGACCATATGGGATACCGGGATTCGAACCACCATCCTTCTGTATGCAAGGCAAACACCTTACCTCCATGCTATCTCTCCGGCCCTAGTATAGATTTCTAACATCTTTTTTATCATAAAAATTGGTAAATACTTATAAATATTTGTTTGTTTATTTAATTCAATCTGGCTTAAATTTTTCCTGTTGTTGCACATTAGGTCAAAGGCTTGCTACCAAGATTAAAAGAAAAAGTTGATCTTCTGGTCTTTAATCCTCCCTATGTAGTGACTCCACCTGAAGAGGTAAGGCTTACAGCAATTCACTGCCAATATTTTCAACAGTTTTCTTTCTAAAATCAAATGAGTTTCATGTGACATCAATCAACTGCTTAGGATTTACACTTACTTGCAGTGAAATGTGTTCTATGAAATAGACTAGTGGGGCCTTAATAATAGATAATACTGCAGGTTGGGTGTTTGCCATGCACATAGCTGACATGGATTCGATCCCCTGCATCCCATATGGTCCCCCCAAGCTCACTAGTGATCCCTGAATGAAGAGCAGGAGTAACACTGGAGTATCACTGGTTGTAGCCTCAAAACAAAACTAGCAAACAGATGGATTCAATGATAAAGTAAAATTGGAAATCTCTCTTGCATTTTTATTTACTGTACAAAGAAAATGAACTTCTTTGTGTAAAAGAAACAGACAGGCAAACCATGGTCTCTCAGATCTACAAACTACAGAAACAGTCATGAATGAAAAGGAGGTTTGGGGGCCACAGGGACACAGAAGTGTTTCTGTTTCCCCACTGCCTACTTCTTGAGTTTATGTTTGCTCTGCCTGAGATGTTGATGTCACTATTGTAGGAGTCTGAATAAAAATAATTCCTCGGGTTCTGCCATAATTCAGTGTCCTAATACTTATATATACTCATAGGTGAAGCAGCTACAAAACAAGGATTTCCTGCAGGCTTAAAATATGTTTCATAAAGTAGAATCTAGAAGATATGAATTAGAAGAGAATGTGGTCTCTGATCAGAACTGAGTCAGTTGTTGGAAAGACAAGTGAAAGAAAAATTTCAGTGCACAAAGCATGGAGATTAAAAAAAAAGAGAGAGAAGGAAATCATGAAAGTAAAAGATGAGAAAGTAAAAGAATTTAGATCTGGGGGGGCCAGAGTGATAGCATAGCGGTAGGGTATGCATGCAGCTGACCCTGAACGGACCTAGGTTCAATTCCTGGCATCCCATATGTGCCTGTGCCTGTGCATCCCCTGTGCCTGCCAGGAGCAATTTCTAAGTGTAGAGCCAGGAGTAACTCCTGAGCACCACTGGTGTGACACCCCCCAAAAAAAAACTTAGATCTGAAAGATATACAAATAATAGGAATTTATCCTTATAAAAAGTTGTAACTATATTTCTTATATATTCAGAAACATGACATTAGGAGGGTTTAACAAATATCCGCCCTTAGCATACGTACAGGGCACTGTTTACTAACTTTAAATATGTTTCCTCACTTATTTCTGAGAGTGGACAAAAGACTGTTCTTTTTATTTAAAATTTTTATTGATGGGGCCGGAATGATAGCACCATGGGTCAGGCATTTGCCTTACACACAGCTGGCCTAGGTTTGTTTCCCAGCAATCACATGGTTCTCCAAGCCTGCTAGGAAGTAACCCCTGAGTTCTGCTGGGTTTGGCCCCCAATTTATTTTTATTGAGGCACCATGATCTGCAAAGTTACTGTGGTCGAGTTTCAGGCAGACAACATTCCAGCACCTGTTCCTTCACCAGTGTCCACCTCCCTCCACCAATGTTTCCCATTTTAATCTCTCCAACCTCCCAGCTACTGAAGACCACTTCTTATGTTTCGTTTCTGTTGCTTTTGAGCATTTGCTATTCCCCTACATGACATTTTTCTAAGTTCATAGACAAGGGAGGAAATAAATGGCAAAGATTATAAACCTATACAAGGTCACTTGGGCCTGGGAATGTTAATATGGAATATGTACTGCTGACAACTACTCATCAGGAAGATTGTGGTTCTAACTGTAAGTTGAGTCCAAACAAAACTTTTTCTAACTGACACAGGTAAGAAGTCAAGGAATTGAGGCTGCTTGGGCTGGAGGCAAAGATGGTCGAGAAGTTATGAACAGACTCTTTCCCCTGGTTCCAGATCTCCTTTCCCCAAGAGGCCTTTTCTACTTAGTTACCATCAGAGAGAACAACCCAGGTACTACAAATAACTTCATCCTGTACTGATCTTTTTTTTTTTTTTTTTTTGGTTTTTGGTTTTTGGTCTTTGGGTCACACCCAGCAGCACTCGGGATCACTCCTGGTTTCACGCTCAGAAATTGATCCTGGCAGGCTCGAGGGAATGCCAGGATTCGAACCATCGACCTTCTGCATGAAATGCAAACGCCTTACCTCCATGCTATCTCTCTGGCCCTACTGATCATTTTTTTAAAGCAACAATTAATCATGGCAAGGGGCAGAGACACAGTACAGTGGGTAGGGCCCTTGCCTGTACTCAGCTGATCTGGGTTCAGTCCCAGGCACCTCTGAACATTGTCAGGAGTAAATCCTGAGCACTTATTCAGGAGTACCACCTGAACACTGCCCATAAAACCCAAAAAGAAAAAAAGTTAATCTTGACCAGGACTCCACAAGTAACCGAGAATGATCCTGACATATTTCCAACAGCCACTATATAAGAGAGCTGTCCCCTGTAATAGAAGACTTTTTTTGCTATTTAAAAAATACTATCTTCTGGGGCCAGAGTGATAGTACAGTGGTAGAGCGTTTGCCTTGCATGCTGCTGACCAGGGAGGGGCCCCAGTTTATCCCCAGCATCCCATAAAGTCCTCCGAGCCTGACTGGAGTGATTTGAGTGCAAAGCCAGGAGTAACCCCTGAGCACTGCCAGGTGTGGCCCAATAAAACAAAAACGTCTTGTGGATAGACATTTTTTTCTCCATAGTTTCTGAACTTAATATTCAAATGTAAAATTGAAACTTTCTTCTAACACCTTACCCTCAATCGTAAGGATTTATTCTCTCCCAGCTAAGTCTTTGTGCCTTTAACAGACCTGCTTTAGTTCTAGGATGAATTCTTAAGTCTTGGACTTTTAGGTTACTTTGGAGCTAACTCTTGAACAAATGAGGTCCTGCACTGTAACCTCAGTTGGTTTTAGTTTTGGTTATTTGATTTTTTTTTTTTTTTTTGGACCATGCCTGGCAGTGCTCAAAGGTTACTCCTGTCTCTGCATTCAGAAATCACTCCTCGCAGGCACAGGGAATATGGGATGCTGGGGGTCTAACCCAAGTTGGCTGCGTTCAAGACAAACACCTTGCCTGCTGTACTAGTGCTCATGCCTGTTTTTTTGTTTTTTTTTGTTTTTGTTTTTTTTTTTAAAGACAGGGAAACTATGCTGGGGGTTAATGGAGGGGTTAAAGTGCTTACTTGGTATCCCACTGGTTTGAATTGCTAACACCATATATGGTCCCCTGAACACTGCTGGGTATGCCACCCCAAACAACAAAAAAGGAGATTTTGTTTAAAAAAAAAAACCTGAATAAAAAAAAGGAGGCTCCAAAAAAAAAAAAAAAAAAAGAAAAAGGCGGGGAGGGTTCAATTACTATGCAAAGGCAGTGTTGCTATAAAGTTTCTTCATACTGTCATTGACATTTTTCATTTAGGAGAAGGAACATAAGGCAGAAATGGGAGCCAAGGAATTAAATATGAATCACTTGCTGTAATAACAAGTATAACTAAAGATTGAGTTCAGAGAAGGTTCATACTGCAAAACAAGCCATACAGTCTCATGAGAAAATTTCAGCAACACCTTGAAAAATTGAAGTGCTCCCATTGGTCTGAAACCCAAGTCCCCTTTCAAGGAAATTGTACTTTGGTATACATTGTTTTCCCACATGAATAGAATTTTCCAATAGGCTGTGCTTATCATCTTCTTAATTTATCAGTGGTCATGCATACCCTACTAAATGATCTAATTGGATGATTTATTTTCATTTTAGAAGAGATTTTGAAAGCAATGAAGAACAAAGGTCTCCAGGGGGCCACTGCACTTTCCAGGCAAGCAGGTAGAGAGATGCTTTCGGTCCTGAAATTCACGAAGTCCTGATGTAAAGTGTATGTCCTTGATTGTATTTTATATATGTATATCAGATAATTTATTCAATTGAATGTGTATGCAAATATGTTGATAAGCTTATAGTTAATATATCTGTTTGTTTGGGGGGCCACACTAAGAGATGTTCAGGACTTACTCCTGGCTCTGCACTCAGGGATCATTCCTGGCAGGCTCAGGGAACCATAGGGATGCTGAGGATTAAACCCCAGTCAGCCATATGCAGTGTGACTGCTATACACACTGTGCTATTGCTTCAGTTCCTGGCATTTAAAATATCTGAAATGAGCAGGAGTGATAGCACAGCAGTAGGTCGTTTGCCTTGTACATGGACAACCCTGGATGATCCCATTTTCAATCCCCGGCAGGTCCCAGGTTCAATCCCCAGTATCCCATATAGTTCCCCAAGTCTGCCAGGAGCGACTTGTGAGCACAGAGCCAGGAGTAATCTGGGTGCTGCTGGGCATGGCCCAAAAACAAATAAACAAACAAAAATATCTTGAAATGGAAGTCATTTGATTGACTATTAAAATTTTGAGAAACTTGTTCTATAGAAGAAAGTGGAAGAGGAGGAGTCTCTTTTACCCAGGAATCAGATCTATAAAAATACTTGCAGAATATAAAAAAATATATATGTATATATACATTATTATAATGCATTTTATGTAACCATAATTGTCATTGATGTATAAAATATATAAGAAAGGATATTTCAGTATTAAGTTAACCTAAATGTCCTTCAGTAAAGGAATTAGTAAGTAAATTATAGTATTCATAGAACATAAGTTATTTGTCCAGGCATTTATACATACTTGATACTTTTGAATCAGAAAAGGATCATGATATATTTTTGAATATAAAGGCAATTTTGTACTGTATGTATTTTGTAAAAAATAAGAGGGTATGTTATATGTATATATAAGATGATCTTATAAGAATAACAGTGTGGGGCCAGAGCGATAGCACAGCGGTAGGGCATTTGCCTTGCATGTGGTCAACCTGGGATAGACCTGGGTTCAATCCTCGGCATTACATATGGTCCCCCCGAGCCTGGCAGGAGTGATTTCTGAGCACAGAGGCCTGAGTAACCCCTGAGCACCACATGGTGAGGCCCAAAAACCAAAAATAAGTGTGGATGAAGGAATGTTTATTTTTGTGGTTTTTGTGGTAGTGTTTACATAATAACATTTCCATGAAACTTTTATAAAGACTTGTATTGTTAAAAAAATTGTTTAGACATACAAACTGTCCTAAGAACTGAGGTTCCCAATGTAGAAGAGTTGATTGGGGTTGAATTACTGAGAATGGTATAGGGAAGTGATACTTTGGTGGGCAGAATGTTGTACGCATAAAACCCTGTCATTAACAATATTGTAAATTAAGGTGCCTCAAATCCCATTTTAAAATAAAGCTTATTTTTAAAGTAATTTTATCCACTTGCTCTTTATTCTGTTAATATGAAATATCTCCATTCTCCCTGATCAGACTTTTCCTTTTATCCTTTATCCTGGTTTCTTTTTTCTTTCAGCACATCTATCTCTATACTATACATTTTATTTTCCCTAAAATCAAGTTCACCTTGTATATAACACCTCTTTTTGTTTTTTCACCTTTATTTAAACACCATGGTTTACAGAATTGTTCACAATATAGTTGTTTCAGCAATAACTTGCTTTTGGGGCTGGTTTCTCTGCCTTACCACCTAATGGTGAGATGAAACCAGAAGACACTTCATGATACCCTGACATCAACATAGGTTCTGTGCAAAAACCAAGATCTCTAATTACATCTCAGGAAGAAATAATGAAGTCATAGAATAGAAACAAGCACTTGTTCACTTGTTCTCTAGGGGAAACTTGGGTTATTTTCTTCTGAGTCAGCGGTCTTCAGTTCTTCCCCATGGCCACAGATGGGTGTTACCTGTTCAGGCACAGCACAAAACCCTCTTGTCACCATGGAAAGAGGAGAGAAAGTAGAGGATGACACAGGAGTAGTTTTATGGGGCCAGTTTGTGGAGGTGGCATATGTCAATTCTATATACATTCCAATAGCTAAAACTTCTTTGGGGCCAAAAATTTCTACTACCCACTTATAAGTTGTTTTAAGGTACATTGAAAAGTCCTAAGGGGCTTAAGTGATAGCACAGCGGAAAGGGCATTTGCCTTAAGATGAAGTCTACCTGGGTTTGATCCCTGCATCCCATATGGTCCCCTGAGCCTGCCAGGAGTAATCCCTGAGCACAGAGCCAGCAGTAGCCCTTAAGAGCTACCAGGTGTGACCTAAAAATAAAAGTCTTAAAGATTGTTGCAGAGGATGGAGACTGAGTCATTACAACCCACTTATCAAATGTGTTTCATAGCTTTATTCATTTTAGCCTTTCAGCTAACTAGTACAACTGGGTAGTCAAATAGCATTCTTTTTGTTTGTTTTGTTTTTAGGTTTTTGGGCCACACCCAGAGACCCATCTCACTCCCAATTTAAAATGCAGTTTTAATGCTGAAAAGGTTCTAGATTCCAAGTAGTAAAAACCATACCATTAAGAATGCTATCTCATGGGCCAGAGCAATAACACACCGGTAAGGCATTTTGGCTTGCACACTGTCTACCCAGGACAGACTGTGGTTCGATCCCCCAGCATCCCATATTGGTTCCCCAAGCCAGGAGCAATTTCTGAGCACATAGCCAAGAGTAACCCCTGAGGGGGTGTGGCCCAAAAATCAAAAAACAAAACAAATAAACATGGCCATCTGCATACAAAGTCTGTGCTCAGTCCTTGAACTATTCCTATAGTCCCTTCTTCCTGTTCAAGATGACAAAATGCAGTTCCATGATTCCCACAAATTCCAATCACATTGGTCTAGCTTAATTGACACAGGCATTTGAATTAGCAAAAGAAAAAAACCTTATGTGTTTTGTTTTGTGGACCACACCTGGCAATACTCGGGGGCTGTTCCTAGTTGTGTTGGTGAGTCAAGCAGTGCTGGGAATCCAACCCACATTCTAGCCTGCAAAGCCCTGCACTCTAGCCCTTGGTGTTATCGAGATAGTGGACAGTGAAAAGGTCGCTGCCTCGCACATGGCTGACTTGAATTTGATCCCAGACATCCCATGTGGTCCCCAGGACGAGTGACCACAATTACTGCCAGACGTGATTACTGAGCAGAGCCAGAAGTAACTCCTGAGCACCACCAGGTGTAGTCTAAAACCAAGCAAATAAATAAATAAATAAATAAATAAATAAGGCAATAAAAAACTACTTTATTTTTGGTGTTTCAGAAGGTGGATGAGGGGTACAGGGCCACCCAGTGGTGCTCAGGGGAACAACAGCTGGTGCCAAGACTCAAACCTAGAGCTGCCACATACAAAACATATTCCAGCACTCAGAGCCATTTCTGCAGTCCTCCAAAATCCTCATGGTTTCAGAGGAGTGAAGCCTAGGTGAAGCCATTCTGCTGCTGTTTGGGGGGGCGCTATATCCAATCTATCCCATTGTGACTGTAGCTCCTAAGGCAGAGCTTTTGCAAGTACATCATCACAGCAGTAGGGACAGGGAGGATTATGGAGTGAAAACCTGGTGGTTCCCGTAAACCAGCACTAAGGGAGGTTCTGCAGGAAGACCAAACAATCTCAAAAGAAAAAAAAAAAATCAAAAGGATCTCAGCTCTTGCCCAACTTCAAGCTATCCCGTTAGCTTCAACATTTCACAGCTGGCAGAAGAAAGAAGACTGATAGAGACAAATAAAATAAACAAAAACAAACCCCTTTATTAGCAGCACTGTAACTGTTCTATTGTCTGGTGTCTTCATCTGTTTTTCTTTTTTTGGGGGGAGGAAGGGGGTGCAAACCAGTGATACTCAGGGGTTACTCCTGGCTATGCACTCAGAAATTGCTCCTGGCTTGGGGGACCATATGGGACGCCAGGGGGATGGAACTGCAGTCTGTCCTAGGCTAGCACATGCAAAGCAGACGCCTTACACCCTGCGCCACCGCTCCAGCCCCTGGAGCCCCTCTTCGTCTGTTTCTCCAAGTCCTATGGAAGCAACATGGCTGCATGGCTGGGCCTAAAATCTGTTCTCCTAAAACATTAGTTATACCTCTAAATAAAGCTGAACAAAAAAGAGAGAAGGCACAAATAGTGGGGATGAAAAGATCAGATTTACAAAAGAACAGAAATATTAATAGTCATTTAGCATACTAGGGCATTTGCCTTGTAAGTGGCAGACCCAAGTTAGAATCCCTAAGCACTTAAGAACCAAATACCGTTCTGTAAGCACTACAAGGAATAATTCTTGAATGCCAGGCCAGGAGTAAGCCCTGAGCACTTCTGGGTAGAAAAAAAAATTGGATGGGGCAGAGAAATGGCAGAACAGCAGGTAGGACATTTGCCTTGCACTTAGTTGACTCAGGTTTGATTCTCAATATCCCTTATGGTTCCCTAAGCACTGCCAAGAATGAGCCTTTAGGCAAAGAGCCAGAAGTAAGCCCTAAGCAGTGCTGGGTGTAGCCCTAAATCCAAAACAAATAAATATGTCCTGTTGAAGACAGCCACAGATCAAGACACATGGGCCCGGAGAGATAGCACAATGGCGTTTGCTTTGCAAGCAGCCGATCCAAAACCAAAGGTGGTTGGTTCGAATCCCAGTGTCCCATATGGTCCCCCGTGCCTGCCAGGAGCTATTTCTAAGCAGACAGCCAGAAGTACCCCTGAGCACCGCTGGGTGTGCCCCCCCCCCCCCAAAAAAAAGTCAAGACACATAGACTGAAGTCCTATAACTGAAAACAGCTTTCTCATTGGCAAGCTGTCCAAATGAAAGACATAAAAATAATAAATTTTCAAAACAATGATCAATGTATATAGGGAAGCAAGCTATAATTAGCAATAGTTGGGGAACTGCTAAGTAGAATTTTCTTACACGGCAGGGAGACCAACCTGCTCAGCCTTATGGAGCAATTTGACAACATCTAAATTCATAGGGTCAAAGTATTTACTGCTTAAGTTCTATTAAAACATTTGCAGGAATGAAGACTGCTTAAGATGCCCAACAGCTGAAATGACTGGCAAGCAGACTGATGTATTACCAAAAGCACTTCTATTTAGTGGAAAAGAATTATATGAAATGGAACAAAATAGGATATAACAGGATTTTTTTAATCATTTTTAAAAAGTGCTACTACATGGTTGCAAAACCAACTAAAATATAAAATCTTAAAAATAGAAGTCTCAGCTACTGAATAGAACAGAACGTGAACTCGAGGGATGGAAAGAGGAGATGCATCGTGGAGTATAAAAGAGTAACATTTTATTGAAAAATCAGAAGCAAATATGGCAAAATAGTTTGTGAGGAATACAAGGGAATTTATATTATTACTATTATTTTGTATATTTTAAATATTTTGTAATTAAAAAGAATTTTAATGGGCACATGTGGTTTACAATCAAATAAATAAACCACATCACAAATATTCTCAAGTAATAACATTAGTTATTTAAGCTGCAGAAACTTATATACATACACTAGTGCATGAAATAAGGTACATTCTAAACTGTAATTTATTTACATTAGGATTCTAAATAATTTGGTTAATGAGCTCCATATCTCATGCAATTTGAAATGTCCTATGGTAAAATTTTAGGGGACAGTATCTAGGGTTGTCCAAGCTACATAAATAAAATTGTAATTAATACAGTATATTGAATTTAGTCTTATTTTGGAAAGCTTTTTCTTTAGCACATAAACAGTAACAAGTTTTATATTAATATCTACAATTTTCCAAGATATGTGTTGAGTCGTAAATAAGGAATAAGGATTCCACTTAATGTCAGTATTTTATCAAAAATCTCTCACCCTATTAGTAATGTGGAAAACAATGCTGTTACTCCTATTTTCTTTTAGTTAGGATTTGGGTCGGAAACCAAGAAGTAAAAATACTGGAAAATTTATAAACAAAGTCATTATAAAGCCATTTTGAAAGGAGAAATGTTTAACTTTCAGCGTAACATGATTCTTTGGATGACTATGTCACAGGAAGGTGAGTTAAAAAGAAATTTTTGCTATTTGTACTTCATTTATTGACTCCTAGAGCCTCCAAGTTATAAAATAGTAACACTGAAGAGAAAATTTTGCAGACAGATAAAACTGGGTAGGAGAACACATTTATAAATACAACTCATGAATCTGTAAGTCACACTTCATTCTCAACTATGATATTCTGGCCACATTCATACTATTTCAATAATAGTCACTTTACCGAGTTGATGGTAAGCAGTAATTTTATTTAATGATTTCCTTTTTGCCAATTAAACATTTGCAACAAAAATGATTAGACAATATATCAAGTAACCTTGGTATTAGTTAGGCCAATCTTTAATGTAATGGAAGAAAGCAATAAAATCATTCCCAATTTAAATTTCGATCCTTATATATTTGGAGCACAAATTTTAAGTGTAACTATGGCAGGAGGCAAATTTTTTTTTTTTTGGTTTTTGGGCCACACCCCTTTGATGCTCAGGGGTTACTCCTGGCTATGTGCTCAGAAATCGCCCCTGGCTTGGGGGGACCATATGGGACGCCGGGGGATCGAACCGCGGTCCTTCCTTGGCTAGCGCTTGCAAGGCAGACACCTTACCTCCAGCGCCACCTACCCGGCCCCAGGAGGCAAATTTTGACCTATTTCAAAGGAGCCTGTTACATTGAATTTTACGTAGTACTAAAATTCTTAATTTCAGAAAGTTTAAAAAATTTTGCTATGCCATAACTTCTAATATAGTGTAACTTTGGCCAGTAAGGATAACAAAGTCTGCTTACAAAATTGAAATCCTTCTACAACATTTAAATTTCGTCTGTTGTTTTTTTCACCAAAATTGAGTTGAGATATTCTTTCTTCCTCTAAACAGAGAAGTAAGAACCACTCTGCTTCATGAACAAAATCATCTAAATCCTAGTTCTCTCGAAGTTTTATCTTCTAGAGACACACACATAGTCAAGTATGAATTGAATTTCATTAATACATGGAAATTCTCCACAGCGAAAGTTCAGGATCATAAATTGAACTTTCTGAATTTCATGACCTTTGATGTGGGAGGCACATTAAAGTTTGAATTATACTCTATATAGGACTACATAATATACTTCAAAACAGTTGTAGGTAAGCTTAGTGTAATTTTTATCATGAAAATAATCTACAAATACCAGGATATTAATGTTGCCTGACAGGAAGATTTCGGATCTATATGTCTGTGTAAATCAAGTCTGTCCATTTATATGCCTCACCTAGAGCACACATCAACAGACTGCTTTAGTATGATATAGATGTACAGTAATTTTACACAAATTCCAATTCTGTAATTTAGCTTTCTCCCATATTTATTTTTAAATATATAGAGACTATTAATATAAATATTTTCTTTCAAATATGTATTCTTCTTATGTAAAAGGAAAAGATTCCAAACATTTACAAAGCAATCTAAAGAGAAGCAAACCTGGTTTTGGAATTGTTTCACGTCAACCAAAATAATTTTCCAGAGAAGGTCCTATTTCAAAGTAATGCTCATTGACCTCCTCAAATCAACATGGTAAGCTGGATCCAAACGCCCGGCTTTCGTTGGTTTACTTCAGGCATCAGTTTCAATCAGGGAAGAAAAAAATAAATCTCAGAAAAAGGTCTCACGACAGAGTGGACAAGTGGATTTGTTGCTGGATGTAAACCATTTGTACTGTAAAAGGAAAAGATTTTGAAGTTTAAAAAAAACAAACCACATATACTTAAGGCAATTTAAATGGTATACAAAAAGTGAAAACTGGCAAATTTTGCTTCCTCCATTCACCTCCTATATCAATATATCAATATATATCAATATAGACCCAAGTATCGCTTCCAAAGTCATGAGTGAGGCTCAAGCTCAGAGCAGCAAGATATGTACAACTCCCTGGAAAGCAGCTGTATATAACTTTCTCTTTCTGTGTTTAAGAAAGCACAGCACATGTGCTCTATGACCTCATAAACATGGTACCTACATGTCCCCTCCTGAGATGTATACTTTCCGACTTTCATGCAAGGTTGTATACTGGAGCTTGCTCCAACTTCAGAGAAGCCCACGCTCTCTTGTAAGCATGTGACTTCCTCCCTATCTTCCTCCCCTTCCTCATGGCCTTCCATAAAGCCTATTTTGACTTTGAAAATAAGAGTAAAAGCCTCTGATGAGAGGTGGCCCCAGATTCCATTCTTTTGAACTCTTCTTTGGGGCCTAGATACTACAAGGCCATGAATTTTTTTGAGTGCTAAGTATATTAGAAACATCATCCATTAATGTGCCTTGAATGAATCCAATCTTCAGTTAAATCACTATTTAAAAGTAAAAAATTTTGATTTAGATGTAAAAATGCTAAATTCCTCCCATTAGAATGAAGAGTTTAACATTCAGTATTATTATTATTTTTTTTTTGGAATTCAGATGTAAGGCATACATATACATATACATAAAATATTATATAAATAAGTTAATTTAGTCTTACCAAGCATGCAGAATGAAACTTTTTCTTGCATGTTCTACACGCTTTTTTGGGAAGGGAATAGTTAAAACCATGAATGACTGAGAAACAAATCATACAGTCTTCAACACCCTCAAAACGTTTGTCCACATTATTTTTCCATAATGCTAAGCCTTCCATAATACTTCCATTCTGTTAACAAAGAAGAAAAAGAGTTAAGAGTATATGTGTAAAACCACCAATGCTGGCTATATTCAGTGTGTGTCTGTGTATGTAAAATCACCAGTACTGGCTGTATCCACTTATCTTAAAGTTGCATCATAGTTGGTTTTTAAAGTGACCTTCAAAGTCATACCATCTTTCATCTTTAAGGACAGATCTCTCAAAAATTCAGCAACAATGTGTCATGTTTTATAGTCTCAGCTTGTGGTTTAATGGGCTTTTAATAAGTAAGTTATTTACACCAGTTCTCGTAACTTCCTGACTAAAAATGATTCAAGCAGGTTACTTCATCTCCACTACTTTGTTTTATCACTACACTATCAGTAAATGTTTAAAAATAAGTTTTCTGGGCTGGACAGAGAGTACAGTGTGTAGAACACTTGCCTTGCACATGGACAAATTAAGTCTGATCCCCTGAACCACATACAGTCCCCCAAGCACCACCATGAGTGATCCCTGAGCAGAGTCAGGAGCAGCACTGGGTGTGACCCCAAAACCATCATCATCATCATTGCCATTATTTTCTATGCTGAAGAATGCTTTGAGATGCATCGTAACATGCAAATCAAAAACTAAAGAAGTTCAATAGTATGTCTAAAACTCAAGGATCTCTTAAGTTCTGATATTTCTCTAACCAGAGAAAAGCTGCAATATGAAAGTAATTGAGAAAAGGCTGGAATGATAGTATAGCAGGTAGGACATTTGCCTTGCACACAGCCGACCAGGGTTTAATCCCAGGACTCGATATGGTCCCCTAAGTACCACCAGGAATGACCCGAGTACAGAGCCAGGAGTAACTCCTGAATACTGCCACATGTAGCCCCAAAAGAAAACAAAAAGTATATTCATTACCATACAAAAAGATTGCCTCTCATGGGCCGGGCGGTGGCGCTAAAGGTAAGGTGCCTGCCTTGCCTGCGCTAGCCTTGGACGGACCGCAGTTCGATCCCCCGGTGTCCCATATGGTCCCCCAAGCCAGGAGCAACTTCTGAGCACATAGCCAGGAGTAACCCCTGAGCGTTACCGGGTGTGGCCCAAAAACCAAAAAAAAAAAAAAAGATTGCCTCTCACAATTTCCTTAACACCATATTATTATTATTATTATTATTATTATTATTGTTGTTGTTGTTGTTGTTGTTGTTGTTGTTGTTGTTATTTTGCCATAGTGGGATTTAAGCCAGAGCTTTACACATGCAAGGTTAAGTCCTATCCACTGAGGGATATCTCTGGGCCAATACCATGGTTCTGTAAAATCTCCAATGAATGCAAATGAAGTTAGAATCATTTATCCTGAAAAGCAATTATTGGGCCAGAGTGATAGCACAGCAGTGAGGCGTTTGCCTTGCACGTGGCCAACACAGGATGGACCCTGGTTCGAATCCAGACATCCCATATGGTCCCCCAAGCCTGCCAGGAGCAACTTCAGAGTGCAGAGCCAAGAGTAACCGAGTGCCGCCAGGTGTGACCCAAAAAAAACAAAAACAAACAAAAAACAAAGGTAATTGTTGTGTAGGACTAGACCAGAGCAATAGTACAATAGTACAGCAGGTAGGATGCTTTGCCTTGCATGCAATCCTCAGCATCCCATATGATCTTCCAAGCCCTGCCAGGAGTGATTCCTGAGTGCAGAGCCAGAAATAACCCACTGGAATATGATATATGGCCCAAAGACCAAATAAATGAAACAGCTCTAGCAGATTCGAGTCCTTTAGGCTTGTTCATTAGAGGAAACAGACTACTTCTCTTTCCTTGAGGCAGATGGCAGACATGTGCCATGAGCAGAGCACATGAGCACAGAGTCATGAGCTCTGCCCCTCGTGGAAAGCCAAGTGTGTGCACAGACATGCACCTGGTGGGTGAGGTATGTGCTCAGCTGCAGCATCCAGTTTCGCCACTGCTGCACGGCCACCCCGACTCTCTTCCCACTCTCCACAGTGATGGAACCCAGCGGGTAATTTGATGGCAACTGGATTATAAGTTCGATGACTATATCCTCAATGGAGTAAGTGGCCATTACTTCTCGAGTAGTGGCTCGAGCCTTCACCTGCAACACACAGAAAGGCCACACGTTATTTAAACTTACTATCTCCCTTATCTTTCGTGCAAAGAGAATTTTTCACAAGGGCCAGAACAGTAACAGCTCAGCGGGTAGGGTACAGCCCACCCAGGTTCGATCCCTGGTATCCCATATGGTCCCCAGAGCCTGCCAAAAGTTATCTTTGAGCTCAGAGCCAGGAATAATCTGGGTGTGGTCCCAAAACAAAGAAAAAACAAACAAAAATGAATCTTCATAGCTTAACCATTAGCAGACAAAGTCTTCATTCAAAGACATTGCTGAGGAAGAGAAAAAAAAATTTTTTTTTGGTTTTTTTGGGTCACACTCGGCAGCACTCAGGGGTTACTTCTGACTCTATGCTCAGAAATCTTGCCTGGCTGACTCGGGGAATGATATGGGATGCCTGGATTTGAACCACCGTCCTTCTGCATGCAAGGCAAATGCCTTACCTCCATGCTATATTTCCGGCTGAGAATGATTTATTTGAGACATGACCTATCTACTAAATACCTGTAAGTGCCATATATTTTATAGTCATCTGGGACAATCAATATTTTATATTTATTTATTTTTGGGTCATACCTAGCAGCACTCAAAGGTTCCTCCCAGCTCTATCTCAGAAATCGCTCCTGGCAGGCTTGGGGGACCATATGGGATACCAGAATTCAAACCTTCTGCATGCAAGGCAAACACCCTACTTCCATGCTATCTCTCCGGCCCCAATAATAATAATTTTTTGAAGATCTTTTCTCTTTAGCACCCCAATTCATCACCAAATCCATGCTGTTCTCTGTTCACCTTTAGGAACATTACTCTATATGATGACTGGGTGACTTACTGTTTCTAGGTGAATCACAAAAATTACATTCCATCTCATGGCGTTTCACATTTATCATACTGTTACTCTATACAAGCTTTCCCTCCTTTGACCCACTTCAAAGTCATCCTCTGTAACATCTGACTGACCCACTGAGCCAGGTGAACATTTTCTAGTGCAGAGTTCTCTTCCCTCTGTGCTGTTCTTCACTGCAAACCAAAAAGCAAATACAAGGTCCCTTTCCTTTATTTTTTTTTGGGGGGGTAGTAGCCATACCCAGAAATTGCTTAGGGGTTATTCCTGCCTTTGCACTCAGGAATCATTTCTGGTGGTGCTTAGGGGAACACATGGGTTAGGCAGAAACCAAACCAGCATGGAATGCAGGCAAGGCAAGTGCCTTACTCACTGTACTGTCTCTCAGGTCCTCCCTTAATTTTTGGTTAAGATTACATGTTAAGGCATACATGTACTCCCTGAGTCCATGAACATAGTGCCTGACTATACCTCTTGAGATATGCTCTTCCCTACTTTCACACTAAGGTTGTATTGGAGAAGCCCATACTCTCTTAAGCTCAATTCTTCTCTCTTTCTTGTCCTCACCTTTCCTTTCCTCAGAATTTCCATATAAAAGCCTATTTTTACTTCCAAAAAAAAAAAAACCCAAAAAGAAACCAACAACCCTGTAATAGAGTGCAGAAATCTGCCCCTATTATCCATTTCGCAGGTAACTGGTACATGGTACCTGGCATTGTAATAAATAGTTTGAGTAGATCAATGAATATTTGAAAATAATTCGATGGGGTCAAAAAATTATATTATTGTTTCAATCTACAAATAAATCCCAAGATCTGATAACCAGAGTCAGAAACCAAGATAACTCTGAATTGGAGAAATAGCATTGGGGTTACAGTGCTTGTCTGGTGTGCAGATGACCAGATTTGGTTTCCAGCACCATATGGCTCCCTTTAGGAGCAATTTTTTTTGGGGGGGGGTCACACCCAGCAGTACTCAGGAGTTACTCCTGGCTCTGTGTTCAGAAATCGCTTTTGGCAGGCTTGGGGTACCATATGGGATGCCGGGATTTGAACCACCGTCCTTCTGCGTCTAAAGCAAACACCCTACTGCTGTGCTCTCTCTCCAGCCCCCAACTCTTAAACACAGAGTCAAGAGTAACTCCTGACCACTGTCAGGTGTGCACCCCACACCCCAATAAATTCATTAGATAATTAATTTAATAAATAATTTATGAGCTACAATTGTGATGACACTGCTAACAAATGGGACAGGTGTAACCAATATTCAAGTAACTTGTCCAGGAAAAAAATTTCAAAACAATACTAACCGTCATGCCATTAAACAGTTGAGTGCTTGTTTGTACAGAAGATATTTCTTGAAAAGAAAGAACATTGCTGACATATTTGCTGGTAAATCTGTCTACAATATTGAAAACGCGCTTCTCACTACTATTCCACCACAACCTGACCATGGCAGGCAAGTCCTTTAATGTCATATGATAGACTGAACATGCCAAGTGCGGAATATGGTATGGTAGTGTTGCTGTTTCTGAGGAAAAAGCAAATTCATAGTTAGTAACATGCTTTACTTATGGAGAATAAGAGTAATCTTAGTATTTTCCTTAAAAAGTGATTTTATTCATTAGTCAACACTAGTGATAGAATTCATAGAAGAAACTATACCAGAGAAATCAGAACTCTGAATATTTACATTGTCCCATACATAAAAAAATGAACCATTCAAAAGGCAAAATGAGAAACTAGTGAGATAGAGAGGACATTGGATAAGGCACTTGGTTAGCATGTAGCCCAAGCCAGAATCAATCCCCAGCATCCCTTCTGGTCTCCTGAGCATCACCAGGAGTGATTATTGAGTACAGAGCTAGAAGTAAGCCCTGAACATTGCTGGGTATGGCCCTTGAACAAATAAACCTAAAAAGAAGGGCCATGGAATGTGGCTCAAGAGGTAGGCACCTTAAGGGGTTGAGAACATGCCTTGTATGTGTGAGGCTGAGTTGAATCCCCACCAGCACTGAGTGCTCCCCGCCATCACTACCAGATGTGACTGCTACACAACAGCAATAACAAAAAGGGATAGGAAGCAAAATGATGACTTCTATGAGCTGAAAAATAGGCCTAGAAAACAATATTGCATGTAAAGTAAAATAATGCAAATAAAGAACATATAAAAACAAAAGATTGGGGGGCAGAAGAGATAGATAGCACAGTGGTAGGGTGTTCGATTTCTGGCATCTATATGGTCCCCCAAGCTGCCAGGAGTGATTTCTGAGCACCAAGCCAAGAGCAACCAATCCATGAACACTGCTGGATGTGGCCCCCCAAAATATATTTTTCTATAGGGGCTGGAATGATAGCACAGCGGTAGGGCATTTGACTTCCATGCAGTTACTTAACCTGGGGCGGACCTGGGTTCAATCCCTGGCATCCCATATGGTCCCCCGAGCCTGTCAGGAGCAATTTCTGAGCTCAGAGCTAGGAGTAACCCCTGAGTGGCACCGGTTGTGGCCCCAAAACCAAAAAAAAAAAAAAAAAACAACAAAACAAAACTATTATTTCTATAAAACACAAAAAAGGAAATTGGCCTCCTTTTACTTTCCTTACAGCTCAGGGGATACATTTAAATCTCAGAATCTACACCTCAATATATACAAGATACAGTATCAACTGCAGATCTCTGTAGAAACAAGAAAATTCCTATTTGGGGGATATCCTCCTTAAGACTTATAAGCTCCCAAATGAAAGGAATCAATTTCACTAGTCTGTTTCTCCCAGGGTAACTGTAAAACAGTCATATGACTATAGTAGTTTGAGCTAATGGTTTTTCTTAATGAGGTAAGTCTCAAGAGACTCAAATACAAAAACTGAAATTCAGTGCAGTTTTAGCCACAGGATCTAGTCAAATGTCCCATATGGAAAACTGTGTAAAGACTGACACTTAACATTCATCCAACCAGAACCCACACAAGGAGCTACTGTCTGCACCTCTGGGGTAATTAAAGCTGATAAGCATACACTGAACTGAGAGCCACTAACATACTTCTTACTAACCTCTAATACTCAGATGGAGGTCTTCGGTAAAGAAGGTCTTCGGGTCTTTGTTTGAGGGCTCAACGGCTGTCTCTGTGTAGGTTGGATTTTCCGGCATAAGTCTGAAGAGGTGATAAAGCAATTTATTCAAACTCTTTGTTTTCCGAAGGTACATTGAATACAGGGCCCGAAGCTGGTGGAGAGCACAGAATTGTCAAACTGAATTAAACATCATTAGCATAACAGATTGTAAAAGGACACCATTAAAATGCATTGATTTGGGCTGGAGCAATAGCATTGCAAGTAGAGCATCTGTCTTGAATGTAGTCTGAAACCACAAGGTTCGATCCCCAGCATCTCATACAGTTTCCCAGCACCACCAGGAATGACTCCTGAGTGCAGTCAAGGGTAATCCCACTGACACTGGGAGTGGTAAAAGAACAGAAAACAAGATTACAAGGAAGTGGTTTACATAATATATGCCACGTTCTTAATTTGCAAATGTGTAATTCGATGGAACCTTTCCTCCTAACTAGCAGTTTTCACTGTGCTCTCATTTGGATATATGCTTCTAACAACTTTCTCAAAGTGTCCTCTATTAGTAAGTATCTCTCTAAGCCATAAAACCTATTCACCATTTTATACAATGAGTCATTCACTCTCTCCCAAGTCTTTCCTTCTACATCACACATTCCTTCCATACAATAGTTTCCCCAAATCCTGCCTAAGACTAATACAATTTTGTTTTTCTTTCTTTTGGGTATTTGGGTCCCATTCAACAGAGATGCCAATGGTCTCTCTGGTCTACTAACACCATTTTCTGGCTGGCCCTTCCTCCATCAAGTACTCCAGTTTCCCTTTGAATGGAGAACAGACTCAAGTAGTCCCAGAAAATGCTTTCAGATCTTCTCACAGCTGTTTTACAAATTAGGCAGTTGTACACTAAATTTAAAAATTCATGTACATGAGCCGGAGCTGTGGCGCAGCAGTAGGGCATTTTTGCCTTACACACGTCTGACCTAGGACGGACCATGGTTCGATCCCCTGGCATCAAGGATTTAAAAAGAAAAAAAGACAAGAAAAAAAAGTAAAATATGAAAGAAGTAAAAAAGAATTTTAATCATCTGGAAAATCACACCGGAAACTAATACCAAGTTATTTATCTTTGTATTGAAATATCAAAGAAGTCACATTCCATTGTTGTGGCTAACTTTCTTAAATGGGCATCCACCAAAAATGAAAAGAAAACCAAAGCAAATGTACATTTCCCAGCCTCCCAGCCTCCTAGGCAATAAAGTCTTTCTCCCCAAATGTCAGACAACAGAGACATCTAGTGGCTGCTAGAATAATCTGGGCAAAATAATAGATTTTTTTTTTTCACTTAGAGGTAACAGTTATATGCAATGATATTTCATTGATCTCCATCTAAATAATGATCTTAAGGTCAATTTCCAATGAATAGTCAGAAGTTGATCAAAGGAAAAAATAGTAAAATTCAATTCTTTTGAAATTACTACCTTGGTAATACAATATTCAATTAGATACATTTTGTTTCCTGCTATAAGGACTAGAGAAAAATAAATGAATGCAGGAGAAAAAAAAAAAAGAATGCAGGTACATTCCCAGGACAATCTTTGCAAAAACTGTGTGTGTATGTGTGTGTGTTTGTGTGTGTGTGTGTGAGAGAGAGAGAGACAGAGAGATAGAGACAGAGACAGACACAGAGAGAGAAAGACAAAGTAAAATAAGTGAGAAAGTGAAAAGCAGGGTCTGAAAATCAGTAATGTCTCAAGTTAAATGGATTGAAATGCAAGACACTTTCCACCCTTAAACGTAAAAAAAATTGGGCAGTGGGATGGGGTTGGAAGCCATACTCAGTGAGTCTGAGAGTCTATTCCTGGCTTTATGCTCAGAAGTGATTTCTGGTGGTGCTTGGGGGACCATATGTTATGCCAGAGATTCGAACATCATGAAAGGCAAAAGCTTTATGTCCTTGTTCTGCTCTTCTGTTCTCTCTTCTTTTTTTGGGGGGGTGGGGTGGGGGGTTGGGGGTGGGTTACACCCAGCAGAGCTCAGGGGTGACTGCTGGCTCTACGCTCAGAAATCGCTCCTGGCAGGTTCAGGGGACCATATGGGATGCTGGGATTCAAACCACCATCCTTCTGCATGCAAGGCAAACACCTTACGTCCATACTTTCTCTCTGGCCCCATCTGTTCTCTCTTCTTAAAAAGAGAAGGAAGAGGTTTAGAGCAGCAAGAGAAGCACATGTAGCACAATAGTGCCAAAAGTCGTCATGTGTTTACCTGGGAAGAAGCAGCTTTGAAGAAAGTGAGTATTAATTTCCAAGTGAGGAGGTATCCCAGGACATAACAGAAGTCTTCGCTCAGCGGTTTGATATTAACAATCTGTCCAACAGGAACACATCCCAACACATTTTCTAGTAAGTCCTCTTGAGTGCTAAGAAGAGACATCAGCACGGCTGGTGGAGACCTACAAACAAACATCAGAACTGCAGTTGTTTTTTCAAAAATCATTCCTCAGAGAAATAGCACAGCGGTAGGGCATTTGCACAGGGCCAAACTGAGACAAACCCAGGTTTGATTCCCGGCATCCGATATTGTCCCCCGAGTCTACCAGGAGCATTTCTGAGTGAAGAGCCAGGAGAAACCCCTGAATGCCACCGGTTTTGGCCCAAAAACCAAAAATAAATAAATAAAAGAATTAAAAACAAAAGCATTCCTCAGCACATTGACAGCAGGACTTAAGCCTTTGCAAGAAAGCCTCAAAGCTCAGAGTCCACTTTTACTTCTATTTCATGGAATGGTGATCATAGAATAAGAAATCATACTATGTTTTATATGTAAGTATTAGAGTATACCCACTTTTTCACCATATTGTCATTGCACCCCACAATAATATCAGTACAATTATTATTTGAGGGGTTTAGATCACACCCAGTGGTGCTCAGGAGTTACTTCTGTCTCTGCATTCAGGAATCACTCCTGGAAGGCTCAGGGGACCAAATGGGATGCTGGGATCAAACCCAAGTCAGCCATGTGGAAGGCAAATAAATCACTCCAGCCCCAGCACAGTATTTTTTTTTAAAGAAAAGTTTCATATAATGGTCATATGCCACATTTTTGCAAAAATAAATAATTTTGCTATATAGCAAAATGCTGTTTAGTAAATAAAACAGAGACTGAAGCAATAATACAGCAGGTAGTGTACCTGCCATGCTCACAGTCATCCTGAGTTTGATTCCTGGCATCACCCTAGACACAGTGGTGTCCAGGGTTCAAAAATCAAACAAACAAAATACATACTAACTATAAATTATTTCTGAATGTTAGTTACTACTGTCATTTTATTACTATTAAATTTTTTTATAACGAGGCTGGAGCTGTTGCACAGCAGTAGGGCATTTGCCTTGCACAAGGCCTCCCTGAGATGGACCTGGATTTGATTCCCAGCATCCCATGTGGTCCCCAAGACTGCCAGGAGCAATTTCTGAGCAGAGAGCCAGAAATAACCCCTGAGCACTGCCAGGTGTGTAACCCCAAAACAAAAATAAATAAATAACAATTTTTGTTGTTTGGGGCCACACACAGTGATGTTCAGAAATTACTTCTGGCTCTAAACTCAGGAAATCATTTGGGAAGCTGAGGATTGAACCCAGGGCAGCCATATGCCAGGCAAAGCCCTACTGATTGTACTAACACTCTGAACCTTTGAAATATTTTTTTAATGGAATCACTGTGAATTACAAAGTCACAAAGTTATCCTGATTGAGTTTCAAGCATACAATGTTCCAACACCAATCCCTTCACAGTGTTCACTCCCCTCAACCAATGTCCTCAATGTCACTCTCAGCCCACCAGCCTAGCTTTATGACAGGCACAATATATTTTTAAATATACTTAAGTTTAAAAATGGGCCTGGAGAGATAGCACAGCGGCATTTGCCTTGCAAGCAGCCGATCCAGGACCAAAGGTGGTTGGTTCGAATCCTGGTGTCCCATATGGTCCCCCATGCCTGCCAGGAGCTATTTCTGAGCAGACAGCCAGGAGTAACCCCTGAGCATCGCCGGGTGTGGCCCATAAACAAAAACAAAAACAAAGTGAAATGAACTGTGAGAATTTAATGAAGCAAAAAGTTTAAATAACTTACAGGGCTGGTTCTTCTTCTTCATCTCCATATGACTTTAAATTATCCTGATCATACTGTGGCAATTCAGGCATTAATCTGCAAATCAGACCATTATTTTATTTTAAGTTATGTAGTCACACCTACGAGCAGAAAGACCCCTATTTGTTTGGTGACATGCTGGCTCACACCCAGATGTGGCGAAACACAAATTGCAAATGAGGACATTGTGTTGAGCCCAGTTTTAAGTGGAGTTTTTGTTGCTGTTGTGTGTTTTGGAAACCATTAATGGTCACTACTCCCTTACTGTCAAAGCTATTTATTAAGAATGTTGACCTAACAGATTTTTTTATTTTTAAGTGGGGGGACAAGTATATGAACATGAATTTGAACCCCAGCAATCCCAGTATGACCTGCATCCACTGAGGCAATCCTGAGAGTTATTCTGTTAGGGATCCTTATGAGGAGGGGCTCAGAAGCTGGTGCAGTAGATTAGGAGAGCCCCAGGGCAAACACCAGGTCCTCAAATTAGTCCCAGAACCAGGCAGACATTGAAGAGATCAATTCCTCCCATCTAAGGTTCCCATGAAGGAAGAAAAACCCCCACAAATTTGGCATCCTGTTATAGTAATACACGTCCAAACTGATTTTGTGTGAGTGTATCTTAAAGACTAGCACGAACAGTAAAGATGAATTCTACTGTAAACTTCTATTCACTATCAAGTTTCCATAAATAAATAAATGTGTGTGTCTGATGATCATTCTAGAACATTGAGAATTCTTTTTTTTTTTTTAATATGGAACGCTTCACGAATTTGCATGTCATCCTTGCACAGGGGCCATGCTAATCTTATCTGTATCGTTCCAATTTTAGTATATGTGCTGCCAAAGCGAGCACACATTGTAGTGTGTAGTGTCTTACTTGTAGAGCATGTGGTAAGCAGCAATTTGCACAGGCCGAGCTCTGGAGAGGAGTAATGGGGCTAAAGTATTTAACAGAGTCTGGAGATTTTCTGGTAGGTTTGGTCCTTGGCCAGCAACCAATCTGGCAGGGAGTTTGTGATTCAACAGTTGATCCTTGGGGATGTAGGTTAAAGTTTCACACATGGGCTTCAATACTGCATTCGAAAAGGCCGTTTCAGATGTGTCTTTGTTTTCTCCTACGGAAAAAAGGGCAAGAAAACATATGTAATACTAAACAAAATGAAAAAACAAAAACAAAAACAACTTGACTGGTTTACAGACAAAAAGGAAATAAAAACTTGAGCTTTTAGAGAGGTTCTAACTAGCAGAATAAATCATACATTTTAGATAACTAGCTCACTAAATCATAAATCTCAATCTAATTAGATCACTCGACATTCTCAAGATTTAAAAACTTCTGTGGTCTTAACATAAATAAAGCATATATTCAAAGATACTTAATCATGTAATCAATCCAAACTTCTATTGTTCGAATTTGCAACAGTATATTCAGATACCTCGCTTATTGCTTATTTGTCTGTAAAGCAGAAGCATTTAAAAACTTTTATTTGGGGGAGGGAGTTTGGGCCACATCCTGTGACACTCGGGTTACTTCTGGCTATGCACTCAGAAATCGATCCTGGCTTGGGGGACCATATGGGACACCGGGGGATGGAACCGTGGTTCGTCCTAGGTCAGCACGTGAAAGGCAGACGCCCTAAAGCTTGCGCCACCACTCTGGCCCTTAAGATCCTTTTTTTTTTTTTTTTTTTGATTTTTGGGTCACACCAGGCAGCGCTCAGGGACTTCTCTTGGCTCTATGTTCAGAAATCACTCCTGGCAGGCTCGGGGGACCATATGGGATGCCAAGATTCGAACCACTGTCCTTCGGAGTCTAAGGCAAACGCCTTACCGCTGTGTTATCTCTCCGGTTCCAAGATGCTTTTTTTAAAAATTACTTTATTTTGGAGCCGAAGTGATAGCACAGCAATAGGGTGTTTGCCTTGCACGAGGCCAACCTGGGACTGACCTGAGTTCGATCCCTGGCATCCCATATGGTCCCCAGAGCCTGCCAGGGGCAAATTCTGAGTGCAGAACCAGGAGTAAACCCCTGAGCGCCACTGGGTGTGTTCCAAAAACTAAAAAAATTACTTTATTTAAATCACAAAGTGATTTAAATCACAAAGTTGGTTTTTTAGAAGCATATAAGACATTTTTGATGTGAAACATCTCTTTGTTTCTTTTACTATTTGAGTTTTTACTTTGGGTTTTTTCAACAAGTGATTTTCATTAACTATTTTTCTCCCCCCTCATACCCTCCCTTTTCACTTGCCTGTAACAGTCACCAAAAGAGGTAAAAGCAAACTGTGGATGCCTAGGGAAAAAAATTCTTTCCATTCACTGATTAGATTTGCAGGAAGGTTGCCAGCAGTCTCTGGAGTCATGGAGTCAAAGAAAGCACTGAGCTCACAGGCCAAGTCACAGCTGACACAGGCAAACAGCTGGACAAGTGGAACACAGTACAGTGCTTGGTTCTCATTTGTCGTCTGAAGAGATGGAAATGGAAATAAAAAGCACACTTGCATTAGAGCATCACAAATCCAGACAATAAAGAAAAAAACCCTTTCAGTTTAGTCAATTTGAACACATTTTGTTGTTGTTGTTGTTTTTGGGACACACCTGGCAGCACTCAGAGGTTACTCCTGGCTCTAAGCTCAGAAATCACTCCTGGCAGGCTCAGGGGACAATATAGGATGCCGGGATTTGAGTCACTGTCCTTCTACATGCAAGGCAAATGCCCTACCTCCATGATATCTCTCTGGCCGCTGAATTGATTTATTAAAAAATATTTTACACTTTTTTAGGGGGGCTGAAGGAGGGTGGGCTGTCCCCACACCATGCAATAGTCAGGTGCTATTCCTGGCGCAGTGCTCAGGAGGCAATATGTGGTGCTAGGGATTCAAGTCAAGACATGAAGCAAGATGGGCAGCTAGCCTTCTGCACCTCTCTTCAGGCCTCTAGTTTCTTTTAATAGGTGCCACTCTCAGCAACGCTCCGCCTGACAGATCCATAATTGGGGCTCAGTAGGAAATTCATACATGCAAACATGTATGAATGTATGTTTTACCACTGAGCTACAGTTCTAGCCCGTTAAGTTTTTCTGTTTTTTGTTTTTTATTTTTTAATAAGAATCTAGAGGCCAATGCAATAATACAGCAGGTAAGGTACTTTCCTTGCTTACTGCCAATCCAAGTTCGATCTCCAGGGGCCAGAGCGATAGCACAGCAGGTAGGGTGTTGGCCTTGCATGCGCTCAACCTGGGTTCGATCCCCAGCATCCATATGATCCCCTAAGCCCTTGCTTGTCAGTAGTGATCTCTGGGCACAGAGCCAGGAGTAACTCCTGAGTGCTCCAGGTGTGGCCCAAAAAAACCACAAACAAACAAAAAAAAATAAAACAAGTTCAATTCCCAAATGATCACCCTCTCCAGGAGTGATTCCTGAATATGAGGTAGGAGTCACTACCAATGAACACCATGGGATGTAGCCCCAAAACAGAAGAAGCTGGATTAGGCCGAGTTCAAAACTCTAAGCCCACAACTAAGCTGACAAAGCAGAGATTTAGACTATTTCCATTCTTCTTCTGTTGCAGACCCACAACTATTAGCCACCTGAATTGATTAATCTCTCGAATTGATTAATCTTTAATAGCTTATACTGGCACAACTATTAGCCACCTGAATTGATTAATCTCTCGAATTGATTAATCTTTAATAGCTTATACTGGCAACATGGGCATGGCACTTTTCTAGAACAATTTGCCTAAAATCAAAAAGATGGAAAGACTTGCCATGACAAGGGAAAGTCTGAAAGGCATATGCTGCAATATTATATGTATTTAAATGACCTCATAAAGAGAACGTTTTCGTAGCAGTTAGAAATCTGGTGACTGAGCCAGAGAAATAGCATGGAGCTATGGCATTTGCCTTGCATGCAGAAGGATGGTGATTCAAATCCTGGCATCCCATATGGTCCCCCGAGCCTGCCAGGAGCGATTTCTGACCATAGAGACAGGAGTAACCCCTGAACGCTGCTGGGTGTGACCCCACCCTCCCCCCAAATAAATCTGGTGACTGAATAATCTGGGGACAAATAGTGAACTCCCACTCTTTGACTATTCTGGTAAGAAATATACTTTATAATGTGCTCAAATATTTGCAAGTTCATTACAAGAATCATTTAAAGAACAAAATTTGGGAGCCATGTTTGGAGAAGGGTATGGAGAATTTTCATTTCATGTTATCTGGGAGGAAAAATAAATATAATAAAGACTATACAAGATTATGAATTATAATTTGTAAATTGTGCTGACACCCAGATATGTTGAGGAATACAAGAGGGACCAGGATGACAAAATTTACCTCCAACCAAGCCAGCATGGAGCACATGATGAAGTCCCATTCACTTTCTGCCAAAGGAGATGAGCAGTATTTCAGAAACAGGGAAAGGAACCGCATTATTTCTATATTTACACCCAGTATCTCTGGACTTACTTCTGAGAGATTACTATGGTAAAGACAAAAAAAAGTATTAGAAAATGTTATAGACCTTCAATGAGAAAACAGTCCAAGTCCTACTCATATCTTACTCAATGGTCTTATTTCTACAAAGCTCTGACTATGAAAATACATCATCTGGATTCATGACTGCAAGCAGGGAGGAAAACAGGGGAGAGGATACCACTTACCAACTGAAAAGAAAGACATCCTCATGATCTTTCTTCCAAGTTATTAGAATTTTTAATATGCCATTCAATAATTCTCCATCATCTATGCTTCTGGTTTTCAGGCAGGAATTGAAAATAGCAAGATGTCCAAAACCTCCTAAAAATTTCAATATAAAAATTAAAAAACATGATATTGTTTTCATTTAAAAAAATCTGAGTTTGAGAAATTTCCAATTTTCCTTAAGACGTGCCCAAGAAGAAGGGAAGAGCTTTGAAGAACATCAGCAAACGAGTCTTTAAAGCATCAGGGGGCAGAACCCATGCCCACTCCCAGGATCAAATAGGAATAGGACAGAAGCAGTGGATAAACAAAGCTTCACTCTTAACAATTATACTGTTTTCTGATTTTTATTACCCAAGCATAAATAGATCTTATTCAGCATTCCCTCCTCTCTAACCAAAACTAACCAAAAAAATAGCAAGAATAAATTTAAGTAAGAATGGAAAAGAGAATATTCTGTTCTCTAATTCACTCACTTATTCAAATAAGCATTCACTATAGCTGGAACTTTGTGTGAGTGAGGGAGGGAGAGAGAGGGATAGAGAGAAAGAAAGAGAGAGAGAGAGACAGAGAGAGACAGAGAAACAGAGAGACAGAGAGAGATTTTATTTGAAGCATCATGACTCAACAATACTACCAATGAAAATGTTTTGCACATCCAACATTCCAACATCACATCCTTCCACCAGAGCATCCACTTTCCTCCACCACTACCCAAGATTTCCCCTCCCAGCCACCTCTTGTTAATTCCAACTCTGTAAACTAGTCCTCTAGTTGATTGCCTTTGATTACTTGTTCATTCCCAATAAGCTCTGTGGGGCAGAAACCCATCTCCACTGCAGCAAAGAAGAGAAAGGAAAGACAGAGGGATCTTTCTCCTGTGTGGGCTATTTTATATCCCCTCCAAAGGTAACAAATGATAAGGAGGAAGTGCATTTAAGAAAAAGGAGGGACAACGAAGACAATAGCTGGAACTGATCACTTTAGACAACTACTGTTCGTTGAAAGGAAGTTAAGTGATCTGCATGAGACACTTTCAGCAACATGTCTACAAACCATGGTGCTTAAAAGGAAAAAAGAGAGAGAGCGAGAGAAGAAAAGTGTATGCCATAGAGGCAGGCTGGGAGTAAGGGTAGAGAAAATCCAGCAGGTTACTGGGGAAACTAGTGGTGGAAAATGAATGGTGAAAAGATGTGTGTGGGAATACTGTATGATCAAGCTCAACAACTAACAGTTTTTTAATTCTGTAGCTCACAGTGATTTAATTAAAAAATTCCATTTTTTTCTGGAAAGACTAATGGTATTTTATTTACCTCTATTACCAGTTCCTAATGAGAAAGTCTCAGCAATTCTATACTTCCTCAGTCTCAAGCCACTCTCTTCTCAATGCTTCAAGATTAACTTTCTTTATTCTCTCATTAAGACTACTCCAACAGCTTCCTGTTTGATCAACTCTTAATTTCTCCTCGCACATCTACCCTCTGTCCAAATACAACTGTCCAAATAATCTAAGATAAATGTAATTGTTTTCCCTTTCTCCTAGTTGGAACCAATATATCCTTACTAGCCACAGCTTACAATTCTTGTTCTGCAAAAATTCTGGTCTTATGACCCATTCTGTAATGTTCAGATTCTTTTGTTTATTTTTTAAAACAGTTTATTGTCTCATATTTTTGTATTACCCAGTTCATTTATGCCCTTAAGAAAAAAATCATACTTCAATTGACAATTTTTGGAAATGGCCACTGATATCCCAAAGCAGCAAAAACGCCTTTTTGGCCATTTGCACAAAGAATACATCTTTTTGCTAAAACAGATCACATAAGAAAACTGTGTCTGCCTTCTCTACAAGAATTACAACAAAACCAGATCTCTTGAGAGATCTGCTCTGCTTGCATGACGTTAGGTTTAAAAACGGGCATGAGAGGGGCTAGAGTGGTGGTGCAAGCAGTAGGATGTCTTGCATGCGCTAACCTAGGACAGACTGCAGTTCAATCCCCTGGAGTCCCATATGGTCCCCCAAGTCAGGAGCGATTTCTGAGCACATAGCCAGGAGTAACCCCTGAGTGTCACTGGATGTGGTCCCAAAACAAAACAAACAAGAAAATAGACACGAGGCTAGTCAGGACCATTATTACTAGTGACCCTGAGAACCACAATACAGT
The DNA here is from genome assembly GCF_024139225.1 of Suncus etruscus. NCBI lineage: Eukaryota > Metazoa > Chordata > Mammalia > Eulipotyphla > Soricidae > Suncus > Suncus etruscus. Next base: position 48,085,457 of record NC_064860.1, on the reverse strand, counting down.
GCAATCTCTAGTGATCTGCAAGCAATAATGTGAGCATGGCAACCAAGTGTGACCCAGAGCAAACTAAACATGGGACCCAAGATACTGCAACAAGTACACCCTAACCACCCCTCCCAACAAAGGCAAAGGAAACAAAAGATAGAATGCAAAGTATTTTAAAAAGACAAAATCAAAGCTCTCTTCTAAGTATATATTAGCTAACTAAGAAATGAGTCAAAAGCTACAGGTAGAAATGATAGTACATAATATTTGTGATTCTAAATAATACTCAAGTATTCTATCATTTCTATACTCCACAATGACAATAGCCAGTCTCTGAGGAAACATCTGACTGTCAATTTGTTCTGTAGTTAAAGTGCAAACCAAGATTAAATCAGCAATAATTAAATGCATGTGTGAGGCAGGGGTTTTCGATACTAAAACACAATTCTTTCATTTGAAGCCATAATTAAGTCATTAAGATGCTTACTATAAAGTAACTAACCATTGGTGCTCCAAAGATCCTCTTTCGTCCAGGACAAAAGGGCAGGTATACACTGAGCAATGAATTCTTTCTTGTCTTCCTTTGACAAAAATGGACAGAGACTTTGAATGGTATGCATTTTACCTTCTGTTAGTGGGAAAAAACTGTTCAATGAAAAGAAAAAAAGTATGAATTAAACCTATCCTCAATAGTTATTCCAGATTCAGAGACAGCAAAGAAGCAGTAGTTCTCATTACTATACTAATGATGTATAAATGTAAGATATTGAGGGGTCGAAGTGACAGCACAGTGGTAAGGCATTTGCCTTGCATGTGGCCAACATTGGACAGATCCTGGTTCAATACCTGGCATCCCATATGGTCCTCAAGCCTGCCAGGAGCAATTTCTGAGCAGAGTCAGGAGTAACCCGAGGGCCACTAGGTGTGGACCAAAAACCAAAAAAAAAAAGAAGAAAGAAGATTGACAATACTTGCTCTACTTAATGGTGAAACACATATATTTTTTTCCTTTTTTTACACACTTCTATTTTTATATTTTTATTTTTTAGATAAGCATGTACAAACTTTTTCAATGCATATTTCTTAAAGTTATGTGAGGAATATATGACTATTCTTTGAAGAGTCAACTGCTTTGGAGACCACACCCAGTGGTTACTTCTAGCTCTGTGCTCCGGGGTTACTCCTAGCTCTGTGCTCAGAAATTACTCCTAGCAGAATCGAGGGTCCATATGGGATGCTGGGGATTAAAAAAAAAAGGGGGGGGATGGGCCTGAGTGATAATACAGAAGTTATGGCATTTGCCTTGCATGCGACCAATCTGGGTTATATACCCAAGATCCTATATGGTTCCCTGACATCTGCAAGAATGATTCCTGAGCATAGAGACAGGAATAACCCCTGAGCAACATCGGGTGTGGCCACGAAACAAATAGAAGAAAAGGAGCTTGGACAAAGAGTTGGTATAGTCATTAATATATTTGTCTTGCAATGGCCAACTCCAGTTTGATTCCTAGCATGACATATGGTCCCACAGGCTCCTATAGGAGTGAACCTTGAGCACCAAGCTAGGAGCAAGCTCTGAACACCACCAGATGTGGAACAAAACCCAAATAAACAAATAGTAAAAAAAAATTTTACTTAGGGAGTCAGGTGGGGACCTCCTGTAGCCATCTGGAGTCACTTGTAGCAATACTTGGCTAACTGGGCCAGAGAAGTTAATGCCAGGACCAAGAATGCACAGCTAATTGACTTCTCCAGAGGCTCAGGATACCTCTAGCAGTGCCAAGAGCCTCCAGGACTGAAGGAAACAGTCCCCCTAAGAATAAACCCCAAGGTTAGAATATTTCTAGATAAAAGTTTAGGTTGAGCCGGAGAAAAAGTACAGAGAGTAGGGCACTTGCATAGATCACAGCTGACCATGTTCAATCCTCAGCATCCCAAAGGTCCCAAAAGCCTGAGAACAGAGCCAGGAATAACTCCTGAGCACCTGAAAAGTCTAGGAAAAAAGAGAAAGAGAAATAATATAAAGAAATTCTGCTCAGGGGGCTGGAGTAATAGCACAGTGGCAGAACATTTACCTTGCATGTTGCCAACCAGGGATAGACCCAGGTTTGATCCCCAGCATCCCATATGGTCCCCCGAGCCTGCCAGGAGTGATTTCTGAGCACAGAGCCAGGAGTAACCCCTGAGCACCACTGAGTGTGGCCCAAAAGGCCAAAAAAGGGGAAAAAAAAATTCTGCTCAAATTCTACTCCTGGCTCTTTGCTCAAGGGACCATATGGAATGCTGGGGATTGAATCTGGGTCAGCTACATGCAAGGCAAGCACCCTCACCAATTATCACTGTATCATTTTCTTTAATTGCAAGCAAAAAGGATTCTATTTTTTTTTTTTTTTTTTTTTTTTTTGGTTTTTGGGCCACACCCGGTAATGCTCAGGGGTTACTCCTGGCTATGCGCTCAGAAGTTGCTCCTGGCTTGGGGGACCATATGGGACCCCGGGGGATCGAACTGTGGTCCGTCCAAGGCTAGCGCAGGCAAGGCAGGCACCTTACCTCTTGCGCCACCGCCCGGCGCAAAAAGGATTCTAAATGCAAAGTTTCAAAATCAGATTTTAATTTTCAATTTTACTGGCCAGGAATATACAAATCAATATTTGTATTTACTTCCAGACAGCAAAGAGACAGAAAAGTCTTAATGAGGGGACAAAGAAAGATACTACCAAAAGGATTTAAGGGAAAAGAGGAGATACTTATGAAATATTATTTGTTTAAAACAGTACAACATTCCAAGCCAGAGTGATAATACAGCAGTAGGCGCAGGTAGTGAACCCAGATTCAATCCCTGGCATCCTAAGTGGTCCCCGGAGCCTGCCAGGAGCAATTTCTGAGCACAAAGGCAGAAGTAATTCCTGAGCGCCGCCAGGTGTGGCTCAAAGACCAAAACCAAAACCAAACCAAAACAAACAAACAAAAAAAAGTATAGCATTCCACAGCAAAATAAAACAGTATTAAATATTTATGAATGGGGAAAAGACATGTGTGAAGCAAAAATAAGTTAAATTTTTTAAAATCTTTAATTCTCATTTTTGTCAATTTTCCCATTTACTAACCTGTGCTTTCTTCTTCAGTCACACCTGGTAATGTTCAAGGGATTACTCCTGGCTCTGCACTCAGGAATTACTCCTGGTGGTACTCAGGGATTATATGGGATGTGGAAAATGAACCCAGGTTAGCTGCATACAAGGCAAATGCCCTATCCAACGTACTATAGCACTAGCCCTAAACTATATATTTTAGTTCATTTGATATTGTTCATTAGCTGAGAGCTACCAAAGTTAAACTGCATTAAGTTACAAAGTAAAAAATATCTGAGGCCAGATAGATAGCACAGCGAGGAGGGTATTTGACTTGCACACAGCCAACTGGAGTTTGATCCCAGCATCCCATATGTTCCCCCAGGCTTACTAGGATTTGATTTCTGAGTGGAGAGCCACTGAATGTCATTGGGTGTGGTGCAAAAACCAAAACCAAAACTAAAAACAAAACAAACAAAAATTTTTTTCAATACCTTTCTTTTCTCTTATAATGCTGTTTTACTTCATCAGATGAAATACTTTGAGAAAGGATCAACTTAGCAATTATGAGAGACCAAAGGGTGCCATTTTCCATGGACCTAATTAAGGGAGAGAGAAGCAAACATGAAAATATATTTAAGATTTTTAAATACTGGTTTACCTGGATTACTCTAGCAGAATTTTAATTAATTTTTGGTTTTGGTTTTTGGACTACACCTGGCAGTCTCAGGGGTTACTCCCACTCTGCACTTAGAAATTATTCTTGGTGGTGCTCATGATGACCATATGGGATGCCTGAGATCATACCTGGGTTAACCACATGCAAGGCAAGTGCCCTACACACTGTCCTGTCTGGCCACAATTTAGCAGAATTAAAAAAAAAAAAAAAAAAAAAACAACACTTTGTGAAGCAGCAATTCACCATACATTTTTGCACCCCAGAAATTTGCCTTACCAAAAATAAAATTGCCTTACCAAAAAAACTGGGATCTTAGGCTTCTGAAACTCCTTCACAAGTGATACTAAGTTCTCACTCCAACAGAGCCCGACATTCACACACATACACACACACACACACACACACACACACACACACACACACACACACACACACTGAAACTCCTTCACAAGTGATACTAAGTTCTCACTCCAACAGAGCCTGACATTGACACACACACACACACACACACACACACACACACACACACACACACACAGATAACCCCAGGGATCAGACTAGAAGGGTCAAGGGTTACATAGAGCTCAGCAGCACAGTGCATAAACACACACACACACACACACACACACACACACACAGAGATAACCCCAGGGATCAGACTAGAAGGGCCAAGGGTTACATAGAGTTCAGCAGCACAGTGCATAAAGTGCTGGATTAAAGACCCTACAATTAAAACAAATATATAAAAACACTGAAGACTTAAGAACCAATGACTGGTAGAAGCTGTGGAAAAAAGAAATTCTAATTGTCTAAATGGTAGTAAAGCTCTTCAGCCTGGGCCAGCCTTTGCCCCTACAAATCTTCCTCAAAAAAAGAAAAGAAAAATCTCTTAAAGATAAGCAGTTCAGGAGCCTGAGCGATAGCACAGCAGTAGGACATTTGCCTTGCACGCGGATGACCCAGGACGAACCTGGGTTCTATCCCCGGCATCCCATATGGTCCTTCAAACAAGCAGAAATTTCTGAGTGCATAGCCAGGAGTAACCCTTGAGCGTCAATGGGTGTGACCCAAAAACCAAAAAGGGAAAAAAAAGATAAGCAGTTCAGGGGACCAAGCAATAATAGAGCAGGCAGGGGGTTTGTCTTGCATTTGGTCGACCCAGGTTCAATCTTTGCCCGGAACTCCATAGTGATTCCTGAGTGTTATCCAGGGTGAGTCAAAAACAAAACAAAAGAAACAGAGACAAAAATGTAGTTCAATGCAAGAACTCTGACAAACTAACAATTTAATAGTTATGACCTATATAGCAATTTGTTTTTCATTTCTACTTGCTCATCTGAGAAGTTGTGGTTACTTATCTATATCTGAAACAGTATGCAAAGCTGAACCTGAGAACAGTTGGAGAAAGAGTTGCAGATTCCATAGAGGCAGATGTGGGAGGCAGGATGGAAACTGGGAATGTTGGTGATGGGAAATGTATGTACCCTGGTGAAAAAAATGGATAATGGACACTGTATGACTGAAACTCAATCATGAACAACCTTAAAACTTTTGCTCATGGTGAGTCTATTAGAAAATTCATTAAAAAAGTAATTACTTGGGGCCAGAGCAATAGCACAGTGGTAGACCTTCACATGTGGCCGACCCAGGACGGACCTAGGTTTGATATCTGGCGCTCCATCTGGTCCCAAGCCAAGAGCGATTTCTGAGTGCATAGCCAGGAGTAACACCTGTGTTTTGCCGGGTGTGGTCCAAAAACCAATAAATAAGTAAAAAATAATTACAATCCTGGTGATTGTGAGAAAAATTATTTATTGTACATAATTTATTGAAGATTAAATTTTACTTTGGAATAATTATAACAGACAGTATAATGGAAAATAACTATAGGAACTAAGATCATAGTGCAAGTTCTATTATTTATTTATTCTAGATATTAAAAAAATACTTTTTTAATTTTTTTTTTTTTGGATTTTGGGTGGTGCTCAGGAGTTATTTCTGACTGCGCTCAGAAATCACTCCTGGTAGGCTTGGGATGCCAGGTCCGTCCCGGGTTATCTGCATGCAATGCATAGTCTCTACTGCTGTGCTACTGCTCCGGCCCTGTTACTAAAAGGCACTTAAAAAGAGTGATAGCACAGCAGTAGGGCATTTTGCCTTGCATGTGGCTGATCCAAGATAAACCTCGGTTCAATCCCCAGTGTCCCATATGGTCCCCCAAACCAGGAGCAATTTCTGAGCGCATAGCCAGGAGTATCCTTGAGCTTCATCGGGTGTGGCCCAAAAACCAAAACCAAACCAAACAAAAAAAGTACTTCATACCTTACAAGCTCTAATTTTAAAAGGGAAGAAAAGAAAGGATCGCATGACAAAATTACTGCTACTGACTTTTTTTTTTGGTCATAAGTCCTTGGAGATTCTTTATAGATTAGTAAAGGAGACAAAACAAAACAAAAAAAAACAGTAAAAGGGATTCTTACCTGTTAAACAACAACTGTAAGAGGCCAGAAGTCTTGCCAAGTCCACACAAGTTATCATATGTAATACCCAATTTTTGAAGCATTTCATAATACCCAGTTAGAAAAATAGGTGGGTCATCTAATTCTTCGTACCACTGCAGTGAATAGAGCAGTTCTGCAACTAACAAAGGAAAGCACATATCATGAAGTGGATTTGGGGAACAAACCTTTCAATCAGGGTCACTCTCTTCTGTGTCCCATTCTTCAACATAGTGTGCACTGGCTGAGTTCAAAACATCTATGAACAGATCTTTCAACTGAGACTTTATTAAAAAATTTAAAAACTACTACTCCTCTCCCAATTCTTACTTGGTCCCTTTGCTAATTATATAAAAATATCTCGGGAATCAAAGACACAGGAAACACTGCAGGAATTTTCCCAACAGTTTGTCACATAAGGTATAAAAGTTGCAAAACAGAATTAACTAGGGACTTCCATCAATGATGAATAATACAGGCCAACATATTAAGATATGGGTAAACGTATGACACAGGTCCTCAGTGACAAAGTAGTCTGGATTCAAAGGAGCTACATACAGAGTTAGCAATTAGAATATTAAATCTACCTTATAGGAAGGATTGTAAAAATTATAATACCAAGTATCTGTTTTAAAAAATTAACTGGAAAATCAGAAATTTTTGGGTTTGGTTTTGAAACCAAACCTGGCAGTGCATAAGGCTTACTCTGGGCTCAAGGATCACCCCAGTAGGGCTAAGATGACATATGGGGCATCAGGGATTGAACCCAGGTTGGCTATATGCAAGGCAAGCACCTTTGTAGCTGTACTAGGTTGACAGATTATTCATTTTATGCATTTTTAATGTACATGCAAAGCAAATGCTCTACCAATTGAGCCACATTTCCAAGGTCAGAGATTTCTTTGTATGAAATTGTGCAGTCAGAATTAGGAGTCAGAAGACTTGAGACCTGGAACTAAACCAGGCCTATCCTTTAAAAGCAAAGTAAAGCTAAATCAAGGTTTAAAAAAAATCTCTGATTGTGATAAAAAGAAGATAAAAATGTAGGTCAGAGGGGCCGGCAAGGTGGCACTACAGGTAAGGTGTCTGCCTTGCAAGCGCTAGCCAAGGAAAGATCGCGACCGTGGTTCGATCCCCCCGCGTCCCATATGGTCCCCCCAAGCCAGGGGCAATTTCTGAGCGCTTAGCCAGAAGTAACTAACCCCTGAGCATCCAACAGATGTGGCCCAAAAAACCAAAAAAAAAAAAAAATGTAGGTCAGTTTGTTATCGGTAATAATGAATAAATATAAATTATTACAACATTGGAATAGTTTCATTATGTAAGCAAGGTAAACAATGGATTCCTTTTCATGTCCTAATGGTACATGGAACTGCTAAACAAAATAATTGTGCCATATTTCTTGCATAGGGCCGACATTCTCCACTGCTAGTAACTGTTACAGAGGGCTTAAGCAAATATAATACCATAATTATGCAAATCCCCTCCTTTGAATGCCAATTTATACAGTTCTCACAGTTATATATAATTCAACATCATTTTCTGGAATGGGGAAGATTTTCTTGAAATCCTAAATCCTTGGAATTTAACATCAGAATCCCCAACATCCATATGGTCCCCTCCCTGAGCACTGCCAAGAGTGATTTCTGAGTACAAAGCAAAGCACCCTGAGCACCACTGGATGTGGCCCAAAAGAGAATATGGTTGCCTAAAACTCAACTATCAATAACTTTGTAAAAACCATTTTTAATTAAATTAAAAAATAATTCTTGGGCCAGAGAGATAACATGGGGGTAAGGCATTTGCCTTTCATGCAGAAGGTTGGTGGTTCGAATCCTGGCATCCCATATGGTCTCCTGAGCCTGCCAGGAGCGATTTCTGAGCATAAAGCTAGGAGTAATCCCTGAGCATTGCTGGTTGTGACCCAAACAAAACAAAAAATTCTGTTGTCTGTTTATAGGCCACCCCCAGCAGCATTCAGATCACTACAGGATTTGTGCTCAGAAATTACTCCTGGTTGAGGCTGGAGAGAAAGCATGGAGGTAGGGCGTTTGCCTTGCATGCAAACGGTGGTTCGAATCCCGGCATTCCATATGGTCCCTGAGCCCGCCAGGAGTGATTTCTGAGCCTAGAGCCAGGAGTAACCCCTGAGCACTGCTGGGTGTGACACCCTCCTCTCCCACAAAAAAGAGAAATTACTCCTGGTGATGCTTGGGGGACCATATAGGATGCCAGGGATAAAACCCAGGTCAGCTGTGAGCAAGGCAAGTGCCCTACCCACTGTGCTATTGCTCTAGCCCCAATAAAATTTTTTTTTCTAAAAAAAGAATAAGGCAGCTGAAGATTTTAAACTCCCTAAGGATTTAAACTGTACAAAAGATTATTCAAAATTATATTCAAAATTACTTCCAATTTCACATTTGTACTTAATGCCTCATATACTTACTTATTTTCTCAAGCTCATTATTTTCTAGAATGACTTCCTTTTTCAATGCAACTAGTAACATTTTGCTCAGTAATGCAGAAGTACACAAGTGGCTGGGAAGTTTCTTTGTATCTTCTTCAGAAACAGTATTGAAACACTCATAATTCAAACTCAATCTTCCTTCTAAGAGAGGGCTATGCAACCACTGTAAATAGAATACATTGTTATATTCAAAAGCACAAAACTGGAAAGACAGTAGGTAGTAGGTTGCTTGCCTCACATGCATACAGCTAACCTAGGTTCAATCCCTGACAACCCACATGGTCCCCTGAGCTCAGCACCAAGATTGTTCCCTGAGTGCATCTAGGTGTGGCCCAAAAGGCAAAAAAAATTACATTCAAAATGATGATATATTTTAAATTAGACTACCCATGCAATTAAGACAGGAAACAGGGACCAAATGTATGGTGGGTTAAGCACTTGTATTGTGAAGATTTGATTTTTGGGACCCCAAAAGGTGCCCTAAACACTTCCAAGAGTGTGATCCCAGAGCACAGAGCCAGGTGTAAGCCCTGAGAACAGCTAGGTATGCTACGAACACCCCCCCCCCCAATTTTTGTTATAATTGTGTTTGGTTTCTACTTAAAAAAAATCAAGATGGGGTTGGAGCAATCATACAGCAGGGAGTGGGCTTGCCTTGGATACAGCCTACCTGGGTAGATCCCTAAAAATAAATAAATAGAATAAGCAAAACAAAAGGGAAATGATGGACACATCAAATGATCCTTCACAGGGGTGTTCTGTTTATGACTGAAACCCAACTACAATCATGCTTGTAATCATGGTGCTTAAATAAAAATTTTATATAAATAATTAAATATAAATAAATAATATATATAAATATTTATATATATATGATATAAATTCTTCACAATAGAACTCAGTCTTACTAATCTTGTACCATGATTGCTGCCAATGTGAAATGGAGTCTTATTTATTTTTTTTGTGGTTTTTGGGTCACACCCGGCAGTGCTCAGGGGTTATTCCTGGCTCCACACTCAGAAATTGCTCCTGGCAGGCACGGGGGACCATATGGGACACCAGGATTCGAACCAATGACCTCCTGTATGAAAGGCAAACGCCTTACCTCCATTCTATCTCTCCGGTGTCTTGTCAATAGCAAATATGCACTATACGTAAAGGTAAAGTAAAACTATCATTTCATTAATCTTTTATTTCCTCCCCCAAGTAAAGCAAAATCTATTGGGGGAGGGGGTGTTTGGGTCTACTTCAGGCAGCACTTAGGCTCTTTACTAAGAAATCACTCCTGGCAGGTTCGGGGACCACACAGGATGCCGGAGATCGAACCTAGGTTGGCTGCGTGCAAGGCAAATGCCCTACCCACAGAGCTATCACTCCAGCCCCTGAGAATCTATTCTTGAATGAAACAAAAATATTGAAGTACTCTTCAGAAAAAGCTCTGCACTACGAAATTTAGCTTACCTGCATAGGAAGGGAGTGCCTCATCTTTTCCCACTCACTGCTGCTTGGCATTACATTTCCGATATAAATTCCCAAAAGGGAGGTATCTTCGCTCTCTAGAAATGCACTTAGCAAATCCTCCACAGTGGATAAAAGAACCTGAAGGCTGGGAACAGGGTAAAGATTTCAGAGTAGGGTGCTTTCCTAGCACGTGGCAGACCCAGGTTCAATCTCCAGCATCCCATATAGTCCCAAACCTTCCAGGAGTGATCTCTGAGTGCTGAGCCGGAGGAACCCCTAGCACCACTATGTATGGTACCAGAACAAAGACAAAGCAAAACAAAATACCAGGAGGTATTGAATCCTCCAACTAAATACTGAATTATTACTATGTTAGGGGCTGGAAAGATAGCACTGCCAAGAAGGTGGTTGTCTTGCACATAGCTGACCTGACTTCAATCCCTGGCATCCCAAATGGTCCCGAGTCTACCTGAAGTAAATTTTTTTTTGGGGGGGGTTTTTTTTTTGGATCACACCCGGCGGTGCTCAGGGGTTACTCCTGGCTCTCTGCTCAGAAATAGCTCCTGGCAGGCACGGGGGACCATATGGGACACCGGGATTCGAACCAACCACCTTTGGTCCTGGATCGGCTGCTTGCAAGGCAAATGCCGCTGCGCTATCTCTCCGGGCCCCTGAAGTAATTTCTGAGCAGAGAGTCAGGAGTAATTCCTGAGTGCTGTCGGTGTGGCCCCAAACCAAATAATAATAATTTAAAATAATAATAATAATTACTAGGGCCGGGTAGGTGGCGCTGGAGGTAAGGTGTCTGCCTTGCAAGCGCTAGCCAAGGAAGGACCGCGGTTCGATCCCCCGGCGTCCCATATGGTCCCCCCAAGCCAGGGGCGACTTCTGAGCACATAGCCAGGAGTAACCCCTGAGCGTCAAACGGGTGTGGCCCAAAAACCAAAAAAAAAAAAAAAAAAAAAAAAAAAAAAAAAAATAATAATTACTATCTTGTAACCATGAGGTGTCACGGTCACAATCCATTTAGCCTAAAACACAGGATGGCACCAATCCCACATCATTATCTATAAATAAGGAATACAGAAAATGGGCCACAACCCATTCCTCAATTAAATGAGTTTAGATAATCAGCAAAAAACAGCTCTTTTGGGGGATTTGAGAGAAAGTACTGCAGGCAGTGAGCTTGCCTTGCACAGAGCTAACCAACATTCAATCTCCAGCTTCTCATTAAAGTGTCACCAGGAATATTTCCTGAACACAGAGCCAAGAACAACGCCCCCCTGAGGGGGGCGGCTGAGAGATAGCATGGAGGTAGGGTGTTTGCCTTGCATGCAGAAGGACGGTGGTTCGAATCCCAGCATCCCATATGGTCCCCCGAGCCTGCCAGAAGCGATTCTGAGAATAGAGCCAGGAGTAACCCCTGAGCACTGCAGGGTGTGACCCCCATCCAAAATATATTAATTAAAAAAAAAAAGAATAACCCCGGAATAGCAGTCAGTGTGGCCCAAAACTCAAGATAAAAAACAAACCGAAACAAAACACTACAATCCTGGCAGAAAATGTTTGGATCTTCAAGAATCCTGTGAAGATTTTGAAATCTGACACAATCTTTCGTAGCCTCTCAGATTAATTGGGTTCTTAAGGTTGGTGATCGAGGTTTAAAGGAAACAGTGTGAGCAGGCACTGAAGGGCTGATTACCTTCTGATATCCAAAGAGCAAGACTCCACTTGGTTCTTCAACCACAGCGCAGATAAACGTAGGAAGGAACTTTGTTTGTATGTATTGCCAGGCTGATGGATCAATAGGTTCACACCAGCGAGCCAAGTGTTTCTCAGTTTGCATATAAGGAAGTCTAAAATCAAGAAGTCAAGAGTAACTTGTAATCCCATTTCAAAGTAATGAAAATCAGTAAAAAAATATCTGAAAAAGTACACTAAAGATGGGAGATTTTTAAAGTATTACTCAAAAAAAAAATAGACTTACTATTCAACTGTTTTAGTGATTCAATCTAACTCATACCATATAAATGAAAAATTGTCAATGGTTTTTAATGTTCTGAGATTTTGTTTATCAGAGCTGTGCTTTGGGAGATTTAAAAAACATGCTTTTTAATATTTAAAAGGGGGTTAGGGAGGCAAGTTATCTATAAATATTTTTATATTCTTTTCAAATAAGCCTGAATGCAAAAAGTAAAAAAATACAGTCTTTCAGAAAAGAAAAAAAATGAATACAGCCTTTTCAAAAAAGGCTAAGAGGCTTGCCATGCATGCAGCTAACATGGATGCAATCCCTGGTGGCACCCCATATGTTCTCCCAAGCACTGCCAGGAGTGATTCCTGAATGTAGAGCCAGGAGTAAGCCCTGAATATCACTGTGTGTGCCCTCAAAACAAAACAACAACAAAGACAATTTCAGGTCGGAGAGAGCTCAATAGGCTGAATGAATGCTTTGCATGTAGATGGCCTGGGCTTGGTCCCTGTCATTGCATGGCCCTCAGAGCATCACTAGATGTGAACCCTTTCCCCCAGTCCCAAAGCAGAGCAAGAAAGTCTCTGAGCTCCTTCCCCCAAAAATGGTATGGTCCCAGTATGGTCCCAAAACACATACAACCCATTCTCAAATTATTTTAATTTTATAAAAAGTAAAAAGCTTAACTATAAGTAGGAAGTGAAGTATTAATATCCCCATTAATAATTAATATATTAAGAGCAAGGAAACTGGGGCCAGAGCAATAAGATGGCAGGTAGGGCATTTGCTTTGATGCAGCAAACCTCAGTTTGATCCCTGACAACCCATATGATTCCCCCAAGCACTGCCAGGAATAATTCCTGACTGTGGAGACAGGAGTAATCCATGAGCACAGCTGGATGTAGCCCCAAAACATAAACAAACAAAAAAAAGTGAAGATACTGGAACCAGAGCAACAGTATATTTGCCTTACAAGTGGCCACCTGGGTTCCATCCTCAGAATTCCAAGTGGTCCCCCAAGCCTGAGTGCAAAGCCAGCCAGTAATAAGCTGTAGCCCCAAACAAACAAACAAAAAGGGCACTAATATAAAAAGAAATTAAGTAACTTAGACCTGCCTAAAAAACACTTTGCCTGGCACACAATAGATCTGTTTGCATATAGTATCCTGTGCACTAGCAGAGGTCATTCCAGAGCCAGAAATAGCCCCTGAGCATTGCCAAGTGTGGCTCAAAATCCCAAAATGAGTAAATAATGAATTAAACCTTTTACCAAAGTGAAGGAGTTAAAATCCTGTCTATCCTGATCCCTTCCAAAACTGTTTCTTTAATACAAAATACAAACCTGAAGTATAAATATGATAGATAGATGGATAGATGGTGATAGGTAAATAGATGATAGAAGATTAGATAGATGGGTAGATGGTTAATAGATGATATATAGAAAGATAAATAGAGAGATTGATAGATATGTACATGGTTTCTAAAGCTGAAAGTATTTAAGATTTGTGGCACTTTACTCAAATGGTTTTCAACTTTTAAGCATTATGATCCAATGAATCACACCTAGACTCACATTTCGAAGGTCAGGGCTGAAGATTTCCAACAAAACATTTGAGCAGTAGCATTTATTACCTGGCAAACGTGTTTTATCTTTGCTCTCAGCACATAACTGAAAGAGAGTTAATAATAAATCTTCGGATGATAGTTTTAGTGCACATCCTTCTGCTGAGCTGAAATAGTTATAGATCACATCACAGATGAAAGAGACGGGTGAATCCTTATTTTCAACTTCTGACAATTTCTTAGCTTTGACTAAAGTTCCATGAAGTTTAACAATAATTCTTTCAACATACACTTCTCGAATCAAATAATCTAGAGGAAAAAGATTCAAAGACCACCAAAAGATTAGCAGCAAATTCAAATACCTTCCTTAAAGTTAGCAATTACTTGAGTTATTTTTTGTTGTTGTTTTTAAATTAAAAATACTCTTTAGGGGGATTGAAGAGATAATACAGCAGGTAGGGTGCTTGCCTTAAACACAGTTAAACCCAGTTCGATCCCCAACATCCTATATGGTCCCCCAAGATTGTCAGAAGTAACCCCTGAGCACCATGAGGTATGGCCCAAAGCCCAAAAAGAAAAATGAAACTTCTTCTTTAGGGCTAAAGAGAATAGCTCACCAGCTAAGTGATGAAACTGTGTAATTTGTTATGTAGATGGACCTGGAAACTTTACCCATTTGGGTAAATTTAGTCAGAAAGAGGGACCAGAGCAGTAGCACAGCATTAAGGTGTTTTCCTTGAATACTGCTGACCTGGGACTGAACCGGATTCGATCTCCAGCATACCATATGGTCCCCCAGCCTGCCAGGAGAGCCACCAGATGGCCCAAAAGTAAATAAATAAATATATAAAATTTAGTCAGAAGGAGAGGAACAGGCACAGAATGATCTCTCTTCTAGGGAGACATAGAAAAAAGTGCAGTAGGGGAATAACCAATGCCCACATGCAAAAGAAACTGGTCTTTCATAGGAGGCTACCACTAGGGAGAGATGGGAGGGCGGATGGTAAGGATGACACTGGGAGAAAGATGGAGGAAAATGAACATTCTGGGATGTGGTGAGGAAATGAAACCCTATCGTGTAAAGTGTTATAAACTACAGTGCCTAAATTGAAATTTTTTAAATGATTAAAAAAGAAGGGGGACAACACAGAAAAGGACAATTCAAAAAAGTCAAATGTTTACTTATTAGGGAAATTTATATCAACAAATCAATGTTTTCTCTTATTCACATTCACACAAAGTTTCAATTTAGTGACAACAGCCACAATCTACAAAATTAGAGTGCTTTTACTACAATCAAAACACTTTAGAAGATACAACTATTCACTGTCTTCCAAAACATACTATAAAGCTTGTCACATTCTTAGAAAATTAAGACATCCAAATGGTGTACTTTAATACTCTTAAACCAACAGATGCAAACTATGATGCATGGAAATCCCCCAGACTGAAAGGAAAATGCCCCTGCTAAAAACAGAAAAGTCCAGTGGTTGCCTACCATTCGTAACATGCTGGGATAACAACAAGTTTAGCAGAGCCCATCTTTCCAAGAAGTAAGAGTCCGCAGATACTGGGGATTCAGAGTCCTTAGTACAAAGTTCATCGGCCAAGGTTACCAGTTTCTCTCCAAGGATATCTCCTTTGAGCCAAGGAGTCACTAATGCATGTTTATCTGAACTAGAGCATGCCTAAAACCATCAAATTAAAGGTTAGAAGAAGTCCTAACAGTACATCCATCCAAAACATCACTGTCATATTCTCTCTCTTCATTGACAATGTCCCAATATTGTTCCCACTAATCCTTGCTTGTAATACACTTTCGTGCTTTGTTCATGAAATCTTTTCAACATAGATATTCCCCATTGTCATTACTTGGAAGAAATTCATCCCATTCTTGAAGCATCATGCAAAGCCACCTGCAGCTTGATAAAGGTCTCCCCATTCACTCCCACATGTATTCATTGCTGCTTTTCTTGGAATTTCTAGTTCACTTAACTGGACAGCATTATTATCAAATGTTTCCTCTGTGTGTGTCTTGTTTCCAATGAGACTGTGAATTTCTTGTGAGTATATGTCTTAAACTTCTTTTTTTTTTTTTTTTTTGGTTTTTGGGCCACACCCGTTTGACGCTCAGGGGTTACTCCTGGCTATGTGCTCAGAAATCGCCCCTGGCTTGGGGGACCATATGGGACGCCGGGGGATCGAACCGCGGTCCGTTCCTTGGTAGCGCTTACAAGGCAGACACCTTATCTCCAGCGCCACCTTCCCGGCCCATGTCTTAAACTTCTAAGAGACTTGTTACCAACACTGCAGACATGTTCAATGAATAGTGAATAGAGGAATTTGGGAGACATATTTACCAATGCTTTATAGATACTTGAGTGGAGAGAAACAGAGACAGAGACAGGGACAGGGACAGAGACAGGGACAGAAAGAGGAAGGGAGGGAGAGAAAAGAGAGAGAGAGAGAGAGAGAGAGAGAGAGAGAGAGAGATCTGGGCAAGCAGGGGAGAGGGGGGAAGGGAAACCAGGGACATTGGAAGCTGGAAATGTTGATGGGTGAAAGGTGGTATAGACTATAAGACTGAAACTCAATCATGAACAACTCTGTAATCATGGTGTTTAAATAAAAGGAAAAAAGAAGTGTGCTTGTTAATTATGCTAAAATGAAAGAACAATTGAGCACAGTGGGTAGGGTGCTTGCCTTGCATGCAGCTAACCCCAGTTCAGTCTTCATCACTGAGAATGATTCCAGAGGACAGAGCCAAAAGTAGGCCCTGAGTACTGCAGGTGTGGACCCCAACCAAAAAAAAAATTGGGGGAAAAATTAAAGTTATATAATGGTAGTAAATTATGGGTATAAATTTAAACAGGGGGCCTTCTCCCAATTATATAAACTAGTTACTGGGGCCAAATCTGTGCAAGTGGTTTATTTCCATGGGGTAAAGAAGCAAGAAAAAAAATTGCGAATCCACCCCCAAAAGCATGCTGATCCATGTTCCCAGAGCTTCTTTTGCTTTAAAGGCTGAGAAGAAAGGAATTTGCAACTTGGTTCATTTCAAAGCAATCTGGAAAAAAAAAATCCAAGCGCAGATTGGACAGTGTCTATAAACTGCTTACCATTTTTATAAAAGTTGTAGCTAACCAAAGCTTTTATTTTAAAGCAAGTTTTAGTACTATTTCTGCTTTAATGGCATTGGGCAAATTTCTTAAATAACCAAGGCCTATTTCCTTATCTGAATAAAGAAAAGCTTAACCTAGAAAATCTCTAAAGTCCTTTTACTAAGTTATCACATGATTTCAACCAAAATTCAGTTAGTTTTTAAAGAAGCTAATTAAGGACTCTGCTTGTCCACAAGTTTAGAGGCATTTTAATACTAGTTTTCATATTAAAATTTGCAAATAAAACAATCTGCCTTATAGAATATAGAAGATAAACTTCTAAATAAAATGTCTTATCTAAGCAACTCTACAGAAAAACTCTAGACAACTTTAAAGGGATAAGGGGTGAGTTAAGGAGGGAAACATTGGGGCCGGAGAGGTAGTATGGAGGTAAGGCGTTTGCCTTGCATGCAGAAGGATGGTGGTTCAAATCCCAGCATCCCATATGGTCCCCTGAGCCTGCCAGGAGCAATTTCTGAGTGTAGAGCCAGGAGTAATCCCTGAGTACTGCCAGGTGTGACCCAAAAACAAAAACAAAAAAAACAAAAAAAAAAAAAAAAAAAAAAGAGGGAAACATTGGCTCTGGCTTCTCAATGCTGCCCTAGAAGAGAGCATTCTTCCTAGTAAATGTGAATAACTCAACTTCCTGGCACGTATGCTTAAACTGGGAGTGGGTATACTAGTTCTCTTATACGATTAATTTTCTTGCTCTAATTAGACAAGTTTGGTTATAATTGGGGATTTCTGATGATGACTAATAGGGAGACAGTACTGGAAAAGGATGCAAATGAATATTCTATAAGCACTTTCTAAAAAATAAGATGTTGGGAGAAACAGGGAGCTGCTTAATGGGGTATAGTTTCAAGGGTTGCAAGACAAAGTTCTGAAGGCTGGTTACTCACAATGTGAATATACTTAACACTTCTGAACTGCCTCTTAATGTTTGTGGTGGTAAATTTTACATTAGATCTCCGTAATAATGTAAAAATTGTAAATAACTAGTAAATACATAAAATATTCTTTTTATAAAGAAAAGTTATCTGTATAAAAATTTTCCAGGTTTAAAATATTTAGAAACGGGCCGGGCGGTGGCGCTAAAGGTAAGGTGCCTGCCTTGCCTGCGCTAACCTTGGATGGACCGCGGTTCGATCCCCCGGTGTCCCATATGGTCCCCCAAGCCAGGAGCAACTTCTGAGCACATAGCCAGGAGTAACCCCTGAGCGTTACTGGGTGTGGCCCAAAAACCAAAAAAAAAAAAAAAAAAAAAAAAAAAAAAATATTTAGAAATATTTCATTCCTATGACATGAACGCCATCATTAACTTGAAAAGCATATTTAAGACATTTAAATGTCTAAATTGATTATGTTCCTGGGTTTTATTACTCTTAGCAGTCTTTTCTTATTTGGTTAAGTGACAATCAAATAAAGGCCAAAAGAATTTGACTGAGGGAGCTGGCTAGATAGTGCAGCAGGCAGAGTGCTTGTCCTGTACATGTCAAACCTGGGTTCAATCCCTGATACCCAATAAGGCCCCTTAAGCCTACAGGAAGTGATCTCTGGAGCACAGAACCAGGAATAAGCCCTGAGCACTGCCAGGAATGGTCCCAAATGCTACCACATTCCCCACAAAACAAAAATAAATGGTGAGTGTACTATATTCAAAAGAAGAAACAATTTTCCTTTCCAGACAAAGTTAGAACCAGTTAAACTAGTTCTACAGAAGGAAATTAGAGGGACCAGAGTAATACTATATAGCAGGCAGATTACTTGCCTGCACATGGCCAATCCCAGCATCCCTTAAGATTTCCCAAACCCCTCAGGAGTGATCTCTGAGCACAGAACCAGGATTAAATCCTGAGTACCACTGGGTGTGGTCCACCCCCCCCCCCAAACACACACCATGAAAAAGAAATAAAGCAAAAGTAATTAGAATAAGAGTAAAATATTGAATCACCTAGAGCCTGTTTATTCTTTCCTGGCAGGCCTCTGCAGGAAGATTACAAAAAGATACTTAAATATCTTCCTAAATTTTGGGAAAACTCTATAATATAAAATAAGTTACTGAACACTGACAAGCTGACCACATACCAAGGAGTTCAGCAGATTTGACAAAAACCTGAGGTGTTACTATTTTGTGTTTGTATAAAAAATATTGTTTTAATTTTTCAATGTACCTAGAGACAAAAAAAAAAAAAGCACAGTGGTGTTTGCCTTGCAAGCAGCCGATCCAGGACCAAAGGTCGTTGGTTTGAATCCCAGTGTCCCATATGGTCCTCCGTGCCTGCCAGGAGCTATTTCTGAGCAGATAGCCAGAAGTAACCACTGAGCACCACCGGGTATGGCCCAAACCCCCCCACCCCCCAAAAAAAATTTTAAAGCTACCTTTTCAACAACTTGAAGAATAGAATTCCACTTCAGCTCCACCTGAAAGAGAACAAAGAGAAACTGTCTGTTAAGAAAAATAGCAAAACATTTTTCAAGTAGATAAACTTTTGCACAAAATGAAAACTTTTTTTTTTTTTTAGCTATTTCAATTTCTTAAAGTATGAAAAATTCTACTGTCTTTTTGGTTGTTCTTTATTTTGTTTAGGGGCCACCTCCACCGATGCTGAGAGATTTATTCCTGGCTCTCAGTGCAGGGATTACTCCTGGTAGGCTGCGGGGACATAATGGATGCCAGGGTTCGGACCCAGGTCAGTTGCATACAAGGCAAGCGCTTTACCCACTGTACTATTGCTCCAGCATCCAACATCCTACTTTTACTACCAAGCTTTTGTCAAGGAGTTTCATTTATTTTTTCAAATAGCTAGGTACTATCTTTAAAATAGTATTTGTGAAAAACAAACCAGAAAATAACCATGCATATTTCATTCTGCTCACCACTAGTTAAAAGTGTCTTGGAGGTTGGAGATATAGTACAGTAAGTAGGAAAGGCACTTGCCTTGCAAGTGGTCAACTCAGGTTCAATCCCCCAGCATGTCATTTGATCCCTCAAGCACTGCCAGGAGTAATTCCTGAGCACAGAGCCAGGAGTAATCCCTGAGTATCAAAAGGTGTAGCCCCAAAACAAAACAAACAAACAAACAAACAAACAAAAAAAACTGGTACCAAAGTGAACTGTTAGCTTTGAAAAGATTTACACACATTAATACCTCAGTTAGATCGTCCAAGATAGTTTTTCTCTCCAAATTATTGTCACAGCAATGGAGGGCACTATACAAAATATCCACCAAGAAGCCGGCATCCTTCCTTTGGTCTTCATTCAGCCAACCTATTAGTTTCTGGTATAAAAACTGCACCGCGGGATTCTTTTGCATAAGTTTGACTATTTCGAGAGGCTTTGTCTTGATAGTACCATGTTTTTCATCATTTAGCAGCATCTTAAACACTTTAGTTGAAGAGAAGGAGTTCAGCAGAGTAGACAGAAACCTCAGATGTTGCTTTGATTTGTGTTTGTTGACATAATTCATACTCATCTCTGCCAGCTTACAAACTAAATCTTCTAAAGGCCTTTGCCTCAGTGGAGAGAGATGATTTGCAGAGCTATTAACAAAAGAAGGTTCAGCTTTTAATTCAGAGACTTCACTGTTCTGTGCTTCAGATAATTCAAGTTTTTCATTGTCTGGAATATTTTCCGTCACTTCATCAGCAAACCTAACCTTACAAGCTTTTCTTTTATTGGACTTCAATGAGCTTTTTGGCTTCTGAAGAACCTGTAATAGGTTAGATACACCCACAACAGACTTCACATCCGCTTCGGGCTCATCAATTTTCTCAACACAGATATCGGATAGCTTTTTCCAGAATCTTAGTAGCACTTTCTCCAAGTTTTGAGCCATGATATCATCTTTTTCTGTATCTGCCTTGGCTTCCCAGGAGCCTAAAGTGTCTGCTAAATGATCAAATAGCTCTTCATCTTGCAATTTGGGGTCTTGGAGAACCGAATCGATAAAAGGGATCAACTGGAAAGACAGGGGGGGAGAGTTATAAAATTAAGCAAAGCATTTTAAAAACACTGCCATATCTCATTTCTTTTATTTTCTTTTTTTGTTTTTTTGGGGGCCACACCTGGTGACGCCCAGGGGTTACTCATGGCTATGTGCTCAGAAATTGCTCCTGGTTTGGGGGACCATATGGGATACTGGGGGATTGAACTCCAGTTCCGTACTAGGCTAGCGGCGGCAAGGCAGACACCTTACCACTCCACGCAATCGCTCTGGCCCCCACATATCATTCTTAGGGTCAGAAGGAACACATAACAGATTGAACAATATACTTGGCATGAGGGAGGACTAGATTCAATCTCTGATACCACATGGTTCCCTGAATACCACACAATCCTGAGTCACCGGTTACCAGGTATGGCCCCCAAAGAACCAAATGCCCCCCAAATTTCCTCAAGAGCAGTTTATTTCCTCAAAACTGTATTACTAAATAGCTTATTTTCAGGACCCTGAGAATACTCATCTGAGTATTTCTTGAAGATCATTTTCATATTATATAAGAACTTAAATTTTTTGTTATTTTATAATTGACCAGGATTTTTGTTTCCACAAATAATAGTAAGTGCTCCTTCTGAATAAATCTAGCTTTTTTGCTTTAATCTAACAACATGAAAGATATACAGAATTCACAAAGTTGGAATCACAAATCAACTAAAATATCAACTAAGATCGGAGCTTTCATACTTCATTAATTTACTTCCATAAGAAATCACATTTAAGAACCTATTCAAAAAAGGATAAATGTACTTGAGAACTTTCAAAGTAACATTATTTAATATCATATCATACAAACATCTCTATGTTCCATTTTACACTGTAGCTCCCTAAAATAGTCAGGGTCTGTATATTCAGACACTGATTTATACTTCACATTATCATTATCATGATAGCAACCAACAGAGCAGAGCACTTCAGTTTATTTGGTCAGAAATACATATTATTAGCAAATGATGAAAATGAAGTCTTTCCAAGAAAATCTAATAATTGGTAACACGACACAATGAATTTTCTTCTTCACAGAGAACAAAGCCACTTATGATTTTACATAATAAATACCTGGTCATTGATGAGCATCTCTTCAATCTCATCCTCACCTAAGTTCTGTTGCATTATAAAACGTAAGCATTCAAAAAAGGCAGATATTACTGCTGAGCACTCTGAAATGCTGGTTTTGATTTTCTCTGTTGAAAGCCTAAAAAGCATATAAATAATGGTGGTTTATTCTTTCATGAAGAAAAAAAATTAAGGAACCAAAATGAAAAAATAAAAAAGCATCATACCAAAAGATTATTTTATAAAATAACTTAAACTAGGGCCCGGAGAGATAGCACAGCGGCGTTTGCCTTGCAAGCAGCCGATCCAGGACCAAAGGTAGTTGGTTCGAATTCCGGTGTCCCATATGGTCCCCAGTGCCTGCCAGAAGCTATTTCTGAGCAGACAGCCAGGAGTAATCCCTGAGCATCGCCGGGTGTGGCCCAAAAACAAACAAACAAACAAAAAGAAAAACTTAAGCTAAAAACTAAAAAAAGACAACCCAAATACAACCTGATTAGAAACGAACATGAAGAACTGTTGGGGAAAAGGGTTTCTTGACAAAAAGAGGTCAACAAAAACTTTTTATTTAACTAGAGAGAGTGTGACTTGTGCCCCTGGACAGTTTTGACTCAAGGCACTCATATTCCATCACTGTTGCCAACAGGGGCATGGAGGTAGGGCATTTGCCTTGCACATAGAAGGATGGTGGTTCGAATCCAGGAATCCCATATGGTCCCCTGAGCCTGCCAGGAGCGATTTCTGAGTGTAGAGCCAGGAGGAACCCGAGTGCTGCCGGGTGTGACCCCAAAACAAAACGAAACAAAAAGCCACCGCCCCAAATAAAAAAAGAAAAAAAAATTTTCTATACATAAACAATACACATGCAAATTTAAGAGTGGTCAATAAAAACAAGTTTTTAATTATAACATTATTTGTATCTAAGGCCAGAGCACAGGGAGAGGGTGTTTAATTTGCATGCAGCTCAGGTTTGATACCCAGCATCCAACTGCCTTGCATGAGGCCCAGCCAGGTTTGATCCCAACATTCATATGGTTCCCCGAGCCTGCCAGAAGTGATTTCTAGGTGTGGACCTAGGAGTAATCTCTAAGTGCACCCAGGTATAGTCCCAAAACCAAAAGAAACAAGAATCTCACACTATTTGCTTCTGGCTTTAAGGCTTTACTTGGCCAAACTCAGGGACAGGAAGTGACAAGGATGGAATACATGTGCTTCAGACACTGAGACATCTTCCAAGCCCCCAGATTGGGTCTTTTACTTAGTAAGATCAAAGAGTTTTAAGTAATTTTTAAATTCACAAAAGTTTGTAAAAATGTTGCTGGTTTGGGCCAGAGAGATAGCATGGAGGTAGGGCATTTGCCTTGCATGCAGAAGGATGGTGGTTCGAATACCGGCATTCCATATGATCCCAGGAGCAGTTACTGAGTATAGAGCCAGGAGAAATTCCTGAGCACCACCAGGTGTGATCCCAAAATCAAAAAAAAAAAAAAAAAAGTCACTGGTTTATTTCCTACATTAGGACATTTGTATTTATTAACATACCAAACACTGGCTCAATGGGAAAACTTCATTCTAAAAAGACAACCTTTTTCACCCAGATTTTGCTATGTACTACTAACTAAAGTCTTGAAAATAACCAATAAAACATCTACAAATGTAGGTTGGAGCCATAGAATGGAGTACAGAGGGTAGGGGGCTTGCATCTCATGTGGCTAGTCTGAGTTTGATCCCCTGCATCCAATATGGTCCCTTGAATCACAATAGGAAGTGATCCCTAGTTTCAGGAATAAGGCCTACACAACACAGAGTGTAACCCAAAATCATGCCCATTCTCATTCTCTCTCTCTCTCTCTCTCTCTCTCTCTCTCTCTCTCTCTCTCTCTCTCTCTCTCTCTCTCTCTCCTCTCCTCTCCACTCTCTCCTCTCCTCTCCCTTCTCTTCTCTCCTCCTCTCTTCTCTTCTCTCTCCTCCTCTCTCCTCTTCTCTCTCCTTTCCTCTCTCCTTTCTCTCTCTCTTCTCTCACACCCCTCTCTCTCTCCCTTCTCTCTCCCCTCTCTCTCCCTTCTCTCTCTCCCCTCTCTCTCTCCTTCTCTCTCTCCCTCTCTTCCCCCCCTCTCTCTTTTGTTTGGGGGCCACATCAGCAGCACTCAGGAGCTACTCCTGGCTCTGTGCAGGCTCAGAAATCACTCCTGACAGACCCGGGGACCATATGGGATGCTGGGGATCGAATCCGGGTCCACCTCAGGTTGGCAACATGCAAGGCAAATGCTGTACCACTGTGCTATTGCCTGACCCCCCATTTTCTTTTTCTTTCTTCCATCATTCCTTCCTTTCTCTCTCCTTTCTCTATCTCTCTTTTCCCCTCTCCCTTCTCCCTCTTCCTGAAGTTTTATAGGTATTTGATGAGCAACAAAACATTTGGAGGCATTTAAGAAAGAATGCATCATCCTACCAATCTATGCAACTTTTTTAAGTCCTCAAAGCCCCAACAAAGTAAACAAGAGTCTAAATTCCTTACCCGGTCACTAGGCAGGTGAGAAAACTTTTGAAGAAATCCAACTTTGGCTCTGTGATGGTCTGAGGGAGTTTGCTGATAAACGGCAGAAGATAAGGGTATATGACAGAAGCAAGACCCCGGCCACCTTCACGAACAACAGCTGACAGCTTGGGAAACACACTTTTTTTTGCATTTACATGAAGCCAACAATCCTAATCAAAGAAAAGGTATCACAGCTAGTATTCTAAGCATACTTTTCTAAATTAATAGAGGACAGACTATCAAGAAATAAAGAGTAAACAGAGTGAAAGAGAGAGATTCAAATTTCTCCACTGAAAACTTAAACTTGGGGCTGGTGAGGTGGCGCTAGGGGTAAGCCTTGCAAGCACTAGCCAAGGAAAGACCATGGTTCGATCTCCCGGTGTCCCATATGGCCCCCCAAGCCAGGGGCAATTTCTGAGCACTTAGCCAGGAGTAACTCCTGAGCATCAAACGGGTGTGGCCCCAAAAGCAAAAACAAAACAAAAACTTAAACTTAAGGGTGTAGGAAATGTGCTACATACAGAATCAGGTACACTGTATCTCCAGCACAATACTAATCAAAAACAATTCCCTTCTCAAGGTTTGCAAAAAGAACAGCAAGATTTTCCATCTTAGTAGGATTTAAATATGACTTCACTTTATCAGGCCACATCGTTTAAGAATAATAGAATAGAATAGAATAGAATAGAATAATAGAAAATGACTAAGATGGAAGCAAAATAAAATGGCAATTTTGGGCTGGAGCAATAACACAGTGGTAGGGTGTTTGCCTTGCACATGGCTGACCCAGGACGGACCTCGGTTCACTCCCCAACATCCCATATGGTCTCAAGTCAGGAGCAATTTCTGAGCACATAGCCAGAAGTAACCAAACAAAACAAACAACAGCTTCAATTTTACAGGTTATGTTAAGATTCATTGGGGTCGGAGAAATAGCATGAAGGTAAGGGGTTTGCCTTTCATGCAGAAGGTCATTGGTTCGAATCCTGGCATCCCATATGGTCCTCGAGCCTGCCAGGAGCGATTTCTGAGCATAGAGTCAGGAGTAACCCCTGAGTGCTGCTGGGTGTGACCCCCCCCCAAAAAAAAAAAACAAGACAAAAGATTCATAACAAATTTGGGGCCAGGTATTTTATTTCCAAGAAAGTATTTTTTCCTAAAAGTTTTAAATATTACAAGCTGCCACACCCTTTCTCAAGTAGCTAGGACTTCAAAAACACACAACTAAGACAAGGATCCTCAGAAATACTGATGGCAACCCTCTAGCATACCTCAATAGTTGTAAGCGTATAAAGAACAGCTTCCCAGAGAGCTGGGCACACGATGGGGTCACTGTCATCGATGCTAAGAAGAACAGATGGGCTGACTTTGGATGCCTCCTCCTTCATCAGTTGTGGAATCCGTTGGCAAAAAGCAGAAATTAACTCAAAATAAGCTGAGCGAATCTAAGAGAAAGAAAAACACCCCACACGGAATCTGAATTAAAGTAAAGCTATGCTATTTTATTTGTGAGAATGGTAAATACACTATTCATATTAACTCTCAAAGTTAAGAAAACTAAAAGCTAGGGCAGGAGAGCATGGGGTTGTTAAAATGCTTGTCTGGCCTCCCACTGACTCTGGGTACCAATTTCTCAGCATCACACATGGTTCCTGAGCACTACTGGGTGTGTCCCAAACTCCCATATCCCAATCTCAAAATAAATAAAAGCCCGAACTGTACATAACTTAAGAATTTCAAAAGGATAGAGGCCAGAGTGATAGTACAGCATATAGGGCATTGGATTGGATCCCCAGCATCCCATATGGTCCTGAGCCTACCAGGAGTAATTTCCAAGCATAGAGACAAGACCCTGAGCACTGCTAGGCATGATCGCAGAACTGAAAAAGCAAAAATTGGGCCCAGACAGATAGCACAGTGGCGTTTGCCTTGCAAGCAGCCGATCCAGGACCAAAGGTGGTTGGTTCGAATCCTGGTGTCCCATATGGTCCCCCGTGCCTGCCAGGAGCTATTTCTGAGCAGACAGCCAGGAGAAACCCCTGAGTACCGCCGGGTGTGGCCCAAAAACAAAAAAAAAAAAGGAAAAGAAAAAATAAATAAATAAAATCGATCTACACAAACAAAAGGAACAAAAAGACAGGGCCAGAGAGATAGCACAGTGAGTAGTAGGGCATTTGCCTTGCATGTGGCTGACCTGGGAGGGGCCCGGTTCAATTCCCGGCATCCCATATAGTCCCCCAGCCTGCCAGTAGCGATTTCTCAGTGCGGAGCCAGGAGAACCCCTGAGCTCTGCTACGTGTGGCTCAGAAACCAATCAATCAATAGTTTGTTTTTTTTTTTTTTAAACAAGGAACAAAAAGACATATATTAAGCATAATTAGAATGAACAGCCAAAAGTGGATGATGAAGAACAAGATTAAAAAATAGGGGCTGGCGAGGTGGCGCTAGAGGTAAGGGTCTGTCTGCCTTGCAAGCGCTAGCCAAGGAAGGACCTTGGTTCGATCCCCCTGGTGTCCCAAATGGTCCCCACAAGCCAGGGGCAATTTCTGAGTGCTTAGCCAGGAGTAACCCCTGAGATTAAAAAATAGGGGGAGGGGCCAGAACAGTAGCACAGTGGTAGAGTGTTTGCTTTGCAGGACGAATGGTGATTTGAATCCCAGCATCCCTATGGTCCCCAAACCTGCCAGGACGATTTCTGAGCATAGAGCCAGTAGGAATACCCTGAGTGGCGCAAGGGATGGCCCAAAAACAAACAAAAATAAATAGGGGGAAAGCAATCACATGGTGCTTTCCTTCTTTGTATGAGCCCAACCCAGAGTTCAATCCTTTGCATCCCATAAGGGTTCCCCAAGCACCGCCATGAGTTAATTCCTGAGAGTAAAGCCAGGAGTAACCCATGAGCATATTGATTAACGCCCCCCCCCCAAACAAAACCAAATAAAAACAAAAAGGGGTATATTACATGAGAAGAGACTTGTACACTGAACAATTTTAAAGTGCCATGGGCAGTGATGAGTGAGATCAACTAACCAACTGCTAATATTAGCACCCTAGTAAATAATTTAGTAGCACTCTAGTAACACAGACCACTCATCTAACTCAAAGATGTATTTGCACGATAAACATAGAATGGAACAAAAGATGCAAGAGTGGGGATTTGGGAAAGGAGTCTGAATGTCGTAGAAAGCCTATCTAGAGTACAGGTCAGTGTTGGGGTGGGAAGGAAGGACACTTGGGATATTGGTGATGGAAATGTTGCACTGGTGAAGTGTTTTATATATATATATAAAGAAAAGACCTCCCAACGCTTACCACAGGCTGTGTTCTTTACAATGACTGTATAGAAAGAGGAGGTACATTAAATGCACCCCATATACACCTCAACCCAGGCCCTTTGCCTGGTCTGTACTGTAAATGGGTGAGAAAAAAAAATAATAATGTCTTAGAAGAGATACCTGAGGTACACTGTGTTTTCCATATTTCCAAAACTTATTCTGTGATAAAAGTGACTTAATTTTCTCTTCAAGCAATTCTAGCTCACTGTCAGGTAGCAGGCACAGCATTTTCTTTATGGCCAATAAGGAACAAGTTACAACACGATAAAATTTCGCTTTTCTTTCTTCCTCTGGAACAGTTCTTGAAGTGAAGAGGAAATAGAAAGATGAGGAATAAGTTATATATTTGCTGATTCTATTTTTACATGTTTTATCATCAAATATCTTCTGAAGTTAGCTAATTTGGTCCCTATCCCCCCTCACCACACACACATCAAAATATACACATATGTTCTAATCATATATTTTTTAACTAATACTCCGATGAAAACAGTTGTCTAAGTACATAGTTCTCAATAGAGGGCACACCTACCAAAGAGATCTTAATAGGCTGAACATTACTTTCCTTTATAAACTATTAATAGCTTAACTAGAATATGGGGGAGAGAAGTAAATGCGTTAATTTACTTCGAAAGATCTACTCATATTTCTTCAATTATTTCAGCAATGACTTTAAAGGAATATTGCTATGACTTATCAAAAGATTGGGCCATAGCAATAGCAAAGCAGTAGGGCGCTTGCCTTGCATGTGGCCAACCCAGGCTCGATCCCTGGAATCCCTTATGGCCAAGAATATATATTAGAGAACAGAGCCAGGATTAACTTCTGGTTGCCAAGAATTCCACCCCCTCCCCAAATAAAACCACAACAAAAAAAAACCCTAACCTTCCAAACCAAAATTAAGCAAATCCCAAGCAGATGATCTTCATGAACTCTTAAGAAATTGTTTCTGGGTCGGAGCAATAGGACAGGGTTGGGCATTTGCCTTGTATGAGGCCAACCCAGAACAAACCCTGGTTCGATCCCTGACATTCCATATGGTGCCCCGAGCCTGCTGAGAGCGATTTCTGAGAGCAAAGCCAGGAGTAATCCATGAGGGCCACCAGGAACCCCCCCCCCCAAATGCAGAAGCTGAACATGGGAAAAATCCAAAAACATACTTTGGTCAAGGAATTGAGTGTGGTAGGGACCGAGACAGAAGTGAGAATAAGGAGCTGCCTTGTCCGTAGCAAACCCCAGTCAATCCACAACATCATATTTAAGTGAGCTCTGAGTAGAGAGTAAGGAATAAATCCTAAGTACTGCTGGATGTGGCCCCAAACAAACAAAAGAACTCTATGGGGCCAAAGTGACAGGGAGTGTCTTTGCCTTCACAGAGCTGACCCAAATTCAATCCCTGGTATCCCAGATGGTCCCCCAAAGCAATTCTTGAGTGCAGAGCCAGAAAGTAAGCCCTGAGTACCACTGGCTGTGGCCCAAAAATGGAAAAAAATAAAAAATAAAAAACACCAAACAACCAAGTGTGGAATTCCCAAGTAACTCACACTGGATAGTGAAATAATTCCCAAGTGAAAGCATATGAAAGTATATGAAATAAACTTCGGATTTTCATGTCTCTATAAAATTCCTTTTTTAAAATGTCATGTGGGGAGCTGGAACGATATAGTACACTGAGTAAGGTGCTTGCCTTGTATTGTAACTGACCCACGGTTCAGTCCCCAGCACCTCATATGGTCCCCACTACGTAATGCCAGGAGTAATTCCTTTTTTTTTGTTTCGTTTGCTTTTGGGCAATATCCAGCGGTGGTGGCGGCAGTGACTCTCAGGGGTTACTGCTGGTTCTGCCCTTAGAAATCGCTCCTGATAGGCTCGGGGACCATATGGGATGCCAAGAATCAAACCCAGGTCCATCCCGAGTTGGCCGCGCTGTGCTATCTCTCCGGCCCCATAGGAATAATTCCTAAGTGGAAAGCCAGGAGTAACCCCTGATCATTGCCGAATGTGATCCGAAACAGCAAAAACGAACAAAAAATGTCACATTGTAGGACTACAAATATAGTGCAGGCAGTAAGATACTTGACCTTACATGTAATCTCTTCTACCATGACCCAGAGTCACTTTGGAGCAGAGCCAGGAATAGCCCCTGAGCAACACTGGGGTGACCCAAAAGTCTTCACTATCCCCATCCCCAAATTAAAAAAATATCACATTGTATGGAATCATCAAGAGACCCAAACTTTAGCAACATAAACTCAAAATGGGACCATCATACAGGCAGGCTGGGGCACAGGGGTTGTGTTATGGGATGTCGCACTTTCAGAACATTGGTGAAGGGTGGTCAACACTGATGGTGGGATTGGCACTGAAACACTGTATGTCAGGAACCCAATATGAAAAACTTTCTTTGTAAACAGCAATAAAATAAAATTATTATTTTTTGTTTGTTTTTGGGCGACACCCATTTGATGCTCAGGGGTTACTCCTGGCTATGCACTCGGAAATCGCTCCTGGCTTGGGGGACCATATGGGACGCAGCGGTCCGTCCTACGCTAGCGCTTGCAAGGCAGACACCTTACCTCTAGCGCCACCTTCCCGGCCCAATATAAAATAAAATTTTAATAAAATTGATTTAATTTAGATTTTTCAATAAACTTAAATTAAAAACTATATATATCACATTGTAATTATTACCTACAATAGTTACATAGACATGACTTACTGTGGGTCACTAAGAGTATCAGGAGTTTCTTTTATAAGATGATCTTGTAGTATCTATAAAAGAACACAGAGCTTTATGAATTTATGGAATTGTCAAGTGACTAAAGCATGAACATCAGCTTAGGTGGAAAATTAGCAAAATTAAGTAGAAAACATAAAATATTTGAATTTCCCCCTTTTCCCTTCCCTAGTACTGTAACTAAGGTTGACTATTGTTGGAAAGAGAACACACAAATTTGGCCATAGGAACTTTCCCTATATTCCCAGGAATACAACTGGGTGGCTAAGTACATGCACTATTTTTGTGAGGCCCTGAGTTCAATCCCTAGCACAGCTGGACATAAGCACAGCAAGAAGTGACCCCTCCTTCAAAAATGAACGTATAATTTGGTCTTATATAATGGAAAGTTGCACAAGGATAAAGAAAAGGAAGTTAAGAAGAAAAGGAAGGAGGTAAAATATATAGATTCTAATGTTCCAGGGGTCCTCAAACTATGACCCATGGGCTATATGCAAGCCCACTGGGTGTTTTTGCAGCCTAGCTGCTGACTCATCCCAGGCATATAGTATGTGTGGGATGTGTGCCACACTCTCCAACTCCCCTCCTTCTCCATCTTTCACCTCCTCCTCTCAAGTCTTGGGCAGGGGGTCCTCAAATTTTGACCCATGGCCCATTATTGTTCACAGTTTTTTTGTTTTGTTTTGTTTTTTGGCCACACCCGGTGACACTCAGGGGTTACTCCTGGCTATGTTCTCAGAAATCGCTCCTGGTTTGGGAGATCATATGGGACGCCAGGGATCTAACCAATGTCCATCCTGGGTCAGCTGCATGCAAGGCAAACACCTTACCACTGCGCTATCGCTCTGGCCCCATGTTCACAGTTCTTTTATAAAAATATAGTCCAGCGCTCCAATGGTCTGAGGAACTGTGAACTGGCTCCTGTTTATAAAAGTTTGAGAAACCCTGGTTTAGACAATGGTTATTATAGGAAATGTAATGGAATCAGAAACATAGGATTATGGGAATGAAGCCAAGTTGAATTTTTAGTTCTAGATTGAATCTTGTTTTTTTTTTTAAACTTTATTGATGATTGTAATTTTTGGATCAAAACAGGCAGTGCTAAGGGATTACTCCTGGTTCTATGCCTCTGCTAAAGGATCACTCCTAGAAGTGCTCAGAGAACATATGGAGTGCCAGAGATTGAACTCAGCATTTGCTCTGTGCTAAGCAAGCAACCTTCCTATTATATTGTCTCTCAGGGTCCCCATTCACTTCTGCTTCTTTATGTAATACTAAAATGACAGTTGTTTCATTTTTCTAGTCCATATATTAAGAAAAGCAAGTAAGGTGGAAAGAAATGAGAAAAGGCCATATGAGATAAAAACAAATTAAAGCCCACCAAAACAATGGCTCCTATCAGTCAAGTAAAAATGTTAGAAAATTATTGGAGGGCCAGAGTGTAGTACAGCAAGGAAGGTGTTTGCCTTGTATGCAGGTGACCTTGATTCAATCCCCAGCATCCTATATGGTGGTCCCTTTGAGGACTGCCAGGAGTTATCCCTGAGCAGTGCAAAAAAAAAAAAAAAATAAGAGGCCAGAGTAATAGCACAGTTGATAGGACGTTTGCCTTGCATGTGGCTGACCTGGGACCAACCCAGGACTGAAGCAGGACCAACCCAGGTTCAATTCCTAACATGCTGTTTGGTGCCCAGAGCCTGCCAGGAGTGATTTCTGAGTGCAGGAGTAACCCCTGAGCGTCAATGGGAGTACCCTCCCCACCCAAAAAAAAAGATAGAAAGAAAAATATTGGATAAACTTATATTATAGTATCTGCTAATAGAAATATATTTATTTGGCCCCCTGAAAGGGCTACCTTCAAATATCAAAGATTTCAAGTGCTCCCCTTTGATTTAGATCATTGTACTAGAAATAACAATAAATTACCACTCCTAAAGATAATAAAGAAACCTATTTAAGAATGTTTGCGGGGCCAGAAAGATACCATGGAGGTAAGGTGTTTGCCTTTCATGTAGACAGGGGTCTCAAAATCAATTTACCTGGGGGCCGCAGGAAGCAAAATCGGGGTGATCCTTGAGTGCAAAGTCAGTAGTAAGCCTTGACCATTGTGGGGTGTGACCCAAACAACTAAAACAAAACAAAACAAAACAAAACAAAAAAAGATTCCTCTAGGGCAGGGCCACAAAATGTTGTATGGAGGGCCGAAAACGGCCCTCGGGCCACGAGTTTGAGACCCCTGATGTAGAAGGTCGGTGGTTCGAATCCCGGCATTCTATATGGTCCCCTGAGCCTGCCAGTAGCAATTTCTGAGCGTAGAGCCAGGAGTAACCCCTGAGCATTGCCGGGTGTGAACCAAAATCCAAATAAAAATAAAAGTAAAAAAAGAGTGTTTGCTTCAGGCCAGAGAGACAGCATGGAGGTAGGGTGTTTACCTTGTAATGGTGGTTCAAACAAGTCTGCCAGGAGCAATTTCAAAAAAATGTTTGCTTTAGTACAGGGATTAAAGTGCCTGTTTTGCACTTAGCAGACTCCAATTGAATTCTAAGCTCCCCTAATAGTCTTCTAAGCACAAACTCAGCCAAAGCACCACCAAAAATACCTGTGCATTGCAGAGTTAGAGAAATGGCCCAAATCACACAGCCAACCTGGCTTCAATCCCCAGCATCCCAAATGGTTCTGAGCCTACCAGAAGTGATTCCTGAGCATAGAGTCAGGAGTAACCACTGAGGCTGTGGAGTGTGGGCACCCCCCACCAAAAAAAAAACTGATCATCCCTGCAGGCTAAAGGAACAGGACAGCAGGCAGGGATAATGTCTTGCATGCAACAAACCTGGGTTTGATCTTTGGTATTCTATATAAGACCCTGTGTACCAGCACTGTCAGAAGTAATTCCTGGGGCCAGAGTGGTGGTGCAAATGATACCCCAACATCCCATTGGGTTCCCCAAGCCAGAAGTGATTTCTGAGCACATAGCCAAGAGCATCACCAAGGATGACATAGCCAAGGAGCACATAGCCTCAGCGTCACCAAGTGTGGCCCAAAACCAAAAAAAAAAAAAAAAGGAAGTAATTCCTGGCACAGCACCCAGAGTAATCCCATGAGCCTTGCTGGGTGTAGCCCAAAAGCCAAAAGCCAAAAGCCAAAAAAAAAAAAAAAAAAATGCATACAAGGCCAGAGTGATAGCAAAGCAGGTAGGACATCTGCCTTGCATGTGGCTGACCCGGGTCAATCCCTGACATCCCATATGGTCCCCCAAGCTTGCCAGGAGTGACTTCTGAGAGCTACCAGGAATGATGCATGCCCCTCCACCCCCCAAAGTTTGAACCATATGGCTCCCAAGTAAAGCTGCCTGCCATAAAGGAGGCACTGCTTGATTGTAGCATCGTCCAGACAATATGATCTAGCCTAGAAATGGAGAAACTACATTTAACAATAAAATAATATTCTCTGCTTCAGTGGATATTTCTTGGGGGAATAGGGGTGCTTCTCCAGCAATGTGTTTAGCATTAATGTTAAATGCTTAACATTTTATTTTTTTCAAATTTTATTTTATTGTTCTAATAAAATAGGGGGAGGAAGGGAGAAGCCAAGTGTGTAGTATAAAAAGGCAAACCTTTGTGCATTCACACAAAGAATTACCAGAGAGTCAACAAAAAGAATAAAGTTGACCTTAATGCCCCTAAGGACTGAGAGAGAAAAAATGCCTGACCCAGCAAGAACTTACACTTGCGATTTCATCCTTACAAAACGCGATTGCCTCAGACTGCTTGCTAGGAGGGAAGGCAGCTTCAAAAGCTTCTCTGGCAGCAGAAGCAGCTGGGGAGTATGTGTCACACTGAGCCATCAACCAGTAGCCCATCACACTTTTTAAATAGGGGGCCAGCTGCTTCTTCACTTTAAGGATCAGTTTCTCAAAAGCTTGCTGTGTGGCTTCTCGTACCCGGCGGTCAGGATCCTGTTGGAAATGAAGTTATGACTTAGCCTGGCTCTAAAATTACTGAACAAAGGAACTCACAGTGATTCAGAATATTACAGATACACTATAGATGGCCCATTCATGAAAATCCACTGATGTAGATGATTAAAAGAGCCAGAATTACAATTAGGGTAGAGAAGAGTTTATTACGACAATGATAGTTGGAACTGATCACTGAACAAAAACAGGGTGCTGAAAGGGGATAAAGGGATATGTTAATGCATGGTATCCCTGCATTAACAAGACTGCAAGCCAGTGTCAAAAGGGAAAACAGAAGAGGGGGTTAGGGGGAGGGAGAGAAAAATATCTGCTCAGAGGCAGGCAGGGGAAAGGATGTGAAGGAAACTGAGGACATTGGTAATAGAAAATGTGTCCTAATGAAGGGTGGTGTACATTATTTCATTGAAACTCAATCATGAACAATTAATTTTATAACTACAGTGCTTAATTAAAACAAAAAACTGGGGCCAGAAAGGTGACGCTAGAGGTAAGGTGTCTGCCTTGCAAGCGCTAGCCAAGGAAGGACTGTGGTTCGATCCCCCAGCGTCCCATTTGGTCCCCCCAAGCCAGGGGTGATTTCTGAGCACTTAGCCAGGAGTAACCCCTGAGCAAACGAGTGTGGACCAAAAAAACAAAAACAAAACAAAACAAAACATAAAAACAGTGAGGGGCTAAGCAATACTTACAAGTGAAATTTTACAGAAAATTCTTGGCCAGTAGGGAAGGACTCCTTTTACAATGTCTGTGTCTCTTTCTGTACACATAGCTCCAAATTCCTGCATAGCCTGAAAGTAAATTATTAGCATCATCATGGATCAACAATCATAAAGCTGGCAATTGATTATGTACTTATCCTTTTCTAGAAGTTTTCTGTCTTTTATATACTGGGAGAAAAAATTATTTCAGCTTGTGCCTTAAAATTGAGTTTGAAGAGTTCCTACTATCAATGGTAGAAAATTCAAAACTTTCTTTTTTTGTTTTTTTTTTTTTGTTTTTTTTTGCGGGGGGTTTCATACCCAGTGACACTTACCCTGGCTCTGCACTCAGAAATTGCTCCTGGCAGGCTTGGGGGACCATATGGGATGCCAGGATTTGAACCACCATCCATCCTGGATTGGCCACCCTGAAAGGCAAATGCCTTACCACTGTGCTATCTCTTCAACCAACAAAATGATTTTTAAGAAATAGTGCAACATTGGCCCAGAGAGATAGCACAGTAGCATTTGCCTTGCAAGTAGCCGATCCAGGACCAAAGGTGGTTGGTACGAATCCTGGTGTCCCATATGGTCCCCTGTTCCTGCCAGGAGCTATTTCTGAGCAGACAGCCAGGAGTAATCCCTGAGCACTGCCGGGTGTGGCCCAAAAACCAAAAAAAAAAAAAAAAAAAGAAATAGTGCAACATGGGGCTGGAGAGATAGCTTATCAGTAGTGTTTTTGCTTTGCATATGCTTGACCAGGGACAGACCTGGGTTTGATTCCTGGAATTCCATCCAATCCCCCAAGCCTGCCAGGAGTGATTTCTGAGTGTAGAGCCAGAAGTAACCCCCGAGGGCCGTCAGTGTATGTCCCCTCCAAAAAAAGAAATTGTGCAACAAACCCATGTTTATGGAGCCGGTCAGACAGTACAGCAGGTCAGGTCCTTGCCTTGCATGGATCAACCCAAGTTCAATCCTCGGCATCCCATATGGTCCCCTGAACTCTGCCAAGAGTTTTCCCTTTGCACAGACCCATGAGTAAGCCCTGAGCACCCCCAGGTGTGTCCCGAAACCCAAAACAGGGAAACAAAACCCCCATGTATAACATAAGCAATAAATGTAAGCTAAGCATTATAAGCCTATGTGTGAGACAGAAGTAGAATATAAAAGAACTTATTAGTGACAGATGATGGTTCATTTTTCTTTATATAACATATACCAATAACTTTAACCAAAATTTTACTTGTGAAAAAAGAATAACTTGCTTTTAATTTTGTGGTGACATCTTTCTTCGAAAGTTTCCGTAGTACCATTCGGAAGTCAGAATCAACAAGACTGTCTATTTCTTCAGCTCCTTGGATGGCAGGAACATAGCCTAGTTCACTCTGAGATGTCCCAAATCCAATAAATCCCGGCACGGTTCCCTTTTCTTTGGCTAAGAGTTCTGCAGCCCGGCCACTGTTTGAAGGCTGATTAGAGAGGAGGAGGAAAAAAATCAGTCCTGGAAAAGCTCAGAATTTAACTTTGATTTCTTTTCAGATTCCTTGACAATTCCCGAGAGCTCAAGTTTTTGTTTTAGGACTTCTCCTTTCCTAAGGTGTCATTTACTGCAAGTGATAACACAGTAAGTAGATGGTTGTCCTGCATGAGGCCTACCCAGGTTCAATACCTGGCATCCCATGTGGTCGGTCCCCTGAGCATCACCAGGAATGATGACTGAGCTCAGAATCAGGAGTAACCTCTTAGCACTGCTGGGTGGCCCAAAAATAAGGGAGGGAGGGAGTGAGGGGAGGAGAGAGGGAGGTAAAATTTCAAAACTGAGAATGAAGGCCGGAGTAATAAAATGGCAGTAGGGCGGTTACCTTGCACACGTCCAACCCCAGAGGAAACCTGGTTTGATGCCTGGCATCTCATATGGTCCCCGGAGCCTGCCAGGAGTAATTTCTGAGTGCAGAGCCAGGAGTAGCCCAACTGCCGCTGGGTATGAGCCCCCCTCCCCCCCCAAAAAAAAACCTAAGGAGAGAATGAATCATTCAAAGTAAGATTAAGGAATTTTCTGACATTTTTATTGCAAATTTCTATATAATTCATGCCTAGACATAGGTATTCTGTGTAATGATGTAAAACTGATGAATGAGGTCTCCAGAAAAATAATACAGTGAGTAGGACATTTGCCTTGCATGCAGCCAACCCACCTCTAACCCCTGGCACCCCATAAACTCCCCTAAGCCTGTCAGTAATGATCTCTGAATAAAAAGCCAGAAGCAATCCCTTAGCATAGCTTTGTGTGGTCCAACACCACCCCTTTTCTCCCCCTGCCAAAAAACACTGACCCAATTCACTCTTACGTTTATAAAGAAGGATAGCACAGCAGCTATGGCATTTTCCTTGCATACAGAACACCTAGATTCAATTCCCGGCATTCCATATGGTCCCCCGAGCCTGCCAGGAGTAATTTCTGAGTATAGAACCAGAAATAACCCTGAGCACTGTCAAGTATAGCCACCAAACAAACAAACAATTAAAAAATGCAAAACAAACCAACTAAAAAAAAACAAACAAGAAACCACCAGAAGACGGACAAAACAAGCATATGTATGATAGCTGCTCCCAGAGGAGAATCACACAGATGCTCAAAGCCTGCCAATCTCAACTAAAATGATTCTGTTCAGTCATAAGGTCAAAAAAATCAATATAATGATAAGGATATTAGAAACAGTCCTTTGTTTTGAGTGACAGTCAGTGGCTGATTTGACTTAAGCATCCAAGAATTAAAGGAAATAGTTAGAATTATATAAACTAAGTATCAAGAGCATCCAACTTGGGGGGGGGGGGCGCACACCTCGCACTGAACAGCTGCATGCTGCTGGGGATTGAATCCAGGGCTCACACACACTTAGCTGTCTGTCAGACCTACAGCCCAGATCTCCAGTCTCCCGCAACACAATGTTCTCTATAACATCATTTTTGGTGTTATGGTGTTATGGTCTTGGGGACCATATGGGATGCTGGGGATCAAATCTGGTTTAGCAGTGTGCAAGGCATAAGTCCTAACTACTATTCTGTCTTCTTGGACCTAGAAAATTAAAATTATTTTTCAGTTTTGACTCCTTTAATAATCAGTAACAATTTAGGCTGTTATATTCATTTTTATAATAAATCTGTTAACAAATGATTCCTTGGTATAGAGCCAAGAGTAAATCCTGCACACTACTGGGTGTAGGCTCCACTCCCAAAATTCAAATTTCTAGTTTCCTAAAAGTAAAAAATTGGGGGAAGGGTCTCAACCAGTGGTGCTTAGAGGTTACCCCCAGAACTTTGCTTGGGGACTCATGAAAACATGTGGTAGCAGGAATGTAACCTATCACTAACACACAAAGCAAGCTCTCACTAGCCTTCTGAGCTAGTTGGGGGGATGGGGTTTGGGCCATATCAGGAAGTGCTCTGCACTTAGAAATTATTCCTGGTAGGGTCAGGGAACCATATTGGATGCCAGGGATCAAACCAGAATCAATCCCAGGTAGGCCCCATGCAAGGCAAATGTCCTACACCTGTGCTATCACTCAGAGCACCCCCTAAAAAAAATTTTTTTAATGCATTAATTTTGCACTTATTGCTTGCCATTGTTTTCTTTGGGCCATCGCTGGCCAAATACCCAGCAATATTTAGGGGTTACTCCTGGCTCTGCACTCAGGAATTGCTCCTCTTGGGCTCTAAAGACCAGACAGGATGTCAGAGAGCAAACCTCACATGCAAGGCTAATATCCTCCTCATTGTGCTATTGCTCTGGCCCATCAGTGCTGACTCTGAATTTTAAAATGATGATGCTGGGCCAGACAGATAGCACAGCGGTAAGGCATTTGCCTTGGACCAGCTGATCCAGGAAGAACTGTGGTTCTAATTCCCGTGCCTGCCAGGAGCTATTTCTGAGTGCCACCGGGTGTGACCCAAAAACCAATAAATAAATAAATAAATAAATAAATAAATAAATAAATAAATAAATAAATAAATAAATAAATAAAAATAGGGGTGGAAGAAATAGCACAGCAGTAGAGTGTTTGCCTTGCAAGTGGCCAACTCAGGAACAACAGTGGTTCAAATCCTGGCATCCCATATGGTCCCCCATGCCTGCAAGGAACGATTTCTGAGCAGAGAGCCAGGAGTAACCCCTAAGCGCTGCCGCCAGCTGTGGCCCAAAAAAACAAAAAACAATAAAATAAAATAAAATAAAATGATGATACTATTTTCTGTTACTTACTTGTTAAGCAAGACACTCATGTTTCAAAAATTAAGAACCCCCCTAGAGCAGGGGTCTCAAACTCAATTTACCTGGGGGCCGCAGGAGGCAAAGTCGGGGTGATCCTTGAGTGCAAAGTCAGTAGTAAGCCTTGACCATTGTGGGGTGTGACCCAAACAACTAAAACCAAACAACAACAACAAAAAAGATTCCTGAGTCCCGGCGGAGTCACCAAAAAAAAAAAAAAAAAAAGATTCCTCTAGGGCAGAGCCACAATATGTTGTACAGAGGGCCGCAAACGGCCCAGGGGCCGCGAGTTTGAGACCCCTGTCCTAGAGCCTAAGCCGAGTACAGTGGGTAGGACCTTTGCCTGGCATCCCATATGTTCTCCTGAACCCACCAGGAGCACTGAATGCAGAGATAAGAGTATGCCCTGAGCACTGTCAGGTGTGTCCCCAAAATTTTCTATAGATCACTAACGCATCTACTTTATTCTTCTCTGCCTGTCTTAAAGAGGAACTTGAAGTGGCAATCTCCAACTTATTCAGTAAAACTCAAACCTTTCCCCATCTGCCCTTCACCTTTCTTTGTTGTATTTTCTCACACTCTTTCTTTGCCACCCACCCTCCTCCCCACTCATTATTTTGCTGCCTTCATTTGTCTCAGTGCCAAAATGAATTCAAGGTTCTCTAGGTACATTAAGCTTGTTCATATTGTGATCTTCTATTTTTGTTTACAGGCCATTCCTGGCAGTATTCAGGGCTCTGCACTCAAGGCTCACTCCTAGAGAAATTCAGGGAGCCAACCATAAAGGTTACTGGTGATTAAACTCAGGTCAGCCACACTGATGCGAAAGATCACCAGGTATTTTATCTCCCATCCCCATGATGTGATCTTTGTAGAATCCTTTCTCTCTACCTGTAAATTTTTCATTCTGTTGTCCTAAGAAAAACAAACTCCTACTTTATTCTTCAAACAGCTGTGTTTTCAACATTTACCTCTCTCAATTCAATCACAGTTCTTTTCTACTGTCCCACTTCCTGCTCAGGCTTGTACTGTCATTCTCTAATAAATTGTATTGTTTACTTATCTGTCTCTAGCATCAAACTCATGGCTCATAAATAGCAACACATGTCTTTGACTACAGGAACTCAGTATTCCAAGTCTTTGCTTGAGTGAACAACACATGACTCTGAACTTT
This sequence comes from Suncus etruscus, assembly GCF_024139225.1. Taxonomy (NCBI): domain Eukaryota; kingdom Metazoa; phylum Chordata; class Mammalia; order Eulipotyphla; family Soricidae; genus Suncus; species Suncus etruscus. Next base: position 48,044,823 of record NC_064860.1, on the reverse strand, counting down.
CTGGCTCTGTGAGCTTTGGGCAAATTCATTTTATATATGTCACTGGGGCAGGAGAGAGTATACAGAAGGGAAGGTGATGGTCTTGCAACCCAATACTGCATAAAGTACTCAAAACTGCTGGATATGTCCCCAAACCCAAACCAAACATATCTGTTAGTCTCAGTGACATCTTTTTGTTTGATGGTGTAGGGAAGAAAGGACCTGTCTTGGAGGACATTTCTGGTATAACAGAGTTGCTCACATCAAAGCAAACACCTTAACTCTTCCCTGCACTTCTCTAAAGAGTTAAAGTACTATCAGTTTAAACTAAATTACTATCAGTTTTAAAATGAGATCTTAGAAACTGAACATTAAGAAGAACTGTCGGGGCCGGGTGGTGGCGCTGGAGGTAAGGTGCCTGCGCTAGCCTAGGATGGACCGCGGTTCGATCCCCCGGCATCCCATATGGTCCCCCAAGAAGCCAGGAGCAACTTCTGAGCGCATAGCCAGGAGTAACCCCTGAGCGTCACAGGGTGTGGCCCAAAAACCAAAAAAAAAAAAAAAAAAAAAAAAAAAAGAAGAACTGTCAACATAAAACATAATTTGGGAGAGGTAGAAAAGGGGGATCGGAGGTAGGATATTTGCTTTGCACATGGCTGACCTGATTAGATTCTTGGCATCCCATATGGTCCCCCCCAAGCACCACCAGGATGATTCTTGAGTGCAAAGCCAGAAGTAAATCCTGAGCATTGCCAGCTGCAGCCAAAAAACTAAACAAAAATAAAAATAAAATGCAATCTCTGGAATAACACTTACAGAATACATTATTTTATTGTAAGGAACCCAGATACCTAAATACTACTAGGTGTTAATAATATACTGATATTAAGTTTCCTGCTTGTTTTTGTTGTTTGTGGTATTGTAGAATGGCATTATGTTTAGAATATATAAGCTTAAGGGGCCCGGAGAGATAGCACAGTGGCATTGCCTTGCAAGCAGCCGATCCAGGACCAACCACCGGTTGGTTCGAATTCCGGTGTCCCATATGGTCCCCCATGCCTGCCAGGAGCTATTTCTGAGCAGATAGCCAGGAGTCACCCCTGAGCACCGCCGGGTGTGGGCCCCCCCCCAAAAAAAAAAGAATATATAAGCTTAAGTATTTAGGAATTAGTGTCATGATTTCGGCAAATCTCATATAGTTACAAAAAATATTGAGAGCAAGAGAAAGCAGCTGTGTCCAAATATGAACTGTTGGTGAATCTGGGTAAAAGAACCTAAGGGTTGTTGCTCTGATTTGGAATATTTCAAAACAAAACCATGGAGAAGCAGTAAAAGAGATTTAAAGGGAACATAAAGCACTTGAGCACAGTTATGGCACATGGACGGTTACTACTATCACCGCCAAAAAATGGGGTAGTGAGATCTTTAGTGAGTGGATGGGAAATGGAAAAAAATTTCTCAAAACTGGGCTATAACTAAACAAAGACAGTGCCTTTGATTCTAGTACCATGTGCATGTACATGGGTGTGCACACATAATCACAGCACTAATTGTGAAGCTTTCATCCTTTCTAGGGATGCAACAAGTCGAGTTGAGTCTGGACCATATGCCAGCCATGGCTCTCCTTAAAGAGAGCGCTCGTGCTTGCAAGATTGCGTACAACCTGCCCTCATAGCAATTATCTGGGGTCCAGGGAGCCAAGCCAATAACTGCACCTGGAGACAATCGATCACCCGCTAAGTCAGAAGTCCAGCGGGGAAAGGGGAAGGGATAGAAGCCGAGAGAGGCCTTAGCCCAGGCAAAATTCAGGTGCAAACAGCACAAGACCTGCAAGGGAGGCGGAGACGGACAAGCAAAGCCAAGGCTTGTAGCGGGTACCAGAGTTGCAGAAGAGGAGGGAACTAAAGGTGAAGCATGAAAATAAATAAATAATAAAAAAAGGTGAGAGGCTCATTGCCCTCCACCCTAATGGCTTTGGCATGCACCGCCCCCCGACGGCTCTGGGGTACCCGATCAGCTTCAGAGCAGGTGTCAAGCAAGGCTCTGTACCCACTTAACCTGCTGGTCACCTCAATTCTGTCACACACACACACACACACCCCGCAGCTAACCTGGGAAAACTGACAGCGACTGGACCCGGGTCTGAAATCAAAATGAATGAACATCGTGTGATGAAGAAGAGCAGCTTGGTGGTCCTAGAACATCTTCGTCCAGGACAGGTTGGAGATTAATGCACCGTGGGGAGGGTGGTAGGCAGGGAGAGAGAGAGAGAGAGAGAGAGAGAGAGAGAGAGAGAGAGAGAGAGAGAGAGAGAGAGAGAGAGAGAGAGAGAGAGAGAGAGAGAGAGAGAGAAGAGCAAAATAAGAGAAGAGAGCAAGAAAGAGAAGCAAGAGAAGAGCAAGAAAAAGCAAAGAGCAAGAGAGAGAAAGAGGTAGCAAGAAAGAGAAGAGAGCTTGCAATAGAGGTCGAGAAAAGAGCAAGAGAGAGAAAAGAAAGAAGAGAGTAAGAGAGAAGAGAGCAAGAGAAGAGAGGTAGCAAGAAAGAGAAGAGAGAAAGAGAGAAGAGAGTAAGAGAGCAAAAAAGAAGAGCAAGAGAGAGAAGAGTAAGAAAAAGCAAAGAGCAAGAGAGAAGGGAGCAAGAGAGGAGAGAGAGGTAGCAAGAAAGAGCTTGCAATAGAGAGGTCAAGAGAAAAGAGCAAGAGAGAAGAGAGCAAGAGAACAAAAAAGAGAAGAGCAAGAGCGAGGAGAGCAAGAGAGAGAAGAGAGCAAGAGAGGAGAGAAAAAGAGAGAAAGGTAGCAAGAGATGAGAGCTTGCAAGAGAGGTCACAAGCCTCCCTACAGGGGCGCCCCACCACAGCCTCTCTCAGCTCGCCGGGCAGCCCCCTCGAGCAGCCCCAGAGACAAAGCGATCGCCAGGACTGCCCGGTCTTGGCACGTCAAGCCACACTCACCCTCAGGTTCCCCTTCGTCCGCTGCTTGTTCTTCCCGCCCATAGTGGCGGCTGCTGCGCCCCGGGTACACTCTGCAAGCCCGGGTAGACTCCGCCGGGCCACAACTTCCGGCCCCCGATGCCGGAAGCGGGTGCTTGAGAACGACTCCACCGACGAGCCTCTTCCGCCACCCTCCCTCCCTCCCTCCCTCCGGTCCCGCCCCCACTTCCGCTCCCGCCTCCCGCTGCCGCGCTTTGACCAATCGCCGAGCTTGCGTCATAATATTGGCCACGCCCACAGTGGAGTGGAGTGACGTCGTTCTGTCCAATAGAAAGTCAAAGGTTGGGGCCCGAGAGATAGCACAGCTGTAGGGCGTTTGCCTTGCATGCAGAAGGACAGCGGTTCGAATCCCGGAATCCCATATGGTGCCCCAAGCCTGCCAGGAGTGATTTCTGAGCGTAGAGCCAGGAGTAACCCCTGAGTGCTGCCGGGTGTGACCAAACAAACAAACAAAAAAACCCAATCAATAAAACCTCTCTTCTGCACTCTCCTGGAGCCAGATTTGGTCCATACCCCAAGTGTAACATTTTTACACTTTTTGGTGGTGTAATATCTTAATCATAATCAACCACCAATGTTTTAATAGTAACTAATGTTTAGATAATATATCAGTAGCATGCAATAATTACATCAAGCGAAGGCGGCAAAGGACCTTCTTTGCTGCCAGTTATCATAGGCTGTTTTAAGTTAGAAAACAATGACAACACTGAATACTGTAGAAATGATCTGCTCAGTGTATAATCAGTTCTTGAGGTAGCATGTTTTGTTGGCATATTTAAAACACTACCTCTGGATATTAACTCTAGTAAGTGAAAGACCACCTGGGAGACAATGTTAGGTAGTTGGCAAAGATGACTTGGTCCATTTTCTTCTGTTGAGCCACACCTTGCTTCTCCAATATCCAATAATAATCTATTCCCCCACTTGTGTAGATACAAATTTGCCCAAAGGGTAGTTTGCTTCCTCAACACAGATGGGAGGGAATACAGCTCTTAAGGCACTTGTTTTGCATGCAGAGCCAAGTGTGTGTTCTCTCTGTCTCTCTGTCTGTCTTTCTCTCTCTCTCCTCTTTCTTGATCTCTCATGTTTCATAAAGAAATAAAACAGTACAAATTAGCCAGATCATCCGATGGCCAAGAACAGTATGCTCTCATGACCAAAACAGTGAATTGTTGAAATCCAATACAGTATATTCAGATAGTTGCATAGAAGAGTCTTTTATTATTTTTTACTCGGTTTTTGGATCAACAGCTTGGTGTTTACTCCTTTCTGTGCACTTATGGGCCACTTCTGGTGGGATTCTGGTTCCATATGTAATTGAGCCCAGTTCACATGCAAAGTAAGCATCCTATCTATTGTATTATCACTTCAGCACCTAGAAAAGTCCTTTAAATGTTGGAAAATATTTCATAACATGGAGAGCCTCACAATATATAGTTTAATACTAAAAGGTAGATCACCCTACTACTCAATTTGACTGGCTTTAAAAATGGTAAATCAATAGCAGTAGGTAAAGGATTATTTTGGGTTTTTTTTAGCTACTTAAACACATGCAAAAACAGCATTCACACAAATGATGTGGAGATGGAACAAAACATTGAGCTTAAGGATTGATGCTTGAGGTTAGTTTTGTCATCTAAGAATTGCACAACTTTGGCTGGAAAGATACTGCAGTAAGACTTTTGTACATTGCCAGCCTGAGTTTCATCTCTGGCACCACATAGGGTTCCCAGCATCCAACCAGGAGTAAGTCCTGAGCACTGCCAGGTGTGGCTAAAAACAAAACCAACAAAAACTAACCAGCTATCATAAACTTTAGTAGGTGTGGCCCCAAAACCAAAAATAATAATAATAATAAATAAAAGATTTTGGCTTCAAAGTCACACCTGGTGGCACTTAGTACTCCTGGGTCTGTGCTCCAAGGCAGTAGTCCAGGACCTTATGCAAATTTGGAGATGGAACTTGGGTCAATTGTATGCAAAGCAAGCTCACCTACCTTTTGTACTATTTTTCTGACTCTCCTGATTTTTTTTATGAATAACAATGACACACAGTTACAAAGTTGTTGATGTCTGAGTTTCAATCATACAGAATTCCAACACCCACCCTTTCACTGGTTACACTTCGTGTATATAAACCTTGTGTATGATATACCTTGTTTCCCTTCCACTCCTCACCTGCACCCCACCCTGCTTTATCCTTGTGCAGGGGCCAATTTTAGTATATTTGTTGCCAAAGCAAGCACCAGGAGTGATTTCTGAGTGCAGAGCCAGGAGTAACCCCAAGCGCCACATGATATCACTAGATATGCTCCCAATCATGTTTGCAGTTACAGTGCGCATAATTGTTGGAAAACCTTGCCTTTACCCAAAACAAATGTGTTCCCAAACTTCCTTTTTCACTCACCTATACCTTTATTTGTTTGTTTGTTTATTTATTTATTGGTTTGGGGGCCATACCCAGCAGCACCCAGGGATTACTTTGGCTCTCTGCTCAGAAATCGCTCCTGGTGGGCACGAGGGACCATATGGGGTGCTGGGATTTGAACCACCCTTGGTCCTGGGCCAGCCGCTTGCAAGGCAAATGCCCTACCACTACGCTATCTCTCCAGCTCCTCACCTTTGACATGTAAAAGATCCACCTAGACTAGATTAGCTTGATATAGGTACTTTTGTCTCATTCAGCTCTCCCTCTCCAGGTTGAATCTAAATTGGTAAAGAGGTTTCAGTTTGGTGGGCCCAGGAGAGACCACGAAGGGAGAAGCCACCTGATTCCATGATTCTCTCCCTTATGCCTGACTTGTTTTATTAATTCTTCATGGTGACTCTGCTTCAGAACTGCTCACCCTGCATTGGAAATATGGCATGTGGATTCATTTTTACATACAAGTATGTGTTCACAAAGTGCCACGTTCCTAATTTCTAAGAACATCAAAGCATCTCCTCCATGGTCCAACTTCATCCAGAGAACATGATAGGAATCAAAGTTGGTGCTCCAACTCCCACACGAGCTCAGAGATAGTCAGGAAAGCTGACTACAATGAGGGTAGGGGGATACACTTTATTTTAAGCCTATTTTATTTTTATTGTTGGGGTTTGTGTTTTGGTTTGGGGGTCACAGTTAGCTCAAGGATTACTTCCAGCAGGGGTTGGGGGACCATATAAGGTGCTGGGGATTAAATTTAGGTCAGCTACATATAAAGCAAGCACCTTACCTGTTGCACTATAGTTCAACCATTTCAGCACTAGGACACCTGCCCATAGGTAAAAGTCCCCACTCTTTCCCCCAAGAGCAAAGCTACCATATTGACCTTGGCATCAGTTCCCAGATTGACCAGGCCCAGATGAGACCCAGCTTTCACACAGAAACACCACCTGCCCCCAGCATAGGGTCTCCAGCCAAGGCACATGCAGGAGTGAAGTTCACCTGGAATCCAACACTCTGCTTCTAAGGGCTAGTATGGCTCACTGGAGCTGCAGGGAATGGTAGAAAATGGGTCTGAAGTTCTAGAGAATCTCTAGGAACTCAGTGTCTGTATGTAGCACAGGTCAGCCTTTCATGCTAACGTGTATGGAATCTTTCTTGTCCTTGCTCGACTCATTTTGCCATTTTCTATGGGCAGCAAGACATTTAAGGCCTATGATGGTTTCCCAGGTGAGATCAGACTGTGTCTCAGTGGCAGGCTCCTTTGAAGAAGGACCTTACTTTGTTCTATGTGGGGTAGATGGAATTAATATTTTGGGAAAGGGAACAGGAAAAGAATGAGTGAGGATTTGTTCTTGAATACCTTTAACATTTGAATGCTTTGATCTTCTGTGAAATTTCACCAAAGTTGGATGCTATTGGGTTTTTATGAAAAAAAACTTGCTGGAGCTTTTAAAAAAAAAATGTCTTATTCCATCTGTCCAGTCTTGAACCCTGGATCCCAGACATAGAATCAACATAGTTCTTCACAACAGCTACAGGAAACAAATCCCATCCGGGACATCCTTAATAATGCTGGGCCACCAACAAGTGCCAGCTCTAATATGATATCCTGACAACAAAGAAAATGGGAACAACTTGACCTAAGAACAGGTTATCCTACCTCACCAGCTAACAATAAGGCAAAATCAGAAGACTTGTCACCCTTTGGTAGGTCCAAAAAGCCAAGATCATGATTTACAGATGACTGGCTACTAGAACCGTGACTGGACTGAATATATCTTGAGACCAATAAAAAAAGCCCTAGCCTAGGGTGTGGCCCAAAAACCAAACAAACAAACAAAAAATGTCTCAGGCTTGATGTTCAAGACCATGTCTTCCTGAACAGGTATTTCATTGGTTTATCTCTATTTCTCCCTGCTTTTTCCACTCTGGAGCAGCCTGTGTTCTAACAGGCACTTCCCTTCTTCTCTGTCCTCACATCTTTTTAGTTTATTTTGGGGCCACATACAGTGATACTCAGGGCTTACTCCTGACAAGCTCAAGAAATGCAATGGAAGTGCCTGGGATCAAACATAGGTCAGCCATGTGCAAGACAAGTGCCCTACTCACTGTACTATGATCAATCTAAGCTCCTTCCCTTAAGTCTTTCTTAGTAAGCTTCATTCAATATAAATTATTTTGTTTCACATCCAAATGTCTGAGCTCACACTGGGGAGACAGCTCACAGAACTGTAGTTCATTGTTCCCTTACCAGCAATCCCCAGCACTGGATGGTCCCTGATCCTCACTGGGGTGACCCCATGCACTGAATCCAACTAAGCTATGAACACATCAGATTTGGCAACAAAAGAGCTGAAGTTTAAACTTATGCCTCAGCTACTTATCTGTGAGACAGCTTAGGAGTATTAAGAATGTAAAAAAGTAGGGCCCGGAGAGATAGCACAGTGGCGTTTGCCTTGCAAGTAGCCGATCCAGGACCAAAGGTGGTTGGTTCGAATCCTGGTGTCCCATATGGTCCCCCGTGCCTACCAAGAGCTATTTTTGAGCAGACAACCAGGAGTAAACCCTGAGCACTGCCAGGTGTGGCCCAAAAACCAATAAATAAATAAATAAATAAATAAATAAATAAATAAATAAATAAGTAGGGGCTGGAGAGATAGCATGGGGGTAGAGCATCTTGCATGCAGAAGGTCTGTAGTTCAAATCCAGGCATCCCATATGAGCATCCCCTGAGCCTTTCAGGAGCGATTTCTGAGCATAGAGCCAGGAGTAACCCCTGAGCCCTGCCAGGTGTGACCCAAAAACAAAACAAAACTAAACAAAAAAGAACGTAAAAGGGCCAGAGAGGTGGCGCAGCGGTAAGGTGTTTGCCTTGCACGCATCTGACCTAGGATGGACCACAGTTTAATTCCCCAGCTTCCCATATGGGCCCCCAAACCAGGAGCAATTTCTGAGCATATAGCCAGAGTAACCCCTGAGCATCACCGGGTGTGTCCCAAAAACAAAAAAAAAAAGTAAAAATAGATGCAGGAGAGATAGTATACCAAAGTAAGGCAACCCCAACCATGCCTGAGTCACCAAAAGTGATCCTTTTTCGGGGTGGGGGGAACTTGGGTCACACCCGGCAACTCTCAGAAGTTACTCCTGGCTCTGTCTCAGAAATTGTCCCTGACAGGCTCAGGGGGCTATATGGGATTCAGAGAATCAAACCACCGTTGTTCCTGGGTGGGCTGTGTGCAAGGCAAATGCTCTACCACTGTGCTATCTCTTCGGCCCCCAAGAGTGTTCCTTGAGCATAGAGTCAGGAATGAGCACTGAGCACCACCATATATGGACCCTCAAAAAAAAAAACCAATGCAGGACTGGAACAATAGTACAGTGGGGCAGCCTGAGAGGTGGCGCTAGAGGTAAGGTGTCTGCCTTGCAAGCGCTAGCGTAGGACCAACCACGGTTCAATCCCCCGGCATCCCATATGGTCCTCCCAAGCCAAGAGCGATTTCTGAGCACATAGCCAGGAGTAACCCCTGAGTGTCAAACGGGTGTGGCTCAAAAACCAAAAAAGAAAAAGAAAAAGAAAAAAATAGTACAGTGGGTAGGGTGTTGGCCTTGTACATATTGGCCTGGGTTTGATCCTCAGCAACATATATGGTTCCCTGAGTCTTGAAGTGATCCCTGATTACAGAGCTATGAGCAAGCTTTGAGCACAGGTACTTGTGGCTCCTTCCCCCCCAAAAAAAACCAAGAAAACAAAAACAAAAGACCAACATACAAACAAAAAAGAAATCTAAGAGAATGCAGTCATTTTCTATTAAGGTGTCCAGAGATTTGCAAGGCTTTTGTTGCCATGGAAACTTGTTCTCTCAGTCCTGCACGCCTGGGACAAAAGAACTGCAGTGTCAGCCCTCACACTGTATTTGTGGCAGAATGAGAGGTTAGACTGGCTGAGCAGCAGCGGCTCTCCCTTTAATCATAAAAGCAAGAAAAATTTCCACCAACCTTATTTAAGGTTATGATTTTAAACTCAGTTCTCCTTTCAGTTCTGACATACTGAAATAGATTTTTCAAATGCAACACATACACTTTAGCTATACCATTGTCCTCATGTTTCTGAAGGGCACAAAATTAAACATCACATATCTTTAAAAAATATGTATTGGGGGAAAAAAACAAACAAAAGGTTCAAAATACTTTCCAGTTTTTCTACTTTGGTCATTGCCCTTCTACCCCAAAGAGCATTTGAAAAACCTCCCCACAGTGGCTGGCATTTAAAAACTGGTAGAGCTGACCAAAATCCATGTGGTTCCCTCGAGTTCCATTAACACTGAACACCTTTTCCTCAAAAATTGAAAATTTTCTTTGTGTTTCCATTTCAGCTTTTGCATCATCCAAAGAAATATCTTCTCGATGACGAATTAGAATTCTCTTCCAGTTTAATTTTCTGAGCCTGAAATAAAATTTTAAAGCAGACATTTTGAAAATGCCCATTAAGTCCCTAGAAACATGAATTTCTAATAATAGATCTCGCAATACTATTTCCTAGAAGTAAAGAAATCACATATCTTACTGGGATTTATTTTAACCACATGTAATTTGGTCCTCAGTCCTATATAAAACTCCTGTATTTATTTTTCATTAGTGCCTGAGTCAGAAATCTAAAAATGTAGAAACATGGGTCAGAGAGATAGTACAGAGGGCAGGGTGTTTGCCTTTTGTGCTGCTGGCCAAGGTTCAATCCCTGGTTTCAGATATGGTCCTCCAAATACCGCCAGCAATAAGAGCTGAGTGTAAAGTCAGGAGTAACCCTCGAGCACCACTGAGTGTAGCACATAAGGAAAAAAAAGAAAAGAGGGGCCGGCGAGGTGGTGCTAGAGGTAAGGTGTCTGCCTTGCAAGCGCTAGCCAAGGAAAGATCGCAACTGTGGTTCGATTCCCCCCATCCCTCCCCCTGCGTCCCATATGGTTCCCCAAGCCAGGGGCAATTTCTGAGCGCTTAGCCAGGAGTAACCCCTGAGCATCAAACGGGTATGGCCCAAAAAAAAAAAAACAAACAACAACAAAAAAAAAGTAAAGTAAAAACTACTGAATCTCAAACTCCCAAAGGGACTTCTCAGAAGCAGTCAGGAATATAGCAGAAAAAAAAAATTCTTTTGTTTGACCAGGTAAACTCAGTTAACAGCATCATGAAGATGCAGAAAGATTCAAATCCATTAAAATCTATAGGACTGTTGCTTATTTCTTAGTCAGGGGCTCAACACAGCATCTGTTAGCTACAAGATCGTCTCTTATGGGCAATTAGATAAGGGGAGGGATGCTGGCCTGCTGTGTGTCCTGTTTTATCCTCTGGTCTAAGACCCAATTTCCTTCAAATATACTATCAGAGACAATCTACTTTCCCCCTCTCTAGTAACTTTTTGGTACAATGACTGACCCAGCAATGAAAAACTGGAGAAAGCAAACCTTGACCAGAACTCTTCACAGGCGCTCTGTGGGCCTTCTACACAAACAACACCAGGTTTTCCAGGCATGCTAAAACCAGTAAGGGAAAGCTCTTTCGACCACTCTAGAATATTCTTTCTCTTGCATTTGTTGTAGATGTGATGGCTATAGATCCACAGTCTTGTGAGAAAGCGGTCTCCTGGCTGCACTGAGTTTCCTGGGGTCAGGGTGGGTGAGGAGTCTTTGCTAACATAGCCACAGCCATATTCACGAACCCACTCGGTGGCATTCAGTATACAGACATCGCCCAGACAATTTGTTTGCAGGTATTCGATCAGGTCTGAGTTCAGCTGAGTCTGCTGGGATCTACTTAGTACTACTGATCTGATTTAAAAAAAAAAAGTAAAGAACAAGATATATAAATTCAATCAAATTTTTTGGAACAGGAAACAAACATTAAGTACATTTATTCTTGGATCAATTTTGATTCGAAAGTTGGCCAGTTTCTGTAACATACCTGACAGTGATTTCGGGCAGGACTGCAGGATATTTAAAGGGAAGAATACAGGCCAGAGAAAACATCGCCTGAAAAATAAAGAGCCGTAAGAACTGTTTTAGATCTTGACAAAGTTTCAGGTTCTCCCAGAAACAAATTTAAGAGGCAGGCTGGAGATATAAAATAATGGGTAGGAGCCTGCTAGTCAACACGGTTTCGATTCCCCAGCATTACATATGGTTTCCCCCAACATCGCCGGGAGTGATTTCTGAGTGTCGAGCCAGGAATAACCCTTGAGCACTGCTAGATGTGACCCCAAATCTAACAAATAAAAGTAAATTAAAAAACAACAACAGGGCCGGTGAGGTGGCGCTGGAGGTAAGGTGACTGCCTTGTAAGAGCTAGCCAGGGAAGAACCACTGTTTGATCCCCCAGAATCCCAGATGGTCCCCCCAAGCCAGGGGCAATTTCTGAGTGCTTAGCCAGGCGTAACCCCTGGGCATCAAACGGGTGTGGCCAAAAACAAAACAAAACAAAACAAAAATAAATAAATAAAATGGTAGGGCCGGAGAGATAGCATGGAGTTAAGACATTTGCCTTTAGGGGCCGGGAAGGTGGCGCTAGAGGTAAGATGTCTACCTTGCAAGCGCTAGTGTAGGAGGGACCACGGTTCGATCCCCCGGCGTCCCACATGGTCCTCCCAAGCCAGGGGCGATTTCTGAGCACATAGCCAGGAGTAACCCCTGAGTGTCAAACGGGTGTGGCCCAAAAACCAAAAAAAAAAAAAAAAAAAAAAGACATTTGCCTTTCATGCATAAGGTCGGTGGTTCGAATCCCAGCATCCCATATGGTCACCCGTGCCTGCCAGGAGCGATTTCTGAGCGTGGACCCAAGAGTGACCCCTGAGCGCTGCCGTGTGTGACCCAAAAACAAAAACCAAAACAAAAAAGGAGGGGCCGGGCGGTGGCGCTACAGGTAAGGTGCCTGCCTTGCTTGCTCCAGCCTAGGACAGACTGCGATTCGATTCCCCCGCCCCTCCCCGCGTCCCATATGGTCCCCCAAGCCAGGAGCGACTTCTGAAGGCATAGCCAGGAGTAACCCCTGAGCATCACCGGGTGTGGCCCAAAAACAAAAAGGAAAAAAAAGAAAAACCAACAACAACTGAAGAGCTAGGAGATAACTTAAGTGGTAGAGTGCCTAGCAAGGGCAAGGCCTTAAGTTTTCTTTTTCCTTTTCTTTTTTTCTTTTTTTTTTTTTTTGTTTTTGGGCCACACCCACCAGTGCTCAAGGGTTACTCCTGGCTGTCTGCTCAGAAATAGCTCCTGGCAGGCACGGGGGGGGGGGGGGGGGGGGGGGGGGGGGGGGGGGGGGGGGGGGGGGGAACGACGACCAAATGGGACACTGGGATTCGAACCAACCACCTTAGGTCCTGGATCGGCTGCTTTCAAGGCAAACGCCGCTGTGCTATCTCTCCGGGCCCAAGGCCTTAAATTTAATCCTTGGTCCTATTACTTACTAATCCCACTTGGTCCTATTACTAACCCCAATTCACATTACCTCACGATCCTGTTGGGTATGTTCCCTATTTAAGAAAAATAAAATTGACAAGGAATTACCATGGCTTCCTCAGATACATCCAGGTTCACGTTGATAGTAAAGTAAACTTTTGAAGATCTCCCCTCCATGGTCTTCTTTTCAACACAATCCTTCAGTTCTGCTAAAGCCAGCTGGTCGTTTACAATGAGCTCATTCTCGCCTGGGAACATGCTGGCCAGCAGGTCTAACTCTGAGAGCTGGGCCTCTGCCTGCTCCACCTCCGTCATTCTGGGATATTCATTAGTGTCTACGGAGGCAAGTGGATAAAAGACTTTACATCAACAAGCCTGGGAGGAATCATGGGTACTGACTCAAAATGTATTTAGTTGTCTTTATAACTGCTGAAACTTACTGTTTCTCCCCATGATTCTCTTTTTGGATATTCTAAGCTAAGGGCCCTAAATAAGGAATATTCGTGGTAGAAAGCAGGGTAGGATTGAGAAAACAATAAACTAATAATATCGGAACACCAGATTTATTTGAATTCTGAGTTAGTCAGGCCTCTGGAATTACCACAATGTCATTACTATAAGAATCGGAGGGCCGGGCGGTGACGCTGGAGATAAGGTGCCTGCCTTGCCTGCGCTAGCCTAGGACGGACCGCGGTTCGATCCCCCGGCGTCCCATATGGTCCCCCAAGAAGCCAGGAGCAACTTCTGAGCGCATAGCCAGGAGTAACCCCTGAGCGTCACAGGGTGTGGCCCAAAAACCAAAAAAAAAAAAAAAAAAAAAGAATCGGAGCTGGAGAGATAGTACAATAAGTAGGGTACTTGACTTGCATAAGGCTCACTCAGGTTTGATCCTTGGCATCCTATATGGTCCCTACCAAGCCCTGTGTGGAGTGATCGCAAAACACAGAGCCAAGAATAAGTCCTAAGCATAGCTCGGCATAGCCCCCAAACAAAACTATACATATATGTACATTTTATATAGTTAAAATCCATGTAAATATTATTGTACTATCACATATGCATGGAAATTTACCAAATATAACAGTTGACACAATGAGAGTAGAGGTAAGGATTCTATTCACATGTTTTGGTATCATCTGAACTTTTATTATTAGACTATAGCGCTTCTAAATTCAGCAGAGAAAAATAGAGTTCACTTCTGAAAGGAAAAAGAGAGCTGAGTCCCCTGCTGTAAAGGACAAATGCCTTACCTTCTCCAAGAGAAGCTAAGCAAATTTAGATGTATGAATGATGGCTTCATGGGATTATTCCTCTCTTTTGGTAAAGGTTTATTGAGCAGGTACTATGTGGAAAGCTTAATCATTCCATCTATTTAATCTCTGGATCCAGATGAAACTAAGGAAACACAATACAATGAAGATGAATAGATAAGTGTAAAATAACGACTATGGGTATTATCATGGGGCTAAAGATGAAGGCATGATCAATGGACTGAGCTCTCCAAAAAGACGTGAAAAAGGCAGGATCTGGAATAAGCATTGGACAAAGCATAAGGCAGGCCCATAAAAGAAGAGGGCATTCTGGGGCTGGCATGGTGGCACTAGAGGTAAGATGTCTGCCTTGCCAGCGCTAGCCTAGGACGGGCATCCCATATGGTCCAAGCCAGGAGCGACTTCTGAGCGCACAACGAGGAGTAATACCTGAGCGTCACTGGGTGTGGCCCAAAAACCAAAAACCAAAATAAATAAATAAATAATAAAGAGGGCATTCGAGAGAGAAACACCTGCAAGGAAGGGAAGCTCTAAAATATAATATAGATCTAGACCTGTCCCTTTCCTCACAATCCCTACTGCAAAGGTCTCATGCTTAGACTCTATTTTCTAGTACTTTACTGGTGGTCCTCGAAACCCCTTCTTGTCCTTATTTTTTTGCTCTGAAATCAGGACTATGGTACTTTTATAGACTATAAAATCTTACTCTTCTGTTTTTCTTGTTTTTGAGTTCAATTTAAACTTAAAACAGGGCAACAGTGATAGTGGCCTCAAAACAAAACAAACAAAAAAAAAACACCTTAAAACAATCTTGGCAATAGTATAACAGATAGGTTGCTTGCCTTGTACACAGAAGACTTGGGTTCAAACCCCAGCATCCTCTTTCATCCCTTGAGCACAGCCAGATGTGATTCATATGTGTAGGGCCAGGAATAAGCCCTAAGCAACCACTGGCTGTGACCCCAAAAACAAAAAAACAAAAAGAAGGATAAAATAAAATAAGTAAAAATGAAATTTTAAATTAGTACAGCTGTAGGAGCAGAGTACTTGACTTTCATAAGCTGACATGGATTTGACCCCTGATACCGTGAGATGGTTACTAACAGGATACTGCCAGGAGAGATCCCTGAGCACAGAGCCAGAAATAAGCCCTAAAAAAAAAAAAAAAAAATTAAGCAAGGGGCCGGTGAGGTGGCGCTAGCGGTAAGGTGTCTGCCTTGCAAGCGCTAGCCAAGGAAAGGACCACGGTTCGATCCCCGGCGTCCCATATGGTCCCCCCAAGCCAGGGGCAATTTCTGAGCTCATAGCCAGGAGTAACCCCTGAGCATCTAACGGGTGTGGCCCGAAAAACAAAAAACAAAAAACAACAACAAAAAAAAAGAAATAAGCTCTGAGCACAGCTAGGTGTGAAACCAAAATAAAAAGAAAAGAAAAACTAAAATAAAACAGAAGGAGCAGTTGAATGGCATATTTAATGTCCATGTGGGCATTCACGTTTGAAAACTGGTCATCACCAGCAGAAAACTGGACAAAGACTGCACCAAAATTCTTTTTTTTTTTTTTTTTGGTTTTTTGGGCCACACCCGGTAACGCTCAGGGGTTACTCCTGGCTATGTGCTCAGAAGTTGCTCCTGGCTTGGGGGACCATATGGGACACGGGAGGATCGAACCGCGGTCCGTCCAAGGCTAGCGCAGGCAAGGCAGGCACCTTACCTTTAGCGCCACTGCCCGGCTCCCGCACCAAAATTCTTAAATGCAATGCCAAATATCACCAAGAAGGAATGGGAAACAGGTAAAGAAAATTCAGAAATGATCAAGAATGAAGAACAAGGTAATCTTTTGTACAAGAAGCCACAGGTAGGGGTAGAGGGAGTTTGATTTTACACAGTCAATTACATCTTCTCAGCTAAGGTAATAGCAGAGGAGAGACCTGACGGCATAAAAAGGTCAGATATTTATTTAGGGAAGAATTTTCCTAGAAAAACAAGCAGTAAGTGCAAAGTCTTGAGGAAGAAATTGGACCGGGTTGAGCAGTGGGATCCTAGAACTGGATTTTAGAAAATTAGGTTATAGGGCCCGGAGAGATAGCACAGCGGCGTTTGCCTTGCAAGCAGCCGATCCAGGACCTAAGGTGGTTGGTTCGATTCCCGGTGTCCCATATGGTCTCCCGTGCCTGCCAGGAGCTATTTATGAGCAGACAGCCAGGAGTAACCCCTGAGCATCGCCGGGTGTGGCCCAAAAAACAAAACAAAACAAAAAACAAAAAAAAGAAAAAAGAAAAAAAAGAAAATTAGGTTATGCGATGAAGTATGGGGCTGTTTAAATCGGAAATCATTAAACATGCCAACATTTGGGAAGAAGAGTGTGGGGGTCTTTGGGCCACGCTGATGCTCAGGGTTCATTCCCAGAGAAGTGCTTAGGGTCACTTCTTGAGGTGCTGGGAAATCACTAGTAAGGCTGGAGACTGAATCAGGATTAGCAGTATGCAAAGCAACTACCTAAATTCCTGTATTATTATTATTATTATTATTATTATTATTATTATTATTATTATTTGTTTTTTGGGCCACACCCGGTGACACTCAGGGGTTACTCCTGGCTATGCGCTCAGAAGTCACTCCTGGCTTGGGGGACCATATGGGACCCCGGGGGATCGAACCGCAGTCTGTCCAAGGCTAGTGCAGGCAAGGCAGGCACCTTACCTCTAGCGCCACCGCCCGGCCTAACTCCTGTATTATTTCTCCAGATTCAAGGCATGCCAACATTTTACCAGACCTGGAGGTCCAAAGAGCCACACTCATTGTGTGGAACCGAAGAATGCAAAAAGCGGAGAGATAGCATGGAGGTAAAGCGTTTGTTTGGCATGCAGAAGGTCAGTGGTTCAAATCCTGGCATCCCATGTGGTCACCTGAGCCTGCCAGGAATGATTTCTGAGCATAGAGCCAGGAGTAACCCCTGAGTGATGCTGGGTGTGACCCAAAAACAAAAACAAAAAGAAAAGAAAGAAGAATGCAAAAAGACTCACTAGTTGCTACAATGCTTGGAGAAGAGATGACAGTGACTTGGTCCCGAGTATGCGAAAAGTATTTACTGATGCATTTATATGTCAGGTGTAAGAATGATCCAAGCTTTAAGTAACTGGAAGAATGTATCTGTCTTTTATTTGCTTGGATGAGAGGGACGGTGGAAATCAGAAACCTGGGTTTAGGGCCGGGAGAGATAGCACAGTGGCGTTTGCCTTGCAAGCAGCCGATCCAGGACCAAAGGTGGTTGGTTCGAATCCCGGTGTCCCATATGGTCCCCAGTGCCTGCCAGGAGCTATTTCTGAGCAGACAGCCAGGAGTAACCCCTGAGCACCGCCGGGTGTGGCCCAAAAATCAAAAAAGAAAAAGAAACCTGGGTTTAGATTTAGAATGTTCTAATGAAGAGCCTATAGAAAACTCTTTTAAATAGAGATGGTCGTCAGGCAATTGATTGTATAGTTATGGGATATACAAGCGATCCAGCTGGAGATGCAATTTTGGGAGTAGCCAACATTTATTTGAAGGCATAATTAAGTGAACTTGGGAGGAAATATGATCTTATTGAAGGGATACCAGCAAAGAAGTTTGGGACCATCGGTTTGTGGACCTAAGACAACTCACTCCCCGAATTACTGCAGTAAAATAAATATACCTAAAAATAAAAAATTTAAAAAAAATTAAAAAAAATAAAATAAAAAATTAAAAAATAATAATAAAAGTACCTAAAATAAAGACTGTCGGGAGAATTCTGACTTAGTAATGTTGTGAGCAAGGCTGGAATATTAGTACAGCACGTAGGGCATTTGCTAGCAATCCTCTGTATTCCAAATGGACCTCTGAGCACCGCCAGGAGCTCAGTGCTGAGCCAGGAGTATCCCTGAGCATTGCTGGGGTGCGACTCTGAATCAATTAACAAAAGAAAAAAGGAATGCTATAAGGATAGAGAACGAAAGGAGTTCCCTGAGTAGAATCATTCTTTTTCCTTGCATCTCTTTTTATTTTTATTGTTTTTTTGGGTTTTTTTTTTGGGGGGGGGTCACACCCGGCAGTGCTCAGGGGTTACTCCTGGCTCTATGATCAGAAAACGTTCCTGGCAGGCTCAGGGAACCATATGGGATGCCGGGATTCGAACTGCTGTCTTTCTGCATGAAAGGCAAACGCCTTACCTCCATGCTATCTCTCCGGCCCCGTTACTCTCTTTTTTTTAAGAACAGAGCGGGATTCCGATTGCTTGCACATATGGGACAGCCGGACAAGTGTCCGGGATACACAGCACCAAACCTTGAGCCCAGGCGCAAAGGCCCATAAGAACCTACAGAGCCCGGTGGGTGGGCTCTGTCCTTGTGTGGGCGGGGCTCCAGATGCTTCTAACCAATTAGCGTAGTGCACGCGTGGGAAAAACGACTCTCATTTGCCCAAAGGTGGGACGGGCAGCCTGAGCCCACTGCAAGTACTGGGGCCGGAAGACTCACCTCTTGCCTTGCGACGCTCTCAGTGCCTTCACCCCGGGTTTCCTGGCTGCAGGCGCATTTTAGTACACAGTTTTAGTGATAGATAGATGACCCGAAAACTAAGAACCCTCACTGGTTGAACCCATGGGTCGGGCAGGGGTCAAGTGACACAAGGGACCGCGAGGCTATGCGCATGCGTGCACGACACGGATGTTCACGTGGACCCGGAAGCGGAAGTTCCCCTGGATTCCCGTTCCCCCACCTCCAGCGGGCGTCACAGGAGTGGGGCCCAATCCCTTGACGTTCTCCAGCTGATAAAAAACTCAGATGGCAAGATTTTTGCTGGTCCACCCAGGCTTCTTAATGGGCTTCTCAAAACAACGAATTAAATGAATAGGTTTTGCCTATTTCGTGGAAATTCAAATATAGTAGCACAGATTTTTTTATTTTATTTTTAAAGCTCGGTGATAAAGCAGACTTTTATTTACTACAGTAAGATCCAAATACAGAATAAAATCTAAGGCAATGCATTTTAGATTTCCAGAGTAGAAAACTTAGTTTTGGAAATAAAAATAGGCTATACTTTGTTTTTAAGCGATAGAAACTTGGTTGCATAGCTTAAAATCATAAGCTTAAAAACATTCCATTGATGATTTGACAAATTGACTTTCATTGATTTATTTTCTGATAATCCTATTCGTTATTCCTTTAAGCTTTGTCAGAGTCAGTAATATACAGTAAATTTGTTATATGCTTCCAAGGCTGGGAAGTGGGAGGGAAACTGGAGACAGTGATGAAGTAAAAGGGAAATTGGTGGTGACTGGCCTCAGAACACTAAGCTTGAAACGACTCTTATTACGAACAACTGTAAACAGCAGGATCTTATATTTGGAGAGGGGATCACAACTGGCGGTGATTCAAGGATTATTCCTGGTTCTGCACTCAGTAATTAACTCTTGAAGCTCCTGAGGGCGAGACCATGAATATACGGTGGCGAGGCATGGATCAGTGGCATGTAAGGCCAATGTTCTACTCGCTGCATTAATATTCACATACACAGGCTATTTATATAAAGCCACTTCCCAGAATGCCGCGTTCCGGAAGTTGTCACGTTCCGGAAGTTACCGCTTTCAGGGCGGTCACGCTGGTTTCAGGCTCTGTCGCCCGTCTACTCGTCCCCCGGAGGAAGACGAAGCTGGCTCTCCAGCTCCAAAGCCAAACAAACAGAGGGGGATGCAGTTATGGGCGCTGTCGCCGCGGGTGAGTCCCGGTTCCCGCTTCCTGTCATCACACCACGAGCGTCCCGCGCTAGCTGTCATCCGAAGAGCCTTGGAGGTCTGACCCTCTCGGCCAGGCCTCTCTTTAAGCACGTCATCCGGGGCATTTATCCACTCCGGGGTTCTCATTGGCTGCTTGGCCTGTCAGTTTCCGGAGTTGGCCAATGAACGGCCGCGACTGGCCGTCCTTGCCTACAAGTCCCCGCCCCTGTGGGTCGTGAGTTGCTAGGGCATCTTGGGAGGTGTGGCAGGAACTGCGCTGCTTTTGGACACCCTGAGGATTGGAGCTGGCTTTGCGGCCATGTGTGCATGCTAATGGGTGGTTGAAGACGCAGGATCTGTCACCTAACCTGTTCAGTACTCTTAGGGTAGTAATCTGCACAAAACTCGAAAGCCCTGCTTGAGACCTGCTGACATAGTTTTTCTGGACGCTTTCATTTATTTCATGGAACCCAACTGAGATGAGTAAGACTCGCTTTGATTTAATCTATTACTCCACCTTAGTTTTTGATTTAATGTCTCGCCTGATGATGCATTGATGTTTTACTACTGCTGACTGTCCTCTCCGATCTCTCTTTAGATGTATCGCAGCTATTTAGATATTTAGTGGATCTCTGTTCACAGCATGGAAGGGACCCCTTGACTGGCCTCTGTTAGCAGTAATTACAGTTCGTCTTTCTTTCACTTTTTCCTTTGGAGTCTTTGCTTTGGGACTTGCAATCCCCGGCGTCAGATTTGCTAGGATTCCTAGTCTGCACGCAGCATCCGACTTCATTCTTGTTCTTTCATTTTTCTTTTTCATCATGCTTGCTTTATTCTTTGGTATCTACTTTTACCCCTTGTAATCAAGCCTTTATGCCCCAGGTACGAGTCTCATTTTCGATTTCAACGCCCTAAGTATTCGTGGACGTCTGCCTCTGCCTTAACACCACGCTAGACGCTGTAGGCAAGACAGAAGGTATGCCTAAATCCTATGCTTTTTTATGCAAGCTTTCTGTTGCAGATAGAGAAATAGCATAGAGCCTGGTAGAGATTTAAGAAGCAGCCTTTGATAGGGGAGAAAAGACTGCTTTACTGGGGAACTTCTGTTGAGAAACTTTTCTGAAGTACAATGGTTGTCTATACCTCAGAAATGAAGAGCAGGGCCCGGAGAGTTAGCACAGCGGCGTTTGCCTTGCAAGCAGCCGATCCAGGATCAAAGGTGGTTGGTTCGAATCCCAGTGTCCCATATGGTCCCCCGTGCCTGCCAGGAGTTATTTCTGAGCAGACAGCCAGGAGTAACCCCTGAGCACCGCCGGGTGTGGCCCAAAAACAAAAACAAAAACAAAAACAAAAAAAAAAAAAGAAGAAGAAATGAAGAGCAAGGAAGATTGGTAACATTTGAGTAAATACAGAGGAACAGAGGCATAGCAGAGAACACCGCTGTCAGGGAGCAGAAGTCTAGGGCAGGACTGGAGGGTGCAGAAGAGACTGATTGACTGGAATGAAGAAACTAATGGTCTCCACTCCAGAAATCTGCTTGAGTTCACTCTCACTCTTTGAGTTGTCATCATTTTGTTTGTTTCTTGTCTCTTTTAGTTGTTTTGAAAATCCTTTGAGTAATGTTTATGACAGTTTGGAAGTTCAAAAACATTTCTTTCCTTTTGGGGGAGAGCACACCCAGCAACTCTTAAGGATTACTCCTGGCTCTGCACTTAGAAATTACTTCTGGCAGACTTGGGGAACCATATAGGGTGCCGGGATTAAACCTGGGTCGGCATTTTGCAAGGCACAATGCCCTACCTGCTTTGCCCCTTTCAGGCCCCCAACATTATTTCTTTTCTTCTTTTTTTTTTTTGTTTTTGTTTTTGTTTTTGGACCACACCCGTCGGTGCTCAGGGGTTACTCCTGGCTCTGTGCTCAGAAATTGCTCTTGGCAGACACAGAGGACCATATGGGATGCCAGGAATCAAACTAGATTTGTCCCAGGTTGACTGTGTACAAGGCAAATGCTCTGCTGCTGTGCTTATTGCTTTACCCCTTTCCCCCCAGCATTTTTTATCAAAAGTTTAATGTGGTTTTTGAGCCACACCTGCCAATTCTTAGGGCTTACTCTTAGATTTATGCTGTCCTGTAATCACTCCTGATGGGCTTGAAGGATCATATGGAATGCTGGGGGATCTCATCCCCAGATAGACTTGGGCCAGGCCCTACCTGTTGTACCCTCTCCAGCCCCATCAGTGCATTTTATAAAGGATTGTATATGCAAAGATTTGGAGATCAGACTTGGAAACTATTCAGTGCTTTCAGTGTTTAGGGGATCACAGACTTGGAAACTATTCAGTACTTTCAGTGTTTAGGGGCTCAGACTAGGAAACTATTTAATGTTTTCAGTCAAGATACTAATATAATGAAAATGCATATTGAAAGCTCTCTCTAGGATACCACATTGATTAGAGGGAGTTAAAATGGAAACAAGTACTTGGATACTATTTTTAGTCCTAAAGCTTTTTTTTTTTTTTTTTTTTTTTTTTTTTTTTTTTTTTTTTTTTTTTTTGTGGTTTTTGGGTCACTCCCGGCAGTGCTCAGGGGTTACTCCTGGCTCCATGCTCAGAATTGCTCCTGGCAGGCACAGGGGACCATATGGGACGCTGGGATTCGAACCGATGACCTCTTGCATGAAAGGCAAACGCCTTACCTCCATGCTATCTCTCCAGCCCCAGTCCTAAAGCTTTTAAGATAAGTAAATTATGTTAAATTACCTTTAGGGTGAGAATAAGAAATTTACTTTGTTTTATATGTCTCCATATGGTTTGTGTTCACTTGTCAGATAATGTATTTTATAAACACAAACACAGACCTTGTTTTATTTAAGATATCCTGAGAAAAGTTAATCATTTTTGGAAGTCATTTAGCATAAAAATTTGTGTTTTGAGGCAACTCCCAGTTTTGCTCTCAGTTCTACTTTGGGGGGGGGGGTTTTCTTAGCTTTCATAGGTGCTTGGGGAACCATGTGGTTGGTCATGGGAATTGAAGACTTGACAAGCTCATAGTGACATTAATTGGGAAATATTTACTTAACTTCATGTTCATTGATCTATTTTTCACTTATACAGTCAGAATTTTAATAGTCATCCTAGGAAAAATAACTTAGATATGTTAAGTGATTTTGACACTAAGTTATAAAGTGTGTCAAATACAACTTTCCAAAATTATCTCTATTAAAGGCTTCTGGGTACTTCCAGTATTTTTTTAGAGTGGATGTGTAGCTAGATTTGTCATCGTCTTTCAAAGCGAGCTTGGAAATTAAGAGATAAAATATTTGACAGTGGAGTTATGACTAGTTTTCACCTAATATACATAAGGAATCCTTGTATCCAAACTCTATAATATCAGCATAAGGGTTTGGTTTGGGTTGGTTTGGTAAGTTTTTATATCCTATTTAGGAAATTACAAAATTTTGGGGCCAGTGAGGTGGCGCTAGAGGTAAGGTGCCTGCCTTGCAAGCGCTAGCCAAGGAAGGACCTTGGTTCGATCCCCGGCATCCCATACAGTCCCCCCAAGCCAGGGGCGATTTCTGAGTGCTTAGCCAGGAGTAGCCCCTGAGCACCAAACGGGTGTGGCCCCAAAAACAAAATAAATAAATAAATAAATAAATAAATAAATAAATAAATAAATAAATAAAAAAGGAAATTGCAAAATTTTGCACCTATAGTTTGGCTTTGGGCCACACTTGGCAATGTTCTTGCTCTGCATTCAGGTGGTGGTCAGGGGTCCATATGATATGCCAGGGGGTGAAACTTGAGTCAGCCACACCCAAGGCAAGTGCTGTACTATATCTCCAGTTCCCAGAATTTTATATTTTATTTAGACTAAATGACCAATTCAGTTTGAATTGACTCAGAGCTAAGAAAATAAAGGACATTTTCTTAGATTCAAACATCTCTCCATAATCCTACATTATGTACTGAGAAGTTGAATGCCTAATAATTTAGAGTACGCTGAGAAAGAAGACACTGGGATCAATATCCTAAGCTTTAGAAAGTAGGGACAGTACTATTGTTCATTTTGAAGTTCTTACTGAAAACTAAGTGTGTGTGTCCTTTTTATATTATACAGTGTGACAGATTTGAAATAACACGTGGCTTGCTTCTATAACTGCGTATTAGAGAACTATGATCTATATTTTTTGTGTCCTTTTGTCAAAAAAAAGCTAACTCTTTTTGTTTGTGTGTGTGTGTGTTTTTAGGTAGTTATTCCGTGTCAGTAATTAATCCATAAAGTGCCAACATGGGAAAGAAACGGACAAAGGGAAAAACTGTTTCAACTGATGATTCTTCTGAAATTTTAGGTATTTTTCACCAGCTGAATTGCTAATATAATGTTTTCTTCCTAAAATGACATGTCTTTTAGTATGAGAGGAACATATTCATTGCTGTTCTTTAGTAATTTGTCTTTTGAGTTAATATTTTATGTCTACATGTTATTGTCTTTGATATTTTTAAGATGGTGTTCCATTGATATAAAAAACCATAGATGCACATTTCATTTCATTCCATTTCTCTAGGTAATCTACTGCTGTACATTTATGTACACTTCAACTTTTCCATCCCATTGTCTTAGCACAGATCCTAGAACTAAAAGTATAGAATTCAGTGGGAGAAATATTTTTAAATCTTTTGGGTTTTTCTGCTAAGTTGCTCTTCAGAAGTATTTTAGTAATTTATAGGCCCTCTAGTAGCATAATAAAATGCCCCATTCTCTTGTCAAAAGCTTTGTTGGGTTAATAGCTGAAAAAGTGCATTTTTCTACTTTGGTTTTATTTACTTTAGTACTTACTGGGTGAGATTCAGTAGTTTTGCCACATATTTTTGTTATTATTTGTTTTTGTTTTGGAGCCACATTCAGCAGTGATCTGGGCCTAATTTTGGCTCTTCATTCAGGGATATGGGGGATCATATAGGGTGTATGGGATCAAATCCAGGTAGGCTGCATTGTTCTATCACTTTAGCCCTGAATAAATTTATTTTTGAAGTTCAAATGAAGGGTAGTTTTTTTTTTTTTATATTAACTGAATGAAACTCTGTGTATTCCTTTATTTGTTTTCCTAGAACCTATATGCAAACATCTTAGAAAAGGACTGGAACAAAGTAATCTGAAAAAGAATTTAGTGAATGTGGAATGGAATATTTGCCAAGATTGTAAGACGGAC
Organism: Suncus etruscus; assembly: GCF_024139225.1. NCBI lineage: Eukaryota > Metazoa > Chordata > Mammalia > Eulipotyphla > Soricidae > Suncus > Suncus etruscus. The sequence continues at coordinate 48,019,776 of NC_064860.1, read as the reverse complement.
AATAAAGTAAAAGATAAATCTGAAGAAGAATCGGAAGAAAACCCTTCAGTTTGGCTTTGTCTTAAGTGTGGCCATCAGGTATGCTTAGAGTTTGGTCAATTTGTGACTCTAGAAACTTGAAATTTGATGTAGACAGTATTACCTAATTACACAAGATACATAACTAAGATGCAGATGATGATCTGTGTGTAGGTGGTTTATTGAGCCATATTCTTGGGTACCACGCCAGAGAAGTGTAAAAGGAGACAATTTCACAGAGGGATAAACTGAATTAAGACACAATGTTGCAAGATCTCTACTCTTCCCTAGTAAACTCGAACTTCCAGAGAGGGCTGGGATGGAGTCAAGTGACCAGGCCTTTGAACTGACACATTTGGTCTTCTGATATAGTCGGCCTTGGAGAGATAGCAAACGCGGGCAAGTCAGAACCTTTCTGCTGTGTTGTGAGTTATCAGGCCACATTCCTGGCAGCTATTGGGATGAGTATCTTGACTTTGAAGTAAGGGTACATGGGTAGCAGAACAGTATACAGGTACTGCCATGATGCTAAAGGTGAGTCTTAGGGCTAGAGTGAGAATACAGTGGTAAGGCATTTGCCAGGCAGCTGACCCAGGTTTGATCCCCAGTATCCCTGATGATTTCTGAGTACAGAGCCTGAAGTACTCCGAAGCACTGATTGGTATGGTCCCCCAACCAAACAGGGCTGGAAAGAGTGTAGTGGGTAGAACACTTGCCTTGCCTATGGTCCCAGAGCTTCGTCAGGAGTGACTACTAAGTGCAGAGCCAGGAGTAACTCCTGAGCACTGCCAGTTATGGCCCCTAAACAAAAACAACAAAAAAAATGAGTCTCAGTTATCTTGAATGGTAACAAATTGAGATTATGTTTAGGAAACTGGGCAACTGTATAGAACTGTCATGATGCTTCAAGGTGACGCAGAAGAAAATATTAGAAAAAAAAGTTTTTTTAGTTAAACTTTTTAAATGAGATTATTAAAGTTCACATGCAGTTTAAGAATCCTAGATGCGGGGCTGGAGAGATAGCATGGAGGTAGGGCATTTGCCTTACAAGCAGAAGGACGGTGGTTCGAATCCTGGCATCCCATATAGTCCCCTGAGCCTGCCAGGAGCGATTTCTGAGTGTAGAGCCAGGAGTAACCCCTGAGTGCTGCCGGGTGTGACCCAAAAAACAAACAAACAAACAAAAAGAATCCTAGATGCTTCTAGATTTTGCCTAGTTAACCTCAATGGTGTTGTTTTACAGTCTAATGTCATATCAAGATTTTAACTTGATACAATTTATTAGTTCTTATCAGATCTCCCCACATCTCTGTGCATGTATGTCTATACACACACATACACTTGTGTCTCTACCTCAGTTAATGTCTGTAAGATTTTGCCAACTGTATAGGAAGAGATATACATCACCAGAATCATGATCCATAGAATTCTAAGGGTGTCTATTTTTGCCCCTTCATGCCCATATCCACCTCCCACTATAATTTTTCTATCTAGTCTTTAACAACCAGCAAATCTGTTCCTTATTTCTAAAATTATGTTACTTCAAAATGTTATGTAGTGAAAGAATTCATTATTAAACATATTAAATTGATGGAATCTAAGGTTCATCAAAGTTGTGTATCAGCAGTTTCTTCTTCTGTCCTTCCTACCTACCTACCTATCTACTTGCTGATTGATTGACCAAGGACCTTATACTTTGAATTATATGCTTTACTTCTGAGCTACACCTCTGGCCCACTTCATCCTTATATTAAGCACTATTTTAGGCAGAGTTGTACAACTGCTAGACATTCACCTTTCAGAGGATACCTAGACTTCTCCCCACTTTTTTTTAATAGGTGGGCCATACCACGTAGAGCTGGGGCTACTCCCAGCTAGGGCAGGTCACTCCTGGCAGTGCTTGGGGACCTTGTGGTACCTGGGATCAAACCCAAGTCTCATGCCTGCAAAGCCTACACTCGGCCTGTTTCCCTACTTTTCCAGCCTTGATATCAGTATTGGGAAATTATAAATAATACAGCTCCAACAAACATTGGTGTACATGTTTTGGTATGAACTTACAATTTCATTTCTCTGGGAAAAAATATTGAAGAGTGCAAATGTTAGGTCAAATGATAATTGAAAATGTTATATTTTAAGAAACTGCCAAGGGCTACAGGTAATATGGGGTAAAGGTGCTCATCTTGCATGTGGCTGGTCTGTGTGATCCCTGGTACCACATGGTTCTCTGACTCCTGGGTTCAGCTACGAAGACTCTTAGCACTGCTGGGAATGCCATGGATGCCTCAGATTTCAACAGGATCTCCTTGGTAACTTTGGGACTACCAGGCCAGGAAGCACTGTAGCTTCAGGCTAACTAATTTCAAAAAATTAATTTTTAAAATTATGCTTTGGGGCCATACTCAAGTGGTACTTAAGAGGTAATCCTGTCACTGTGTCAGGAATCACTCTGGGTGGGATTCAGGAGTTGAGACTATGGGCTGCAGGAGATTAAACCTGGGTAAACTGAATGCAAGGCAAGCACCCTACCCACAGTACTATTTGGTCGATAAGGTCTTTATTTTTTAAATTTTAAGTGACAGTTTCTAGATTATGAATTTTCTCTTTGTGTAGTGGGGTTTGTGACTTGGCTATTTGTGATTCTAATGTTTTTTTTCTCCCTGACCTTATTCTGGATTTTTTTTTTTAGGGCTGTGGTAGAAATTCTCAGGAGCAGCATGCCTTGAAGCACTATATGACACCAAGATCAGAACCTCATTGTTTGGTCCTTAATTTGGACAACTGGAGTGTATGGTGAGTTTTAGCTCATAAACCCACTTGACTGGAAATTAAATTACTGGAGAATGGAGTTGTTTGAAATGTTAAAGGGATAGTGAGAAGTTTTATACAATTGTAGTATTTGTGTAAATACCATCAATTTTGGACAATAATTAGAAATGTAATGTTATGTTTAGTATTTTACTAACACAAAAATTATAAGGGATAGAACATACTCCTCCTGTCATATTATGAAGTATATGTAGGGTTTTTAATTTAAAGAAATGGAGCACTCCAATTAAATTTTAGGTCAGTTGAGACTACAGTAAAAGTTGGTAATAAATTCACACAAAAACAAGGGTTAAGTTGGTGTGTTTATTTCTTGTACTCTCTAAGGAATTTTCACATCTTTAAGAACTAATAAATTTGTAAAATGTGTTTTGGTGATATGGTAGTTATCTTAAAATATGCATTAAAAATATTTGGGGCCGGAGAGATAGCACAGCAGCTTGCCGATCCACGACCTAAGGTGGTTGGTTTGAATCCAGGTGTCCCATATGGTCCCCCATGCCTGCCAGGAGCAATTTCTGAGCCAGGAGTAACCCCTGAACTCCACTGGGTGTGGCCTAAAAACAAAACAAAACAAAACAAAGAAACAAAAAAGGTCCATGGAGCCTGCCAGGGGGGATTTCTGAGAGTAGAACCAGGAGTTAACCCCTGAGCACTGCTGGGTGTGGCCCCAAAACAAAACAAACAAACAAACAAAAAGTCCACCAAGCCTGCCAGGGGCTATATCTGAGCATAGAACCAGGAGTAATCCCCCCCCAGCACTGCTGGGTGTGACTCCCCCCAAAACAAACAAACAAAAACTGTTTGACTTTGTTTCAAATTGTCATTTCAATAACATTTATTTTTCCCCACCATAATTATATAAAATTATATTTGTGCTAACCTTACCCATAATATATAGATGTTTTATTTTATTTTCTCCAATAAGATAATTTCTTGGTTGTACCTTTTTCCGAAATTACAGTGTGACTCCCTTTTTATATGTCAGTTCTTCATTTTTTTTTCTCTTTGTGATCTTTTGGAACATAGGTGTTACATATGTGATGAAGAAGTACAGTATTGTAGTTCAAATCGTTTGGGTCAGGTGGTTGATTATCTTAGAAAACAAGCTGGTATTGCCACTTCAAAACCAGGTAAAAATGACTTATTTCTCACTCTCTAACGTTGATTTATGGGCTTCCTGATTTGGTAGATTTGCTGTGCTGCATAAGTTGCATATAGGCAAAATGCAGAACTATTTGAAACTGCAGAACTATTTAATTTTTTAATAATTTGAAATAGTGAGAGGAATCAGAGAGATCATATAGGGATTAAAATTCTGGTCTTGAGTTCAGCTGATTCTGCTTGCCCTTTGCACCACTTACTTCTGAGTACTTCTGGGTGTGTCCTGATGTTCCCTGATCAGGGTCTGATATGTTGTAGTGGCACCCCTCTCTCCCCACCCTGTGTTCACACAATAAATCATAGACCCCAAGTGAGGCTAGAGAGCCTTTGAGAAATAAGATATGGAGAGTCCAGACTGGGTTTGGGCCGTAAAGCTTTGTTCCCGTTCTCTGACACCGGGAGTGATACTTGCAAAATATTTTTGGCCAAGTTAGAACTGTTTATTTCTAAGTTCAGGACTGTGTTTGTCGTAGTTTTGGGGGCCACATCAGGTAGTGTGCAGGTACTACCTCTAAATTTGGAAATGAGGACTGCAGAGATGGTCTTGAGTTAGGACACTCCTGTGTGAGTTCTGACTCAACTCCAGAGTCTGGGTTCCCAGGGCTACACCAGCAATGTTTGGAGGCCTCCAGGGCTTCAGGGAGAGATGCTCCGGCAACCCTGTGGTGCTTGGGATATAGCAGGGGTGGCTGCATGCGAGGCATTTGCTCTAACCTCAGCACTGTCTCTGGCCCACCAGGGTGTGTGTTTGACATATAGACTCTATTTAAATTTTTTTTCTCGGGGTCTAATAAATGCCTCAGGGACTAAAGTGACTATGACAAGTGTGCAGTTCCAGGTACTACAGCGACCCTGATAGAGCCGGCTCTGGGATCCCCTGGAGAGAGAAAAAAGTCTTTTGCCCTGTCATCTTTTTTTATTTTTCAATGTGTTTGGGCCACACCCAGTGATGCTTAGGGGGTACTTCTGGCTTTGAGCTCAGGAATTATTCCTGGATGCTTTTGGGGATCATATGGGATATATGGGATGCTGGAGATCAAATCTGAGTCAGCCACATGCCAAGCAAATGCCCTATCCTTTTATTCTCTTTTCAGTCTTGTGGCCACACTCTTAACTCTGTTACTTTATTGCTCACACTTAGCTTACATTTGCTTTATTGCTCACATTTTAGGAGGTGGGGGACACAACTGGCCATAATCAAGTCTTATTCCTGGCTCTTAGGTTAAGGGGTTACTCCAGATAGTATTGAGGGAAGTGGAGGGTCTGAGGGCCACGCCTAGTGGTGCTTCACAGTGTGGAGGTGTATATTTTAGTGGTAGTTTATAATATTAGGAAACATTTAAAGGCAAAGTGTTGGTAAAAATAAATTCTATTGGTAGAATTGTGTGTTGGTATGGTTATATTACATATTTTTCTAAATTTTTCTCTTTTTTTTTAAGCAGCAAAAGATACTGGGAATATGGAACTTGAAAATAAAAAATTAGAAAAGGAGAGTAAAAATGAACAAGAGAGAGAAAAAAAGGAAAACATGACTAAAGAAAATCATTCCATGAATTCTCCTCAAATAACTGTTAAAGGACTCAGTAATTTGGGAAACACTTGTTTCTTCAATGCGGTTATGCAGGTGCCAGTAAACTTTTTCACCTCTAAAAAAAAAAGTTTTCTTCCTATAATATTGTATTTTTGTTTATTTAACATTAGGCTCACCTCACACAAACAAGTATAGGTGATTGCATGAGATTGGATGATGAGAAGAGAATCACTCTTTGCAGTGATAAATAAGCTCAGAATTGCTTTTCTTTTTTGGTTGATACTTGGTTGTCTTCTGGAATTACTTTCACAAGTGTGCAAGAGACCGTGCAGTGCTGGGGTTTGAACCTGGGGCTCCGATATACTGTGTCTGTACTCCAGTCCCCTGACTCAGAACTGAAATATATATGAGTCAAATAGACTGGTCAGATAAGCACACCATAACTTTTTGTGTCCCAGGACAGATACAATAAAGGCTTTAGTATTGGTGATGATTTTCATTTTGCTAGATTAAATGTTAAAGTAATAGTCGAATCTTTTATTTTCCCTTTGATGATTGTTCTTTTTCCATCCTGATTTCCAGAATTTGTCACAAACACCAGTGCTTAGAGAACTACTAAAAGAAGTGAAAATGTCTGGAACAATTGTAAAAATTGAACCTCCTGATTTAGCACTAACAGTATGTACTTTAGTGTTTTTGTTTTATAGTCAGTAATTTTCCTCTGAAAAGTTTTGCCAGATTATTTTAAAGAGTTATTTGGCTCTTGTTTCCAACTTTCTAGCTTGTTTTGCTTCTGGCCACCTTACTAAACATTTCTAAGTTAATACAGTATAAGCAAAGTATTTTCTGCTGTGCAAGAGTGATTTCTTTCTTGAAAATATTCTGAATATTTGGTTATTTCTAGGCATTTGACATAAGGAATGAGTGCATTGATTTTTTTTTAGATTTTTTAAGGTGACTTCACTTGTGTAACTAGATTGCCTATTTTCGTTTTATTTTGTGTCCTCCTTTTCAGTTCTTACATAATATAAGGTTCAAGATATTGTGAAACTAAATGAGTAGGACTGAATTGTTATTAAAACAATCTCCGACCCTAAAGTGTCTGTCTGTCTGTCTTTCTGTGTCTCTCTTTCTCTCTCCATTTAAGAGAGGAATTGCTGTCTGAGGAGCATTAGCAGTAGTAGGTTGAGGGGTTGCAGATGATCAAATTGATGATCCCTAAATTTGACTGAGGAATATAATTTCTATTCCCATATTCAGGAACCATTAGAAATAAACCTTGAGCCTCCTGGCCCTCTTACTTTAGCTATGAGCCAGTTTCTTAATGAGATGCAAGAAACCAAAAAGGGAATCGTGACTCCTAAAGAACTCTTTTCTCAGGTCTGTAAAAAGTGAGTATCTGCTTTGATTGTGCTTTCGGTGCATCAGTAGGATGCTAAAAAATAATATTAAAAAAATAATAACAGTAAATCCATATATATGTATAGATACAAATACATATATATTGCAACATGGTTTTTGAAATTTGGATTTAAAATGTGCATTATGTAAAAGTTAAATTTGCTGATAGTATCTTTAGCCTAATAATAGTAAGAAAAAAATTTTGATAAATTCGGCCATGTCAAGATTTGTGATCTGATCCTGATGTCCTGTGTTTTGGTGGACTCACTGTTGCATCTTGTCTTTTCTTCACAGAGCAGTGCGCTTTAAGGGCTATCAACAGCAGGATAGCCAGGAGTTACTTCGTTACTTGTTGGATGGAATGAGAGCAGAAGAACACCAAGTAAGCAGACTTGACTAGTGTATTTTTAAATTTTTTTCAAGTTTCCTCTCCCCTGATGTTTGTCTTGAGGGTCGTTTAAGATATGAAAATTCGTTATTGAAGCCATATATTTAAAAAGGTATTTTGAAGGGCCAAAGAGGTACTATAGTGAGCAAGTCTCTTGCCTTGCAAGTGGCTGACTGAGTTGATCCCAGCACTGCCAGGAGTGAGCCCTTGAGTACTCTTTGAGTACTGCTGGGTATGGTTCCGAAACAAAAAGGTTTTATTTTTTATTTTTTGGTTTCTGGGTAACACCCTGCTGTGCTCTGGGGACATCAATATGATATGCCGGGATTCGGACCACTGTCAGTATTTGGTCAGCCCATGCAAGGGCAAACGTCCTACCACTGTGCTGCCTCTCATGTCCCCAAAAGGTTTTTTGATATCCTTTTTAACCTTTCTGTTTGTTCGTTTTTGGGCCATACCCACTAATGGTTAGGGATCATTCCTGGGAATGCTTGGGGATCATATGGGGCTGCTTGTAAGGTAAATGCCCTATCTGTTGTACTATCGCTCTGGTCCCATTTTTGTTTTGCTTTGTTTTTGTTTTGTTTTGTTGTTTTGGGTGGGTGGGGGGGTCACACCTGGCAGCACTCAGGGGTTACTCCTGGCTCTATGCTCAGAAACCGCTCCTGGCAGGCTTGGGGGACCATATGGGATGCTGGGATTCGAACCACCGTCCTTTTGCATGCAAGGCAAACACACTATGTCCATGCTATCTCTCCAGTCCCGATCCCATTTTTAACCCATTTTTTTGTTTGTATTTTGTTTTTTTGTTGTTTTTGTTTTTTGTTTTTTTGGGCCAGTGACGTTCAGGGGTTACTCCTGGCTATGCACGCAGAAATCGCTCCTGGCTTGGGGGACCATATGGGATGCCGGGGGAATTGAACTATGGTCCGTCCTAGGCTAGTGCAGGCAAGGCGGGCAAGGCAGACAAGGCAGACAGATGCCTTACTGCTGTGAGACTGCTCTGGCCCCAATTTTTTACCATATTTTAAAAGTAAAGAAAATAATTTAGGAAAATAGAGTCAGTGACAGGAAGAAGTACATATTGTGAGTTGTAAAGTAGGCATTAAAGAATACAGCACCAATTTGGTTTTGCAAGTATCTGTGAGGGTCCCTACAGGAAATTCTCAGGTAGTCTAATGCCTCTCCCAGTGATACTCGATTCTCTGCCAACTGGCCCATGATTCAAGGAATTAGGTTGGCCATAGGCACAGTGAGATAATACAGCAACCACTGTACTATTTATGGCCCTTTACTTAGGTTGATTGTTTTACTCATTAGTATGCATAAAAAGAACTAAAAGTGATTCTTCTTTCCATGATGCTATTTGATATATGTAGCATTATTGTTCTCTTAAGACTATATCCAGAGAACTGCAAGATACTGGAAAATGTTTTTTCTTTAAACAATTCTGTTTGAGTAGATGCTTACTCTTATCTGTCTATGAGTTTACCAGCTTTATAAATTTAGAAGGTATTTTCATTTGGTAAGAATCAAGGACTATGGGACCCGGAGAGATAGCACAGCAGCGTTTGCCTTGCAAGCAGCCGATCCAGGACCAAAGGTGGTTGGTTCGAATCCCGGTGTCCCATATGGTCCCCCGTGCCTCCAGGAGTAACCCCTAAGCACCACCGGGTGTGGCCCAAAAACAAACAAACAAACAAACATAAAAAGAATCAAGGACTATTTGTTGCATTTGAAATTTTTTTGTTAATTACAAGGATAAAAGCAGTGTATATGGGGGTGTGACTATAATTAATAATAGTACTAATAAATACTTTATTTTTTGGATGGGGGCTATACCTGGCAGTGCTCCAGGGTTACTCCTGGCTATATACTCTGGAATTACTCCTGGCATTCTTTGGGGGATCTTATGGGATGTTGGAGATCAACCCAGGTTGGCCACTTGTAGGACAAGAACCCTACCCACTGTACTATCTCTTCATCCATCCTAATAATTAATACATATTTTGCTCTTACGTTGTTTTTTGGTTTTGGGTTTTCATTTTTTTGGATTTTGGCCCATACCCAGCATGTTTAGAGATCACTCCTGGTGAGATTGGGATGCTATGATTCCAAGTATGGAACTCGGGTTCCTGCACACTGTACTATTTATTGCTCTAGCCCATAGTTTGCTCTTATTTTATGTTAAAAACTCATCTAGTATGTGAATAATTTGACTCAGTTCTCACATTCTGCATTCTCCCTTTCTAGATCTAAACCTTTATTTAAACCACATTCAGTACCTAATTCAAGATCTCCTAGTAATTGCTAACCTTTGAACACTGGGGTCTTTCCATGTAGCTCTTACTTATCCACAGTATGTAATTAGAACATATTTCAGTGGCCTTTCCAAAGGCAGCTTTGAAAATTTTGGTTTGGATAAGTTAAAACAATTTTTTTTGGTGTTTTGTTTTGGGGATACACTCAGAGCTTACTCCTGGCTCTGTGCTCAGGGATAACACCTGCAAGGCTCCGGGAAACCATATGGGATGCTGGGATCAAACCAGGACAGCTGCTTGCAAGGCAAGTGCTCTCCCCACTGTACTATTGCTCATAATCTAAATTTTCTTTTTGTGGGGCAAGGTCTTACTCTTCTGTGCTTGGCAGTTCCTCAGCTCTTTGCTCAAGGGTTGCTCCCCTATAGTTTTGGGGATTGAGCATGTGCATGTATAGGTTAAACTTTTTTTTGGGGGGGCATCACTCAGTGATATTCAGGGGTTATACTTCTGGCTATGCGCTCAGAAATTGCTCCTGGCTTGGGGGACCATATAGGATGCCAAGGATCAAACTGCAGTCTGTCCTAGGCTAGCACAGGCAGGGCAGATGCCTTACTGCTTGCTCCACCATTCCAGCCCCATAGGTTAAACTTTTTTGGGAGGGTGAACTTGCCCAAGCAGTGCTCATCAAGCCCAAAGACCCCTCCCAGCAGTCCTCAGCCAGCCAATGCATGTGGGTAATGCAGGAGCCAAGAATGCAGCTGCTTAGGCCCTCAAGAGATGACCCAGGTCCCCCTGGCCATGCTCAGGGGCCTTCATGGCTGCACCAGGCAGTGCTTAAGGCACCGAAAGGTAACAAGCATCAAACAAGGGCTGGCCACACAGCAAAGCATAGGTTCCTTAAACCCTATATTGTTCTCTCTGGTTCCAGGCTAAAATCTTGAAATGCTGACTGCATTCAAATGGGGGTTAGTGATTGCTCTATAATTCCTTCTAACCATAGTTAGTTAATTTTGAAAATGTGAGTTTAGAATGCTTAGTTCTATTCAAAAGCTGAGGAAACTACCTTTTGAGCTCTTGCATACAGTTTTTTTTTTTTGTTTTTGTTTTTGGCCACACCTGCAGCACTCACGGGCCACTTCTGTCTCTGCACTCAGAAATTACTCCTGGCAGGCTTCGGAGATCATATGGGATACTGGGGATCAAACTTGGGTTGGCTGCATGCAAGGGAAATGCCCTACCAGCTATGCTATTGATCCAGCCCAATGTGTACTTGTTTTCTAAGAAAATAATTCAAAGCGTTTTGGCTCCATAGTATAGTTAGGAGAAGGAAAGAAATTAAGTGGAGGAAGAGAAAGACAGATATGAAATAATGGGGGACAGGGGTCAAGGGGACTAGTTTGGTGCATTGGTGATGCAATAAGGAATGGCAGAACTAAAGAGCCACAACACAGAGTCAACAATAATGAAATCATCACACCCAAACTTTAACAACCAAACTTAAAAAGGTGCCTCTTAGCCCCAGGGTCCGAGGGCCCTGACACACACATATGCACACAATCTACATACACAACCGCACACACTGCACATTGCGGCCCCCCAGGCACACACACCCCCACCTACCCACCCACCCAGCCCGTCCCCAAAAGAAAAAAAAAGGTGCCTATTAATAATGGCAGGCTGAAAGGGGTGATGTAGAGAGATATGGGATGGTCTCTGGGAACTTTCGTGGAGAGACGTTGACACTGGAGGTGGGATTGGTTCTGGGACATTTTATTTTATGTCTAAGATTTAACTTTGAATAACTTTGTAAACTACAATGCTTTAAGTAAAATTTTTTAATTAACAAAATAAACAATAATTCAATTTTATTATTTCCATGTTTTTATTGCTTTTAGAGAGTGAGTAAAGGAATTCTCAAGGCATTTGGTAATGGTACTGAAAAGTTGGATGAAGAACTAAAAAATAAAGTTAAAGGTAATACCTGACTATTGAACCAAACTACATTTTTTTTTTTTGGGCCACACCCGGCGGTGCTCAGGTGTTACTCCTGGCTGTCTGCTCAGAAATAGCTCCTGGCAGGCACGGGAGGATCATATGGGACACCGGGATTCGAACCAACCACCTTTGGTCCTGGATCGGCTGCTTGCAAGGCAAACACCGCTGTGCTATCTCTCTGGGCCCACCAAACTACATTTCAATGGAAGACTTATACTTTGCATGTATTGAGAAAACTAAGTAATTACATTGAGTAGTAAAATTACGTCACCTTCTACTAAACTTAGCAGGATTATTTCCAGAGGGGGGATTTTTTTTTTTTTTATAAAACATCTTTCTGGGGCCCATATGGTCCCCGTGCCTGCCAGGAGTTATTTCTGAGCAGACAGCCAGGAGTAACCTCTGAGCACCGCTGGGTGTGGCCCAAAAACCAAAAGAAACAAAAACAAAAAATCTTTCTGGTCCAGGCCGGCATGGTGGTGTTAGAGGTAAGGTGTCTGCCTTGCCAGCGCTAGCCTAGGACGGACCGTGGTTCGATCCCCCGGCGTTCCATATGGTCCCTGAGCCAGGAGCGACTTCTGAGTACATAGCCAGGAGTAACACCTGAGCGTCACTGAGTGTGGCCCAAAAACCAAAAACCAAAAACCAAAAAAAAAAAAAAAAAAACCAAAAACAAAAACAAAACATCCTTCTGGGAGGGAAGGGAGGAAAAAAAAAGCATCTTTCTGATTTCAGCTGATCTTTTTTTTTTGGGGGGGGGGGTGATGGGCCACACCTAGTGATGCCCAGGGATTGCTCCTGGCTAGGCACTCAGAAATCGCTTCTGGCTTGGGGTACTATATGGGATATTGGGGATTGAACCAAGGTACATCTTGGGTTAGCTGCACAAGGCAAACGCCCTACCACTGCACTACCACTCTGGCCCTGGATTTTTTTTTAAAATTCTAAATGGTGCTCAGCTTTATATATCAAAACAATATCTGTAATAAAGCTATATTACTCATGCCTATAGTTAGAATATAGAGGTTTCAGAAGTGGCCTGAAATATCACCAACCTAATCCAATTTTCTTATTTAACTAATATGGTAGACCTCACTGAATAGCATATATTTTCTACTGACAAGATTTTGGATAGGACCTTTTTTCAAGATATGATTTTTGTTTTGTTATAATCAGAACTGGAGTCTATTGCTGCCATTTACATTTAAAAAATAAGATATGACTATCATGAATAGAGGAAAAAATAAGTATGCAATTAGAAATTTAAAAAATTAAATTTTAGGGCAAAATAGGTGAATAATTTTAACTTAATTATATAATAGTAATCAGTAAACTTTCTTTACCTTATAGATTATGAAAAGAAAAAATCAGTACCAAGTTTTGTAGACCGGATTTTTGGTGGTGAACTAACTAGTACAATCATGTGTGATGAATGCAGAAGTGTAAGTAGATGTTATACAGAATGGATTTTATTAATATATTTTCCCCATTTTGGTTTTTGGGTCATACTCAGCTGTGCTCAAGGCTTACTCATGGCTCTGTGCTTGCTCAGCTGGACTTGTAGGACCATAAGGGGTACCAGGGATTAATTCAGCTTGATCACAAGGCCACGTATGCTGCATGATCTCACCATCCCCACTAATACCAATAGGGTATGGTTTATTAGCTGCTTGCTGAGCTACTCAAATGCCTGATTATTTGTAGGAACTACCAGTACTCTTTACATCTTGAAGTTGGTTTAACATAAATATTCCCAATCCAAATTCCTCATCCATGTATCATATTATTACATTATTGTGGTGCCAACTTGGTGGTTCGTAGGGGTGGGACTTGAACCCAGGCATGTGCTCTTCTTTTTTTTTTGTTTTTTGTTTTTTGTTTTTTGGGCTAACCTGGTGACAATCAGGGTTTACTCCTGGCTATATGCTCAGATCGCTCCTGGCTTGGGGGACCATATGGGATGCCAGGGGATCGAATCCCAGTCCGTCCTATCCTAGCATGGGTAAGGCCTTACTGCTTGCGCCACCTCTTCGATTCCCAGGCATCTGATCTTCTATCTTAGTCATATTACAGCCTAACTGTGTGTAATTGGGAGAGGAACATTGTGCCACACCTGACTGGGATTATTCCTGTCTCTTTGCTTAGAAATTATTCCTGGCAGACTCTGAAGACCTTGTAGGATGCCATTGATCGAACCAGGGTCAACCATGTTTAATACAGATGCCCTCCCCCACTATGCTATCACTCCAACCCCTTGTGTGTAAATTTTTATTTTGTTTGTTTTTTTGGGTCACACCCGTTAGATGCTCAGGGGTTACTCCTGGCTTGGGGGGACCATATGGGATGCTGGGTGATCGAACCACAGTCCTTCCTTGGCTAGCGCTTGCAAGGCAGACACCTTACCTCTAGCAGCATCTCACTGGCCCCCTGTGTGTAAGTTTTAACTTAATTTTAGTTTGGGGTTGAAATTATTCTGTTGATAGCCTTCAGGGGAAGATTAAAATCTAACCATAGCTGCCGAAAATGACCTGCATAGTTCGGACAGATCCTATTCTCTCTACCCCTCCAGTCAGTTATTCTGTTTAATATTCAAAGTGAATCAACCATTTTCATCCTTTCATGTTTTCTTTTTTGCATTAAGGTCTCCTTGGTTCATGAATCTTTCCTTGATTTGTCTCTACCAGTTCTAGATGATCAGGTAAGATTATTAGTATTTTTTGATAGCCACTTTCTTCTGTTCAATAATAGTGAAAGTCTATTCCTAAAACTGCATGTAAGAAAGAAAAGTACAAAAAGAAATTATGGGGGCCGGGCGGTGGCGCTAAAGGTAAGGTGCCTGCCTTGCCTGCGCTAGCGTTGGACGGACTGTGGTTCGATCCCCCGGTGTCCCATATGGTCCCCCAAGCCAGGAGCAACTTCTGAGCGCATAGCCAGGAGTAACCCCTGAGCGTTACCGGGTGTGGCCCAAAAACCAAAAAAAAGAAATTATGATGCTTAATCCATTATGACCAAAATATTTTTCAAAATAAACTATAGCATGTCCCAGCCAATATCTAATACATTTAATTTATTTCTTTTTATTATACTTGTATGGGACTTTGCTTTTTCAAAAATTTAAAATAAAGTTTTGTGTAGTCACACTTAGCAGTGCTCAGGAATTTTTTCTTGCTCTGTGGTCAGGGACAATTCTTGGTAGAACTTGAGGTACTTTATGGGATTCTGGGGATCAAATTCAGGTGGCCACATGCAAGACAAGGGTGCTACTCACTGAACTATCTCTTGGGCCCTTTTTCTCCCCACCCCTTTTTTTTAACTGATTTGTTAATTTGTTTGTTTTCTCAGTATGTAAAGATTTCTTTCTGTTTCTTTCTGCTTTTGTTTTTGTTTTTCTGGCCCACACCTAGTGGTGTTTAGGGTTTACTCCTGGCTTTACAACCAGGAATTACTCAAAGTGGGCTCGATGGATTATATGGGTATGTCTGGGTTGGAAACCTGCTTGGTAGGGCCAGAGTGATATTATAGCACAGCAGGTAGGGCATTTGCCTTGCATGAGGCTGACCCAGCTTTGATTCTTGGCATTCCTAATCCCCAAGCATGCCAGAAGTGATTTCTGAACACAGAGCCAGGAGGAACCCCTGAGCATAGCTGGGGTGGCCCAAAAACTGAAGAGAAAAAAGAAAAAAAAGAAAAGAAAAGAGAAGGAAGGAAGGAAGGAAGGAAGGAAGGAAGGAAGGAAGGAAGGAAGGAAGGAAGGAAGGAAGGAAGGAAGGAAGGAAGGAAGGAAGGAAGGAAGGAAGGAAGGAAGGAAGGAAGGAAAAGGATAAATTTGATCATTTGGTCAGCTATGTTCAGGGCAAATGCCCTAGCCACTGTGCTACTGTCCTATCCCCTGCTTTCTGGTTTATGAGATGAATACATTTTTGTCCTGGATATACTTTGACCTGTGTGTGTGTATAAACATTTGAGTAACATGAACTTTCTTTTTACCAAACAATAATTCTGACATTTAATGATTATCCCATATTTCTATATTTTCTATTTTTTCCCTATTGAAAGAGTGGTAAGAAAAGTACATATGATAAAAATCTGAAAAAGGCAATGGAGGAAGAAGATAAAGACAGTGAGGATGAAAAAGATACTGATAGTTATATAAAAGAGAGAAATGATACTCCTTCAGGACCAAGCAAACATTTACAGAAAAAAGCAAAGAAACAAGCCAAAAAGCTAGCCAAGGTAAGTAATTAAGAAAAAGCCACTCTTTCCTAATTTTAATTTATAGTTGTTGAGTTTAAAGTCAGAATGACATTGGTAAATATATCTTCTTTATATATGGTCCTTTTTGTTTTGCCGACAGAATGAGCTCATTTAATTTTCTCTGCAGGGGAATTCCTGTTAGAGTAAGATGAAGAAAAGTTTGTTTCTTATTTTTAAATACTGCATTACAAATGTTAGTGTTAAAAATATTTTTTTGGATTTTTTTAAAACTGAATCACCATGAATTTCAAAATTACAGTTACTTAGATTGAATTTCAGTCAACACTGTTTCAATACCTGTCACTTTACCTTCCCTCAACCAATTACCAATTTCCTTTTTTTTTCTGTTTTTTTTTTTTTTTTGTGGGGGGGGGTCGATGTTCACACCCAGCAGTGAGGGATTATTGACTCTGCCCTCAGGGATCCTGGTGATGCACAACGTGCCACAGGGATATGGGGGATCCAAAACCAGATCAGCCCCATTCAAGGCAGGTACCCTATCTGCTGTATTGCTCCAGTTTCCCTAGGTTTTTTTGTTTGTTTGTTTTGTTTTGTTTTTGTTGTTGTTGTTGGTTTTGGTTTGGGGGCCATACCTGGCAGTGCTCAGATGTTCCTTCTGGCTCTGTGCTCAGGAATCACTCCTAGCAGACTCGAGGGACCATATGGGAAGCCCTACTACTGTGCTATTGCTATGGTCCCAACTTGATTTTTTAAGTAAACAAAAAGTTTACTATTTGTTTGTTTGTTTGTTTGTTTTTGGGCTATACCCAGTGACGCTCAGGGGTTACTCCTGGCTATGCACTCAGAAATTGCTCCTGGCTTGAGAGACCACATGGGCCGCCGGGGGATCAAACCATAGCCTGTCATCCTAGATCGGCCTTATGCAAGGCAAACGCCCTACCGCTGTGCCACCACTCTGGCCCTCCAACTTGATTTTTTTTTTCAAAGCAATTCTGGGGTTATAAGTACACTGACATTCAAAATAGAATGTTTATGACTGAAACGCAGCTATAAACATGTTTGTAATCATGGTGCTTAAATACCTATATTAATAAAATAAAAATCTGCTAAAAGTGAAATTTAGTTCCCAAGTGTGGGGCCTTGGTTCAACACCTGACATAGTCAAAAACCAAAACAAAACAAAAAGCAAACAAACAAAAACATGAGAAAGGAATACATTACATTTTTTGTTTCACTAATAACCTATCATGACATAATTGTTTTCACAGATTTCTTAGGTGTCTATCATTTTGGAGTTTTTTGGAAAAAACAATCAGATATAAATAATAAAAATGATAAAAAAAAACAATCAAATATAAATAATAAATGTAATTTTGGCTTTTCTTCCTTGCATGTGACCGACCCAGGAAGAACCCGGGTTCGATTCCCGGCATCCCATATGGTCCTCCCAGTCTGCTAAGAGTGATTTTTTCCCTTTATTTAAACATCTTGATTACATATATGATTGTGATTAGGTTCCAGTCATGTAAAGAACACCCCCTTCACCAGTGCAACATTCCCACAACCAATGTCCCAAATCTTTCTCCATCCCACTCCATCCCCACCTGTACTCCAGACAGGCTTTCCAGTTCCCTCATTCATTCACATGATTATGGTAGTTCTCTGTGTAGTTATTTCTATAACTGCACTCACCACTCTTTGGAAGTTCCAGCACTCCTCTCATTGTCTCTGAGGATTGTTGCAAAAATGACTTTTATTTTTCTTAAAACCCGTAGATGAGGGGCCGGCGTGGTGGCGCTAGAGGTAAGGTGTCTGCCTTGCCAGCGCTAGCCTAGGACGGACTGCGGTTCAATCCCCGGGTGTCCCATATGGTCCCCAATGCCAGGAGCGACTTCTGAGCACATAGCCAGAGTAACCCCTGAGCGTCACAGGGTGTGGCCCAAAAACCCAAAAAAAAAAAAAAAAAAACAACCCGTAGATGAGTGAGACTATTCTGTGTGTGTCTCTCTCTCTCCCTCTGACTTATTTCACTCAGCATGATAGATTCCATGTACATCCATGTATAGGAAAATTTCATGACTTCATCTCTCCTGACAGCTACATAATATTCCATTGTGTATATGTACCACAGTTTCTTTAGCCATTTGTCTGTTGAAGGGCATCTTGGTTGTTTCCAGAGCCTGGCTATTGTGAATAGTGCTGCAATAAATATAGGTGTGAGGAAGGGGTTTTTGTGTTGTATTCTTGTGTTCTTAGGGTATATCCCTAGGAGTGGAATAGCTGGGTCGAGTGGGAGCTCAATTTCCAGATTTTGGAGGAATCTCCATATTGCTTTCCATAGAGGTTGGACTAGAGGGCATTCCCACCAGCAGTGGATAAGAGTTCCTTTCTCTCCACATCCCCACCAGCACTGATTGTTCTCATTCTTTGTGATGTATGCCAATCTGTGGTGTGAGATGGTATCTTTTTTTTTTTTTTTTTTTTTTTTGGTTTTTGGGCCACACCCGTTTGACGCTCAGGGGTTACTCCTGGCTATGTGCTCAGAAATCGCCCCTGGCTTGGGGGGACCATATGGGACGCCGGGGGATCGAACCGCGGTCCGTTCCTTGGTAGCGCTTGCAAGGCAGACACCTTATCTCCAGCGCCACCTTCCCGGCCCCGAGATGGTATCTTATCATTGTTTTGATTTGCATCTCCCTGATGATTAGTGATGAGGAGCATTTTTTCATGTGCCTTTTGGCCATTTGTATTTCTTTTTTATCAAAGCGTCTGTTCATTTCTTCTCCCCATTTTTTGATGGGATTAGATGTTTTTTTCTTGTAAGAGTGATTTTCTATTTTAAACTTTATTGATTGACTGATTGATTGGGTTTTGGGCCACACCCAGTGGTGCTGAGAGGTTACTCCCAGTTTTTGCACTGAGAAATCGCCCTGGTAGGCTGGAGGAACCATATGGGATGCCAGGAATCGAACTGGGTCCCTCCCGGGTCAGCCGCATGCAAGGCAAATATTCTACTGTGTGCTATCTCTCAGGCCCAAGAGTGATTTCTGAGCGCATAGCCAGGAGTAACCCCTGAGCGTCACCAGGTGTGGCCCAAAAAACAAAACAAAACAAAAAAAGAAATTACTCCTGGTAGGCTCCGGGGATCATATGGGATGCCAGCGATCAAACCCAGGTTAGCTGTATGCAAGACAAATGCTCTACCCAGTGATATTACTCTAGTCCCAAAACAAATAAGTAAAAAAAATTTTTTTATTAATATTACAGAAAATTCTTTGGGGGGAGGATGGTTGGGCCACATCTGGTGGCACTCAGAAGTTACTCCTGGCTCTGCACTCAGAAATCTCCCCTGGCAGGCTCAGGTGTCTATGGGATGCCAGGAATTGAACCCAGGTCTGTCCCAGCTCGGCCCTGTGCAAGGCTAATGCCCTACCATTTTTCTATCTCTCTGGTCCCTCACAGAAACTTTAACCAAACTTTTGAATGAAACAACTTGAGGAGAAGATCCAAAGTGGCCCAGTGACTTGCCCATAGTAGTGCAATTAGGTGATGTCAAAACAGGGCCAGAACTCCTCTAAGGCCTGCTTTCAGATGCTGAGTTCCCCAATAGATTGGGTTGTGCAAATACAAGAACAAGTCACCAGAGCTTTTTTGCATTCATCCTGATTTCTTAAAATATTTCATCAAAATATGGTTGAAATTGTTAACTTCAGTTTTCTTGCTATACCTCTTTACTTTTTTCACTCCATTTAAGTATTTTTGTCTCCACATAAGTTTCATCTCTGCTATTTCTACAAAGCAGGAGAGACAATAATTCCTCATCCTCCATCACTGACAAACAGTGCAGTCACACATTATTATATCAAGAGCACCTAAAAATGTGTAAAGAGATCACTCCTGGTAGAGTGCTTAGGCAACCGTGTGGTGTAGAGGAGTGAAACATTGGTCTAAACAGATGCAAATCAAGCTCCGTATCAGTTCTTTCCAGCTTACTAGGCATTTACTTTATTAATAGGATTCTTTGAGTTTCTTTTTTTTTTTTTTCCCTAACATTTGGACATAGGCTGCCAATGGCAAAGAGATGTTTTAGGGGGTGTCATAGATTCTCAGAGTCCCCATAAGATTGGTGTAACAGTTTTATTACTCTAGCTTTCTTTTAGAACTGAGGTATCTTATTGCCTCTACTGTAATATTGTTTAATGATTGATAACAGTTATTTTTTCTAGTTAAGTTTATTTGGCCCTGAATAGTAAAAGACTTTTGTTATTGGTGCCTGAGATCGAAGCTAGGACTGTGTTTTCATCTTAGATACCTGTCTACCCAGTAGAGGAACTTTCAGTCTCAGAATTCTGGAGGTGGATTGGTTATTAAGCCGTTGAGATCAGTCATTATAGAAAATCTAGTGTGGCTATACAGGCTCTTTCTCTTCTGCTCTCTTTTTTATTTTGGTCAGTGCTGAGGATTGCTCTACCACTGAACATCATCCATCTCCTGTTTCTTTTCTTTTTTGGTTGAGAACCATTTTATTTATTTACACAGAATCAACGAAGGCAACAAAAAATTCAAGGCAAAGTTCTTCATTTAAATGATATATGTACCATTGATAATCCTGAATATGAGGAGTGTGACATTCCAGTGTCACTTCAGGAAGATGGGGATATTCAATCAAACTATATTTTACAAGAGGAAGTTCTAAGTAAGGAGTACTGTAGTGATGATCCGAAAGATGTGAACAACCAAGAAAAAATGATAGAAAGTATTCCTGACATTCAAAATTCTGTAGAGGAAGAAGATAAGAAAAATGCCCTCGTGGATACTGATCTGGAGGCTTTGGCCTCTTCTCCTGATGAATGTACTAGGAACTTAAATGAGGCCTTCCTGGAAGATGTGAGCAACCAAGAGGTAGACCTTTCCTGCGATTTTGAAAACCTCACCTTGAGCGTGGCTCAACCCGATGAAATAAATGTGGAGATCTTACAAGACACTCAGATTGCTGGGACTGTGGGCTATGAGGTTGTAAACGAAGACCCCGAGACCGCCTTCTGCACGCTTGCTGACAGGGAAGCTTGCAGTGCCGAGGAGTGCTCAGTCCAGCACTGTTTGTATCAGTTTACTCGAAATGAGAAACTCCGAGATGCCAATAAACTGCTGTGTGAAGTGTGTACCCGGAGGCAGTGGAATGGACCCAAGGCCACTGGCAAAGGTATTAGCTTCCCAGGGAAAATGAAATGAACTCTGGATCTGTGATCCTGGGATTGAACTGTAGCCTCAAATACACAGAGCATCCACTGTCTCTGCTCCATTCCTGACTGGGAAATTGATATTCAGAGGCACATTTGACAATGCATTTAGGTAGCGTCCTGTTTTCATTTTGCCAGGATTTGGGTAGCATCTGTAGGATCCTTTTTCTCTCCGGCTTCTCCCTGGGGGTAAAGCCTTGCATCTATAGAATATTGCTATTATTACACATACTGCTGTTTATTTCTTTGTATCCAGAGTTTCCTATTTTTGTTTTTTTAACCATACTAGGCAATGTTCAGTGTTCAGTGGCTACTCCCATCTTAGTGCTCAGAAGCCACTTCTATAGGTATTTGGGTGTGGGTGGGATGGGGTGGTCACACAGTGCTGATGATTGAGCCCAGTAGTTGCCTGCAAATGAACTCCCAGTCAGCTTCTATGATCTTTTTATTTTAAACAAGTCTTTCACAGTTATATTTAAGGTACGTATTGACAGTGAATTAGGGCCATTCCCACCACCAGTGTTGTCCTCCCTTCAACCCTGTTCCCAGCATGCATTGCATAGCTTCCCCTTTGCCCCTTGGAATGCTAGTGTGACAGGTTCCCTTTGTATATAACTTGGTATAGATCGGGTATCTTGATTCTGTTTTCATTGACTTTGGGTTTGTTGTTTAGGTCTGATCAGATGTTCTTTTTTTTTTTTTTTTTTTTTTTGGTTTTTGGGCCACACCCTGTGACGCTCAGGGGTTACTCCTGGCTATGCACTCAGAAGTTGCTCCTGGCTTCTTGGGGGACCATATGGGACGCCGGGGGATCGAACCGCGGTCCGTCCTAGGCTAGCGCAGGCAAGGCAGGCACCTTACCTCCAGCGCCAACGCCCGGCCCCCCAGATGTTCTTTTTTATTTATTTTTTTAAAAGTTTTTGGGCCACAAATGGTTTCACTCGGCTTACTCCTGGCAAAAAAAAAAAAAAAAAAAAATGGGGCCGGAGAGATAGCATGGAGGTAAGCCGTTTGCCTTTCATGCAGGAGGTCATCAGTTCGAATCCCGGCGTCCCATATGGTCCCCCGTGCCTGCCAGGAGCAATTTCTGAGACTGGAGCCAGGAATAACCCCTGAGCACTGCCGGGTGTGACCCAAAAGCCACAAAAAAAAAAGAAAAAAGAAATTACTCCTGGCAAGTTTGGGGGATCATATTGAATGCAGGGCATTGAACCCAGGTTCCCAGGGAACCATGTACAAGGCAAATTCCCTGCTGTGTTATTGCTCTGGCCCTATTCTGTGATATTCTATCTCCCTTGTTCTCATCAGTGTACTAAAGAGATGCCCAAAGTGGCCATAAGTGGGGTGGGAGGAGGCAGTCTGTCAACATGCAACAGAAGTGTAGTAATAATTCTCTCCTCCCAGTCCTTTTTCTTTTCTTTGATTTCCTATTATTTTAAATTGGAGGAGGGAGTAAAGCTATTTCAAGGTCTAGCTCTTTTTCAAATGTTGATCGAAAGGCAAATTGTGTGGTTTTTCTTTAGCAATTTTGATTTGTTTTGTTTTTTGTTTTTGGGCCACACCTGGCAGTGCTCAGGAGTGTCTGGTTGTCTGCTCAGAAATAGCTCCTGGCATGCACGGGGGACCATATGGGACACTGGGATTCGAACCAACCACCTTTGGTCTTGGATCGGCTGCTTGCAAGGCAAATGCCACCGTGCTATCTCTCCGGGCCCAGCAATTTTGTTACTGAGAAGCCATTGGCAAACAAGCCCACAGACCAAATTTGATCACTTGCCATTTTGGGGGTCTAGTTTCTGAGGTCTTAAAAATGTATTCTGTGGTGCTTTTAAATATTTATATTAAAATATGTATTCTGACAGATGAGCATTTGGGAGGGGGGTAGTCTTTGGCCCCACCTGCTAACAAACTGCACTCAGGAACTTCTCCTGATGGGTTCAGGGAACCATATGGGATGCCAGGGATCTAATCCACACAGTTGTGGGCAATGCAAATGCCCTACGTACTGGGCTATTGCTCAAGCTCCATATGCATTTTCAAATGACTTGCTGGAAAGGAACATTAGTCACAACCCACATTAAAAAAAATTGCTCCTAGGGCTGGAGAGATAGCACAGCAGTAGGGCATTTGCCTTGCACACAGCAGATCCAGGATGGATAGTGGTTTGAATCCTGGCATTCCATATAGCCCCCCCATGTCTGCCAGGAGTGATTTCTGAACGCAGAGCCAGGAATAACTCCTGAGCAGCGCTGGTATGACCCAAAAACCAAAAAATATAAAGTATTATCTCTTCAAAAGCAATTCTGGTAATGCTCTCTTTAGCATATAGTAACTATACTTAGTTATGTTTATATTTTGAAATCCATCAGTCAAGATTTGTGGAGATTTTTTTGTTATACAGAAATACCTACAAAATATCCTTAATTCTGGTTCTTGATTCACAAAGCCTAAAGCAGGGGTCTCAAACTCAATTTACCTGAGGGCTGCAGGAGGCAAAGTCGGGGTGATCCTTGAGTGCAAAGTCAGTAGTAAGCCTTGAACAATGGGGGGTGTGACCCAAACCTAAAACAAAACAAAAAAAAAAAGATTCCTCTAGGGCAGGGCCACAAAATGTTGTAGGAAGGGCTGTTTTCGGCCCGCAGGCCACGAGTTTGAGACCCCTGGCCTAAAGTGTTGTCTAGCCCTTTATAGGAAAAATTACTGATGCTTGAAATAATTTTATAGCAGAGATGACTTATTCAGAGGCTTAATATGATTTTCACACTCTACACTTTTTCTCTTTAGGTGAAAGGAAGCACGTTTACACTAATGCCAAAAAGCAGATGCTTATTTCTCTTGCTCCTCCTGTTCTCACTCTTCATTTAAAGAGATTTCAGCAGGTATCCCTATGTTTTACTCATATATTCTTAAAATGTAACACCTGCTTGGTTTTGTGTCAATGTATTGCTGTTCTCCTTTGGTTGTCTGTTAAACATATATGTTTTTGGATAAGAGAAAAATGTTTGCTGCATGCATGTCAAGGTGGAGGAAAATGTAGTTGCAATTGTTTAGTTATATTTGAGTTCATCTGTTCTTTTTATTTTTTATTTGGTTCTTGGTCACACCCGGCAGCGCTCAGGAGTTACTCCTGGCTCTGTGCTCAGAAATCGCTCCTGGCAGGCATGGGAAAACATATGGGATGCCGGGATTCGAACCATCGTTGGTCCTGGGTCAGCTGCTTGCAAGGCAATAATTGCCCTACTGCTGTGCTATCTCTGGCCCCAGGAGCAATTTTTTTTAAATAGTGTGTGCACTTAGTAAAAAAAAAAAAAAAAAAAAAAAAAACCAGCTCAAGATTAATTCATGCATGATCAGGAAGAATAGTCTATTAAGAAGACTGAACTTTGGGCTAACCCAGATTCGATCCCCAGCATTCCAAATGGTCCTGAGCTCCACCAGTATTCCTGAGTGCAGAATCAGCAGTTAACAGTTGAGCATTACTGCTGTGACCCAAAAACAATACAGAAAAAAAAGAAGACTGAACTTGGCTGGTGGTGGTTCTTTGGGACATGGGGTTGCAGACTTCTCCAGGAAACAGCTCAATCTGTTGTCTTTGTTTTTAGGCTGGTTTTAACCTACGCAAAGTTAACAGACACATAAAATTTCCAGAAATCTTAGATTTGGCTCCCTTTTGTACCCTAAAATGTAAGGTAAGTGAAAGTGATCTTTTCGGAAATCTTGTTAAAAGCTTGTAATAATGCCCTCCCATAACTACAGGATTATTTAATGCTGGCTTGGTTACCATGTAGTAGTACCATTGCTGAATAAAGTGGGTCTTTGATTCTTGTTGCCGGGAGATTCCCTTTTGTTTAGAGCCCAGCATAGCCCCTGACCACTGGTTATAGATGTCACCAAAAACAGATTGTTTTGGTAGCTAAGGCCTCAAAATGAAATTCTTTTTTCTGCTTTTTGGGCCACACCCAGTGATGCTCAGGGGTTACTCTTGACTCTGCAATTAGATTACTCCTAGCAGTGCATGGGGAAAGATGGGATGCTGGGGATTGAACCTGGATTGGCCACGTGCAAGGCAAGAACCCTACTCACTCTGGCGCCCAAAATGAAATAACTTTTTTTTTGGTTTTTGGGCCACACCCTGTGATGCTCAGGGGTTACTCCTGGCTATGCGCTCAGAAGTTGCTCCTGGCTTCTTGGGGGACCATATGGGACGCCGGGGGATCGAACCGAGGTCCATCCTAGGTTAGCGCAGGCAAGGCAGGCACCTTACCTCCAGCGCCACTGCCCGGCCCCGAAATAACTTTTTTTTAATATTTGGTTTTGGTTACTCCTAGTTTTGTACTCAGAAATCACTCCTGGCAGGCTGTAGGGACCATAAAGGATGCTGGATCCAACCCTAGTTGGCCATGTGCAAGGCAAACGCCCTACCCACTATAGGAGCTATTGCTTTGGTCCCCAAAATGAAACCTCTTATTGGGGGTAATCTCAGTTTCAAGTGGTTGACAGATGGTGATAATGCACATAACCCAGCTTGTTGGTCTTTCATTGGAGGCTCTGAGAAACCCTACATTTTATTACTGCTTAAAGTAGTCATGAAGTTAGGCTGATAGAGGCAAAGAGAACACAGCAAGGTCTTCGTTCTAAGTACTAATTCATTAGATCAGTGTGAAATGGCTTAGTGGATGCCGTTCTGGAGATTCAAGTTCTGGGTCCAGGGGCTGTTGGGAGATAAAACTCAAGAAAAGAACTTTCAGAGGCTTATCAGGAGTAAGAGCACTAGTACAGTGGGTAGGATGCTTGCTTTACATTCCATATGATCCCTCAAGCATCACCAGGAGTGAACCCTAACTAAGCACAGAAGTAATCTGAGTACTATTGTGTGGCCCCAAAATACAAAATAAAAAAAGCCTATGCAGAAGTTGGGCATCAGTGGGTGTACATTGGAGCACTTTTGAAAGGTTTATAGGATTGGGGTGTGCTGGTGCATGTCTGTATCACAAGAGTATGTCCTGCATTTTGTGAGGCCCCACATTGGATCTCTGTAAATCCTCTATAAGTGGACAGGATTATGAGTGGGTTTTCTTTACCAAATCAAGAGGCAGATTAGAGGTATTGGGCTGTAGTAGAGGGCACTGCTATTCATTTAGGGTTCACCTTAGATGGGCAAGTGAGCAAAGGTGAGTCAAAGGTGAGGTCCAGAATCCCTTAAGGACATTTAAGGGGCAGGGTTTGGGGGAGGCAGAGTACAGAGTACAAGTGCTACTTTTGCTGTTAAAGGCAAGAGTTAGGATATAATTGTGAGGCACTGAAAATTTTTCTCCTAAGACTCCTGATGAAACATTGACCAGAATTCAACTCAGATTATTTAAACTTTTGGACCAGGAAATTAGGTAGTTAAGTGGCTATAGTTCTTCCATTAGGGCCATCATAACTCTCTAAAAACAAAACAAGGTGCAACATGACTTACTAGACTTGAGAAATAGTCAAGGTGCAAGTAGTTCAGGTAAGGACTGATCTGTTCACAGTATAAAGGTAGAAACCCTTCTTAGTAGTTTAAAATTAAAATTAAACCATCCTCAACTCAAGTGGATCAAGAGTGAACTCAAAATTATTTTCATTTTTCAAGAATGTCGCTGAAGAAAACACAAGGGTTTTGTATTCTTTGTATGGAGTTGTGGAGCACAGTGGCACCATGAGGTCGGGGCATTATACTGCCTATGCTAAGGCAAGAGCTGCAAACAGTCATCTGTCTAATCTCGTCCTGCATGGTGATATTCCACAAGGTGAGAGATCCTAGAAAATGCTTTAGGATTTATAGCACAACTCAGAAAAAAAGCACACCTGAATCTTACTATTTATACTGTTACTTCTGGCAGATTTAGAAATGGAGTCAACCAAAGGGCAGTGGTTTCACGTCAGCGACACCCATGTGCAAGCAGTGCCTACAGCTAAAGTACTGAACTCACAAGCATACCTCCTCTTCTACGAGCGAATTCTCTGATATTCAAAGTGCTTTCTCGGGGAAATAAGTTCATGGCTTTTATAATGACTGTAATAAAGTAAGGATTAACTATAAATCATGTTCCCTTAAAATTAAATA
Source organism: Suncus etruscus (assembly GCF_024139225.1). Classification (NCBI taxonomy): domain Eukaryota; kingdom Metazoa; phylum Chordata; class Mammalia; order Eulipotyphla; family Soricidae; genus Suncus; species Suncus etruscus. The sequence continues at coordinate 47,992,643 of NC_064860.1, read as the reverse complement.
CGTGCCAGAAGAAATTGTGTTTATCCAAATACTGAAGGGAAAGGTATCAAAATCTACAATGGTTTTTTGTATTTGTTATCTTATTTTTTACCTGTCTTCAGCTTTTGGAAAGAATTTTGAATTACTCAAGACCTTTGTGCTAAGTATGTTAGGGTGGTGGGTTCAACATATCAATAAACTGACTGACTGGTCCCCAAAACTTGTTTTATTACTTTAGATTTATTATTTTTTAACCACTAGGTGATAAAATTTTTTGTCAGACTGCCTATGAAACTATTTTACATTTGTAAAATTTTCAACAGTTCATTTGTAATTATATTTGATACTGTAATATTTAAGGGAAACAGCAATTCTAGTCCATAGTTCCCCTAAAGTAGGCTCCAGAAATTACTTGGTCCTCAATCAACAAGGTCCTCAGTGTGCCAGATGAAAGCCAGTGTCTGAGTTGCATGCAACCCTACCAGACTTAAGGATACCAAACCTTTCTAAACTGCCCAACGTTCTCCATGACGATTTCTTTGCTGTACAACAAACCCTAGTTATGAACTATCACTATTAAAGATGTGTCATTAAGTATGACTAAGTGTATCACTAATCTTGAAACTTTTCAAAGGTGGGGGTGGGGGAACTAAAAATCAATTGTGGGTTTTGATTGAGTCCCTTTAAAGGATGAGGGTAGTCAATATTACTAAACTCTGCTGCAAACATCCTAAGTACATACATGAGCATGGTGTGTTCTAATGAGCCTCTGCACAAAGATAGGCTCCACCCACCCTCATAGAACATTTTGCTTTAACTTCCAAATAAGATTGAGACAAACCAGATCACTTAAACCCAAAATAGAAAAGCCAATCAAAAATGAGACCTTTTTATTGGTTTTTGAGCCACATCCAGCAGTGCTCAGGGGTTACTCCTGGATCTGTGCTCAGAAATCACCCGTGATAGGCTCAGGGGACTGTATAGGATGCTGGGGAATGAACCTAGGTCCATACTGGTGGGTCAGCATGGTGCAAGGCCCTACCACTGTGTTATCACTCTGGTCTCAAGAATGACTTTTCATAATGAGAATATGTTTAGTTTATTATCAGCTGAAGATACAAACACAAAACACTTAATTTAAGGAGAATGTGAAAACATTAGGCAACCCTAGAGTACTACTAACAAATACAATCTTCACCTACAAGTAAAAATCAAGCCATTCAATCATTTTGGTCTTCATCCCAGTCTTTCTTTCCACTTGGAGGCTTGGGCCCACCGGCTGGTTTTGCCATAATGATCTGTTAAAAAAAAAAAAAGAAGCAAAATCACAAGATCATACTTGGGAACACCTTTAGAAGAATGAGTTATTTTCCCACTAATCAGATTCAAAACTAAGCAACTCAGCAATCTTATTTTATACCATAAAAAACTAGCAGTTTTGTTAGCTTCCACATGACAGGAGTGGCAATGAAAAACACACTTATTAGTAAAGGGCATTCCAAGATACGCACTTCAAATGATCCAAAAAGCTGAACGTGAAAAATATTGGCATGCATGCATCGCTAGTACAGTGTAAATCAGTTTAGCACCTGATTGGCCATTTACATATGAAGATCATCTTGCCAACCATCTTTATCCCAATTTCCTTGGGAATTCGGAGCTTTAGGTCCACCTGCCAGTTTTGCCATTATTATCTATAGCAGTTGATAAACATATATATTAAATTAACACTAAGGTTTCCTACTACCAAGTTTTCTAGCACATTCACATAGCAAGAGGCATGTGCATAAGCAAAAATCTAACACCAACTTCCTTGATAACTTAAAACACAACAGTCTCTATTAATTTAAAATGCAGTGACTCAGTATTTGCCAAGTCTACTCTCCAGTAAGAAGTTTATGTGGGGCTGGGAAGAGTATGTCAGCCTTAGGCTCAAATTTAGAACAAATTTAAATTTGCTTTCCTCAAAGTAGCACTCAATTCTAATTACCACCAAACAATAAAACTTGAACTATATATTGTTAATTAAATTTATGTGATACCTTTGTTCCAAACATTTGGCTTATATCTTAATACTGATGTCCTAACAGTCAATTCCAACGTATTTCATTACCCCTTTTGAAAAGATTCAATTAGACATGCAAACCTGACATTCTTTAGAAAATTTTTTTTACCAGTAGCTAAAATCAAATTGCATTAGAATTTTACAAAAAACTCTTCCCTTTCTTTTTTGGCCACACCTGGCAGTGCTTGGGTTATTCCTAGCTCTGTACTCTGGAATCACTCCTGGTGAACTCATGAAACTAACCTTATGGGATGACGAGGATCAAATATGGGTTAACTGCATGCAGGCAAAGGCCCTTCCCATTGTTTTATTATTTTAAAATCTACTAGGAAGTAATTTTAAGAAAGTATTAATTTTTGGGGGGAGATTTTTTTAGGCCACACCCAGTGGCACTCAGGTTAGTCCAGGATTTGCACTCAGAAATCGCTCCTGGTTGGGAGGGAGCCTTAAGGCATGCTGGAAATCAAATCTGTGTCCATCCTGGATCAGCCGCATGCAAGGCAAATGCCCTACCACTGTGCTATCACTCTGGCCTCTCTAGATTTAAAATTTAAATAACAATTATCAGAGGCTGGACGACAGCACAGTGGGTAGGGTACCTGGTTTGCAAACAGCCGACCCAGGTTCAATCCCTGGCATCTCTTATGTCCTCCGAGCTCCACAAGCAGTGATTTCTAAGCCCAAGGCCAGGAATAACCCCTGAGCATTACTTGGTGTGGTCCCAACCACCCCCTCAACTCAAAACCCCAACAAAACAAAACAAAAATAATCATAGTAACTGGGCTTACAGAAAATTAGTGAAATTAAAACAATTTATCTAGCACTCCGTTATTCAGCACTTTTTTGTTTCTGGATCACACCCGATGACCCTTAGAGGATACTCACGGCTCTGATCAGAAATCACTCTTGGTGGGCTTGGGAGACCATATGGAATACTGGGGACCGAACCCAGGCCAGCCACATGTACAACAAATGCCCTATCTGCTGTGCTATCGCTCCAGCCTCCATTCAGCCTTTTTAAAAACTCAATTTACAAGTACTTTTTTTTTCAGAACGCTTATTTTACTTGAACCTAATGTAACTCCATCCACCACTATCGTTAATTATTTAATGCAACATCTGGCACCCGAACTCTGACCTGAAACCTGGACCCAACAAAACAGCGAATATGGTGAGATTTCTGCTCTTCTGTTTGATTTTGGCTCTTTTCAGATGGAGTCAGCCTAAAGTGTTTGGCCACGTGAAGCAATATTCAAAGATGGCCGCGACCCCTTCTAGGGGCAAAAATATCAGTAAAACAGGGGAGTTGAAAACTTGTATCACTCCCATCCAAGACTCAGGACTGAAACTTTGTTGCCGAAAATCCTTTTTCCAAAAACCTCGGCCTCCTCAGATACTGATGGATGGCCTTAATTGGAAAAGGTTCAGAAAGAAAAGGCTTTTACAAGCGGACTGATTTTCTGAGAATGACCTTCGGCTTGAATTTGGATTTCAACTTTGAAAATTTCGGACTGGACTTTTAGAACTCTGAACATCCAAAAGCCCCCTGCAAAAAAGCTGTGGCCTTGAAACCTGTTTGCAAAGTGCTGCCCGGAGGGGAGAAAAGGCAGCTGCAATCAACCAAGAACTCCGGCCCTGTAGCAGAAAAGCAGTGAAAAGAACCTAATCCGGCCCAAAGCAGCGAGCCTGGGATCTGCCCTCCAAATCAGAAAGGTCAACAACGCCAGGGCCTGGAACTATGGAAGTAAACCACGTGGTGAGAACAGAATGGGACAAATTAATCACCTGGATTTACGGTTTTAGGTAACGGTTTTAGGTGTAGGGACTAAGTGGATAGTCATATATTTTACTCATACTTGATGGGATAAGTTTTAGTTAGTGGTTTAAAAAAAAATTAAAACCGTTTAGTCCATTTAAAGATCTGATTTCTAACCGCCTGCATCTTTGTCTTAAGTCATTTTCTTTATAATTCAACTGTGTTTTGTTTTCCATAGCTAATATTTTCAATTGCGAAATGTTTTACTGTGTGTATTTTAATGTACTTAGCCTGTTTTTAAAATGTATGTTATGCATTTATGCTGTAGTACTTGTGTGTAGGGAAGGTTAATAGGAACAGAAAGTTCCCCCAATATAGTTTAAAAGTATAGGAACATGAAAGTTCCGGAATAGTGCTTGGTAGAAAAGCATTAAGAAAATTTTAAGTTACAGGTGTATAGTATATTTTGCAAAAATGTTATGTTTTTGAAAAGGGCTGGTATGTTAATTTTCACTTTATTACATTGTTGCATGAAAATATTAACCGCCTTTAGCTAAAGGTGGAGTCAGGATTACAAAAGGTTCTTTTATATTTCAGAGAAGGGGGAGATGTAACTCCACCCTTGATTTAGGTGTAGCTACCTGAGACCCGCCCATTTCTGGGAGGGGTCTTGGGAACCAGATTTTATGTGTAACCTTATCTGCAAGACCCAGCCAATTCCTGGGAGGGGTCTTGGAAAAGGTATATAAGGCCTTTGACAGAGGGGATTAGGGCTCTGCCTTTTGGTCTTTGGCCAGCATGGAGGTCAAAGGGAAGATGGCTGAAAGGAGTTAAGATGCAGGGCAAGCTAAGAATAGCAAATGCTTGGGGCCGGGTAGGTGGCGCTGGAGGTAAGGTGTCTGCCTTGCAAGCGCTAGCCAAGGAACGGACCGCGGTTCGATCCCCCGGCGTCCCATATGGTCCCCCCAAGCCAGGGGCGATTTCTGAGCACATAGCCAGGAGTAACCCCTGAGTGTCAAACGGGTGTGGCCCAAAAACCAAAAAAAAAAAAAAAAAAAAATAGCAAATGCTTAAAAGGTTATGATATAGGCCACACACATGTGGTGAATAGGGTATGAATAAAGTTGACGCTTCCTGATCCCTGTCTCTGGATGAGTGATTCCGCCTTTCACCTAAACCTGGGACCCGCCAGCTGGATGGGGGTTGTGAAGCCACGTGGCCTGGGATGGCAGAGAAAAATCTCTCCATCCATCCTTCACCATCTACCACCATTGTTAATTATTTAATGCAACACCTAAGATAGCAAATGCACTATGTATAATTGGGTTTTGGGACTATACCCAGTAGTATCCATAGTCCTGGCTCTGTGCTCAGGGGACCATGTGGAATAGCAAGGATTGAACCCAGTTGGACATATGTAAGTCTGCCTGCTAATGTCGCTTCAGCCCCTATACTATTTTTTAAGGGTACGAGCTCATTAAGTAACAATAACTGGCTTACTAAAATTTGAATGGACTCTTCAGATACATTTTGTATACACAGTGAGTGGATCTCCAATACTATAAAACATGAATTCCCAGTATAAATATAAGCTTCAAAACTGCCCGAGTAATACAAGGCCAAAGTACTATGCTACTATTATCTGGCTTCGTTAGTCAAGAAGTTCCTTAGAACTTCCCTAGCACAACTTTAAGCCAGGTGTCAATGTCCATTAGTTTCTCCTGTCCTCTTTTTTTCTTTTTTGGTTTTTGGGTGACACCCAGCAGCGCTCAAGAGCTACTCCTGGCTCTACATTCAGAAATCTGCGCAACGCAGACACCCTGACACCCTGCGCCACTGCTCCAGCCCCAGCCAAACTTTTATTCATAATTCCTGGCATATACAAACATTACATTTACTTAAACACTTGTTTACTTAAACCATATTTTATTACTGAAACACTATAAAAGTCCTACTAATTTAGAAAATACCCAGTTTCTTGTCTGTTTTCAATTCAGTATAAATATAAATATAAAAATTTTTCATGTTTGTCATCTTGAACTAAGGAAAGTTGAAAATTAAAAGAAGTAACTTTTCTTCCATTAATTTCTACTTAGCTATAATCTTCCAAGATAAATCTAGCATGACTTTTATTTTACAGGTTTAATTATAATTTAAGTACTTACAGGTGTCAATAGTTTATGATTAGGAGGGCACACATAATAGTGCTCAGAGATTTACTCGTGATGGTGGGGGTAGGCAGCTGTGGGACCATATGGGGTACTGAGGACTGAACTGTACTAGTTGCATGCAAGGAAAGCACTTATCCACTATACTATTTTTCGAGTACCACTTCTAAAATAACAGCATTTTGAAAATTTGTGAAAGTTATTTTATCTCTCAGTAGTCTTCATATTTCTATTTCTCCTTGCTGAAAATAAAGGGCAAAGGTAGAAATGATTTTCAACACCTTTAAGATCTTTCCAAGACATAATCAGTTACAGTAGAAAAATATATCTGAGGGGTGAATGACTGGGTTGGAACAACACTCAGCAAAATTGGGGTACCAGGAATCAAAACTAGGTCAGTCACATTCAAGGCAAACACTTTTACTCTTGGTTGGCCTATCAGAAAAGAAAATCTGGGGGCTGGAGTGATAGCACAGCTGTAGAGGTTTGCCTTGCACACTGCTGACCCGGGATGGACCCAGGTTCAATCCTTGGCATCCCATCTGGTCTCCTAAGCCACCCAGGAGTGATTTCTGAGCACAGAGCCAGGTTTAACCCCTGAGCTTCTGGGGTTAATTAATTTCATTTTAAATTATTTTATCAGAAATGTTATATTCAGTAATAAAAACAAATGCCTCCTTAAGCAGTCTAGGAAATAGCTAGGCAAAGCAGGTTCCCCTAGATATACTAAAATATGAAAGGTCCTTACACAGAAGGAAACCAAAAACCAAAAAATAGATAAAAATAGAAAAGAAAACGTAATTGCCTGTAACCTATCTCAGACCAGAAACTTTATTTTTATTAAAGTCGATGCTACTCTCAATATCTATTTCCAAGATTCCTTTAATAGATCATGCACTAACTTTCTTCTTTGGATTAACTGTATGAAGATGTTTCAGGACCAAAGTCTAAAATCAATCTAAAGTGGATGTTTTTTCCATCTTTAATTGCTAAGAATGTTAAATGTTTCTTTCACTGGGAAGATCTTGGTTTTTAAGTGAGCTTAAATATATACATATTCAACCAAAAGAGGAAGAAAAAAAATTGGGGAAACATAATCCCAATATGAAGGCAAATACTTTGATTAGAATGAGAATATCATATCTTCACTCTATTAGAAAAATAATGAGTGATACTCATTAATTAATATTTCTAAGATTTTTTTTTTTATCCAGGACACACCCAGCAATGTGGGTGCAGGGGAGAGGTGACAGAGGGTCATGCAATGCTGGAGAACCTAACTCAGGGCCTCAGGTGCTCTACACCTGAGCTATCTTTGAGGAAAGTTAGTGTATATAAAGATAATTTTTCCTTTACACTCACCTGATCCACTCTAAGGACAGTAACAGCAGCATTAGTAGCCAGTTTGATAGCCCAATATTTTCCCAGATAAGTATCTAGGATACCAGCTTCTAACATATCCTTTACAGCAGGAACTTCAGCCTGTTAACATAAAACATCCACTTTCATTTTAAATTCTTTTATCAGAAATATTATATTCAGTAATAAAAACAGATGCCTCCTTAAACAGTCTAGGAAATAGCTAGGCAAAGCAGGTTCCCCTAGATATACTAAAAAATGAAAGGTCATTACACAGAAAGAAAACAATTCTCTAGGGCAATCTCTTAAAACTTTCAGTCAGGATATTTTGCTGGAGAAATACAACAAATCAGTGTTGCCAGAGGCATTCCAGCTTATTACATGTTTGATTTTCCATTTCTGGTCACAGTATATTCAGACAACTTTTTTTGGGGGGGAGGGGGACTTTGGGCCACACCCAGAGGTATTTAGGGATTACTCCTGACTGCGCTCAGAAATCACTCCTGACAGGCTCGGGGGACCATACTGGGTGCTGGGGATCGAACCCGGGTAGGCAGCATGCAAGGCAAATGCCCTACCACTCTGCCATCTCTCTGGCCCCCAGACAACTTCTAATATTACCAAATGTTGGGGCCAGAGCAGTAGTGCAGTAGTAGGGCATTTGCCTTGTACGTGGCTGATCCAGACAAACCTGGTTCGATCCCCAGCATCCCATATGGTCCAAGCCAGGAGCACTTTCTTAGTATAGCCAGGCGTAACCCCTGAACATCACCAGGTGTGGCCCAAGCCCCCCATTTCTACATTCAATTATATTCCACCACATGGGTAATGACTGAGTTTAAGAAATGAAGCATCAGGCAAATCAAAAGCTTAAGTAAAATTACTTGCTCTCATATCAGAGTAATCTTATTGATTTAAAAAAATTCTGTACTATGTTTTATATATCTACAAGAGCAAACAATTAAAAGTAATACTTTCTCACATACCTCAATATCTAATCCAACATTTTTATTTCCTTCTTGATGCACTGCATAAAGCTTAGAGATTATTTCATTGGCCTTAACTCCAGAATTTTCCGCCAGTGCCCGGGGGATAGCTTCAAATGCCTCAGCAAACTTCTTAATGGCATACTGTTCTAGTCCAGGGCACGTCTGAAACAAAGAAAATTTATTATTCCACGTATTTTATTTAAGCATCAAGAAGCAAGTCAATATAAACTGAAAACTCTACCTCTCCATAGGATGTTATCTGTTTGGCTAATTCAATTTCTGTTGCTCCACCTCCCGGTACAAGACGTTTATCCTGCCGACAGATCAAAAAAAAAAGAAATTTTTACTTCACCAGTTCGTTACCTCACTTCAAATCACAAAGTTTTTAAGACTGAGTGATTCTGGACAAATTACTTTACCGTACAGAGCAGCTGGTGTATGACAGGGAAGACCAAAGTAAAGCAAAACAACCAACCTACATTTCCAGCAACTGAAGTACATTTTAGTCGAGAACAGCAGTCACCCCCTTACAACAACCTCGCATGTGAGCATCTAGCATAAACATTTTCGAAAATGATCATATTCATTGTAACGCATAATTTAAGGTTAAGGGAAAAAGATGCTGTACTTACAGCATCATTTATTTTAAAGTTTGAAATGTCTAGATGTGTGAACTTTTTGAGGCCTTATAATTCACTAAGTGAAAATGACTAATACTGACCCGTGTGAGAATTTTGAAAGTATTCACACCATCATCTACTGCTCTTTCTATATCATCCATCAGATTATCGGTAGAGCCTCGAAGAATTACAGTAGAAATGGCACCATCTTCTTTTTCTGACAAAAGTTTCAAGTATTTAAACATTAAAATAAAAGCAAACAAACCAAACTTGTCTAACTTGTCAGATTACTACACACCATGCTTGAAAACCACCACTTGTGTGTCTCCAACTTCTGAGAGGTAAACATTGTCGCAATGTCCCATTTCTTCTAGGACGGGCGGTGTCTATAAAGCAAGTGACAATTTTAATAAAAATAACTCACTGGGCACAATTATTTTTAATGTGCTCTCGAATACATACCAGCCTAGGAAGAGCTGTAGCACCAACTGTCTTACAAAGTCTTCTGAGATCCCATTTTGAGTTCAGTCTTAAAAAACAAAACAAAACAATGACTTTAATTAGTTTTCATCTCATTGGTTAACACAATCAAATGCAGAGATAAAGTAGAAACTATATTCTATCAGACTTTTGACCTGAAGATCTAAGTCCTAAATACACAGCTGCATCCAGAAACAGATGTTTAGGGCATTAACCTAGAATTGGGAGTTTCAGGATGTTAAGGGTTTCTATAGTTCTAAACCACTATGATAATCCTGAGATAAAGAAAAGCTTCTGCTTTACTTTGGGCAACTATTGTTTCATGAAGGTTAAGAATAGTTTTACTCCACATCAGGTGAAACAGGCAAAGTTGTCTTCCCAGTCCCATAAATACATTCATGGACTCTTATGTTCAGGCACCCACACCCTAGTTCAGTGTGCATAGGCTTCTTTTATCCAATCACTTGAGATACTGCTTTCACCTTGAATACATCCTCATCCCCTTCAAATAGCTTGATACGTAATCATTTGTTCACTCTTCATGTTTCTCAGGGTTCTTCCCTGTTCAAGACTAGAAAATCCTTCTGCTATTTAATCTCTCCTTTATGATCAACTTCACAGTATTTTTTCAACTTTATTTAATGACTGACTGATTGGTTTGTGGACCACACCCACTAATGCTCAGCTAATACTCGAGTCACTGAGTTTTCCCAGTTTTTAGGGTAAAAAAAAATTAGGCAGCGTCGGATTATACTTGAGTATATACAGTGTTTTGAATGTACCTGTTTTATAGCCTCACTACCAAAGGAGTTACAGAATAGGATAAAAGAACAAAGGTCTCTTACCTCACCAACATGATCTTGTATTTGTTGGCATAATGCAGAGCCATGTCTGCGACTTTGCCACCTGTTACTATAACATTTGCACCAGTATCAGCAATAGCCTTGACTTGTGCATCCATGAGATTTTCTTCGCCCTTACTGAAATTCATTAATTCCTCAGCAGTTTTTATCAAAACCGTTCCCTAGCAAAACAAGCAGACATGACCTTTAAAATCAATTCATGTTACTTCTTAGTCTTTTGACTACGATCAAGTAGGGGTTTCAGAACTATCATAGGCAACATTTTATGAAAGAAACAAAGACTTGGTAGAAAACAGATAATTATGAATTTATATTGAAGCAGAATATAGTCTGTATGAAACAAATAGGAATACAGTAGGTTCTTACACACCTTCCAAAAATGGACACCTTTGATCTCTTACATTAGCATAAAGGATGAATGAATATTGCTTGTTTATGTCAGGAATAGAATTTGGGGCCTCACACTTCTTTCCAAGTGGGACATCACTGAATTAATCTTTCTCCTATAGAACTATGCTGTGCAGGCCTCTTAAAGTATACCTACCTTTGTCTCTGTTATCATTCCATCAAAAGGACAAGAGTACACTGCTATTTTTGCATCTTTGACAGACATTATATCACCTTCAGTTTCCTTCTTAAAAACCATTCCTTGCAATACTGAAGAGGCATGGATACCTGAGCCCTACGAAGATGAACATAAAAATGTTACCTAATGAAAACCATGGGCTGTTGTTGAGCTGCATGTTGTAAATCCATCCTTTAGTATAAGTAATACAAGCACTTAAGCAGTGTAATATTAGGGAAGATAAATACTAGGGAAGTAGTAGACATAAATCTGTTCAATGATGCAAACACTGGTGGTAAGCCATTATTCTGGTAAGTCCTTCAATGTGTTTTGAAAAGAACTAAAGACAGAGCAATTTCTTGAGACCATTAGTTAGTTCTTCAAAGTGCTAAGTGTACTTATATAGATGAGTTTGTCTATAGAGGACAAACTAGGGAACAGAAATTTCTATCTCACAAACTTAAGATTTAAATGGGGAGGGAGAGTAGTACATGCATTCAAAAAATGCAAAACACACATAATGAATACTAATATATAAACACTCAGCTCACCCATGTGTATGTGTGTGTATATATATATATATACACAGATATCAGCTAATTGTAAGTAGCTATAGCAAGAAATGCAAATGTACAAAACTACAACTATAGATTTTACTTTGAATCCAAGAAGTGTGCGTGTATATGTATCTATTTCTTGTGAAGCAAGATAGTTTTTACTGAAATTATTTAGAAAGATGAGAGAGAGAGAGAGAGAGAGAGAGAGAGAGAGAGAGAGAGAAGAGAGAAGAGAGAGAGAGAAAGCACATGTTCAAGAGAAAACAGACTTCTCCAGAGTAGATATAGAAGAAAAGTAATAAGACAAACAAGATATGCCTTCTAGGGAGAACACTACTTTGAATAAGCCTGAAATCAACATTTGGTTGATTACTAACATTTGGGTTTAACACTTCACTATTAGAGACCTCCCTTTCATTCAACCTGTCTTTTATATATAATTTATAACATGAAAAATGATAGTGTTTCTGTATCATTCTCCTAGAGTCACATGGATACCCTAGTAAACTTCAATAGTAAAGTCACCTTACATAGCAATATCAAAATGCTGTATGTCATAAGGCAGGAGATTGTCTAAAACTTGAGGTAAAGCTTGTATCTAAATAATATTTTTCTTTTTTGGAAAACATGATCTATTTTAGATAATGCTAATGCCTTTTCTAAACTTACCAGGATTTTACAAACTCTGATGTTATCAACATTGAAATGGCCGGAATCAGGAAAAATAGATACTGTTAAGAAAATGAGAAACAATAAAAAAAGTATTATGGGCATCTGAGAAAATTTCAGTCATGGAAAAACATGTTTTCATTGACTGATATTTACTTACCACATGCCTGAGCAATAAGTTTGGCCAGAAACACTTCATTACCATACTGCTTGCTCATTACAGAGGTACGAAGCAGAGAAGACACTTCATCAACATCTCGAAGATTTTTTGCAGAACAACACACCAAATCAGGAAGAATTTCATGGGCTTTTCTGCAGGCTATTTCATAACCTTCAATAACCTTGAATATAAAGAGCAAAAGCAGTCCTTCAAAAGACAGAATTCTGAAAAGATTCAAATTATCTGGGTACTTGGCAATCAAGTGAAAAGGGCACAAACGAAGCAAGCATCTATTTACTGGTAAGGACTACCAAAGAGATAGTACATTGGGGAGGGCGCCTGCTTCATGTGCATCCAACTAGGTTTAATTTGATTCTGCAGATGGTTCTTTGGACACTGCCAGAAGGCCCTTGGTGGTCAGTTTTATAATGTAGGGTCAAATTTGTCATCATCTTATTCTATTCGATTCTGTTACTGTCTATCACAGGTAACTAGGGTGATTTTACCTGTCATCCCTCTGGCTTACTTTGTTTAACATGATACATTATTTTCCAGTTCCACCTGTTACAGCAAATTACATTTATCATCATTTTGTATCACTTCTTAGCAATCCATGTGTGCATATCAATAGGTATAGGTGTATGTATCAATCCCAATGTATATATCAATCTTCTTTATCCCTTTGTGAACTGACAAAATGCTGAGGACAATTTTTCCCAAATAAGGTTAATTTTATTATAGGCCTCAATGTGTGTACCAACTGTGATGCAAATATACTATAATGCAGCACACACAGTTGGCTATTCCTATTTAAGTTTAAAACAGTGCAAATTAGATAACAGACTATAAAGTGAGACTTGCCTCTGAAACTGATAGGCCAATTCTCAGAAGCTCTTCAGCTAATTCTAGAAGAGCTCCAGCAAACACCAGGACAAAGTTGGTACCATCTCCAACCTCTTGTTCTTGCATATGAGAGGCCATTACAACCATCTTAGCAGCAGGGTGCTGTACCTGGTAGAAGCAATGTGAATTAAACTTCAAATTAGAACATTTGGTTAAGTTGGGTAAGTTAAACCTAAAAGAACTCTAATGAGGACGATGAATGAATTTACCAAACTATAATCATACCAATTTTTAGTTAGGAAAGTTATTATCCAAATTAAAATAGGGTTTCTTCTACATTAAAACATTTAACTTGTAATTTTCGCATTATCAAAATACTTGTTTCTTAAAGAAATAACTTACTTCTAGCTCTCTTAAAATGGTGGCAGCATCATTTGTCACAAACAACTTCTCCAAGTGGTTGATAACCATCTTGTTCATTCCTTAAAAACGATGAAAACAAAAGAAAATACATCACTCAAATCCTGCCCAAATGCCTAAGAAAATGCAATGTAAAACATCATGAAATCTAGTAACATTATCTAGCACTTGATTATCTAGCTTTAAGATACATCCAATCAAAAACAAAAACAAAACAAAACAAAAAAAAAAAGAAAAAAAGGGGCCGGGCGGTGGCGCTAAAGGTAAGGTGCCTGCCTTGCCTGCACTAGCCTTGGACGGACCGCGGTTCGATCCCCCGGCATCCCATATGGTCCCCCAAGCCAGGAGCAACTTCTGAGCACATAGCCAGGAGTAACCCCTGAGCGTTACTGGGTGTGGCCCAAAAACAAAAACAAAAGAAAAAAAAAAAGATACATCCAATATATTATCTTTCTATTCTGGTATATATGCATGCATCCCTTAAAAGACACTTCAGATCTGGGCTGAAGAAATAGCACAGTGGTAGGGCATTTGCCTTGCATGCAGCCCATCTGGGGGGGGACTGGGTTTGATTCCCAGTATCCCATAAGGTCCCTCAGCCTCCCAGGGGCAATTTCTGAGTGTATAGCAAGGAGGAACCCCCAAGCGTGGCTTGGTGTGGCCCAGAAACCAATCAATTGATCATAAATACATAACTAAAGTTCAAAAAAGACATTTCAGATAACAAGTAGTTTAGACAGTGGCCACAACAGGCAATACTATCTAGCCTCTATCCCTGTAAAATAAATATGCCAGCAGGTCTGCTTAATCATATAATTTTTTTTATTTTTTTATTTTTTGGTTTTTGGGTCACACCCGACGGTGCTCAGGGGTTACTCCTGGCTCTGCTCAGAAATCACTCCTGACAGGCTCAGGGGACCATATTGATTGTCATGAATTGAACAGGGGTCTTTCCAGGGTTGGCCATGTACAAGGCAAACGCTCACGGCTGTGCTATCTCTCAAGCCCTTAATTACATTTTATAACAAACCAAAGAATCACCTAAGGCTAACTTTAGTAATGCATGATCATCTTATCATAAATGATAGATTCAAGATGGGGGGGGGGGGCAAGGATATTTTAACACCTGGCTGTGTTCAAGTATCACTTACAGTGATGCTCTGTGGACCTGTATGCACAGGTTTAGTTCACTGTAAATACCTTAACCACGATACTATCTCTCTGACCCCAACATTTCAGAATTCATAGAAACCAAACTAATGGAACGAAAATAACCAATCAAAAGTATAGTCAGTCTATTTTGTAAGTATATATCGATTAAAGTTAGCTGGAATAGGAAGCAGGAACTTTTCTTCTTGAAATGGTACTTTATGTAAGAGAACTGGCTGAGCATGTGTCACAAGCATGAAAATACTATCTAAATACAAGAGGCATAATTTTTTTACTCTCACTAAGATCTCTATTTTTCAAAGAGTTGTAGATGAAAATCTGGAAACACTTGGAATGAAGCAGGAGAACACATGCCTGAAGTTCATTCTGCAGCATCACCACCGCCCCCCCATGCCCTCTGTTTGGTGATCCCAGAGCACTACTGGGCCAAAAGACCTTTCTGTGAGGCCTATCTATGACACTGATAGGGTCAAGCATCCAATTGTTGCTAAGAGTAGTCCCTACTTAAATAACATCCACAATACAGCAATATTGTACTGGCATCAGCGAACTATGAAAGGCACTTTAATGCCATATTATATTAAATTACACATAATAGCCCCAGAGCAAGTTTGAAAAAGTCAGCACACAAAGTTCTATTACTGTATCTTTAAGTAACAAATTCATAAGTTACCATTGGGTCCATATGCTGTGCGAGTTGTTTGGGCAAGTTCTTTGCAAGCCTGAATGTTCCTGTATACAGCTTCTTCTAATCCTGAAAAATGCTGCAAAGAAAAATTTCTGATTAGACAGAAAAGTGAAACGAATTTTCTCCACCGGTTGTTTGGGAACAGGAATAATAATAAAAATAGTACCCATCTCACAAAATTGTTGAGATAAGCAAGGTTAATTTAATTTACATTAAGCAGGAAACCTGCAAGATTCATGCAAGGTAAGCGCTCTACCTATTGCTCTGGTCCAAACACAACATTTTTAGGGACCACATGCATTTATACATGAAAATACAGTCCAGGGGCCGGGCGGTGGCGCTAAAGGTAAGGTGCCTGCCTTGCCTGCGCTAGCCTTGGACGGACCGCGGTTCGATCCCCCGGTGTCCCATATGGTCCCCCAAGCCAGGAGCAACTTCTGAGCACATAGCCAGGAGTAACCCCTGAGCGTTACCGGGTGTGGCCCAAAAACCAAAAAAAAAAAAAAAAAAAAAAAAAAAAAAAAGAAAATACAGTCCAGCATGCAAAAAAAAAAAAATAGGAGCTTAGTATTTTCCAACTAGTCAGTGAAATACAATGTTGTTGCTTTGTGCTGTTAAGTTTGTAAATACAGTAGGTTCTCTGTTCACTAGGGGCTCCCACTTAACATTTGTCTTCAAGGACAAGTATACAGATTTTTTTGAAAGGTGGATGAGAATGTTGAACCACACCCAGCTGTACTCACAAACCCATATGCTGGCAGGGATCAAACCTTGGCCTCTTTCAGACAAAGCACTAGCTGAACTATCTTTCCCATGCAGCATATTCTTTAATAAACTCTTTTAAAATGTAACTCAATAAATGCACATATATAAAAAATCTGCTGAAATCACTGAGTTTCATAAATTCTACACAGATCTTAAAAACTGGGATTTACTTGTGGCCTTAAATAGGATTCACAAATTGCCTCAGCAAATATGGTTACTAACCAAGGGTTGAACTTTCATCAGAAACAATTCCCTTTTTGGTGGAGGGGGCCACACCCGGTAATGCTCAGGGGTTACTCTGGCTATGAGCTCAGAAATCACTCCTGGCTTGGGGGACCCTATGGGACGCAGGGGGATGGAACTGTGGTCCGTCCTAGGTTAGCTCATACAAGGCAAACGCCCTATCCCTTGCGCCACCGCTCCGGCCCCCATCAGAATCAATTTTAACCACCTGGCTGGCTTTTACTTCTGCTTCTTCCCAACTTCCATTTTAGGAGAGAATAGCTACCCCTCCCATAAACCCCATCATATGGAACTCTCCACCAGTTTCCCATCTGAGAATCAAATATAAATCCCTCTTCAGGGCTCTAAAGACCCTAGTGTCCTGCCTCTGCTGGCCTTTCAGTGAACTCTGACCATACTTCCCCCTATTTCTTTTTGTTGTTTTTGGGCCACAACTGTTGACACTCAGGGGTTACTCCTGTCCATACGCTCAGAAATCGCTTCTGGCTTGGGGGACCATATGGGATGCTGGGGGATCAAACCGAGGTCCGTCCTGGGCTAGCGCTTGCAAGGCAGATGCCTTACAGCTTATATTTCTAACAGGTCAAAAGGACTGCCACCTCAGATTTTTGTATCTGCATAGCCTCAGCCAGGTACCTGTTTCTTCATGGCTTTTGTCTAAATGTAGATTCATTTAGCTAAAAGCTGTCTTGGGGATAGGAGAGCTGAACTCTTTTTTTTTTTTTTTAACTTCCTGTCATCCTACACTGGCTATTTCTTTTCTCATAATTTGAGGTGAGCACTCTCCCATCCACCATTACAAGCAAACAGCTGATGCTTTACCAACATTTAAATTAAACACAATGTTTATATAGTTTGAGTGTTTTGGGGGCCACATCTGGTTGTGCTCAGGGATTAAACCCAGGTCTGCCACAAGCAAGGAAGAGCTTACATCCTATACTATAACTCCACTATCTTATCATTCTTGCATCCTGCCAAAAAGAACCTTAATTCCAGGGATGAAGAAATACTGTATTGCAGAGGATAAGGCACTTGCCTTGGAGAGTTTGGTTCAATGCCTGACCTCACTTAGGGTCCATCCCCAGCACCGTTGGATGTGACCCGAACTCCACCTCCAGCCCCCCCTACTTTGCTTTTAAAAAAAATCCTGCTGCAAATGGACTCATACAGTACTTCTTTAAATACAAGAAACTGACCAAAACAAGGGGTTGGGGTAGGGGGAGAAAAGCCAAAGTTTTAAGAGCCCAGGGGGTAAACATTAAACTATTACGCATTCAGGAAAATATATTTAGGATTAAAATAAAAGGAAAATTTCACTGTCCTACCAATAATAACCTACATAGCAACCATGTGTGTATGTGTTTGTAGATTCCTAACGTAAAGTCGTACGTTCAGTTAGCTGGAGGCACTTGTTTATGCACTGAGAACTTCCTCTGTGCATTTCTGTGTGTGTGGTATAATACGGTAATACTTATAAACTTTTTTATTGAAAAAAGGTACTAAGCATATATACACATACATATATGTATATAGATACACACATGCACACATACACTAAGGTATTAGCTCTAGACACTTGTTTATGCACTGAGAACTTCTTCCGTGGGTTTCTCAGTGTTTGGTATATATCATATGGTAACATTTATAAAGAAACCTTTTTATTGAAAAAAAAGCATATATACACATACGTATATACATATATACATGTATAAACGAGCACAACATACATGCACACATACACCAAGAGGTCAGGTACAAACACACAAATATCATATACACGCATATATGCCACTGCATGCACAGATAGATGATGCACAGCACAGACACACAGAAGGTCTGCAAAACGTTGATCTGAGTCTAGGTGCAAAAGGAACCTGGCAGTTAGTTTCACGGAGTGGAGTGAAGGACATGTAGCCCAGTGGTGGCCCTTGTAATTCATTCCATTGCCCCAGTTCATGGAGGTTTTGCATTTTCCGTGGGGCTCACACATGCACGCGCCCTCGCTGGGTGGGGCCGGGCTAAGTGACCCACGTGGCTCGGGGCCTCCGTCTCCATCCACCTCCCAAGGCCAGCTGGGTCCCAAACCCTCATCAGGCCGTGCCCCGGATGTAGGCACTCGGCCCTCGGACTTCTTCACCCCCTGGCTTGGAGACTATATGGGAAATATGGGACTCCGGGGGAATCGAATCGCAGTTCATCCTCGGCTAGCGCGCAAGGCAGATGCCTTTCCTGCTTGCGCCACCGCTCCGGCCCCACTTGCCTCTTTTTTTTTCTTTACTTTTTACCTACCTTCGCGCCCTCCTTGAGCATCTGGGCAAAGCCCGGGGCTTTGGGGACGTGAAGCGCCATAGCTCAACTAACACACACCAGCAGCCGCCCGTCCGTTCACAAGCTCGCGGTCAAGCTCCCGCAGGAAGTCGCGCGCGCAAGGCCTCCTGGGAACGGGGGGTCTCGCGAGCTTGGACGCGCCTCCGGTTCAGGCCGTGATCTCGCGAGAATAAATAAGCAGCGCCTACTATACTGGATGGATGGATGGATGGATGGATGGATGGATGGATGATCCCCGAGCTGGTCGAACCGAAGCGCCGAGCGCCCGATTCCAGGCCCATACGCATGCGCATGGCGCCGCCTGGTGGTCGAGTGTCCTCGCTACTTGTCCACGAGGCCTTGGCGCAATGGGTAAGGCGTCTGCCTTGCCCGCGCTAGCCTAGGACGGAACGCGGTTCGAATCCCCTGGCATCCTCTATGATTCCCCCTAGGGGGGGAGGGGGAGAGAGAGAGAGAGAGAGAGAGAGAGAGAGAGAGAGAGAGAGAGAGAGAGAGAGAGAGAGAGAGAGAGAGAGAGAGAGAAACCTTTCAATCACAGGCCCCTCCCCATTCCCCACCTGTCAGATCATCTATTTTTTTTGCCCTATAGGAGTTTTATGTGCATTTGGTTCAGTGTTATAGGACTACACACACACATACATACATGCAGCAGAACATTCTATCTAGACTCGTGCAGCTGATTTAACTTCTTTCCGACTGGGACAGATGCCTCAAAAAATGAGCATGTGTGTCAGGGTATTCATTATAGAGTTTATAAAAAGTATTTGAAATGTTAATTATTTTAAATTTGGGGGGGGGGGGATGAGCCACACCTACTGGTGCTTACTTACCAACTGGGCTGACTCCTGGTTTCCTAGACCTGCTTGTATGTCCTATGTTGCTAAGGTTACTTCAGGCTCTGCACACAGGATTTACTTCTTGTAGTGCTGGGGATCCGAATGAGATACTGGCAATCAAATCTGAATTGTCTTCATACAAGACAAGAGCCCTACCCGCTGCTCCACAAACACATTTGGTAATGTGTGTGTGTGTGTGTGTGTGTGTGTGTGTGTGTGTGTGTGTGTGTGTATTTATATATATTATCAAGAGAACCTGTGTATAAGACCAGGTTGTTTCTTCTCTGAACAGGAGACCTACTTTGATAGAATTTTAGGAGTATCTTAGCTGTGTGTGTGCAATGCTAGGATATTTTCAAAGTGTTTTCAAAGTCTGGGGTTAGGGTCAGAGCTATAATACAGCAGAAAGAGTGCTTTTCTTGTATGCAGTCGACCCAGATTGGATTCCCACCATCCCATATGGTTTCTCAAGTCCTGCCAGGAGTAATTCCTGAGTGCAGAACCAGGAGTAACCTGAGCATTGTCAGGTGTGGCCCCCAAATGACAAAATAAAAAAATAAAAATAAAGTCTGGCTTTGTGGGCTGGAGAAATGGTACAAAAATTAAAAGCACTTACCTAGCATATAGATAAATCTATGACCATGACGTCATTTCGAATTCTGACACTGCATGTAGCCTCCTGGACACTGTCAGGCATGGCACAGAGCCTGACAGAGCCCCTAGTGGCCCCTGAACGCTATCTGGTATGGCTCAGAAACAAATAGATTGGTTTGGATTTTAAGTAGGTTTGAGTAAGGATAATGTCAGAGGATTGATGGGTGCACACAGCAAGGCAAGGGTTTTGAGGTTTTATTTCAAAAAGCCTTGAGATATGAATGATATATGTTGATGAATCATTCCAGAAGTTTCTGGAGTGAACAACTAATTTATTTGTAAATTGAAATAATCTGGGTCAGTTTTCCTTGGATTAGTTAACATGAAAGTAGTAAAGGCATGTTAATATAGACAGAAAACTATGTGTCCAATGTCACATGTTGTTTCTGTCTCCCCTTTATTTTTCTTTCAATGTCAATTCTCACTTTGTTTAATGATTGGTAAAGAGGATTCTCTCCAGGAGCCCCTAAATGATTGAATCTCCTGGTGTCTTTCTTTGTCCAGAAAGCTTTTATGTTTTCTTTCTTCCAAGTAATAATGCAATCAATCCTGTCTGAATTCAGAAAAGGAAATTACCTACATATAAACAGATGCAGCATTTTCTAATACCAAAGGTCTCATTTTCAATATGTAGGTCTCTTCTCTCTATTTTTTCAGTTGCTTCTGTATAAAGAATAATGGCATATGGAATATGGCATAATAGGGACCCTAAAATAAGGTTCCCACACCACTTTATTATATTTAGGGGGGTAATTTGGGGCATACCTGATGATGCTCAGAGGTTACTCCTGGCTATGCACTCAGAAATCTCTCCTGGCTTGGGAGACCATATGGGACTGCTCCAGTCCTACCACTTTATTTTAAATATCTCAACCTTTTTTTTTTTTTTTTTTTTTTTTTTTTTTTTTTTTTTGGTTTTTGGGTCACACCCGGCAGTGCTCAGGGGTTATTCCTGGCTCCAGGCTCAGAAATTGCTCCTGGCAGGCACGGGGGACTATATGGGACACCGGGATTCGAACCGATGACCTCCTGCATGAAAGGCAAACGCCTTACCTCCATGCTATCTCTCCGGCCCCATATCTCAACCTTTTAAACTCTTAAATTCACTTTAGATTTTGGTTATATTAATCATTTGACAGAATGATTCAATTATGAAGGACTATGAATGGCAACTATGAATATTCAACTATGAATGACACAAATTCATAATTTTAGAGTCATATTTTTTAGATATAAAGGGAAAATCTTTCTCAGAAGTAAGGTGAAATATACCTGTTTCTGTTTTTCCAATTTGTTGCAGGCAGAGGTATGGTGGCTACCAAAGTATGACCATTCCTTTGGATAGGGAATAATTGGTGTATATTTATTCCAAAGATAATTTTGGAACAAAAATATGCACCTTCCCATTCAGAGTTTCAGAAATAGTTTAGTCAATCACTCTGGGACTATTCTAGAATTAGTAGCTCCTTTGAGTTCCTGTATCCGGGTGAAGTAAAAAAGAAATAAAATGTAATGTAGAGCATCTCTCTCTGCTTAAGAATTTGATGAAGATTTTGGAATGAATTAAAGTGATAATTTCCCCCATTTCTTAAAAGCTAGCACTGCAATCCTGGGCCTGTTTGGGCCTGCAGTGAACAAACTGGCCAAGGTTGAGGTCGAGAAAGGTGACATGCGGTGAGATGGACTTAAATTCTACTGGTGATGGCTTTAGATGGCTGGTGATTAATGAAATCTGTTTGCCAGATGGCGTGAGAGAGAAGTTTCCCTTCAGCTTTTGTGAATGGGTTGTTGAGCAACTAAAACTATGTCCATCAAAGCTTCTTGGAGTAAATTTAGCTGATACCATCATCCTTCCTTTGATGGAACACTAAACTGGCATATGTGAGTTATGGCAGAGACCAGGGAGCCCAAACTGTATTTCCCAGATTCCTGTGTGGTTGTGGTTCTGGATATAAATAATCTCCAACAATTAGATCCCCTTAATGGGAGGCTTGGAAGATGGTGGGAAGATAATGTCTATTTTTATGCTGCTTCAGCAGTTCTGCCAACCAACAGAGGTCACAAGAGGTTGGCAGGGCTAGTCCAGCAGTGACTGTGTGGAGGGGCAGTGGGTAGATGACTCTGTGCTACTGGATCATTTCTGTACTTGTGTGGCCTTGAGCTTAGTACAGACAAGAATTTCCTGATTCTGCATCTCTTGAACCTTACAAAAAGTTTATTCCCCAAAGGAACCAGTTCTGTGACAACTGGGATTAAGATCTACTTGAGATCAACTTATTTTGTTTGTTTTTTGTTTGGAGGACATACCTTTTGACACTCAGGGGTTACTCCTGGCTATGTGCTCAGAAATTGCTCCTGGCTTGGAGGATCAAACCTCGGTCCTTCCTAGGCTAGCACTTGCAAAGCAGATGCCTTACCTCTAGTGCCACTGCTCCGGCCCCAAGATCAACTTCTTTTGGGTTAGAAAGTAACATTATGGGGCTGGAGAGATAGCACAGTGGTAGGGTATTTGCCTTGCAAGTTGCCAACACAAGATGGACCTGGGTTTGATTTCCGGCATCCCATACTGTCCCTGGGCCAGCCAGAAGCAATTTCTGAGCCCAGAGTACGTTAAGGGAGGGAATTTCAAATGGTGCTTAGGAGGCCCAGGAGGCCATCCTGGTAATTATAAACCAAATAGGTTGGTAGTTCAATACAAGGACCCAAGGATGCAGTTCTGCTCAGGCCCTAAAGTGCCAGGGATTACCTGGGCCAACCAGGTAATTCTAGGGCTCTTCCAGGGCTATGCCATTTATTATAACTCTGTACTATCTTTCCAGCCCCATTAGAGTGGCATCTTTACATCATCCAGGCTTACTAAAGCATTTTAATCCTTGTAGTAAAACCACCTTCTGCTTTTTTTTTTGGGTCACACTCGGCATTGCTCAGGGGTTCCTCCTGACTCTTCACTCAGAAATCGCTCCTGGTGGGCTTGGGGGACCACATGGGATGCCAGGATTTGAACCTGGCTTTTTGCATGCAAGGCAAACATCTTACCTCCATGTTATCTTTCCAGCCCCCTCCCTTCTGCTTTTAATGCCTTCCTGAGATGATGACTGAGGTCATTTCTGTGTTTTGAACATTGGGAAGCTAAAAACTGCCAGGACCAGATATTTGGACTAATAGATTTTTATTCCAAAATCATTTTGTCAAATCCAATGTTTGTTCTTGGCATACAAATGTCTTCGGTTTGCATGAAATACATGGATGATGGTGCAGGTGTTGAGCTTCTTGTCAACCTGAAAGTTGTGTTTGGGGAGACCAGAAACCAAGCGCAAAGTGAACACAAGCCAAAACAATCACATTGGATTATATTAAACTGAAAAGTTACTGTAAGCAAAAGAGACACATATCAAGATAAAAGAAATCTGACTGAATTGGAGAAGCTGTTTGCACAACATATGTTCAATAAAAGGTTAAAGCCCAAAACACCTGCAGAGGGGCTGGTGAGATAGCTCACTTTGGAGCACATGTCTTGCATGTTTAATCCCTGGCACCAGTGGCCTTTGGAGACTGTTTGGAAAGCCCTAACTATCTGTTCAAGTAAACAAAATAACAACAGCAACAACAAAAACAGAAAGAGCTTATGAAATTTTGTAACTAAAAAACTATCAGGACTGAATCAGAAAGATAGTATAGGGGTTATAGTTCATGCTTCACATAAGGCCGATCTCAGTTCAACCCACAGCATCAAAGGCACCCAACAAATTATCAAATAAAATATATAATACATGTATATCATAGAGGAGAACACCACTTAGCTATAAAGACCATGTCCTGCTATCTGCAACCTCACAGGTGAATCCAAAGGATATTATACTTAGAGAAATAAATAAGCTAGATTTGGAAAGATAAACATCACAGAAAATTACTCATAACCAATCATATGTGCTATGAAGGGAAAACAAATGGTTGAGTTAAAAAATACAGAACTAAATTTTAGACTCTAGACCAATTAGTTATTACCAGAGGAAAGAGGAATGGAGGGTGAGAAGATCATAAAATGGGATACTTTGTACGGTAAAAAATAGAACTTTGAGGAGAATTTTATTTCTATTTATTTTGGTGGGCTGTACCAGACAAGACTCAGAGCATACTCCTGGCTCTGTGTTCAGGGATCAATCACTCCTAGTGATATTCAGAGACCACATGCAGTACAGGGGCCCAAAGCCAGCTTTATTGTATATAAGATAAGTGCCTTCCCCACTGTGCTGTGCACTGAATTTTAAGGGGCTGGTTCATTCAATAGACTTTACACACTATGCAAGTCACTCTCTTCAAACTGACAAATTTTGGGGGGAAGGAGTGGTGATTTGGACCACAATCAGTGATACTCAGGAGTGACCTTTGAGTGTACTCAGTGGATCATGTAGTACTGGGAGAAGAGCCTGGGTCAAAAGGATTTAACGCAAGTGCCTTGACCTCTGTTTCTCCAACCCTTGAAATTTACCATTTGAAGCAAATTTATTCAGTGCCATAGCTGCAAGGAAATTTAATTACTGCTTTAAAAGATCAGATTCAATAAATTACCTGGTGAAGATGTTCTTTTGTTAAAATTTGTATAGTCTTCTGATAATTGGGCATTTCTAACTTTGTTCAGATGGTCCAGGGTATCTCCTTCCCCATCACACCAGTGATGCTCAGAAGTTACTCTAGACCAGGAGTTTCAAACTCACAGCCCATGGGCCATTTGAGGCCCTCCGTACAACATTTTGTGGCCTGTGGCCGGCCTTCAAATATCGCAGTATTCGCGATTAGTCACTTACCGAATAATCGCAATAAAAATTGCACTAGTAAGAAAAAAATCGATTTAACATTTGCATACCCCAAGCAGTTCCATTTGGGGTATGCAAATGTTTGACGCAATTTTTTGTGATTTTTTATTGCAAATATTCGGTAAGCAAATAATTGCAAATACTTTGCACCTAGTGCAGACATCATTTCTGCTGCTCCTGCCCGCTGCCCCTTGCATTATCGGAGGCCTAAGGGAGAGAAGGAAGAGAAGTTTATTACAGAATTAGATTTTGTCATACCTTCATCATGACTTCATCAAAGCCTGCAATGAAAAGAAAGATTAATGACGAGCACAGACCATTTCAGGAAAAGTGGGAGATGCAGTATTTCTTTGTTGAGCACAGGGGCATCCCCACATGTCTTATTTTCTCAGAGAAAAGAGAAAGTTGCAGTGCACAAGGAATACAACTTGAAACGCCATTATTTAACTAAACATGCTGAGGAATGTGCAAAATATCAAGGAAATGAGAGAGCCAAGCGGGTTGCCAGTCTTAAAGCATGTTTAATGAGGCAACAAGATTTCTTCAAGAAAGCAACCAAAGAAAATGTTGCATCAGTCGAAGTTACATGGTTAGTGAGATGATTGCTAAGGCAGGGAAACCATTCACAGAAGGAGAGTTGTTTAAAAAAAATGCATGTTACAGGCTACAAGTATTATCTGTCTGGAAAAGAAAGGTCAGTTTAGCAAAATCAGCCTTTCTGCCAACACTGTGGCAGAGTGCATTTCTGACATGTCAAGTGACATTTATCATCAACTGTGTGAGAAAGCCAAATGTTTTGATGCATACTCAGTTGCTCTTGACGAGGGCACAGATATAACAGACACTGCGCAGCTCACAATTTATGTCCGTGGTGTTGATTGCAATTTTGAATTGACAGAGGAGCTGCTCACAATAATTCTGATGCATGGCCAGACCACCGCTAATGAGATATTTCAGCATCTGTTTGATGCCATTGAGAATGCAGGTTTGCCATGGAAGAGGTTTGTTGGAATAATAACCGATGGAGAGCCATGGATGACAGGGAGGAAAAACAGACTGGTGGCACTTATTTAAAAAAAACTTAAAGAGGAGGGTGTAGAGAAGGCTCTTCACTGCATTATCCATCAGCAGGCCCTTTGCAGTAAATGCCTGCCGTGTGACAATGTGATGTCTGTTGTGAAATGCATCAACCAAATCAGATCCAGGGGCTTAAGCACAGGAAGTTCCGTGCTTTTTTTAGAGGAAATGGAGTCATAATATGGAGATGTGCTCTATTTCACCGAGGTACATTGGCTCAGCAGGGGAAAATGTCTTGAAAAGGTTTTTGGAATTAAGAGAAGAAGTGAAAGCCTTCATGGAGAAGGATGGGAATGCTGTTTCTGAGTTGAGTGATCACAAATGGCTCATGGACTTAGCTTTTCTTGTTGACATCACACATAAGCTGAATGTACTAAACAAGATGTTACAAGGCCCGGGGCATATTATCAGTGCTGCCTATGACAACGCGAGAGCATTCTCCACAAAACTTGTGTTATGGAAATCCCAGCTCTCAGACAAACCTTTGCCATTTCCCAGCATGCAAGGAACTTGTGGATGCAGGCATACCATTCAGTGGGGAGAAATATGTTGATGCTATTTTTAAGCTAGAGAAGGAATTTGATCACAGATTTGCAGACTTCAAAAAGCACAGAGAAACTTTCCAAATTTTTGTGGACCCCTTTTTCTTTGCTGTGCAAGATGCCCCTCCTGTGCTTCAAAGGAGCTCATTGACCTGCAATGCAGCTCTGATCTCAAAGCCAAGTTCAGGGAGATTAGTGGAAAAGCAGACATCATGGGCAATTTTTGAGAGAATTGCCCCCCAGCTTCCCTGAGCTTTCCCAAATGTTCAAGCACACTATGTGCCTTTTTGGGAGCACATATTTGTGTGAAAAGTTATTCTCCACATTGAACTTCAATAAGTCAAAGTACAGGTCTAGGCTTAATGATGATCATCTTCAAACCATACTGAGGGTCTCAACTGCTTCCTCTCTAAAGCCAAATGTGGTTCAGATTTGTGAGAAGCACTGTCAAGTCTCTGGCAGCAAGGGATAGGCAAAAGATGCCATGTTCAGAAGAACTGTTCATGATCTTCACTCAATGTTCTATTCATGGTCAGAAGAAATAATTAAAACTGTTATTAATGACATTTGAAGAAATTTTTTTTGTGAAATCCCTTATGTGGCTCTGCCTCACCCCAAATTTGCCTCCTGCATCCCCCAGGTAAATTGAGTTTGAGATCCCTGCTCTAGACTCTGCACTGCAGGATGCTCAGGACTGAACCCAGGTCAGTTGCTTGCAGACAAGCAACGTATCTGCTGTGTTATCATTCTGGCCCCTCTTACCCCCTCCGTTTATTGGTTTCTGGGACACACTCTGTGGTGCTCAGGGGTTAATCCTGGTGGGCTCAGGGGACCTTATGAATGCCAGGAATTGAACCCGAGTCAGCTGCAAACAAGGCAAATGCTCTACCCTATGTGTTATCGTATCCCCTCCTTTTTGTCTTTTTGGTTACTGGGCCACAACTGGTGATGCCAGTTATTCCTGACTCTGAGCTCAGAAGTTACTCCTTGCTTAGGGGACCAGGGGATCTTAGGGGATCGAATCCAGGTCAGCCACTTACAAGGCATATGCCCTATCTACTGTGCTCTCTATGGTCCCTCTTTTTTTAAAGATAGGAACTCAATTTATTTTAACGATAAATTTATGGATTCCTTGTTATTATTATTCCTGTTATATATATATACATATATATATATACATATATATATATATATATATATATATATATATATATATATATATATATATATATATATATTGGTTTTGGGGTCACACACGGCAGTGCTCAGGGGTTACTCCTGGCTCTATGCTCAGAAATCACTCCTGGCAGGCTCAGGGGACCATATGGAACACCAGGATTTGAACCAATGACCTTCTGCATGAAAGGCAAACGCCTTACCTCCATGTTATTTCTCCGGTCCCAATGTTATAAATATTTTAATCCTTTCCCCACAACATAGGACAAGTCTGAATCTCTCAAGACAACATTTTCTGAAAGGAGCAGTCTTCTCTCTCTCTCTCTCTCTCTCTCTCTCTCTCTCTCTCTCTCTCTCTCTCTCTCTCTCTCTCTCTCTCTGCCAAATCTGACAATGTTCAGGGACTACTGGCTAGATGCTCTTTGATCACTCTTGGTGGGACCTGGTGGACCATACAGAGTGAGGGCGACTGAACCCAGTTGGCCACATGCAAAGCAAGATAACTATACTTCTATGGTCCCAAGGAATAGACTTTTTTTTTTGGGGGGGCCACACCCGGCGAGGCTCAGGGGTTACTCCTGGCTGTCTGCTCAGAAATAGCTCCTGGCAGGCACGGGGGACCATATGGGACACCGGGATTCAAACCAACCACCTTTGGTCCTGGATTGGCTGCTTGAAACGCAAACGCCGCTGTGCTATCTCTTCGGGCCCAGGAATAGACATTTGACTAGGCTTGTACACAGAAAAGAATTTTTCCTGTATGTAAATGTTATGCATATTTTTCTCAAGAACAAGATAGGGTCACTCACAGTTTTTATTGATTTTTATGTCTCACTTTGTAGATATGAAACATTTGTAAATAAACCTTGGCAATATTGAGACTGATTCTTATTAGAAATTAATTATGCCTTTATGTTAGCAAAAAGATCTGGCTTTGGAAGAACAGTCTCATGATCAATTAAATAATTATTTCAAAAGGAGTAGAACAGGGATTTGTTTCTATTTTTTTTTAATAAGTAATTAACTTGTATCACCATGAGATACACAGTTTGCTCATGTTTGAGTTTCAAACATGCCAGATTTGGCGAGAGAGAGAGAGAGAGAGAGAGAGAGAGAGAGAGAGAGAGAGAGAGAGAGTCCAACATAGTGTCCAACATCCTTCACCAGTACATATTTTCCACTACCAATATCCCCAGTTTGAGAGAGAGAGAGAGAGAGAGAGAGAGAGAGTCCAACATAGTGTCCAACATCCTTCACCAGTACATATTTTCCACTACCAATATCCCCAGTTTCCCTCCCCACCCTGCCCTCTCCTCTGCCTGCTTCTGTGGCAGATGTTTTTCTTCTTTCTTTTCTAACTTTTTCTCTGTCTCTCTTCTTTGTTTTCTTTTTAGACACTGTGATTTTTCAATACTGTGACTGAAAAGAGTATTGTGCATTATCATATTCCCTGCTTTCAGCACCCAGTTCTTGTTTAAAGTGACCATTTCCACCTATCATTGACGTCGTAGTTCCTTCTGTACCCTAACTGCACTCCTCTACTCTTTGTGGCAAGTTTCCTATCAAAGACTAGTCCTCTTCACCCATATCTCTATTTTCTCTGGATATTAATATTGTATTATCTTTTTTAATATTCCAATATGAGTCCAATTATTTTAAGTCTATCCCTCTCCTTCTGACTCATTTAACTCAGTATAATACTCTCCATATCATCTATGTATAAGCAAATTTTATGACTTTATTTTTCCTAATAGTTGTGTGACATTCCATTGCATAGGTGTACTATAATTTGTTTATCCACTCAACTGGTTTGAGTACTTGGATTGTTTCCAGATTCTGGCTATTGTGAATGGTGCTACAATGAACAAAGGAATGAAGAGTGTTTTTATGAATTGTGTTTTTGTGGTCCTAGGGTATATTCCTTGGAGTTATATTGCTGGGTCATATGGAAGCTCAATTTCTAGTGTTTTGAGGAATATACATATTTTTTTCCAAAAAGACTGGATGGACCATTCTATATTCTCATCAGCAGTGAACAAAGTCCCTTTCTCCCTGCATCAGCACTGGTTGTTCTTGTTCTTTGTGATGTGTGCCAGTCTCTGTGGTGTGAGATGGTATCTCATTGTTGTTTTGATTTGTAAATGTTGAGCATGTTTTGATGTGCCTTTTTTTTTTTACATTTGTGTTTCTTCTTGAGGAAGTTTCTGTTCATCTCTTCCTTCCATTTTTGGATGGGCTTGATGATTTTTCTTACTAGGCTTTAATAGTGCCTTCTATATCTTAGATATTAAACCTTTGAAGATCTATATTGAGTGAACAGTTTCTTCCACTCAGTGTCATTCTTTTTTGTTGTTATTGTTTTTTTGGTGGTCTCACCCAGTGGCGTCAGGGGTTACTCCTGGCTTTGTACATAGAAATCGCTCCTGGAAGTTACAGATGACCATATGGGATACCAAGATTCAAACCACTGTCAGTCTGGCTTGGCTGTGTGCAAAGCAAATGCCCTACCGCTGTGCTATCTCTCTGACCCCTCAGTGTCATTCTTTGATTGATTGACTGATTCTATGGTCACCGATTCCTTTGAACAATAGAAGCTTCTTAATTTAATGTAGTACCATTGGCGTATCTTTGCTTTAGTGGTGTTTTATCTTTGAAGATACTTTTAGCTTTAATGTCATGGATAGTTCTACCTAAGTTTTCATATGGTTTCATGACTGATATCAAGATCTTTAGCCCATTTTGATTTGACTTTTGTGTACTGTGTTAAAGAGAGGTCTGAGTTCACATTTTTACATGTAGTTGACCAGTTTTCCCAACACCACATGTTAAAGATGGTTTCCTTCTTTCACTTCATATTTCATTTCCCTTTATCAAAGATTAATTGGTCATATACCTATGGGTCTGTATCTGGATATTCAAATGTATTTCTTTGATCTGAGGTCTGTCTTTATTTAAAAAAACATGCTTTTTTAATGACTACTGCTTTATAGTATGATTTGAAGTTAGGGAAAGTGATGCCTCCTCTCTACTTTTCTCCAATAATTTCTTGCTGCAGACGCCAGCGCCTCTAAGCAGGTTCTTCGTGGAGTCTGGGAAACCTTCACGGGGAGAGAGTGGGAACACGAAATGGCTGGAAAAATGGAACATTATTGTAGAAATGAATTACCACACACAATGCATGGGGACTTGCGTCTAGAAAGACGAAGACAAATTTATTTTTTGAGCTGGGTAACTTTTAAGGGGTAAGCTCTGGAATGCGGGGTGTAATTTTGGAGATCAAAGAAAGTGGGAGATGGTCAGGGAAACAGAATGAAAGGCCATGGCTAAAATCTGCATATTAAAGAACTGATACTGAAGGTGAAAAGAAGTTTCTGTTGTGGGTTAGCTTTGTTTTGGGTAAGCAGGAGAAACCAGGTAATTTTCAGGGAAGTGGGAAGAGAGAGAAATGTTTTAGAGTTTTGGGGAAAACTGAAAATTGCTTTACTCATGAGCTAAGTTTTGGGAAAAAACATGATTTTGGCACCAAGGTAGCAGAGATAATAGAGAACTGGTCAGTGGGAGACTTTTGGTGGGATTTGATACTGTGTTTCTTTGTTAGAAAGAAATATTGAGGCCTGATTTCTAATAATGGTCAAAAATAAAGAGAGAGATAGTTACAGCCACGTTTAGAATTATAGCCAAACAATCCACGCGAAGGGTCAACTGATTTGACTGCTCTAAGCGGGCCTTTTTGGCAAATAATTCTTTTTCAGGAGTGCAACACTTCTGATGTGTGCCCTTTCTGAGTGGGGTGTAACAATTTCTTTAGATATTCATTGAGGTTTATTGTTCCATATTAATTTCAGAAGTGTTTGATCTATATCTTTGAAAAAAAATTCCACAGGTATCCTTATAGGGGTTGCATTAAATCTATAAAATGTTTTGATATGTACTGTCATTTTAATGATTTTAATTTTCCTAATCCATGGGCAGATTTTCCATTTTCTTGTATCCTCTTTTATTTCTTGAAACAATTTTTGTAGTTTTTATACAGATTTTTCACCACTCTTAGTTAAGTTGATTCCAAGGTACCGGATTTTTATGAGGCATAGTTGTGAAGGGAATTTTTTTTAAAATATCTTTTTCTTCTTTTTCATTATTTGTATGTAAAAAAGTCACAAATTTTGGGTTATTAATTTTGTAGTCTGCCACTTTACTATACAAATCTATTGTTTTCAGAAGCTTTTTGGTAGCATCTTTAGGATTCCATAAATATAGTATCATGTCATTGATAAGCAGTGATAACTTGACTTCTTACTTTCATATCTGGATGTCCATGATATCTTTGTCTTGCCTAATTGCTATGACAAATACTTTCAGTACTATATTGAATATAAAGAGTAGGCAAACTTGTGCTAGGTCTTTGAAGAAAAGCTTTTATTTTTTTCCCTATTGAGTATATAGTTTGAGCCACATTAATGTTTCATTGAAAACTTTAGGGTAAAAGTTAATGTGGTAATTCTTGGATATTTCTCCATTTTGAAATGAACTCAGAATCCTGGAGAGCATATTATTGGCACTTAAAGATTCTTAAGTAGGGGGCTGGAGAGATAGCACAGAGGTAGAGTGTTTGCCTTGTACGCGGCCAACCCGGATGGACTCTGGTTAGATTACCCGCATCCCATATGGACCCTTGAGCCTGACAGGAATGATTTCTGAGTGCAGAGCCAGGAGTAACCCCTGAGCACCACTGGGTGTGATCCCCCCAAAAACAAACAAACAAACAAACAAAAAAGATTCTTAAATGTTCACTCAAGATAATTCCTTAATATTTTCCCCTTGCCCTACTGTACAGTTTCTATAACCCAGATTTTCATTTCAAAATTTAAGTTCTGAACATTTAAAAATTGCAATCCTTGTTAAAAGCCTATCCATAAAAATTTATGTTTCAGAACAAGTCCATGAATGTTAGGCAATATATTTTCATTTTGAGAATAAACTATCTGTGGCTCAAGTCAGACCCTCAATATTCTAGTTACCTGGAGAAATGAGTTTGACTAATTACATTTTGATAGCATGCCATTACATAATAATATAGGCTAATCAAAGAAACAATGGGCTGTTGTCTGTACACTAGATCTGTTTTATTGTGGATGTGAAATGTTTCATTACATGCATCTCTCTTATATGACCAGTGGGGATATGCTATCTTATCATTCAGCCATTATTTTTATTCCATGCCCTTTATATATCTGACAACATATTTGTTTCTCTCTTAAACTGCTAGAAGCATTGAGCCAAAAATAGTCCAGCTCTGTCAACCATTTAAAGTTATAGCATATATTTCTGTTCTCTTTCCTTCATTTCTTCCACTCTCCTTCCCTCCTCCCTTCTCTCCTTCCCTCCCTCCATCCTCCCTTCCTTCATCCTTTCATCTTTCCTCCCTCTCTTTTTCCTTCCCTCCCTTTTCCCTCCTTCCCTCTCTTTCTCTCTCTCCTTCCTCTCTCCCTCCTTCCCTCCCACCCTCTCTCCTTCCCTCCTTCCCTCCCTTTTTCCCTCCAAATCTCCTTCCTTCCCTCCCTCTTTCCTTTCCTCCCTCTCTCTTTTCCTTTCTTCTTCCCTCCCTCCTTTTCCTTCATTTCTTCCTCCTTCTTTCTCTCCCTTCTTCCCTCCCTCCTTCCCACCTTTTTCCCTCCTTCCCTTCTTCCTTCCCTCTTCCTTTCCTTGTTCTTTCCCTCCCTCCTTCCTTCCCTCCCTCCTCCCTTTCTTCCCTCCCTCCTTCCTTCTGTCCTTCCTTCCCTCCCTCTCTCCCTCCCTCCCTCAGTCTTTCCCTCCCTCCCTCTCTCCCTCCCTCTCTCCCTCCCTCCTTCCCTCCCTCCCTCCTTCCTTCCCTCCCTCCCTCCCTCCCTCCCTCCCTCCCTTCCTTCCTTCCTTCCTTCCTTCCTTCCTTCCTTCCTTCCTTCCTTCCTTCCTTCCTTCCTTCCTATCTAGATTTAACAATTTTTATTGATTAGAAATACTTTCAGGGCCAGAGAGTTAGTATGGTTGGTAGGGCTTTCATGCTGTCAATTTGGGTTCAATCCTTGGCATCACATATTATTCCTCAAACCCCATTGGGAGTTGATTCTTGAGTTCAGAACCAGTAGCCAAGAGTAAACCCTAGGCACAGCTAAGTGTGGTATCCACCCCTTTCAAAAAATCGATTGAGCAATTTTTTTTTCTTTTTCCAGTTTGAGCCACAGCTCACGGGACTTAATGGGATGCCAGGGATTGAACCCAGGAATTTTCACATCTGTAGCATTCAAGGCAAGTGCCCTACCACTGTGCTATCACTCTGGCCCTGAACAAATCCTTAAAATTTGTCCCCATGGTCTAGAGGGATAGTACAATAGGTAGAGAACTTGCCTTGCATGTGGCCCAAACAAGTTCTATCTCTTGCATCTCATATAGCTTCCTGAGCCTGCCAGGAGTGACTCCTGAGAACAGATGTAATCCATGAGCATCACTGGTATGGCCAAAAAACAAATAAAAATCTTCAAAGCATTTTTTTCTCCATAGCATTTAAAAGATTTTTCCCAGTCTTTTATTTTGTATCTCTCCTCCCCTTTTCTATTGGTGTTTGTTTTAGTTTGGGGGCCATACCTGGCAGTGCTCAGGGCTTACTCCTTTCTATGAGTTTAGGGTCACACCTGGTAGGGCTCAGTGGACTATCTGACATAATGGGGATTGAATTTGGATTAGCCACATGCAAGACAAGTACCCTACCCCTGTTGTCTCTCCAGCTCTGTTTGATCTGTTGTTGATGCTATTGTCATGACCTGTGGGTGTTCACAGTTCTGGTTGTGTGGCTCATACATTTTTAGCAAAAGGACTTATTGGGGGTCTGGAACAATAGCACAGTTGGTAAAGCATTTGCCTTGCACATGGTCTACCTGAATTTAATTTCTGGCATCTCCTATGGTCCCCTACTGCAGGAGTAATTTCTGAGCACAAAGCCAAGAATAACCCCTGATAGCCTCTGGGTGTAGCCCAAAACATAAACATTAATATGAATTAGATTGCATACTTGCATACCTGCATACAGTATGCATTAGATTGCATACTTGCACATTTAGCTTGTTTATTTGTTGTTGTTGTTTTTTTTTTTTTTTTTTTTTTTTTTTGGTTTTTGGGCCACACCCGGCGAGGCTCAGGGGTTACTCCTAGCTGTCTGCTCAGAAATCGCTCCTGGCAGGCACGGGGGACCATATGGGACACC
Organism: Suncus etruscus; assembly: GCF_024139225.1. Classification (NCBI taxonomy): domain Eukaryota; kingdom Metazoa; phylum Chordata; class Mammalia; order Eulipotyphla; family Soricidae; genus Suncus; species Suncus etruscus. The sequence continues at coordinate 47,957,620 of NC_064860.1, read as the reverse complement.
GGGATTCGAACCAACCACCTTTGGTCCTGGATCAGCTGCTTGCAAGGCAAACGCCACTGTGCTATCTCTTCGGGCCCTGTTTATTTGTTTTTTATAAGCTACATCATTTCCTGTAAGGAGTAAGGTATGATAGAAATGTAAATCTATCTAATATTTTATTCTCCATGTGCTTTGCACTCTTTTGCTTTTGTTTCTGTAATGACTTATTTGCACACTTTATTTGTAGTGCACAGACACATTTTGTCATGACACTGGGATCACCCAAGGTATCAAACTTAAATCCTCACACTTGCAAGGCAGGTGCTCTATAACTGAGCTATCATGCCACCCTAAATATGCATTTACATTGTTTATTGCTTTACCTATGGTATGAGGTTGATTCAAGAGGTTAAAAGCCCACTTCAGAGTAATAATGATGATTTTTATTAACCTAGGAGGAGGATTTAAAACATTTTTTGGCTAGAACTGTAAAAATGCTACATTCTAAGTAGCATAACCCCAATATATAAAAATTGTCGGGACAATCTCACATTAATACATGTAAATTCTATGAAATATGACAAGGGAGAGGCTGGAGAGAGAGAGAGAGAGAGTAAGAGGGGCAGTCAGGTGCTTGCCTTGCATTCAGCTAATTACAGTTTATTCTTCAACACTGAATATAGTCCTGAAGCATTGGTTTTTGTTTGTTTTGGGGCCACACCCAGTGGTCCTCAGGGGTTACTCCTGGCTCTGTGCAGAAATTACTCCTGGCAGGCTCGGGGGACCATATGGGATGCCTGGGATCAAACCTGGGTCTGTCCCAAGTTGACTGCATGCAAGGCAAGCACTCTACTGCTGTGCTATATATCTGACTCCCCTCCAAGCACTATTAAAAGTGAATTTGAAGCACAGCCAGGGGTGTGACCTCAACAACTCAAACAACCACCACAACAAAATAATAAGGGAGCAGTGAGGATGGGACTCAAGTGGTAGAGAGTTCGCCTTGCTTGAGTTATATTGTGAGTTCTAGTCCAGGCAAGATGCTGCATGGAATATTATGGTCTGGACTCCCAATATCCCCAATGTGTGCCCAGTGGTTGCCCAGCTTCACTGACTGCATCCCCTGCAGAAGTTTCATCCACATCAAGGAAGAAAACTAAGTTATCATCTTCAATGTTTTCTTCTTAAAGTACGTAGACTAATTGATTCATATGAAATTGCTTCTCATTTTTTTAGGCACTTAGTGCAAAACTTAACTTTTGTTGCTGAATCCAACTATCAATAACTTTGCTTAAATGTTCAAATGTTGATCGGTCATCATCATTCTCACTTGTCCTATTCTTAAGGTTTCAGCTATTTTTATTACAATGATTTTCACCAGGAAAACCATTAAGGTCAGTCATTAGTCTCAGAGAAACAAAATTAAGAAAGGATCTATGTGTCTATTTATGTAGTGGCTGGTTAGAGCAATTGCGTTTTCTCCTTGCTATTTGATTTAGCTGTTTCTACCCTTGAACAGATATTCAATCTTTTGACTCTATCCAGAATTGCACTATGTAAGCAAAAGTTAAATTACATTGTGAATGACCATGATGGAGGATAATGGCCACAAAAATTCCCCTTCAAAGATTTCTCCCCCTCCACCATCATAGAGATTTATTTTTTTTTTACCAACTTAGAAAAATAAAGTCTAACCACTGTTAGAAACAAACAAGAAACTTTACTTGACAATGAGGTAGCCAAGAGAATATGTTCAGAAAATGGAATAATATAAGTACTAGCTTAAGATGACTCTCAAACTCTGCAAAAAACAAACAAACAAAATAAACCAACTATGGGGCTGGAATGATAACACAGCAGGTAGAGTGTTTGCTTTGCATGTGGTCAAGCTAGGTTCCTTCCCCAGTGTCTCATATGGTCCCCTGAGCACCATCAGGAGTGATTCCTGAGCACAGAGCCAGGAGTAACCTCTGATCATCACCAGGTGTGGTCCCAAAACAAAAATAGATCACAAATGGAAAAGAAATGAGTTAGCAAGGAAACCATCTGTTTACAAGCTCAGCAGTTTGGGTTTTTCCCTTGATATATGGAATGAGCCTGAGGCCTTTTACAGAAGCCTTTGGAGCTGAACATTGTGAAAGAAAGCTCCATTCATGTTTCTTATCCAAAGAAAATGAGAACAAGTGGGGCAATGAGCAGTCCTTTTGGAAAATAATAAAGGTTCTTTCAACTGACACTCATTGTGACAGTGGAGAAACACTTCTGGCAACAAAGCTGGCAGTTTGGAAGATATCCACAGACTGTCATCCTCCAAAATGACCATTCCTCAGGTTGAAGAGGAAGCAGGTAGGGTGCTTGCTTTGCACACTGCTGACCCTCATTTCATCCTTGAGATTCTTTAGAGTCCCCAGAGCACTGCAGAGATTAAGATTGATCCCTGAGCACAGAGCTAGGAGCAATTTCTGAGCACAGCTGGGACACCGGGATTTGAACCAATCACCTTTGGTCCTGGATCAGCTGCTTGCAAGGCAAACACCGCTGTGCTATCTCTCCGGGCCCTAGTAGCAGTATTTTTAATGGGCCTTCTTAGGAGGAGCACCCTACCCTGTTCCAGGGGTCATTGGATCTGCACCTGGCTTGAGAGGTTGTTTAGTATGAGGAATTTAACCTGATGCCAGGTTCAGACTCCAATTATTTGAACTATATTCTCAGTGACTGTGAAGCAATTTTTATAGGAAAGAGAAAACAGGGGAGATCACCCAAAGAGTGAGTTGGAGATGAAAGTCTACAAAGATCCCTGAAGCAGGTCCAGAAAACCTAAACCAGATGTTTCAGAGCAAGGGTTCAGCCTGTTCTTGAGATGGTTAGGAATTCTGAATACTGTTCTTCATTTCTTGGGGGCTGTTTCATCCTTACAGCAGCAGGAAGAGACAGATACTTGCTATCAAGGACCTGGAAGACTCAAATGAGACTGGAAGAATTAGAGAAGTATGTTTGGGTCCACTTTAGTGAAGCAGCCTGGATTCATGTAATACACTTAAAATAATCACTGGGTATGAAGAAATAAAGTAAATAATAAAGCATATAATACACATACCTGACATAAGTGGTCATTGGACAGGTAAAATATGTGAACACTATCAAAAATTATTTTACTTATTTTTTTAATTTTGGGCCACACCCAGCAGCACTCAAGTGTTATTCCTGGCTCTGTTCTCAGAAATTTCTGCTCTCAGAAAATCCTGACAGGCTTGGGAACTTTATGAAATGCTGGGGATTGAACCAAGACCAGCTGTGTGCAAGGCAGACACCCTAGCCACTGCGCTATTGCTCCAGTTCCTTTTTTTTTTTTTTTTTGGATTTTGGGCCACACCCGGTGACGCTCAGGGGTTACTCCTGGCTATGCGCTCAGAAGTCGCTCCTGGCTTGGGGGACCATATGGGACGCCGGGGGATCGAACCGCGGTCCGTCTCCTAGGCTAGCGCAGGTAAGGCAGGCACCTTACCTCGAGCGCCACCGCCCGGCCCCTCCAGTTCCTTTTTTAAAAAAAATATTTTCCATGCTTTTGGAACTCAAGTATAAATCCTGGCTCTGTGCTTAGGGGTTGCTTAGACTCCTGGCTTGGTTCAGGGGACCATATGGATTACCAGGGATTGAATCTTGGGGGGCTGCATGCAAAGCAAGTGCACTACCTGCTCTATTATGGCTATAGTCTCTCACAAATGATTTTAATAATTTAAGTTGTAAAAAAAATCCTTAAGAAGCCAGAGAGAATACAGCACATGGGGCATTACTCATACACGGCCGTTTTGGATTTTGGATCACCAAAATCCCATAGAGTCCCCAAACACTGTTAGCTTAGGTATCACAGAGGATCCTTTCAGAAGACCATAGGGCCAGAAATGAACCCTAAAAACAGCTGAATGTGGTCACCTTCCAAATAATCCCCTCTACCCCAAAAGAGACCATCTTAAAAATCTTGTGATCCTTATGATAGGAAGGAAATTTATTTTCCAGAAAATTTATTTATGTAGAAAACATTCTTCCTCTACTATTATATATGAATAAAAAGTTACTCTATTTAATGTTAATTACTTAATATGATTATAAGCATTTTACTTAAATGCCAATAGTAAAACAATGCCAAAAAATTGAAAATATCAAGCCCCAAAGAAATAGTAAGTATCGAATGTAATGATGCCTCATAATTAGTAGGCAATTTATTTTAGTTAAAATATCATCACAATTTTTGTTATCATAAGTGGTATGAAATCTTACATTTAAATATACCACCAAAATATAAATAACAGGACTTACATATATATATATATATATATATATATATATATATATATATATATATATATACTCAATAGAGACACATATGATGGTCATCATCTCATTTTTTCTCTCAATTTGAGCGAAGGTTTTTTGTAAATTTTGTTATATAAAGAACCACAATTTACAGTTATTCATAGTGGTGTTTTAGGCATATGATATTTCAACTTTAATCCTGCCACCAATGTCAATTTCATCACCAATATTCCCATACTCCCTTAGCCCCCATCTCCATCCTCACCCCCTGGTCTGCCACTCTGATAGGCACATTAGAAAGTTCAGTGGTTGGAGCTTAGATCTATTTTTTTTTTCATTTTTTTAAAAGTCTGTGCTTTGGGTTCATAGTTATACTGCTCTCCCTCACCCCCAATATAACGGAAGCCCTGACCCTTGTCCTCCATTACTTCTTTTTCTCACTTCCTTCCTGCCTTGATTTCTTTCTTTTTCTGTTTTTCTCCTCCTCCTTAAGATGAGCAAATACTTTTCGAAATCAGGGAGACAGATCAGGGATATATACAGCAGTTAGGGTACACACCTAGCATGTAATCGACTTGGGTTCAATTTCTAGCACCTTATGCATCCCTTTCTTCCCCTCTTCCAGTATCAAGTTGCAGTCCAGAGACCTCTGAGCATTGCTAGGGATGCACTGCAGGTTCAGCTCAGATATCCCTAGCACTACAAGGTCCAATTGTATTTTTTTTTTTGTTTAGTTTGGTTTTGTGGTCACACAGCACTCAGACTACTCCTGACTCTGCTCAGGAATCCCTGCTGGCGGGCTCATGAGATGCCATGGATTAAACCCAGGTTTGTGTATGCAAGGCTAAGTGCCCTTCCTAAGTGCTGGCTTGGCAGCACTATTTCCAATAGCCAGAATCTGGAAACAACCTAAGCACCTGAGAACAGTTGAGTGGTTTAAGTATTCCATTGACACAATGGAATACTATGCAGCTGTTAGGAAAAAAATGAAGTCATTAAATTTGATTATACATCGATGGACATGGAGATTATTATGTTGAGTGAAATGATTCAGAGGGAGAGGGTTACACATAGAATAATATCACTCATCTGTGGGATATAACAGAAGTATAAGACTGTACGGTCATATTATCCAGAGACAATAAAGACAAGGTTCAGGAGAACCAGATTCCATGGTAGGAAGCTTGCCATGAAGAACAGAGAGTGAAGTTAGGACCGAGAAGGATCCCCTATGGCAATGATAGTTGAAACTGATCCCTCTGAACAAAACTGGGTGCAAAAAGAGTATAAAGTGACATGCAGGGCACACCCTCCATTAACAATAGTGCAAAAAGATTTTTTTTCTTTTTTTCCAGTGTCCAAAAGAAAAGAGAGAAAGCAGGAGAGAGTAAGAGTACATCTGTACTAGAGTACATATTATGCCCTAGAGACAGGAAGGGGAAAGTGAGAGGGAAACTGGGGCCATTGGTGGCAGGAAATGCAAAGGTTGTACATTGTATGACAGTAACTCAATCACGAACAACTTTATTTGTGAAAAACAACAACTGTATTATGAGCAACCTTATAACTAGTGTTTAAATTAAAAAAAAAAACCTGGAAGGTTTTTTGTGGCCTCCTGATCTCTGCCTACGCACCTCCTCTGCTCCCTCCTAAAACAGAAAAACAGAATAAAATATTGCCCTTCCTTTTGCAAAAACAAACAAACAAAAGAAAAAGATTGAAATGCTAGTGTCATGGTTAATATGTTATTTAAGGCCATATAGGGGTGGTTTGAGTCGGAATCTTAGCTCTCTCTCTCCATAAAAGGCAACATGGCTGCTCAGAGATTGCCCTGCAAAGGGACTGGGTGTTTTAGTTCCAGGTACTTTGAGGAGGATCCCTGAGGTGGAGGGAAAGCTGACTGTGCACCCTCCTGCCTTTTCCCATAAAACATCCTCACTGAAAGCAAGGACAGTGGAGAAAAGCAGCTGAGAGTGAGCTGATCTAGGGCTGTCTCTCCCCTGACTCTCCTTCCCTTTGGCCAACTGGAGAGGCTGGTTGCCTGTTGCTGAAGGTGCTGATGGAGGCTCTGGGACACCGGTTCTTTCCCTGAATACAAAACAATTTCAAGCCAAGACATTTAAGACCAGTTGAAAACCAGCTCTAAAATAGCATGTGATATCCTGAGGAAAAAATAAACCATGATTTAGTAAACGAAATGATCCACAGAGTCAGGGATGACTTTATAAGGCTTTCTCAGGACAGAAGATGAAGGGCAGTCAGGGGGCAGGAAAATCCTTGACATCCACCCCTAGGAGCTCCAGCTAGAAGTGGATTTCTCCAAGTTCATAGTTCAGGAGGTATGGTACCGGGCCCACCTCCCAGAAGTAACACTTATTTCTTCTTTCTCTCCTCTCATGTCTTTCTAAGCAAGTTTTGTTCAATAAAGACTACCTTGCTTCACGTAAGAAAGAAAAGAACAGAGAGAATAGATATTTTGGCTTCACAGTATGATGTGTAAGCATTTATGGTGTGACAATGACAAGGATAAGGTTGCTTCTGGTTGAATGAGTGCCCTATGTTCTGCTGAGAGCCTCCCATGTGTTGACTCATTTCATCTTCAGAACCTGCCTGATGAAATTCTTACAATGGGGTCGAGAACATAGCTCAAGTGATAGAGTAGGTAACCAGCAAATGCAAGGCCCTGAGTTCCAGCTCTACCCCTGCATGTTTCCCTGTCACCATTTCATTCACCAAATGCAATTCTTGGTGCTGCCTCTGTGATTTTCAGAATCACAGCAGACTGTATCATTTCTAGTATTTTCCAAAACGTTTGCACTTTACCTTCCCACCAATAGTGCCTGAGAGTCCCTTTCCCCCTATTCCTTCTTCTTCAATGCTTATCTATTCTTTTTGCTATTCACCATTCTCACAGGGATGAGGTGGAATCTCATTGTGGTTTAAATTTACATTTCCCCGGGATGGTTAATAATAATGAGCACATTTCATATGCAGATTAGTCATTACTATGTCCTCTTTGGGGAAGTTTCCATTGACATAATCTATCCATCAAACTTTTTTTGTTGTTGTTTTTGCTTTTTAGGCCAACATCTGATGCTCAGAGGTTAATACAGAGGAATTACTCCTGATAGTACTTGGGTGACCATATAGAATGACAGGGGATCAAACCTGACTCTGCAATATGCAAGGCAAACACCCTGAACTATGACGCTCCAGTTTCTAAAATGTATTTTCAGAAGACCACATTTGGTAATGTTCACGGCTTACTCCTTATTCTGTATTCAGGTTTACTCCTGTAGAAACTCTGGGATCATTTGCAGTGTTGGGGATCAAACCTCATTAGGCTGTGTGCCAGCCAAGCATACCTATTGGGTTACCTCTCCAGCCTCTGCAAAATAATTTTTTCCTCCCCCCCCCCCCGCAAAATAATTTTTTTTGTTTCAAATGAGTTGGTTTAATTCCAAATAGCACAGAATATGGGACAATAAAACACCTAAAAAGTATACTTTGGCAGGATTCAGGGCTAGGCTTACTGACTTTACAGCTACAGTAAAAACAGCTTAGTGAGAACCAAACAGGATAAGCAATTTGGTGAATTCTTGTTTTTTTTTTTTTTTTTTTTAATATAATTTTTATTTTGATCATAGTGGCTTACATATTGTTGACAATAATATTTTAGGTACATATTTACATAAAATCAGGGGGGATTCCCATCCCCAAATTGTCCTCCCTACTCCCCCGTTTCTGTCTTACCTCCCATTTCCTCTTCCCTCACCCCCAGGGCGGCTAGAATATGTGGTCCCCTCTGTCTCTAACCAACTACTTAGTAGTCTTGCATCAGTTTGGTCTTGATGCCTCCCTTATTTCCCCCTCTAAGTAGGGGCAGGGGTAGCTAGTTCAAGTTGCGTGGTTTTGCCTGAAAAAGAGAAAATAAATAAACCGGGGTAAGAGTTTAATACCCCGAAAATGGGCAGAATCCTTCTAGAGGTTCTCATCATCGATTTGGGAAATGAAGGAGAAAAAGAAGTTGAAACACTCCACCAGTACCAAAAGAAGTGTCAAATATCCAGTGAGGACTCCAGCTATAACGATAAGCACCACAAAAAAACAGATAAAAAATAAACCAAAACAAACTAAAAACAAACACAAACAAACAAAAAACACGCCGTGGTCTTGAAATAAGAAACATGGCGTAGCACATAACGAAAGAAAAGAAAGGAAGAGAAAGAAAAGAAAAAAAAAAAAAGAATAATTGGGGCCAACAATTTCAATAATCACATCCAAACTGAGGAATCGACCAAAATAGCTAGGTAAATAAAAATAATAATAACAATAATAAATGAAGGTAAGATATATATATATATATACATAACCAAGGTTTTGTGTTTTTTGTATTTTTTTTTTCCCTCCTGCCCTGGCACAGTAAATATTGGGGTCATTCGAAAAGGAATTCACTTGCCCTATAAGATATGGGGTTTCTCCGTCCTTGGAGTATACTGTCATGGAATCAGCTCTAGTCTTTGCTCAGGATCATTACTCTCCAGGTTGTGGTTTTTTTTTTTTTTTTTTTTTTGGTGTGTGGAAGGCTTCTGCTCTGTCCAGTGTGATACCGTCAGAGCTCTGTGTTTAGCAGTCCCAGTATCTGTACATATCCTGAGGTGGGACTTATGGTGAAGTCAGTCTTTGTGAATCTGGAGGTTCTGTTACCTCAGTGCCATTTTAATCCATCTTCTGTGGTTGGTGATCTTGGTCTTTGCGCTGAACCTAGGAAGGCATCTAGGATAGCGTCTTTCTTTGTTCTTCCAGAAGCCCCTTTCCGTTACAATTGTCTCTGCCGGACCTTTGGGACTGGGGATCATGCTTATTGTGCAGGTCTTAGTTCAAACCCTAGACTAGGGCTTTTTTATTGGTCCCAAGATGTATACAGTCTGGTCGTGGTTCTAGTATCCAGTCATCTGTAAATCACGATCTTGGCTTTTGGACCTACCAAAGGGTGCCACGTCTTCTGGTTTTGTCTTGTCGTTAGCTGGTGAGGTAGGCTAAACTGCTCTAAGGTCAAGTTGTTCACATTTTCCTCATTGTCGAGATATCATGTTAGAGCTGGCCCTTGTTGTTGACCCTGCAGTAATAAGGCTGTCCCAGATGGAGATTGTTTCTTACAGCTGTTGTGAGGAGCTGTGCCGTTTCTATGTCTGGGATCCAGGGTTCAAGGCTGGTTGAATGGTATCTAATCACCTGAGGTCTAAGTTGATTCCACATGACATATTTTCAAGGTAGGAGATAACCCTGTATTGTAAACAACTATGAGTTCCTATCTCTAGTAGATAAGAGCTCTTTTTTTTTTTTTTTTTTACTATGTAAGATTTCCCCTTTATTTAGTGTGCCTTTGCAGGGGGAAGTGGTGCTCCATTATATGTCGGAGTATTTGGGGTGGACAGAGTGAGTAACAGAGATAGGTCACATACCCAAAGACGATTAAAAAAAAAAAAAAGGAAATAAAAGTGTATGTGCCCACAAATGTATATGTAAGGCAAACATTTAAATAAATAAGTTAATTAAAAAAATATAAAAAAATTAAAATGAGTTAGCGAAGTTTTTAAAGGACCAATGTGGTGCAAAAGACTACTTTGCATTTGGGAGAGAACAGGTAAAGAGTTGGTGTATTACAGGTCTTATGCCTATGTTGGAAGTACAGTTTTCCCATTGTCTTTTGGATTTTTCTTGTGGTGTGTGGGTTCCCAGGCATCTTCCAATCACACCCCCTGCCCCCCTTCAGATTGGTAAAAATTTGCAGCTGGGAGGTCTTGGAAGAGTTCTTGCATTGGGGATACTATTGGACCTAAGTCCGGTTTCAAGAAACAGTCCATGTTAGGGGGAGTTGGTAGGGAGGGTCTCGCAGCATGTGTCCACAGGGGAGTTGGCTGTCTTTTCTTGCAGGAGACGATGTGTGGGTTCGGTTGGGTGTCCCCTCGCCTGGGTGCTGGGTACTGGTTCATTGGGTAGGAGGTCGATCTTGATGCCTAAAAGATTAAGGACTGAGGGTGGAGAGTTTTAATATGGTGGGAGATCTGGATGGGATTGAGGGGTGAAGGGATAGTTGGATTTCCGGGGGGGAGAAAGGGGAATATATATGGGAGGGGTATGAAGGAAGAGAAAAGAGAAAATACCGTAGAAAGGGAGAAGAGAAAGGGAAAAAAGTAAAGAGAAGAGTAGAAATGAAAAAGAAAAGAGAAAAAAAAATAGAGAGAAGAAAGGAGAGAATAGCAAGGGAATGCTGGTTTGGTTGAATGTGTTCGATGACTAGAGCCTGTAGTTTAGGTCTGTACATCGCAGGTACTGCTTTGGTGGTCTGACTGGTCACGTGCTTCGATTCCTAAAAGAAGGTTTAACCTAGAGATAAATTGAACGTTAAAGAGTTTTCTCGTGGCCGTCTCATAGTGCAAGCAAGGTATGGTATCTCGTGTGGTATCCCGAGTTGCCATCTTAGTTTGTCCGCCCTTTGTATCTAAGGGCGCCTGTGGAAAGAAAAGCTGAGAGGTTATTTTTAAAATATAGTAAGGTAAAGGGATTAAAACGTAGTGTTATGGTATGTTGCCATTGCATTACGTGATTTCCCGCGGTGTTCTATACTTGTGTTCCTGTTTACGATCTCTAAGGGATTATTGTGGGCCTTTGTTGTAGGAGTCTGGTTACATACCTGTTCTCTCCATGTTGCTGTTTCTGTTGTTGCTGTTTTCTTTGTGGTATAATGTGCAGTCAAGAGTTTGCATTGTTCCTTTTTCATGTATTTTGGACACTGCTCCCACGTATATGTTGACTATTACAGTGATCGGAGTTTCTACCCTGTTAAACCCTGTTATATGATTGTTAGGTATTAGTTGTGTATAAAATATATGTTCTAGGTGTTTCAGAATAGTGCTACCATTCTGTGTTTATCTTTTGTCTTCTGGCTTACTTCGTTTAACATAACATGATCTAGGTCCATCCACGTTGCTGCAAAGTCTGTGATTGTATCATTTCTAACTGCCATGTAATATTCCATTGTGTATATGTACCACATCTTAATGATCCATTCATCCGTTGTTGGACACCTAGGTTGGTTCCAAGATTTGGCTATTATACTGAGTGCTGCGATAAATAGTGGGGTGCATATGTATTTTGGAATGAATGTCCTTCCATCTTGTGGGTATATGCCTAGGAGGGCAATTGCTGGGTCAAATGGCAGCTCAATTCTGAGTTCTTTGAGCACTCTCCAGACTTTCCTCCATAGGTGTTGGACTAGGGGACATTCCCACCAGCAGTGGATGAGAGTTCCTTTCATACCGCATCCCCGCCAACAAAGGTTGTTTCCATTATTTTTGATGTGGGCCATCCTCACTGGTGTAAGGTGGTATCTCATTGTTGTCTTGATTTGGATCTCCCTGATGATGAGTGAAGGTGAGCATGTTTTCATGTGTTTGTTGGCCATCCTTCTGTCTTCCTCAGAGAAGTGTCTATTCATTTCATCTCCCCATTTTTTTATAGCTTTGTTTGCTTTTGGGGGGCTCAGCTTTCTGAGTGCTTTGTATGTTCTAGATATCAGCCCTTTATCTGATATGTCGAGTGAAAATATTTTTTCCCATTCTGTTAGCTGTCTTCTTGCGTTAAGCAGGGTTTCTTTTGCCATGCAGAAGCTTTTTAGTTTGATGTAGTCCCATTTGTTTATATTTGATGCTAACGTTCTTGCCATTGGTGCTCCATTCTCAAAGACCTTTTTGATATATAGGTCTTTGAGTGTTCTGCCTATTTTATTCTCAATAAACTTTATGGATTCGGGTCTGATTTCAAGGTCTTTGATCCACTTTGAGTTGATTTTTGTATAAGGAGTAAGGTATGGGTTGATTTTCACTTTCGTACATGTGGTTTTCCAGTTGTACCAACACCATTTGTTGAATAGGCTTTCTTTGTTCCATTTCAGATTCTTGCCTCTTTTATCAAATATTAGTTGGCTATATACCTGGGGGTTTATGTCTGGGAATTCTGTTCTGACCCACTGGTCTGATGTCCTGTCTCTGTTCCAGTACCATGCTGTTTTGATTACTATGGCTTTATAGTATAGTTTCAAGTTAGGTAAGGAGATGCCTCCCAGCTTCTTGTTTTTCAGTATTTGTTTGGCTATCCTGGGTCTTTTGTGGTTCCAGATGAATTTTGTGAATGCTTGTTCTAATTCTTTAAAGAATTGTGTCTGGATTTGGATAGGGATTGCATTAAATCTATATAGGAGTTTGGGTAGGATAGTCATTTTGATTATGTTAATTCTACCTATCCATGAGCATGGGATGTTCTTCCATTTCTTTAGATCATCTTCAATTTCTTTCTGGAGTGTTTTGAAGTTTCCCTGGTATAGGTCTTTCACTTCTCTTGTAAGGTTGATTCCTAGATACTTGATATTTTTTGATACTATCTTAAATGGAATTGTATTTTTAATCTCTCTCTCCTCAACTTCATTGTTTGTATATAGAAACGCTACTGTCTTTTGTGTATTGACTTTGTAACCAGCCACTTTGCTGTATTGGTTAATTGTTTCTAAGAGTTTTACTGTGGACTCTTTAGGTTTTTCGATGTATATCATCATATCGTCGGCAAAGAGAGATAGCTTGTGTTCCTCTTTCCCAATTTGAATTCCTTTGATTTCCTTCTCTTGTCGGATTGCTATTGCTAGGACTTCTAAGGTTATATTGAATAAGAGTGGAGAGAGTGGACAGCCTTGCCTAGTTCCTGATCTTAGTGGGAATGCTTCTAGTTTCTCACCATTGAGTATAATGTTGGCTGTAGGCTTTTCATAGATAGCTGTAACTATCTTGAGGAAGGTTCCTTCTAACCCTATTTTGCTGAGTGTCTTTAACATGAAAGGATGTTGGATTTTGTCAAATGCCTTCTCTGCATTGATTGATATGATCATGTGGTTTTTGTCTTTCATGTTGTTGATGTGGTGTATAATGTTGATTGATTTGCGTATGTTGAACCAACCTTGCATTCCTGGGATGAATCCCACTTGATCGTGATGTATGATCTTTTTGATGAAGTGCTGGATTCGGTTTGCTAATATTTTATTGAGTATCTTTGCATCTATGTTCATTAGTGAGATTGGTCTGTAGTTTTCTTTTTTGGTAGTGTCTTTGCCTTCTTTGGGAATGAGTGTGATATTAGCCTCATAAAAGGAGTTGGGGAGGATTCCTGTTTTTTCTATGGTTTGGAAGAGCCTATGGAAAAGTGGTAGTAACTCTTCTTGAAATGTTTGATAGAATTCACCTGTAAATCCATCTGGGCCTGGGCTTTTGTTCTTAGGGAGTTTTTTAATTACATCTTCAATTTCCTCTGAGGTGATTGGTCTGTTTAGGATTTCTAGATCTTCCTTTTCCAGTCTTGGAAGAGGGTGTTTTTCCAAGAATCTATCGATTTCTACTGGGTTCTCTAGCCTAGTTGAGTATAGTTGTTCATAATATGATCTCATGATATGTTGTATTTCTTGGGGTTCTGTTGTAATCTCTCCCCTTTCATTTGTGATCCTATTGATTTGGGTGTTTTCTCTCTTTTTTTTGGTGAGTTTTGCCAGTGGTTTGTCTATCTTGTTTATTTTTTCGAAAAACCAACTCCTGGTCTCATTGATTTTTTGTATTGTTTTCTTGGTTTCTATGTTGTTTATTTCTGCTCTAGTTTTTATTATTTCTTGCCTTCTGGATGTGGTTGGACTTCTCTGTTGCTGATGTTCCAATTCTTTGAGGTGATCTTTTAAACTGTTGGTTTTGTTATTTTCCTGATTCTTGACATAGGCCTGAATTGCTATGAGTTTCCCCCTAATTACTGCTTTTGCTGTGTCCCATAAATTTTGACATGTTGTCTCTTCATTGTCATTTGTCTCAAGGAATCTTTTTATTTCTTCCTTGAGTTGTTCTTTGATCCAGCTGTTGTTGAGCAGCATGTTGTTTAATCTCCAGGTATTAGTTTTTCTCCATTGCTTCTTCTTGACCTCAATTTTGAGCTCTGTGGCATAGTGATCTGAGAGGGTACTTCTAATGATCCTTACCTTTGTGGTCTTATATAGGTTGGCTTTGTATCCTAATATATGGTCTATTCTGGAGAAGGTTCCATGTGGGCTTGAGAAGAATGTGTATTCTGCTTTCTGGGGGTGGAGGGCTCTATATAAGTCTATTAGCCCTAAATCTTCTAATTTTTCATTCAGAGCTCTTATTTCTTTGCTATTTTTCTGTTTGGTGGATCTGTCCAGTGGTGATAGTGGAGTATTGAGGTCCCCTGCTATTATCACATTTCCCTTCATGTGTTTCTCCAGGTTTGCCAGTAGTTGCCTCACATATTTTGCTGGCTCTACCTTAGGTGCATAGATATTGACCAGGGTTAGTGTTTCTTGATCTAATGTTCCCCTGATCAGTAAGTAGTGACCCTCTTTGTCTCTGATCACTTTCTTGAGGTTGAATGCAATTTGGTCTGATATAAGAATTGCTGTCCCTGCTCTTTTTTGTTTTCCATTGGCCTGAATAATCACTTTCCATCCTTTTATTCTAAGCCTGTGCTTATCCTGCATCTGTAGGTGTGTTTCTTGCAGACAGCAGAAGTCCGGTTTATTTTTCCTAATCCAGTTCTCTACTATGTGTCTTTTAATTGGAGAGTTTAGTCCGTTAACATTTAGGGAGATTATTGAGAGAGAGGATTGTTGTGTAGTTGTGTTGTGTAGGGTGGTTTTTGTTACAATCGGGGGTTTGGATTGTGTAATTCGTCTTTGAGTAAGTCGTTTAGGATCGTTTTTGTTTGCACATATAGTTCAAATTCGTTCTTGTTTGAGAATGTTTTTAGTCTATCCTCCCATATGAATGTAAGTTTTGCTGGGTATTGGACCCTAGGTTGGAAATTTCTTTCATTCAGTCGTTTAAATATGTCATTCCATTGTCTTCTTGCTTGAATTATTTCAAATGGGAGATCTGGTTTGATTCTTATGTCCCTACATTGGTACTTGAGGTTTCTTTTCTTCCTTATTGCTTTAAGGAGTTCTTCTTTCTCTTTGTTTTTTGCCAATTGGATTACCATGTGTCTTGGTGTTTGTTTATTGGGGTCTATCTTATTGGGAACTCTTTTTATTTCCTGTATTGGCATTGCAGTATCCTTCCAGAGGGTGGGGAAGTTCTCCGCTATTATCTCTCTGACTACTTGTTCTTCCCCTTTCCCTACTTCCTCCCCTTCTGGTATACCCACAATTCTTAGGTTGTTTCTTTTGTCCTTTTTCATTAGATACTGGACCTTTCCTTCCAGTGCTTTGCCTTTTATTTCTTTGTTGGTTTCTTGATCATTTTTTGTTTGCAGTTTTCCTTCGAGTTCTTCAATGTGTTTCTCCAATTCTGTGTTTCTGCTTGTAAGGCTTGTTACTTTGTCTGTTAATTCCTTCACTTCTTTTTGTATGGAATCTCTCATGTTCTTTAACATTTCTTCTTTAATTTGGCTGATTTGTTCATCTATAGATTTCTTATACTCGATAGCTAGGGTTTCTCTAATTCCTTTTATTAATTCTTGCATTTCCTTCCTCATGGCTGCTTTTAGGTCTTCATCGCGTGTATCTGTGTATTTTGGTGGACTTGGAAGCTTGCAAGAGTTTGTCACCATATCTCCAGATATTAGTGATTTCCTTGATTTACGCATATTTCTTTGTATTTAATGGTGTGTTTTAGAGTGCTGTGCTTCTAATTTTCACCTGTTTTGATCTCCTGTGGTGTGGGAGTTGGTTCCCTCCCTGAGGGTGGTTCTAGAGGGACTTTTGGGTGAACTCGCTGAGGTTTTGATCCTCCTGTACTCTTTATGTGGCCTGGTTAGTTGTTTTCCTCTTTTGTTGGCAGCTAGTACTGGCCCTTTCCTGACCACAGTGGTGGGGGGCACTGTTTCTCCTCTCCTTTTTCTCCTCTCCTCTACTAGTTGGAAGTCAGTCTTCCTCTTTATTCCTGTCAGCAGGTGTAGTTCCGCTTCTGGCCACACTGGTTGCGGGCGCTGTTGAGCCTGACTCTCTGTTCCCTCCCTTATCTGGGGGTCAATGAAGCTCTGCTCCTCCGAGTTACCGCGGAAGAAATTCCCCCAGTCAAGCCCTCCCGGTAGCTGCTCTCAGCCCTAGGGGGGGTCTCAGGTCCACTCTGGGGCTCGGGGCTAGGTTGCTCTAGGTTACCTAAAGGTCCAGGGGGCAGGCCCAAGCTCACCTAGTCTATTCGTCCCACCTGTCCCAGCTGGGCAGGTGACTCCGGCCCACTAGGTACTAGGGAATGTCCTCCCCAGTCTACGCTCGGGTCAGGTGGGATGAACTCTGGGGCCTGGAAGTTGAGGCAACGGGTGGTGTGGTCTCTGTGCCAACAAGCTGGCCTCTGCAGTCTATGGGGGGGGGGGGTCGCGCGCCGGGTGGCTGGCGGCTGCGGGTCGTCCACGTGTGAGCACCCTAAAACAGTGCACTCACCATGGACGCCGGGGTTCCCTACTCCCCGTTGGCGCGGCTGGCCTCTGCAGTCTATGAGGGGGGGGGTCGCGCGCAGGGTGGCTGGCGGCCGCGGGTCGTCCACGTGTGAGCGCCCTAAAACAGTGCACTCACCATGGACGCCGGGGTTCCCTACTCCCCGTTGGCGCGGCTGGCCTCTGCAGTCTATGAGGGGGGGGGTCGCGCGCAGGGTGGCTGGCGGCTGCGGGTCGTCCACGTGTGAGCGCCCTAAAACAGTGCACTCACCATGGACGCCGGGGTTCGCTATTCCCCGTTGGCGCGGCTGGCCTCTGCAGTCCGGTGAATTCTTGTTTTTTAAAAAGTTTATTCTTAAATGTTTCAAAACACTTTATTCTAGCTACAGTTGGCAACAGAGGCTACTCAGAGAATCCAGGTATTTAACCAGGAATAGAATTATAGATCACCATTGCCTCTGGCATAATGAAGAGTTTACTTCTTGCCAGATTTCTTTTTTTTATAATTTTTTTTATTTTGAATTATGAGAACAAAAGATGCAAAGAAAGAGGATAAGGTAAAGTTACAGTGGAAGGACAATCACCCATAACATAATTCTCAGAAGAAGTCCCCTTGCTGATATCTTGACTTTGAACTTTCACCAAAGAAAGTTAAGATAAATAAAACAGAATCCATGTGCAATTACTTTGTCTCTCAAGTTCCCAGATTGTAGCACATTATAATATTTCTTAACAGCACACAAGGCAATCTAAAGCCATCAAACTTACGTAACTCCTTAAACATTAGAGGCATAGTATTTTTTACATTTCCATGTACATGCATATTAGCTTAAGTTAATCTCAAATTTTAAGTGGGTGCGTTTAAGGATTAGAGTCAAAGGAGCACAGTAAAAACGGTGTTAGAGTGGCAATTGTTGTTTGCATAGGCCCACCAAAATATGAGAGGCATGGAAAGGAATAACCTTGGCCTAAATACAAAGAGATCCTACCCCTGAAGTTTCCTGGCATAAGACCAGCTCTAGGCCTCAGGCAAGTTATCGTTCGATCCAAGACATTGTCCGTAGTGCCAACATACTTATCACACAGTCTCTGTTGTTGGTCTCATGTTTCTGTATTAAAGATTCTGGAATCTGCATGTCCTACATTGAAGTCATGATGTGGAGTGCCTTCTCGTTTCACCTCACCATGAAAGGGCAATGCAGGAAGCCCTGTCCTGTAAGCAGGTTGTTGTTGTTAAGTCTTCTCAGTGTTAAGGGAAGTCTCTTTTGAGCAGGATGATGTCTGAGCAGTGGTAGGGTCTTCCGTGGTAGAGGATTGCTTCCAGGTGATGTTATAGACAAACCTCACCATTAAGGTTGCCAGATATCTTAATCCCACCAGTGGCCAGGGGGCCCTTCCCCTTGGCCTTGGCTTTTAGTTTTGTGAGTTTCTTCTGCTCCTCCTTTTGCTTTTGCTTGAATGCCTTCCATTTCCTTGTCCTGAGGGCCAGAGTGGTAGCACAGTGGTAGGGCGTTTGCCTTGCACATGGTTGACCCAGGACGGACTTGGGTTTGATTCCCCGATAACCCATTAGGTCCCCAGAGCCAGGAGCAATTTCTGAGCGCAAAGCCAGGAGTAACCCCTGAATAGCACTGGGTTTGCCCCTCCCCCAAAAAAATTACTCCTGGAAGGCTCGGAAGACAATATGTAATGCTGAGGATTGAATTCATCAGCTATATTTAAGGTAAATTCCCTATCCACTGTGCTATCACTGTGCTATCACTCAGAAAATAGAAAATCACAAGTTTCTTTTTGTTTTCTTTTTTGTTGTTTGTCTGTTTTTCTTTTCTTTTTTATTTATTATTATTATTATTATTATTTTTTTTTTTTTTGCTATGCCAAGTATTTTCTATGTGGTCCCAATTGTTAATCTTTACTTTCATTTCCCTTGCATTTGGAATCTATCTTAAGCCTTTTTTGCTGTTTTTGTTTTTGGGCTACAGAAGGAAGCCCTCAGGACTTACTTCTGACTCTACTCTCAGAAATTTTTCCTGGCAGGCTTGGCTGACCATATGGGATTGAACCTGGGTCAGCTATGTGCAAAGCAAAGGCCCTACCCACTGTGTTATTGTTCCAGCCACCTCTAAATCCCATTAAAAAAACCCAAAACTGTCACACTATTAATGTCTGGGGAAGACATTTCTGAACTCAATCCCAGTCTCATGTAAAGATTAGAGCTAAAAACTAAATTTATATGCCCAGAGGGATTCTAGTTGTGTATAAAATCTATTAAGTTAATTGAGTAAGAACTTTATTGAAATACTATGCATTATATGACACCCACATCAAAGATGCTGAATTTTAAGACTATCTTTAGTAGAGAGCAGAATTGCAATATTTCATTTATTTTTAATAAGAGATCTAGTAAAGATAGATGCTTTAAGTTTTTTCATAGTTAAACTCTGAGAATTGAAACTTGAATAGACATATCAAACATATTTTTTGGGGGGAGGTCATACCTGGCAGTGCTCAGAGGTTACTCTTGGCTCTGTTGTCAAGAATCACTCTTGGCAGGACTTAGGGGACCATACAGAAAATGAGACACTGGGGATCGAACCTGAGTTGTGTGCAAAGCAAGTATCCTACCCTTTGACTGTTGCTTTGGCCCTGATCTAACTATTCTCTTTCTCTTTCTTTCGTTTTCTTTCTTTCTTTCGTTTTCTTTCTTTCTTTCGTTTTCTTTTTCTTTCTTTTTCTTTCTTTCTTTCTTTCTTTCTTTCTTTCTTTCTTTCTTTCTTTCTTTCTTTCTTTCTTTCTTTCTTTCTTTCTTTCTTTCTTTCTTTCTTTCTTTCTTTCTTTCTTTCTTTCCTCTTCCTTCCTTCCTTCCTCCTTCCTTCCTTCCTTCCTTCCTTCCTTCCTTCCTCCTTCCTTCCTTCCTCCTTCCTTCCTTCCTTCCTTCCTCCTTCCTCCTTCCTTCCTTCCTCCTTCCTACCTTCATTCCTTCCTACTTCATTCCTTCCTTCCTTCCTTCCTTCCTTCCTTCCTAACTTACTCCTTCCTTCCTTCCTTCCTTCCTTCCTTCCTTCCTTCCTTCCTTCCTTCCTTCCCTCCCTCCCTCCCTCCCTCCCTCTTCTTTCTTTCTTTCTTTCTTTCTTCTTTCTTTCTTTCTCTTTCTTTCTTTCTTTCTTTCTTTCTTTCTTTCTTTCTCTTTCTTTCTTTCTTTCTTTCTTTTTTTTTTTTAAACACCGTGATTACAAACATGATTATAGTTGTATGATTACAGTCATGTAAAGAGCACCCCCCTTCACCGGTGCAACATTCCCACCACCAATTTCCCAGATCTCCCTCCTCCCCACCCCCTACACCTGTACTAAAGACAGGCTTTCTACTTCCCTCATTCATTCACATTGTTATGATAGTTTTCAGTGTAGTTGAGCTGCATGTCCTGAGCTGCACCTACCAGCCCTCATCTCTCTTGTCTCTGAGATACTGTTAAAAATGTCCTTCATTTTTCTTAAAGCCCATAGATGAGTGAAACCATTCTGCGTCTTTCTCTCTCCCTCTGACTTACTTCACTCAGCATAATAGATTCCATGTACATCCATGTATAGGAAAATTTCATGACTTCATCTCTCCTGATGGCTGCATAGTATTCCATTGTGTATATGTACCACAGTTTCTTCAGCCACTCATCTGTTGAAGGGCATCTTGGTTGTTTCCAGAGTCTGGCTATTGTAAATAGCGCTGCAATGAATATAGGAGTAAGGAATGGATTTTTGTATTGTATTTTTGTGTTTCTTGGGTATATTCCTAGGAGTGGTATAGCTGGATTGTATGGAAGCTCAATTTCCAGTTTGTGAAGGAATCTCCATATCGCTTTCCATAAAGGTTGTACTAGACGGCATTCCCACCAGCAGTGAAAAAGAGTTCCTTTCTCTCCACATCCCCGCCAGCACTGCTTGTTTTCCTTTTTTGTGATGTGTGCCAATCTCAGTGGTGTGAGGTGGTACCTCATAGTAGTTTTGATTTGCATCTCCCTGACGATTAGTGATGTTGAACATCTTTTCATGTGCCTTTTGGCCATTTGCCTTTCTTCTTTTTCAAAGTGTCTGTTCATTTCTTCTCCCCATTTTTTGATGGGGTTAGTTGTTTTTTTCTTGTATAGTTCTGTCAGTACCTTGTAAATTTTGGATATTAGCCCTTTATCTGATGAGTATTGGGTGAATAATTTCTCCCACACAGTGGGTGGCCTTTGTATTCTGGGCACTATTTCCTTTGAGATGCAGAAGCTTCTCAGCTTAATATAGTCCCATCTGTTTATCTCTGCTTCCACTTGCTTGGAAAGTGCTGTCTCCTCCTTAAAGATGCCTTTAGTCTCAATGTCACCTACATGTTGTTCTATATACCTTATAGTTTCAGTTCTGATATCAAGGTCTTTAATCCATTTGGATTTTACCTTTGTACATGGTGTTAGCTGTGGGTCTGAGTTCGCTTTTTTGCAAGTGGCTAACCAGTTGTGCCAACACCACTTGTTGAATAGGCTTTCCCTGCTCCATTTAGGATTTCTTGCTCCTTTATCAAAAACAAGGTGGTTATATGTCTTTCTTTTCTCATTCTTTCTTTCCCTTTCTCTTTTTTCCTTTTTCTCTCATTCTCTCTTTCCCTCTTCCTCTCTTTCTCCTCTTCCTTCCTTCTTTCCTTCCTTCCTTCTTTTCTTACTTTCTTGCTTTTCTGCTCTTGAGTGGTGCTCATGGGTTATTTTCTGGCTCTGCTCTCAGGAATCACTCCTGGTAGGCCCGGGGGACCATATAGGAATGCTTGAAGTTGAACAGCATGCAAGGTAAACATCCTACCTGCTGTACTATGGCTCCAGTCCTAATCTAAATATTCTTGATTAAGAAGCTTAAGGACAGGGGCCTGAGTGGTGGTGTAAGAGGTAGGGTGTTTGCCTTGCACGTGCTAACCTAGGATGGACGCAGTTTGAGCTCCTGGTGTCTCAAATGGTGCCCCAAGCCAGGAGCAATTTCTGAGCACATAACCAGGAATAACCCCTGAGCATCAATGGGTGTGGCCCCAAAGCCAAAACCAAATAAGCAAATAAATCAACCAAACCAAAACATAGAAGTTTAAAGATAGGCTGGAGTGTTAGCACAGAGGGTAGGGTATTGCCTTGCACGCAGCTGACCCAGACTAACCCAGGATCAATCTCCAACATCTCATACAGTCCTCTGACCCTGCCAGGATTGATTTCTGAGAGCAGATCCAGGAGTAACCACTAAGCACCACTGGGTGTGCCTCCCAAATAAACAACAGCAACAACAACAACAAAAAGAAAATAATGAAGTTTAAAGAGAAGTACAAGAGATAACAATGCTTTCATTTTTGTTGTGTTCTATACAAGTGCTTCTTTTAAAACTTGTGATCATACTTGACAAAACATGCAGGATCATATTACATTTCACCAGGTCTTGAATTATGTGCAAGAAAGAAATATATTTTTTGAATTCTTCCAAGCTCCTTTGCATGAGCTCTCCTTTAGCTATTTCACACCCTGCAAAGTTTAATTTAACCGTGCTAGTTTTACTTGATAGGTTAAAAGGAATTAAATTGGTTTTAAAATAAATTATGCTGGAAATAATAAAAATGCTAAAAGGAAATATATCCCATAACACTAATACTATATTTCTTGAGGCTATTGAAATCTGGCTATTTTTATATTACAGGCAGTCTTGGCCAACAATTGTTCAATTTGTGGAATGTATTTTGGGGACAGAGAATTATCATGGTGTGTGTGTGTGTGTGTGTGTGTGTGTGTGTGTGTGTGTGTGATGTGCTGTGTCTCTATTGAAGAAGGAAGGGGGCTAAGCTTTCACTTTTTATGGTTCTGAATGAAATTTCCCCTCTAGGCTTTACAGGTTAATGTGCATTTGTACATTTGTAAAATGGCACTGAACCAGTGAAGAAACAACTTCCCAATTTAAAACGGCCAGCCTATTAGTTGCTCTGAGGAAATAACTAATCTAAAGGAAGGACCATTAGTTTTGCAAGTGTAGCAGGTGAATGTGGTGTTACTAATATTTTTTTTTAGTTTGTCAGACTGGGAAGAAAGAATGAATGATTAATTAACTACTAAAGAAGTTGGATTAAAATGAACAATATAAATATCCAAGCTGTTTCTTACATTGTGCCACCAACCTTTTTTTTAAAAAAATGAAACAAAACATAGGATTTACAAAACCAGATGTGAGATGTTCATGGATTGAAGGAAAGAATGGATAAAGGAAGGTAGACAGAAGGGAGGGGAACCAGGCAGGAGGAAAATAAAGAAGAAAGGGAATAACAGGATGTGATTACAATTGCCAAACTTCTTTGGAAATTGTTACCTTGCTTTCATCCTCATCACCTCTGAAACATAGAGAAAACTGTGATTGCAGTGATGGAGAAGTGTCACTTCTTTCCTATTTCACAGCCACTGCTGCTACTCGGCTTTTAAAAAACGGCCCCAAACAGCCTGCAGAGGGCGCGCTTTCCTTAATTTAGTTCTTTGCAACTGCTTCAAGAGAAAACAAGTTTTATAGGACAAAAAGCTGAATCCAAAGAAGAGAGGTGAAAAAAGATACGGCTACTCTTTTCTTTCCTCTAGCAAATGTCAGTGTAAGGCATAGAGAATGAGGGGCTTTTTATTTTTTGGCTGATGGAAAAATATGCATCTTGATGATGTTCTTTAGGTGGAATTAAAATCTTCAAGGACATGTCCTTCCTAATGAATTGATGATTTTTTAAGAGGTTGCACGTGTGTGTGTGTGTGTGTGTGTGTGTGTGTGTGTGTGTATACCTCCTTTCTTTATACTCCAGTATTGTTCAAGAGAAATATAATGCAAGCATATGTAACTTAAAATATTTCAGTAGTCATATTAAAAAAAAGTAAAAAGAAAGGCCTGAGAGAGAATCTAGTGGGTAGGTTGCTTACCTTAAATAAAATCTCTGTTGAATTTTACTACCTGCATATGGTCCCATGAGCACCACCAGGAGTGAGCCCTGCATATCCAAATATGGCCCCATCCCCTGAAAAACAGCAAACAGAAACAGGTGACATTAGTTTTACTATTGTAGTTTTGTTTGTTTTGGGGAGGAGGGAAAGAGAATCATATCCAGAGATGCTCAGGGGTTAACTCTTTTATTTATTTATTTATTTATTTTTGGCGGGTGTAGCCACACCTAGCTGTGCTCAGGGGGAACTCCTGGCTCTGAGCAGGAATGGTGGATCGTATGGGATGCTGGAAATCGAACCTGGGTGACACGCATACAAGGCAAACACCCTAGTTGTTGTGCTAATGTTTGTTTGTTTTGGTTTTTTTTTTTTTTTTGGGTCACACCCGGCAGCGCTCAGGGGTTACTCCTGGTTCTATGCTCAGAAATCGCTCCTGGCAAGCTGGGGGACCATATGGGATTCGAACCACCGTCCTTCTGCATGAAAGGCAAATGCTCTACCTCCATGCTATCTCTCCGGCCCCGACAGGAGTTACTCTTAATGCTATATTTAGGAATAACTCCCGGTGGTGTTTGAGGTGATTATATAATGGTGTTTGGGGATGCCGACGAGCAAGATCAGCACTCTATCTACTCTACACTCTCTCTGGCCCCCAAAATCTCTATTTTGGGCATAACCAACAACCCTACCCTGAAACTAGGTGATTCAATGGTTTCTTTCTGGCACATCCAATTTGAGAATTACATCTGCTTCCCCACCCAGCCACTCCTGATTAGCCTTGCTTCCAGATTTAAACTCCAATTAATGGGGCCATTAGCAACCTTCTCTAAAGAAGCGGCAGGAGGTTTCAAATTCTTCTTGATGGCCAAGAAGAACTGACATCAAAAGGTGGTTTGGGGTAATTGGGGTAATTGGGGATAATTGGTCTCATTCTGACTTTACCTTGACCTTAATCTTTATTTAGTGGTTGGTTTTTTTGTGTGTGTGCTGGAACAAGTTTGGCCATGTCGGAGGACCATCCAAAGGTCATTGAGTTGGCTGATGTCTATTGGATGCTCACTCAGAAGCCAATGTCTATTACTGTGCAGGGCGGAAATTCCCCACTCAGCTCCAAATAAGTATTGCATCCACATCTCTGGAAGCTTTGGGCTAGGAAACAATTTAGTTTTAATATAATTCTATATTTTTATTTTGGCGTGTTGTAATAATCAAAGATGGCACACAGGCTCCCTGACTGCTCACACATTTAGTTGGAGGTGCAAGTTGAGAGGAGTAGCCCAGGTGCATTGTTCATACACTTGGCCACACATTTATGGATGTTGACACTTGGTTGGTTGCTATGCTTGCCACATGCTTCCCAGGGGTTGCCCTGCAGTTGAGCACACAGAAAGACTATGGTTTGGGTACTTATGGGGGCTGCTGTGGTGCTCAGATATGGCATATGCCTGCCATATGTTGCTGCTGTGGTGCTTACATAGTTTTGTTTGTTTGTTTTTGGGCCATACCTGTTTGGACAATGCCCAGCAGCACTCAGGGGTTACCCCCCAGCTCTGTGCTCAGAAATTATTTCTAGCAGGCTCGGGGACCATTTGGAATACTGAGGATCAAACCTGGTTTGGCCTAATGCAAGGCAAATGCCTTATCCAGTGTGCCATTGCTCCAGCCTCCAGCTTTTTCTCTTAAAATATTTTTAATTTAAACACCATGAATACGAGGTTATTCATAATAGTTTTTTCACAGATAAAGTTGTTCATGCTTGAGTTATAGTCATACAGTATATAACAATTGTATATATCACCAGTGCGCATTTCCCACCACTAATGGCCCCTTTTTCATTTTACTCACTTTCCCCACTGCCTCTGGGGCAGGCATTTTACTTCACACTATCTCTTTTTCTATCTCTCTTTTATATTTTGACATTGTGGTTTGCAAATGAAGCTGTGCCATGAATATCCCTTTCAAACTAGATCTTTTACTCTAGTCGAACTCTCCGCTCTTTGTGGCAAACTTCCTACCATGGACTGGTCCTCCTAATTCTCATCTCATCACTTTTGAGTTGTAGTACTTTTTGGGCTCACATCCCTTCTTTTTTTTTTAATTTTTTATTTTTAATTATGAGAACAAAGATGCAAAGAAAGAGGACAGGGTAAAGTTACAGTGGAAGGACAATCACCCATAAACAGAATACTCAGAAATCCCCTTGCTGATATCTGAACTTTGAACTTTCAGCCAAAGAACATTAAGAAAAATAAAACAGAACCCATGTACAATTACTTTGTCCCACAAGTCCCCAGATTGTAATACATAATAATTCTTAGCACACAAAGCAATATAAAGCCATAAAACTTATGTAACTCCTTAAACATTGAAGACAAAGTACATTTTTACATTTCCATGCACATGCATATTAGTTTAAGTTAACCTCAAAAGTTTAAGTGGGTTGTTTTTCTTAAGTATTAGAGTCAAAGGAGCACAGTAATAACAGTGTTAGAGTGGCAATTATTGTTTGCATAGGCCCACCAAAATATGAGGAACATGGAAAGAAAAAGCCTTGGCCTAAATACAAGGAGACACTACCCATGAAGTTTCCTGGTATAAGACCAACTCTAGGCTCCAGGCAAACTAGTTTGTCCAATCCAAGTTATTGTCTGTAGTGGCATTACACATTTATTTTTCACACAGTCTCTGTTGTTGGTATCATGTTTCTGTATTAAAGATCCTGAAATCTGCATATCCTACATTGCAGTCAGGATGGTGTGGAGGAGCATCCTCTCGTTTCACCTCACAATTAAAGGGCAATGCAGAGAGCCCTGTCCTGTAAGCAGGTCGTTGTTGTCAAGTCTTTTTAGTGTTAAGGGAAGTCTCTTTTGAGCAAGTCGATGTCAGAGCAGTGGTAGGGTCTTCCCTGGTAGAGGATTGCTTTCAGGTGTTGTTATAAAAAATTTTGGATGGGGGCCGGGAAGGTGGCGCTAGAGGTAAGGTGTCTGCCTTACAAGCGCTAGCCAAGGAACGGACCGCGGTTCGATCCCCCGGCGTCCCATATGGTCCCCCCAAGCCAGGGGCGATTTCTGAGCACATAGCCAGGAGTAACCCCTGAGCGTCAAACGGGTGTGGCCCAAAAACCAAAAAAAAAAAAAAAAAAAATCTTGGATGTTTCGTAGATAGCTTCCCTGGTTCAGGGGTGAATGGAGGATGCCCATTCTTCTGAGGCCTGTGCCTGGACATTATATCAATGTTCAGGGCATAAGGTCCCATTACACTACAAAATTTATGTGTTACAATCTCTATTAGATAAGATCTTATTTGTATGTATAGTATTTTCCCATTTTAATGTTCCTATGCAAACAAGGAACAATGCCACATGGCATTATCGGCACATATGGGGGCCTTAAGAACAAGTCCAACAATCCCCATGACATGGTTCAATCATAAGCATTAAACTGAGGGACTCTTTTCACCAAAATTCCTTATTGAACAGCACACAAGAGAAGAAAAGATAAAAAGTGGGTAGAATTGTCACTGTAAAAGAATACTTAGTAAGAGTTATAGCTGTCAAAGAAAATACACATAAAATATTCAAAAGACATATGTGTCCATTTTATGTCTTTTGAAATAGTTGGGGGTTGTTAAATCCAATGCACGACTTTGGTCTGTGATTAGGACTGTGCAATACTGAAGTTAAAAAGGGTAAATGTGGTGTACTGATGGTTGTGGGTGAGAGAGTTAAGGAGTAATAATGAGCTTTGTAAGGGGGTGTGTAAAAGGACAAAATCTGTTGGGGCAGAAGGTTGGTCTTGGTGCCTAACAAGTTAAGAACTGAGGGTAGGGCCCAGAGAGATAGCACAGCGGTGTTTGCCTTGCAAGCAGCCGATCCAGGACCAAAGGTGGTTGGTTCGAATCCCGGTGTCCCATATGGTTCCCCCCCTGCCCCCGTGCCTGCCAGGAGCTATTTCTGAGCAGACAGCCAGGAGTAACCCCTGAGCAACGCCGGGTGTGTGACCCAAAAACCAAAAAAAAAAAAAAAAAGAACTGAGGGTAAAGAAGGTTAATTAAGGGGAAAATAATGAATCCCGGTTGGGAGATGAAGGAGTAGAAGGAGCTCTGGTGTGGGGGAGGAGAAATATGTCAGAGGGGCTATATACATTGTATAGCTGAATTGTTTATGGATTAGGCTTGGAGTCAGAGAGGACCACTGTATAGGAAGTCATGTCTACATATACACTGATTTTAAGATCCTATTTGAATGTTATCCTTGAAACCTAGAGCATTCCATTTATTTTTTCTTAGAAACAATCAAGAATTAAGAACATTTTTGGGTGAAGTTAAAAAGTATATTTGCACCCGTGCGCTTTTGAAAATGAATAATAGTAAGAAAAGAACCCCTGAATGGGGTCCAGTGTGCATAGGACAGGAGTTTGTTTCCCCAGCCTTCCCCCCAGGGCCCGATTTACCAGATCTGGCCCTGAAGACCAGTCTGGCATGGGGGGGGGGGATCTCAGTCCCCTGGACTAAGTGGTCAGCCCAGGGGGGCTATGACTAGCTGTCCTGCTCAGAGCCCCCAACATACCAGTGAAAGACACCCAGAAGTCCTGGCATGTGGAGTCTTCTGAGTGCAGCCTCTGCCTCTCTTCTTAAGGTTGCTTACACATAACCTGACTGAGGTCTTTCAGTAGTATAGCAGACAACAGAGCTATATCTCTCACAAAGCACAGCGGGGAGTATAGTACTTGATACCTATGGGACAAGAGGGTTTGAACTCATGACCATATATTTTTTGTTTGTTTATTTTTGGGGGGGCCACATCTGATGGTGCCAAAGGCTTACTACTGGCTCTATGCTAAGAGATTACTCCTCATGGAGCTTGGGGATCAAATGGAGGTGCCAGGGATCAAACCTGGATCTGCTGATGCAAGACAAGTGCTCTGTCTAGTCTACTATATCTCTCTGGCCCCTCAAATGACCATAGGTGGTATTGTAAATCACTGGCCCCTCAAATGACCATAGGTGGTATTGTAAATCACTGCATTATTCCTCCAGATTTTGGAACCAATTTTGAATTGGACTCCATGTGGTCTCTAAACTGCCATGCTGAGATTTCCAGGTGAAAACTCAGCAGTGACACTGTGAACTACAATGAAAAAAGTCACCCTCATTGATATTCTGTTCTGTTTGGGGCCACACCCAGCTACAATGGTGTGCAGAGCTAAATCCTGACTCTGTGCTTAGGGATTGTGCCTGGTAGCGTTCAGGGACCATATGGGATGCTGAGGATTGAACTCTGGTCAGCCATGTGCAAGAAAATAAATGCACTATCCCATGTGCTCTCTCTCCAGCTTGTACTGCAAAGAAGAAACTATTTTCTTGATTCTGCACTCAGCATTATTGCTCTGGCCCCAAGGTGTAGCAATTTGTGGTTGGTCTATTTGGTTGTTTTTTTTTTTTTTTTTTGCTTTGTTTATTTTGTTTTGTTTTGGGCTCCACCCAGCAATACTCAGAACTTATTCCTGGTTCTGTGTTCAGGGGTGACTCCTGGCAGCGTTCAAGGGACCATCTGCAATTTCAGGGATCAAATTAGGTTAGCAGGAAGTTGTTCCACTCAAGGTGCTTTCCCTCCCTTACTATCTCTTGAGCCCAGAGACTTGTCTCTTAGTCAAATCCCCACCCCAGTGATCTGATGTGTTCTATACTTAGATCCATTCCTCTGAAGGAAAGTTTCTCATACTCAACACTATTAATATTTTAAGAAAAATAGTCTGTTGTGAGGCACAAGTCTACCCATTGTAGGATGTTTATATGAGTCTCTAGTTTTGACCTACTAAATTCCAGTACTGCCACCCTAATTTGAGACCCAAAATATGCTCAACTCAATAATTACTAAGTATTTCCTAGGAGAATTCCCTAAATATACCCTAGGAGACAAAATACCCTAGGATAATGAGAATCTTAGGGTAAATGTCCCTGAGCACAGAACCAGGAGTTAGCTCTGAGCACTGCTGGGTGGGTCCCCCAAACAAAACAAAACCTAACCAAAAAGACTAACCACAAATATGCCCTTTGGGAGCAAGAGAGATAATACTGGGTGTAGAGCCAGGAGTAATCCCCAGAGCATGGCCATCACCGGATATAACCCCAAAACCAAATCAAACAACTTATTTCACATCATCTTTATATTTTCTGACTCAAGAATATGTGTCTCAGGCCAGAGCTATAGCACAGCTGTAGGCCGTTTGCCTTGCATGCAACCAACACAGAATAGACCCTGGTTGGATTCCTGGCATTCCATATGGTCTCCAAGCCTAACAGAAGTGATTTCTGAGCACAAAGCCAGGAGTAACCACTGGGCACCGCCAGGTGTGACCCAAAAACAAAAACAAAACAAAGGGAACGGAGAGATAGCATGGAGGTAAGGCATTTGCCTTTCAGGCAGAAGGTCGGTGGTTTGAATCCTGGCATCCCATATGTGCCTGCCAGGGGAGATTTCTTAGCATAGAACCAGGAGGAACCCCTGAGTGCTGTGGGTGGGACCCAAAAACAAAGCAAAAAAGAATATGTGTCTTGGGCTGGAGCAATAGCACATATGGTCCCATATGGTCCCCAGCGATTTCTGAGCACATAACCAGGAGTAACCCCTGAGTGTCACTGGGTGTGGCCTAACCCCCCCCCAATCCAACACCTACACAATACACTTTTATCAATACCATACATTGACAATATGCACAGATATTGTTTATTCCAAAATGGAAAGTATAAGGAAAAAACATTATTTTTTTCTTTTTTTATTGTATTCTTTTATTTATTTTTATTGTAAGAATTTATTCAAGAGAGAAAATTGATTAACATAATGAGGTAAACTAATATAACATAATATAGTAACATAACATATAATATAATTGATATAATAATACATGTAAGTCAAAGAAAGTTTCTGATTAAAAACACAATTTTTTTCATAATGGCTTACATATCTTTCACAGTAATATTTTAGGTACATATTAACATTGAATAAGGGGAATACCCATCACCAAATATGTCCTCCCCCCATTTCAGTTCCCTTTCTACAACCCATATGCCCCACCATAACCCCCCGGGCTGCTAGAGTAGTGGACCCCTCTTTGTCTGGCTTACTATTAGTGATAACATATCTGTTTGGCCCTGGAACCCTCCCTTGTTTCCCCCTCTATTTAGGAGGCAGAGCTAGATAAATTGAGGTGTGTGGTTTTGTTTGAAGGAAAGAAATGCAATAGATTGGGGTATAAAATAAGAGGAAAAATAAATAAAAAAGAAGTCAAAAGTCAAATACATTGAAAATGGGCAGAGTTCCTCTAGAGCAGGGGTCTTCAAACTTTTTAAAGTGGGGGCTGGATTACGGTCCCTTAGAGAGCTGGAGGGCCAGACTATATGAGCTACTAATTCCTACTCACACTGCACATATCTCATATAAATAATCTCATTTATCTCATTTATCTCATATAAATCTCATTTATCTCATATAAATAAAATGAAAACCATTTTTTTGGGGTCACACCCAGCAGTGCTCAGGGGTTACTCCTGGCTGTTTGCTCAGAAATAGCACGGGGGACCATATGGGACACTGGGATTTGAACCAACCACCTTTGGTCCTGGATCGGCTGCTTGCAAGGCAAACGCCACTGTGCTATCTCTCCGGGCCCAATGAAAACCATTTATAAATAAACAGATCATGCACCAATATTTCAATGGGAACTGTGAGCCAGCTTTTGGCTAATGAGATGGTCAATGTCTGGTTCCATATTTGTCACTGCCAGCCGTAACAAGTGATGCAAGGGGGCATCAGTTAATCTTGATCTGGTTGGAGATTTCAGATGTTTCATTCTTGAAAAAGTCTGTTCACAGGCATAAATGCTACCAAAGATGGTTACCATTTTGAGTGCATGGTTCCTGATATTTGAATATGTCTCAGAGGGGAGAGTTGCATAGAAATTCTAAAGGTTACTTGACTTAAATGCGTCTTTCAGAGAGTCACAATTCTGCAGTTCAGCCAGTTCCATTTGGTAAATTGTAAGGACATTTTCTTTTTTTTTTTTTTTTTTTTTTTTTTTGGTTTTTGGGCCACACCCGGTGACGCTCAGGGGTTACTCCTGGCTATGCGCTCAGAAGTCGCTCCTGGCTTGGGGGACCATATGGGACGCCGGGGGATCGAACCGCGGTCCGTCCGAGGCTAGCGCAGGCAAGGCAGGCACCTTACCTTTGGCGCCACCGCCCGGCCCCTGTAAGGACATTTTCAATCTCAACAGAAAATGGGTTACGAAAAAGTTGTATGTCCTGTTCATGGAGATGAAGCTCTTTGAATCTAAATTGAAACTCCTTTTGCAACAATTCTAGTGAAGCCAGACAACCTATGGTTTGTCCGCTGACAGGTTTTGAGTTGTTGGGAGATGACTGAAGTTTTCCTCCTGTACTTGTTTGATGAGAGGCCTAATTTTACTTCAAATGCTTTCACATGCGATGCCATATCACAGATGAGCTTCCCCTTGCCTTGAAGTTGCATATTGAAACTGTTGAGTAGCTCTGTTATATCTGTCAGAAAGGCAAGGTGCCATTTTCATTCTGCATCATTGAGCTCTGGTACTTCTTGGTTTTTTTAAAGTAGAAAAGCTGTAATCTGAAGAACTCAGTTATAGAAACGTTTCAAAACTCTCCCTCTACTCAACCAATGGACTTCTGTGTGGCATCTTCATGGGCAACATTTACCTCAGATAAAAATTCCTGAAATTGTCTGTGGTTTAGTGCATGAGTTCTAATGTATTTAACACAAGATACCACAGTTTTCATAACAGTCCACTTCAGTGATTTACAACACAGCACTTGTTGGTGGATGAGGCAGTGTATGGCAATTGGATGAGGATGGTTATGTTTGTCCATCTCTTGTGTAATGTGAGCAATTACTACTCTCTTAGACCCCACCATGCTAGGAGCACCATCAGTTATTATACTGACTAGTTTAACCCAGTCCAGCTCCAAACCATTCACAGTTTGGCAAACCTTTTCAAATATATCCACTCCTGTGGTTGTACCTTTGATACTTTGCAGTGCAGCAAGCTCTTCTGTGACTTCAAAATACTCATTTGTCCCACGCATATAAATGAGAAGTTGGGCAGAATCATGAACATCATTGCTTTCATTGAGTGCCAAGGAAAAATAGCAAAGTTTCTTTGCAGAGTTTTGCAAATGGTGCAGCAAATTTTCTACCATTTCTTCAATCCTTTCTGTCATTGTAACTCCTGAAAGGCTCACTGTACTAAATAAATCAGCCTTCTCTGGACACATCTCTTTGGCAACAGAAATAAGGCATTCTTTAACAAATTCTCCTTCCACAAATGGTTTGCCATTGCGCGCTATTGGCTTGGCAACTTGAAAACTTGCCCGCAGTGAGGAAGTATTTAACTGCTTCTGCTTCACAAAAGTATTTTGCTGAATATGTTTCAGTTGTAATATTTTATCTTTTCTCACTTCTCCAACCAAACAATCATATTTATCTTTATGTTGAGTTTGATAGTGGCATCGCAAATTGTAATCTTTGAACACAGCAACTATATTCTGGCATATCAGACACACAGCTTTTTCTTTGTACCGCATAAAAAAGTAATCGTAAGTCCACTGTTCTTTGAATATCCTACACTCACCGTCAATTTTTCTTTTTCTTGACATCATTGTTTCCTAGGGATTCCAAACTGATATTAGTGAAATACAAATATGTGAGTATATATACACACAGTGTATGAACTCCCATTAGTCCCTGATGTGAACACTTACCCCTTGCAGGCTTTTCTAAGCAGACCAGCTCAGTTCCTGATAGTTCAGTTATATCTCCCTATATAATGCCCAAATTGATAAGTTCGGAATCAGCATGTGAACACTGAAAAGGAATTGCAAAATGCATATAAAATTTTCAATGTAACCTCTTTAAAATGCTTCAGCATCGAACCTCTAATTTTCCACATGGGCAATTTGGCACCGAAGCCCTAAACTCCCAACCACCGCCCACACCCTAACTTTGATTTCGGCACTGAACGCCTCACCACCCCCAAAGGGGAATTTTCATATGAGTAACCCACAGTCCAATCGGGCAGAACCCCCCATCTGGCAAAAATTTATTTCTATGGCACTTTTGACAGACCTTTGGCAGTGGAGGGAGTGGAGGAAAACCTCACTGACAGGCAGGCACAGCACACAGACACCATGTTGCCTGGGGTGGAGCAGGCGCCTTTTTACATCATATAGTCACCCACATGTGGTACTCCTCGCCATGCGGCGTCCAACGCCCTCCAGTGATGTCATCAGCAATGCATGAGCCAAGCGCCAGGCACAAGGGCGCATCAGTGTCCCTCTCAACACCGCCCTCATGCCCACCCTCCCAGCACACAACATGCCGTGGGCGGAGGCGGTTGACGTCATCCCTGAGAAACCATGACACTGAGTGTATATGCTGGCAGGTATCTTGGCAACCAAAAAGCGCTCACTGCTGGCAGGCGGATCAGACTCCTCTGCGGGCTGCATGTGGCCCGCGGGCCATAGTTTGAAGACCCCCTGCTCTAGAGGCTTCCAACCTCAGTTTGAGAGAGGATGTGAAAAAGGTAATTGAAACACCACAACAATACAGAAAGAAATATCTAATTAAATAACCAGTGAGCACTACAGCAATAAAGACAGGCACCACATAATAGTCTTGGTTCTGAAATCAAATCATGCTCGAGTGCAAAAAGTAAGAGAAAGACAAGACAAAATAAAATAATATTGTAGACATCAACCTTAATCTCCACACCAAAATAAAGACATCAAAAAAAATCGATCAATCGATAAATAAACATGTGGAAAAATGATTGTTTTGTCCTTTTTTTTGAAAAAACATTTTATTTATTTTTTGGTTTTTGGGTCACACCTGGCAGCAATAAGGGGTTACTCCTGGCTCTATGCTCAGAAATGCCCCTAGCAGGCTCAGGGGATCATATGGGATCCCGGGATTTGAACTACCATCCTATATGCAAAGCAAATGCTTTACCTCCATGCTCTCTCTCTGGCCCCAAAACATTCATTTTTAATATTGTTTTTTTTTTTTTTGCTTATTTTTGCAGTGCTGGAATCAAACCCAAGATTTAACACATGCAAGCAGGTATATTATCATTGAGACATATAATTTACTTATTTATTTGAAATATCTCTTAGGTGTCAACCCTGGGAAAAGCACTGCTCTAGGTTCTGGAGTGAAGAAGAGAAATGATATTTGGTCTCAAAGACCCTGGAGTCTAGTGGTGAAGACAAACATCTAGAAGGCAACAAGAATGTAGGGTGAATGTCAAGATGGGGAAAACTACAGGGTGCTTTGGGAATTTTATAGCAGGGAAATTACCACCTTCCTGGACCAATCCAGGAGTACCTGGTGTCAACCCTGGGAAAAGCACTGCTCTAGGTTCTGGAGTGAAGAAGAGAAATGATGTTTGGTCTCAAAGACCCTGGAGTCTAGTGGTGAAGACAAACATCTAGAAGGCAACAAGAATGTAGGGTGAATGTCAAGATGGGGGAAATTACAGGGTGCTTTGGGAATTTTATAGCAGGGAAATTATCACCTTCCTGGACCAATCCAGGAGTATCTCCTTAGGGCCTTATGTTAAAGATTGGGGCTACAGTTAAACAAGCAAAAGGCTGATATGTTGAAAGATCTAAGATCTATTGATGAGTTCCTTGTTTATTGCTCAGTGGCATGGTGCCTGCTTTGCAAATGTGAAATTCTAGGTCTGAACTCTGGCATAAACTGAACCATAACAAAAACTAAACCGTACAAAGGTCTGGTAATGCAAGAACACAGGGGTTGGGTACAGTGGGGTCATGGAGAAGGGGGGACTGATTCCTTATGAGTTTGGAAGGTTACTACATTTAGTAAGATACACTTGATTGTAAGTGGCAGAGCTAACTCATAGCTTTAGAATGAGGAGAAAATCATCATCATCATTATCATCATCATCATAATCATCATCAAACATCATCATCATCATTATTGTTTTTGGGCCATACCCAGCTCTGCACTTAGAATGCTGGGGATCGAACCCAGGTCAGCCGCATGTAAGGCAAACACCCTACTTGCTATGCTACCACTCGAATCCGTAGGAGAAAATTATTGACTGATTGAAATGTCAGTTGTATGAACCTCAGGGTTATGTAATAATATCATCAAGTCTTTTACATTGTCCTCTACTTCCCTCTATGTGCTGATATTACTCTCTCTTTATTCAGAGGTTCTTATATGTGCTTTTTTTGGGGGGGTATACCTACAGTGGTTGGAATGGTGGGAGTAGACCATATGGGATATCAGGGATAGAACCAGGTTAGCCACATGTAAGGCAAGATTGGTTGTAGTTTCCTTGTTGAGCTACTACAAAAGGAAGTGAGGTCTCCTTCCAAGTTACAAACATATTTCTCTGGAAAGAATGATAAATTCGAACCCGCCCCAGGGACCCCAAACCTGAGCAGAGAGCGGACTGGGTGAGTCCCTTCCCCCCATGTGGGTGCCCTACCCCGCGGCTGCCCCGGAACCCCAAGCAACCCGCCCCAGGGACCCCAAGCCCAAGTGGAGTGTAGGAGGGGTGAGGAAAACTTTGCACCTGACCCACTCTGTGCCGCTGGGACAGGCTAGGACCAATAGACTGGGTGAGATTGGGCCGGCCACCTGGACCTTTGGGTGACCTAGAGCAGCCTACCCCCCTGAGTCCTGGAGTAGACCTGGGACTCCCCAAGGGCTGAGGGCAGCAGCTGGCAGGGTTTGGCTGAGGGAATTTCTTCTGCAGAAGCTCGAAGAGGGTGGAGCCCCATTGATTTCCAGAGAGAGTAGGGAGGATAGAGAGCTAGGTTCAATAGCGCCTGCAACCATTGTGGCCAGGAGCGGAACTGCACCATCTGACAGGAATAAGAAGGAAATTAACAAGACTCACTGAAGGAAGGCTGGCCTTCAGGTAGCAGAGGGGGGGAGAAAGAGCTAGGCTCAACAGCGCCCTGCACCATTGTGGCCAGAAGAGGACCTGCACTAGTGGACAACAAAAGGGAAAAGCAACAGATTAGACCACATAAAGAGCACAGGAGTAGCCAAACCTCAGCGAGCTCACCAAACAGCCCCCTCTAGAACCACCCTCAGGGAGGGGACCCATCCCCACACCACAGGGGACCAAAGCAGGCTGAATTTAGAAGGCACAGCAACCCAAATCACACCAATAACTGCAAAGAAATATGGGTAAATCAAGGAGAACCCTAATATCTGGAGATACGGAGATAAACCCTAACAAGTTTCCAAGTCCACCAAAATGCACAGATCCATGGGAAGGAGACCTAAAAGCAGCCATGAGGAAGGAAATGCAAGAATTAATAAAAGAAATGAAAGAAACCGTAGATACCGAGTATAAAAACTATGGATGAACAAATCAGCCAAATTAAAGAAGAAATGTTAAATAACATGAGAGATTCCATACAAAAAGAATTGAAGGAATTAAAAGACAAAGTAACAAGCATTATGAGCAGGAACACAGAGTTGGAGAAGCACATTGAGGAATTCGAAGGAAAACTGCAAACAAAAAATGATGAAGAAACCAACAAAGAAATAAAAGGCAAAGCACTGGAAGGAAAAATCCAGTATATAATAAACAAGGACAAAAGAAATAATCTAAGAATTGTGGGTATACCAGAAGGGGAGGAAGTAGGGAAAGGGGAAGAACAAGTAGTCAGGGAGATAATAGCAGAGAACTTTCCCACCCTCTGGAAAGAAACTTCTGTGCAAATCCAGGGAGTGAAGAGAGTCCCTAATAAAATAGACCCTAATATACTAACACCAAGACATATAATAATCCAAATGGCAAAACAAACAAACAAACAAAAAACAAAGAAAAAGAGGAACTTCTTAAAGCAATAGGGAGAAAAAAAAACCCTCAAGTACAAAGGAAGGGACATAAGAATCAGACCAGATCAACCATTTGAAATAATTCAAGCAAGAAGACAGTGGAATGACATATTTAAACGACTGAATGAAAGAAATTTCCAACCCAGGGTCCAATACCCAGCAAAACTATCATTCATATGGGAGGGCAGACTAAAAACTTTCTCAAACAAGAACGAACTAGAACTATTTGTGCAAACAAAGCCGATCCTAAACGACCTACTCAGAGACGAATTACACAATCCAAACCCCTGATTGTAACAACAACCACTCCACACAACACAACTGCACAACAGTCCTCTCTCTCAATAATCTCCTTAAATGTTAACGGACTAAACTCTCCCATTAAAAGACACATTGTAGTGAATTGGATTAGGAAAAATAAACTGGACTTCTGCTGTCTGCAAGAAACACACCTACAACTATAGGATAAGCACAGGTTTAGAATAAAAGAACGGAAAGTAATTATTCAGGCCAATGGAAAACAAAAAAGAGCAGGGACAGCCATTCTTATATCAGACCAAATTGCATTCAACATCAAGAAAGTGATCAGAGACAAAGAGGGTCACTACTTACTGATCAGGGGAATAGTAGATCAAGAAGTACTAACCCTGGACAATATCTATACACCTAATGTAGAGCCAGCAAAATATCTGAGGCAAATGCTCATAAACCTGGAGAAACACATGAAAGGAAATATGATAATAGTAGGGGACCTCAATACTCCACTATCACCACTGGACAAATCCACCAAACAGAAAAATAGCAAAGAAATAAGAGCCCTAAATGAAAAATTAGAAGATCTAGAGATAATAGACTTATATAGGGCCCTCTATCCTCAGAAAACAGAATACACATTCTTCTCAAGCCCACATGGAACCTTCTCCAGAATAGACCATGTCTTAGGATACAAAGCCAACCTATATAAGACCACAAATGTAAGGATCATTAGAAGTACCCTATCAGATCACTGTGCAACAGAGGTCAAAATTGACTTCAAAAAGAAGCAATGGAGAAAAATTAATACCTGAAGATTAAACAACATGCTGCTCAACAACAACTGGATCAAAGAACAACTCAAGGAAGAAATAAAAAGATTCCTTGATACAAATGATAATGAAGTGACAACTTGTCATAATTTGTAGGACACAGCAAAAGCAGTAATTAGGGGAAACTCAGAGCAATACAGGCCTATGTCAAGAAACAGGAAAATGTCAAAATCAACAGTTTAAAGGATCACTTCAAGGAATTGGAACAACAGCAGCAGCAGAGAAATCCAACCACAACCAGAAGGCAAGAAATAATAAAAACTAGAGCAGAAATAAACAACATAGAAACTAAGACAACAATACAAAAAAATCAGTGAGACCAGGAGTTTGTTTTAAAAAATGTAAACAAGATAGAAAAACCACTGGCAAAACTCACAAAAAAAAGAGGGAAAACACCCAAATCAGTAGGATCACAAATGAAAGGGGAGAGATTACAACAGAACCCAAGAAATACAACGTATCATGAGATCATACTATGAACATCTATACTAACCTAGGCTAGAGAACCCAGTAGAAATCGACAGATTCTTGAAAAAATACCATTTTCCGAGACTGGAAAAGGAAGAACTAGAAAGCCTAAACAGACCAATCACCTCTAAGGAAATTAAAGACGTAATCAAGGAACTCCCTAAGAACAAAAGTCCAGGCCCAGATGGATTTACAGGTGAATTCTATCAAACATTCTGAGAAGACATACCACCACTTTTTCATAGGCTCTTCCAAACCATAGAAAAAACAGGAATCCTCTCCAATTCCTTTTATGAGGCTAATATCACACTCATTCCCAAAGATGGCAAAGACACCACCAAGAAAGAAAACTACAGACCAATCTCACTAATGAACATAGATGCAAAGATACTCAACAAAATCTTAGCAAACTGAATCCAGCACTTCATCAAAAAGATCATACATCATGACCAAGTGGGTATTATATCAGGAATGCAAGGTTGGTTCAACATACACAAATCAATTAACATTATACATCACATCAACAACAAGAAAGACAAAAACCACATGATCATATCAATTGATGCAGAGAAAGCGTTTGACAAAATCCAACACCCTTTCATGTTAAAGACACTCAGCAAAATAGGATTAGAAGGAACCTTCCTCAAGATAGTTTCAGCTATCTATGAAAAGCCTACAGCCAACATTATACTTAATGGCGAGAAGCTAGAAGCATTCCCACTAAGGTCAGGAATTAGGCAAGGCTGTCCACTCTCTCCACTCTTATTCAATATAACCTTAGAAGTCCTAGCAATAGCAATCCGACAAGAGAAGGGAATCAAAGGAATCCAAATTGGGAAAGAGAAACTCAAACTATCTCTCTTTGCAGACGATATGATGATATACATTGAAAACCCTAATGAGTCCACAGTAAAATTCCAAGAAACAATCAACCAATACAGCAAAGTGGCTGAATACAAAGTCAATACACAAAAGTGAGTAGTGTTCCTATACACAAACAACAAATTCAAGGAGAGAGAGATCAAAAATACAATTCCATTTAAAATAGTATAAAAAAATATCAGGTACTTAGGAATCAGCCTTACAAGGGAAGTGAAAGACCTATACCAGGGAAACTTCAAAACACTTCAGAAAGAAATTGAAGAGGATCTAAAGAAATGGAAGAACATCCCATGCTCATGGATAGGTAGAATTAACATAGTCAAAATGACTATCCTACCCAAACTACTATATAG
The DNA here is from genome assembly GCF_024139225.1 of Suncus etruscus. NCBI lineage: Eukaryota > Metazoa > Chordata > Mammalia > Eulipotyphla > Soricidae > Suncus > Suncus etruscus. The sequence goes on along the minus strand of NC_064860.1, from coordinate 47,917,174 downwards.
ATTTAATGCAATCCCTATCTGAATTCAAACATCATTCTTTAAAGAATTAGAAGAATCAATCACAAAATTCATCTGGAACCACAATGGCCCAGGATAGCCAAACACATACGGAAAATCAAGAAGCTGGGTGGCATCTCCTTACCTAACTTGAAACTATACAATAAAGCCATAGTGATCAAAACAGCATGGTACTGGAACAGAGACAGGACCTCAGACCTGTCAGAACAGAATTCCCAGACATAAACCCCCAGATATACAGCCAACTAATATTTGATAAAAGAGGCAAGAACTTGAAATGGAACAAAGAAAGTCTATTCAACAAATGGTGTTGCTACAACTGGAAAACCACATGTACAAAAGTGAAAATTGACCCATACCTCATTCCTTATACAAAAGTCAACTCAAAATGGATCAAAGTCATTGAAATCAGACCCGAGTCTATAAAGTTTATCAAGAATAAAATAGGCAGAACACTCAAAGACCTATATATCAAGGAGGTCTTCGAAGATGGGGCACCAATGGCAAGAAATTTAGCATCAAACATAAACAAATGGGACTACATTTGTTTCTTCATGGCAAAAGAAACCCTAATTAACACAAGAAGACAGTTAAAAGAATGGGAAAAATCTTTTCACTCGACATATCAGATAAAGGGCTGATATCTAGAACATACAAAGTACTCAGAAAGCTGAGCCCCCCCATAACCAAACAAAGCCATAAAAAATGGGGAGATGAAATGAATAGACACTTCTCGAAGGAAGACAGAAGGATGGCCAGCAAACACATGAAAACATGCTAACATTCATTCATCATCAGGGAGATCCAAATCAGGACAACAATGAGATACCACCTTACACCAGTGAGGATGGCTCACATCAAAAATAATAAGAACAACCTCTGTTGGCGGGGATGCGGTATGAAAGGCACTCTCATCCACTGCTGGTGGCAATACCCCCTAGTGCAAAACCTATGGAGAACAGTCTGGAGAGTGCTCAAAGAACTCAGAATTGAGCTGCCATTTGACCAAGCAATTGCTCTTCTAGGTATATACCCCCAAGTTGGAAGGACATTCATTCCAAAATACATGTGCATCCCACTATTTATCGCAGCACTCAGTATAATAGCCAAGTCTTGGAACCAACCTATATGTCCAACAATAGATGAATGGATCATTAATTTGTGGTATTTATACACAATGAAATACAACATGGCAGTCAGAAATGATACAATCAGAGACTTTGCAGCAACATGGATGGACCTAGAACATATTATGTTAAACGAAGTAAGTCAGAAGACAAAAGATAAACACAGAATGATAGCACTATTCTGAAGCACCTAGAAAATACACCTTATATACAACTAATACTCAACAACAAATAACAGGGTATATCAGGGTAGAAACTCCAAACACGGTAATACTCAATGTATACTCAGGAGCAGTGCCCAAAATACATGAAAAAGGAACAACACAAACTCTTGACTACACATTATTCCACAAAAAAACCAGCAACAGTAGAAAGAGCAGCATAGAGAGAACAGGTATGTAATCAGCCTTCTACTACAAATGCCCATAATAATCCCTTAGGGATCTTATACAGGATCACAGGTAAAGTATACCATGGGAAATCACTGACTCCAAAGGAAACATCCCTTAACACTATGTTTTAATGCCTTAATCTTACTATATTTAAAATAACCTCTCAGCTTTTCTGTCCACAGGTGTTCCTGGATACAAAGGGTGGACAAACTAAGATGGCAGCTCGGGACTCAGTCACATGAGATACCATACTCAGCTTGCACTACGAGAATGTCCTGAGAAAACTCTTTAACATACACTTTATTTCTAGGGTTATACTTGTTTTAGGATTTGAAGCATGTGACCAGTCAGACCACATAGCATAACTGTGACGTGCAGATTTATACTGCAGGCCCTACTCATCGAACACATTCAAGCAAACTAGCATTCCCTTGCTATTTTCTCCTCTCTTCTCACTACTTTCTTTTTTCTTTTTCTTTTCTTTTCTTCTCTTATCCTTTTTCTTTTCTCTTCTCCCTTTCTTTCTAATGTATTTTCTCTTTTCTTCTTTCCTACCCCTTCCATATACTTTCCCCTTGCCCTCCCTTTGGAAATCCAACAATCCCTTCACTCCTCAATCCCATCCAGACCTCCCACCATATTGAAACTCTTCACCCTTAGTTCTTAATCCATTAGGCATCAAGACTTACCTCCTACCCCAACGAACCAGCACCCAGCACCCATGCGAAGAGACACCCAGTCAAACGCACACCTTGCCCCCCGCAAGAAAAGGCAACCAACTCCCCTGTGGACTCATGATGCACAGACCTCCTTACCAAATCCCCTACCATGGGCTGTTACCTGAAACTGGACTTAGCTCTAAAAGTATCCCCAATGCAATAACTCTTACAAGACCTCCCTGCCGCAAATCCTTTGCCAATCTCAAGAAGGCCAGGGGAGTGATGGAAAGGTGCCTGGGAACCCACACACAAGAAAATGCCAAAAGACAATGGGGAAACCTATACTTCCAACATAAGTATAAGACCGGTATTGCACCACCTCTTTACCTGCTTTTCCCCAAAAGTAAGGTAGTTTCATGCATCACATGGTTTCTTTAATTATTTTGTTAATTGATTTTTTAAAAATGTTTGTTCTATATATACATATGTGAGCACATATACTTTTATTCCTATTTTTATCTTGTTTGGATGTATGACCTGTTTCGGTTTTCTTCTCTGTCCACCCCGAAATGCACTGACAATATAAAGTAGCACCATCTCTCCCTGCAAAGGCACACTAAAAAAAAAAGGGGAAATCTTTTTTTTTTTTTTTTTTGGTTTTTGGGCCACACCCGGTAACGCTCAGGGGTTACTCCTGGCTATGTGCTCAGAAGTCGCTCCTGGCTTGGGGGAGCATATGGGACACCGGGGGATTGAACCGCAGTCCGTCCAAGGCTAGCACAGGCAAGGCAGGCACCTTACCTTTAGCGCCACCGCCCGGCCCCAAAAAAGGGGAAATCTTACACATAAAAAAGAGCTCTTATCTACTAGAGATAAGAACTCATACTTGTTTACAATACAGGGATATCTCCCACCTTGAAAATATGTCACACGGACCAAACTTAGACCTCAGGTGATTAGACACCATCCGTCCAGCCTTGAACCCTGGATCTCAGACAAAGAATCGAGACAGTTCTTCACAACAGCTACAGGAAACTAATCCCAGCCTGGACATCCTTAATACCGCTGGGCCACCAACAAATGCCAGCTCTAATATGATATCCTGACAACAAAGAAAATGGGAACAACTTGACCTAAGAACAGGTTATCCTACCTCACCAGCTAACGATAAGACAAAATCAGAAGACTTGTCACCCTTTGGTAGGTCCAAAAGCCAAGATCGCGATTTACAGATGACTGGCTGCTAGAACCATGACTGGACTGAATATATCTTGAGACCAATAAAAAAGCCCTAGTCTAGGGTTTGAACTATGACCCGCACAATAACCATGATCCCCAGTTCCAAAGGTCCGGCAGAGACAATCGCAATGGAATGGGGCTTCTGGAAACACAATGAAAGACACTATCCTAGGTTCCATCCTAGGATCAGTGCAAAGACCAAGTCCACCAACCACAGAAGATGGATTAAAATGACACTGAGGGAACAGAACTTCTAGAACCACAAAGAAAGACTTCATCATAAGTCCCACTCCTGGACCTTTGCAGATACTGAGATCTCTAGGTTCTGAGGTCTTATTTCATCACCCAGGATGGAGCAGAAGTTTTCCAAACACCACGAAAGCACCACCGGTAGAGTAAATGAACCTGAAAGGAGTCTATAGTTAATCTCGTGACAATATACACCAAGGGTGGAGAAACCCCATAGCGCTTAGGTCAAGTGAATTCCTTTTTGAATGACCCCAATATTTACTGTGCCAGTGCAGGAGGGAAAAAAAGGGCAAAAAGCACAAAACTTTTTTATCTCTTATATATTATTTTTCTTCAATTATTATTATTATTATTATTATTATTATTATTATTATTATTATTATTATTATTTACCTATCTACTTTTTGTTGATTTTTTTGTTCTGGTGTGGATATTGAAGTTGTTGTCCCCATTTATATATTTTTTTTCTTCTTTTCTTTTCTTTCTTTAGGTGCTCCGCCATGTTTTTTAACTCAAGACCTTGGCTTTTTTTGTGGTGCCTATTTGTTATCACTGGAGTGCTCACTGGATATTTGACACTTCTTTCTGTACTGTTGGGGTGTTTCACCTTCTTTTTCTCCTTCATCTCTCAATCCGACGATGAGAGTCTTGAGAAGGATTCTGCCCACTTTCGGCATGTTAGACTTTTACCCCAGTTTATTACTTTTATCTTCTTCAAATAAAACCACATAACTTGAACTATATAGTCCTTCCTCCCAGTTAGAGGGGGAAATAAGGGAGGCACCAAGACCAAGACTACTAAGTAGGAAGCTAAGTACAGAGGGGACCACAATTTCTTGCAGCCCTGGGGGTGAGGGAGGAGGATATGGGAGATAGGACGAACACGGAGGTGTAGGGAGGACAAATTGGTGATGGGAACCCCCCTGATTTTATGTAAATATGTACCTATAATATTATTGTCAACAATATGTAAACCACTATGATTAAAATAAAAATTATATTATTAAAAAAAGAATGATAAATTCATCAAGAATTATTGTAGGCTGCTGATTGTGATTTGTGTATGTGTGTGCATGCATGCATGCCACTATGATGTGTGATTCAATTACAATTACACATAACAGAAATGAAATATTCATTGTGGAATAAACTTGTTTTATTTATCAGAAAAAGGGGAAAATATTGTTGGGAGTCATAATTAAGCAATAGTCATCATCTTGAGGAAATATGAAAGGAGTCTTATTTATTTATTTATTTATTTATTTTGGTTTTTGGGTCACACCAGGCAGCACTCAGAGGTTACTCCTTTCTCTATGCTTAGAAATCGCCCCTGGCAGGCTCAGGGGACCCTATGGGATGCCGTAATTCAAACCACCGTCCTTCTGCATGCAAGGCAAATGCTTTACTTCCATGCTATCTTTCCGGTCCCGGAAGGAGTCTTTTTGCCTAAATAAGATCTGAGACTTTCCTAGAAACAACTCAAAAGATAAATTTGATCCATTTGGATTTTACCTTCGTACATGATGTTAACTGGGGGTCTATGTTCGCTTTTTGCAAGTGGCTAACCAGTTCTGCCAGCACCACTTGTTGAAGAGGTTTTCCCTGCTCCACTTAGGATTTTATGCTTCTTTGTCAAAAATTAGGAGATTGTATGTCTGGGGAACATTGTCTGAGAACTCAAGCCTATTCCACTTATCTGAGGGTCTGTGTTTATTCCAATACCATGCTGTTTTGATAACTATTGCTTTGTAGTACAGTTTAAAGTTGGGGAAAGTAATGCCCCTCATTTTCTTTTTCCCTAGGAGTCATTTAGCTATTCGAGGGTGTTTATTGTTCCAGATAAGTTTCATAAGTGTTTGATCCACTTCTTTGAAGAATGTCATGGGTATTTTTAAGGGGATCACATTAAATCTGTATAATGCTTTGAGGAGTATTGCCATTTTAATGATGTTAATCCTGCCAATCCATGAGCAGGGTATGTGTTTCCATTTCCGTGTGTCCTCTCTTATTTCTTGGAGCAGGGATTTATAGTTTTCTTTGTATAGGTCCTTCACGTCTTTGGTCAAGTTGACTCCAAGGTATTTGAGTTTGTGTGGCACTAATGTGAATGGGATTGCCTTCTTGACGTCCATCTCTTCCCTATCATTATTTGTGTATGAAAAAGCCATTGATTTCTGTGTGTTAATTTTGTAGCCTGCCACCTTGCTGTATGAGTCTATTGTTTCTAGAAGCTTTTTGGTAGAGTCTTAGGGTTTTCTAAGTAGAGTATCATGTCATCTGCAAACAATGAGAGCTTGACTTCTTCCTTTCCTATCTGGATTCCTTTGATATAGTTTTCTTGCCTGATCGCTATAGCAAGAAATTCCAGTACTATGTTGAAGAGGAGTGGTGAGAGCGGACAGCCTTGTCTTGCACCCAAATTTAGAGGAAAGGCTTTTACTTTTTCTCCATTGAGGATAATATTTGCCATTGGCTTGTGGTAGATGGCTTCAACTAGATTGAGAAAGGTTCCTTTCATTCTCATCTTGCTGAGAGTTTTGATCAAGAATGGGTGTTGGACCTTATCAAATGCTTTCTCTGCGTCTATTGATATCAGACATGATACCATAATGTATATAGAACAACACGTCGGTAAAACACTCCATGATATTGAGACTAAAGGCATCTTCAAGGAGAAAACTGCACTTTCCAAACAAGTGGAAGCAGAGATCAACAGATGTGAATACATTAATCTGAGAAGCTTCTGCACCTCAATAGAAATAGTGCCCAGGATACAAGAGCCACCCACCATGTGGGAGAAACTATTCACCCAACACCCATCTGATAAAGGGCTAATATCCAAAATATACAGGGCACTGACAGAACTTTACAAGATAAAAACATCTAATCCTATCAAAAAATGGGGAGAAGAAATGAATAGACACTTTGATAAAAATACAAATGTCCAAAAGGCACATGAAAAAATGCTCCTCATCACTAATCATCAGGGAGATGCAAATCAAAACAATGATGAGATACCATCTCACACCACAGAGATTGGCATACATCACAAAGAATGAGAACAATCAGTGCTGGTGGTAATGTGGTGAGAAAGGAACTCTTATCCACTGCTGGTGGGAATGCCCTCTAGTCCAACCTCTATGGAAAGCAATATGGAGATTCCTCCAAAATCTGGAAATTGAGCTCCCATTCAACCCAGCTATTTCACTCCTAGGGATATACCCTAAGAACACAAGAATACAACACAAAAACCCCTTCCTCACACCTATATTTATTGCAGCACTATTCACAGTAACCAGGCTCTGGAAACAACCAAGCTGCTCTTCAACTCACAAATGGCTAAAGAAACTGTGGTACATATACACAATGGAATATTATGCAGCCATCAGGAAAGATGAAGTCATGAAATTTTCCTATACTTGGATGTACATGGAATCTATCATGCTGAGTGAAATAAGTCAGAGGGAGAGAGATACACACAGAATAGTCTCACTCATCTACGGGTTTTAAGAAAAATAAAAGTCACTTTTGCAACAATACTCAGAGACAATGAGAGGAGGACTGGAACTTCCAGCTCACTTCATGAAGCTCACCATAAAGAGTGGTGAGTGCAGTTATAGAAATAACTACACAGAGAACTTCCATAATCTTGTGAATGAATGAGGGATCTGGAAAGCCTGTCTGGAGTATAGGTGGGGTTGGGGTGGGATAGAGGGAGATTTGGGAAATTGGTGGTGGGAATGTTGCACTGGTGAAGGGGGTGTTCTTTACATGACTGAAACCTAATCGCAATCATATTTGTAATCAAGATGTTTAAATAAAGAAAAAATAAAATAAAATGTTTTCAAGCTAAAATAAAAAAGAAAAAAGAAATTGCTCCTGATTTGGGGGACCATATGAGATGCTGGGGAATCTAACCATAGTCTGTCCTAGGCTAGCATGGGTAAGAAGACTCCTTACCACTTGTGCCACTGCTCTGGCCCTTTTTTTAAATTAATTTTATAAATAAATTACTTAATTGAATTATGAAAAAAAAAACAAAAGATGAATTTGGTTCTGAACACACTGTTGAGAGACTGAACTGTCATTTATAGTCAATAGATATTGGAACTTGCTTAAAAATATAAAAAGAATAAAAAGGAGATAAAGACCTTTATAAATGGAAAATAATTGGTATGTGAAATATGAGACAAGAGTTTATTTTCATTTTTAGTATTTCACTGGCAAGTTTGCCTTAAGATGCTTTTTACATTATACTCAGAGAGCTGCGATAACTTTAGCTCTAAGTTAGATATTTAGATTTATTAGTGATCTGTTTGGGCTATCCCTTCTTTCTAAGCCTTTTAAAAATTAATCTTGTCTCCTATAAGAATTATGGTCAAGTAACATAATATGCATTTACCACATTAATTGATTTTATATAAATTAGGCAGAAAAGCAATATTCCAACTTAAAACATGCAGGGATAAAAATTTATATATTTAGAGTTTGGTCAAATGAATTGCCCATTCGTGGTATAATATTGGGATTTAGTGGAGAGTCTTGAGAAATTTTTTCTCAAGTTTCAGCTCAGACAGACAATGGATTTCAACCATTAATATTGGACAAGGTCATAGATGGCAAAGTCATCTGTGAAAGACTACTGAAAGGTTCTGCAAATTGTTGTGCTTGTATAATTTGAAGGGATTGTGGGAAAACATCTAGTTCGAAACTCTCAAAGTGCTTTGGCTTACTATTCCCTTTTCCAAAAAAAAAAAAAAAAAAAAAGAAAGAAAGAAAGAAAGAAAGAAAGAAAGAAAGAACGAAAAGAAAAGTCACCCAGTGATTTCCCACAGGAAATCTCCCCTCTATAATTAGCCAAGAAGAAAATGTCCTCCCAATTGCTACCAAGGTGCTATTAGTAAGTGATGGCCCCTGTAATGTAATCTAAATTTGCGATGTCCATTATATTAATTATTCATGTTTTAATGAATTAGCATTAAAAATTCAGTTCCTTAGTCACTTTAGCTAGCCTCTAAGTCAGTGGTCCTCAAACTATGACCCATGGGCCACATATTGTATTTGTATCTGTTTTGTTTCTTCATTACAAAATAAGATATATGCAGTGTGCATAAGAATTCGTTCATAAGTTTTGTTTTTACTATAGTTAAACCCTCCAATGGTCTGAGGGACAGTGAAATGGCCCCCTGTTTATAAAGTTTGAGGACCCCTGCTCTAAGTACTTCAAAGACACATGCATGTAGTTAGTGTTCATGATGTTGGGTAGCACCTAGACAGAACATTTCTACCTTCATTTAAAAGGGCTGTGAGGTTATTATAATCTAGATAGCACCAAAATATCTGGTTCCCTTTCTTTGGAAATAAATAAAATAAATCAAAATCTTGATAGGGATTTTTCTCTCTCCTCTTGTCCCTCAGGAAGCTGTCTCAACTGTATCTTTAAAACAAATCTCAGATCTGCCCTTTTCCGTTTGGTTTTTTTTTTTTAATTTTTTGGGCCACACCCATTTGATGCTCAGGGGTTACTCCTGGCTAAGTGCTCAGAAATTGCCCCTGGCTTGGGGGGATCATATGGGACGCTGGGGGATCGAACTGCGGTCCTTTCTTGATTAGCACTTGCAAGGCAGACACCTTACCTCTCGCGCCACCTCTCTGGCCCTTTTCCCTTTTTCAATGCTACCCTATGAATCTGAGCAGATATAATCTTTCATCTTTTAAAATATGTAATTTTTCATTAAAGTCATTACCATTTACAGAACTGTGCATAATTATATTTGTCTCTCATCTTTACAAGTGCATCAGTCTGTTCCTATTTATGAGTGGTCTTCACTGATGGCCAGGTATATAGAATTAATCCTCAGGTTCTAAAGCCAGGACACTGGAGAGATGCAGGTCTGGAAGCAAACGTCCATCTAGGAAGTAATACACACACACACACACACTCACACACACACATGCACACACGCGTGCACATGCACATACATGCACAACGAGGGAGGAATGGATTCAGAAATTAATCTAGCATGTAAGCCTTCAGCCCCTAAGAAGCAGAAAGCTCCATGGAAGTCCAGAAATGCAAGAGAGCATTTTCCTGAAAATCCAAGTATTAGGAAGAAACAGACACACTTGGAGGTGGGATTAGGTGGTCTAAACACCAATCCAAGGTGCTACACTTAAAGATGTTTCCAACCAATGAGTAACAAGGTATCTACTGAGTGGGATGGGAGCCAATTAATCCCACAAACAAATTAATCCCACAGCCAGGCCAGTCTTTTAAAATCATAAGTCAAGCTGTAACAATGCTCACAAACACAATCACATGTTCGAACTCTTTTCTCAAATGAGACAAACTAAGCCATGAAAAATTATGGCTACACCAGCCCATGCAGCACAAAGCTAGCCATCTCAGGAGAGGGTGACTAAGTCCCAGTCTGCTGAAGCCATGCCTGCTGCCTTCATCACCCAGAATCACCATTTCCCTGATGGCCTTGCCTCATCACTATGATTCCCTGAGGGCATGCTGACCTGACCACACTTGGGGTTCACTGGTTGTTGGGTTGATATCATCAGAGCTTTTTTGGAACTGTGTGGGCACTCCCCCCCCCAAACCCCCATAATTTTTTTCCCAGGAAAGTCTGGCAGCTGTAACCATGCCCACAAACTCAGTCACCATGTTTGAACCTGGCCTTATTTCTGAAGGCTCTGCAGCTGAGTATATGCCCTAAAATTCAAAGTATCGTAGCTTTGAATTTCTGAACAACTTCATTTATTTTGTATTGTCAATTCTAAAGGAACACATCAATTTAATAGACTGTATATATAACAAAAAGAACTTAAGAATCCTCTGACATTGTATTAATGACTTCATTGGTGATACAATAATTTTCACAAATGAACTTGCTACTGTACTTTTTTTTCTTTCTTTTTTCTCTTCTCTGCCATTTTATTAATTTTTTATTTTCACTTTTTCAATAGCTGCTTAAACTTATCTGGAAACAAATGTATTATGATAAAAAATATCAAGTATGTGATACATTTTCTTTAAAGAAATAAAATAAAAATATTAAAAATATAAGTCAAGTATAAGTTTATGAAGAAAAAGAATGTAAAAGAAGAGTTCCTGGGAGACAGTGGCATTTCCTCTTTGTAACAAAGGTGGAATAAACACAGCACAGGCAAAGAACTTGCCTGTGGCAGAATTGTTGACAATCTAAATGAATGATCTGGCAGCAAAGTCTATAAGCTTGCAGCTGCAGCTACCTTGCTGAATGCTGTGAAACTGTAAAGGGTATTTGTTATTGGGCTTCTTTATTTTGATGAAGAGAAGACATCTTCACATTACTGTCTAATCTGCTTGTTTGTCAGGATTTTGCACCATCAGTTTTGAGTGTAACCAATTCCTGCGTGGGCTCTGGTTGAAGCCCTCTTAATCCTTTTACTCTGGAGATGTCAAGTGTCAGGCAGAGCTTTGACATGATTTATAATGAAAAGATTACCTTCTCTCCCCAAGACATAGTGTCGTTGCTGTAGAGTTTGAGAGCAATAGTTTTGCAGTTTGGGGGTTTGAAGCAAAGTTTAAAATAATTTGCTTTTTAGAGGGCAAAGATAGTATAGTGAGGAGCAATTTGCCTTGCATGCAGCTGTCCTGGGTTTGATCCCCGGCATCACATAGGGTCCTCTGAGCCTGCCAGGATTGATTTCTGAGCATAGAGCCAGAGTGCCACCAGGTGTGGCCCAACTTCACCCCCCAAAATTCAGTTTTAAGGACTTTGGGGGCCAGAGGTACAATACAACAGGTAAGTTGTTTGTCTTGCACACAGCCTACCTAGGTTAAATCCTCACCACATCATGTGGTTGTCTGAATATATAAGGAGTCATTCTGGAGTGCAGTACTGGAGGAAACCCTGGGCACTGTAGGGTGTGACTCCCCCCAACCCCACTCCCTCCCCAAAAAACTAAATGCAAAGAAATAAAAATTAGATCTTTGAAGGCATATTGACAAGAATTGAAAGATTGATAACTGAAGATGAATAGGAAGTCAGTAATAATAGTCGTTTAATAAAGATAAAGACCATCTCTGTTATAAACATATCCAGAATTATTCCGTTGTTGACCACAGTGTCCCTCTTTGACACTATACAGCCTCTCTTTCTCTGCTTCAACACTCTGCATCATGAGCTTTAACAAAATACTATTTTACTTTTGTTGCATTCTGTGGGGCTGTGGAAATACCTGTGGAGATCTCCCTGCACAGCAAATATTTAGGATAGGCTGAAGACCTCTTCTGTCTCTCCAGAAACAATCTCATCCCCTTTTGGACTCTGAGGGGCAGCACTGAGACAGCCATGACATCAGCTGCTTAACAACGGAGATTTCAACTTGAATAATTTTCTTCAGCTAAAGCAAGTGATATTCAAATCCTCAGCCCTACAAACATTCCCTGCTATAAAATCCTTTAAAATTTCTTCTTAGTTGTGACTAGTAAATGTTTATTAATTTTCATATTATTAGAGATGAATACTTTGTTTCTAATTTTACCAGGGAGCAACTCAATTGCTAAGAGAGTGTAGTAACTTTTCTAATTAAGGTCATAGAGCTAGATAAGGAAATCCCTTATTAATCAGTAGGTAAAGGAATAAATTATGGAGTCAAATTGAATTTAAAATTCCAATTATGTCACTGTCTAGCTGTTTTAGACTTAGAAAGATATTCAAACACTTTGAGTCTGTGTTTTCTCATCTATAAAGAAGGATAATAAAAGCTAGGATTGTTGGTTGTAGCCAGTTCACAGATATATATATATATTAAGTCACTTAAAGGAACATATTAGTTATTTATTGTAGAATTATAGGTAAATCTTGAAATTCTTGCTGCAAATAAAAAATTTTATTTTTGGTTATACCTGATGACTCTCAGGGATTACTCCTGGCTATACGCTCAGAAATGGCTCCTAGCTTGGGGGACCATATGGGGCATGGGGATCGAACATGGTCTGTCCTGGGTCAACAGCATGCAAAGCAAACACCCTACCATTGTGCCATTGCTCCAGCCCAGAATTTTTTTTTTTAATTTCACTGTTTTAGGCCAGAAATATGGGTACAGCTTAATTGACTACCTCTACTTTTTGGTAACAAGGAAGCATGATATATAGACCAGAGTGATAGAAAAGGGGTTAAACACCCACTTTCTCTGAATGATGTTACCTCAGTTTAAATCCTGAGACAGATATGATGCTCCAAGCAGAGTAAGCCATGAGCACAGCTGGGCATAATCCCAAATCACCTTCATCTGTACCCCATTTGATAGAATTAAGTATTTGGGGGTTGGAGATATAGTACTACAGTGTATAAGACACTCACCTTGCAAGTAATTTATTCCAATTTGAATCCTGGTATCTTATGTAATCAATACCCAAGAACTGCCAGGAGTTATTCCTGAACACAGAGTCAGACCCCCAAACAAACAAACAGACAAACAGAAACATAATATATCATGCCAAATGCCATGATCTGGGCATAAGAAGGAGGTAGAAGAATTGGGGACAATGTTAAAGGATGTATATCATCTTTTCAGCATTACACAATATATCACACAAGTATTACACAATGAGTATTACACAATGTTTGGTTGGGATTCAGTGCCTAGTCAATTTTTTTTTTGTTTTGTTTTTGGCTACACCAAGTGTTGATCAGGGGTTATCCTGGCTCTGCACTCAGGAATTACTCCTGGTGATCTCAGGGAAACCATAGAGGATGCCGGAGATTGAACCCAGCTTGGCTGTATGGAAGGCAAATGCCCAACTCACTGTACTATCTCTCCAGCCCCATGCCTAGTCAGTTTGTAAAGATACCTAGATAGCTATCTTTTTAATCCCATGTTCATATTTAGCTTCTGTTGCCATCATGACCCCAGTGAAATCTTTTATCAGTGACTTAGACGATGATATGAAACACATCTATTTTGATTATACTGTGTAGAAGCTTCTGAGTGTAACCCAAAGTCTTATATCATAAATATCCATTGGAGTTACTATATTGGCTAATACAGCAAGGCTCAATTTAGAAGTAAAAATTAGATCTAGGAGTCCTAATTTTATTGTTGTTGTTGTTATATTATTATTCTGTTTTGATTTTGGTTTTGGGCTATAATTAACAGTTCTCAGGACCTAGTCCTGGCTCTGTGCTCAGGGATCACTTCTGATGATGGTCAGGGGACCATATGGAATGCCTGAGACTTAACCTTCATTAGCTGCATGCAAAGAAAATGCTCTACCCTCTGTACTATCACTTAGGTTTTAAGGAATCCTAGTAGTTTTATTGGCACCGCAAAAGAGTGTGTAACCCACTGGTAGAGAGTGAGGAATAAAGAATGTGGGTGGTATAGCAGAATCAAATGTTCTTTCAGAAAACATATGTTTTAAATATTGCAGCAAATATTTGTAACAAAGGATCATGGCAATGACTCCTTAGAGGACCATACCTTGACTCTTGTCTTATCTAACTCTTCCTTCTGGAACTGAAGGCGGTGCCACTTCATGACCTGAGATGAGTCAGTCTGAATAAAGCTATCAACATGGCATAGCAGGACTCAAGAGCAACGAATATGGATGTGGTGGTTAATTTGTTTCATCAACTTGACTAGGATTAGGGATGACTGAGAGCTGATGAAACATTATATCTAGGTGGCCCTGGGAGAGTGTTACCAGAAGAGATTAGCATTTCAATCTATAGACTGAGTAAGGGATATTGTCCTCAGCAATGCATGTATGTAATTCAATCCATGGATGATGTAAGTAGCACAAAGAAAATAGATTGAACTGGAGAGATGGTACATAACTTGATGTGTATGCAGCCAACCTTGGTTTAATTCTTTTTTTTGGGTGGGGTTTGGTTTTTGGGTCACACCCAGCAATGCTCAGGGGTTACTCCTGGCTCTGTGCTCAGATTTCGCTCCTGGCAGGCTCAGGGGACCATATGGAATGCTGGGATTTGAACCACCACCCTTCTGCATGCAAGGCAAAAGCCTTACCTCCATGCTATCTCTCCGGCCCCTGGTTTAATTCTTAGTATCGCATGGTTCTCCAAATATTTCTGGGTATAGCCATGAAAGCTTCTGAGTACCTCTGTTGGGATACTGGGACCCTAGCAGCACTGCATACAGCCTGAGCCCTCACAATGCACCTCTGGCCTGATTGGCTGAGAATCACTGGAAGTGCTCTTCCTAGCTTTTTATGAATTGTGTATGTTCTATTATTTCTGTTTCTTTGGAGAACCTGATTACAGTGAGTTCATGGAAAAGTCATCAAGCCACTGAATTAATCAATTCTACTGTGCATTGAGTTTAGTCCTTTGTTTCTTAGTTCTTTGATCTCCAATGTTGGCTACTTGCTGTTAAAATCATCATAGTTATGAAACTCTCTACTTGAAGATAGTGGCCCTGCAGGTAGAAGAATTTTCTGTGTAGTGAGTTATTTCAAAAGGGCCATTCAGGTTGCATCCAAATCTCTTGCCCAAGGGTCAGAGAAATAGTATAGTGGTTTAAGTCACTTGCCTTTCACTCTGTTGACTTTGGTCCATCCCCAGCACTGTGTATGATTCTTGAGCACTATAAGGAGTAATTTCTGAGAAGACAGGAGAAAGTCTTAAACACAGCTATCTGTGACCCCCAAACAAACCAATTTAAAAAATAAAACCATTTCTCTTGCTCACTATTGGTTTCATTATTTTTTATTTTTTTAATACTTTTTATTTTTACCATCATGGATTAAAATTCTCTCACATCAATATTTTAGGTACATAGTGACATTGAATCAGGGGCATTCCCACCAACAATGTTGTCCTTCCACCCCTGTTCCCAGCATGCATCCCATATCCCCCTCCGTTGTCCCCCGGGCTGCTAGTTAAGTGGTCCCCTCAGTGTCTAGCTTGTTGTAGATTGGGTATCGTTTCTCTTGCCTTTGGCTTTGGATTTAGTAAAAGTTTTCATTTCATCTACATAAATGCTTGTGAACATTTATGTGGATTAAATATAAGTATAAATATAAGATATAATATATAAAATATATCCATAAAATTCCATTTACATTCCTGTCCTCCCACCCCTGTGCCTAACATAGATGCATATTTATTTTTCAATGAGTCTCAAACCTGTGTCCTTGAAGATTTTGTTATTCAAAGGGAGGTTCCTGGACCAGTGGTACCAGCATTAAAGGAGAAATTAGGAGCAGGATCACTGAATGAAACCATTTTGGACCTGAAAAAATGCAAATAGATCATAAATCACAAAGCTAAGACAAGAACAGAACAACTGAACAAGTCTGATCAGGTTGTATGAATCAGAACTGGGCCGGAAGAAACAATTAAAGCAAATGTCTGGATGGAACTTGAAACAAATTGTATTAATCACTCATTGTACCAAGCATTATATATATATTAGCAATCATTGTTAAACGTTCATATGTTCAATGAAAAATGTTCCCTAAGAAGCAATGTAGCATGTGAATGGGGCAAGAGTGATAGTACAGTTGCCTTGCATGTGACAGATAACGGTTAGATCCCCTGTACTCAACATGTTTCTCCAAGCTTGCGAAGAGCTAGAAATAAGCCAGGAGCACTGCTAGATATGGCTCCCCCCCCAAAAGAAACTCTATGCTAATTGCACTCAGGGCTCAATCTCTCAGCAACTTCCAGGTAGAGTGTGTGTGTAAATAAAGGAAGACCTCCCTCATACTTCTCCATTGCAGTCCATTTTCTGATTAGATTTCTGTAAACATCACTACTCCAGATGGTTGTTTTACTTTTTCTACCATATGTGAAACCTCACATATGGGTTCCTGAAAGTGCTCAGGGAAGTCCTAATGGTACTGGGTACCACCTCAAAGGATGTGCTTCAGCCCTTTGGGTTATCTCTCATGATCCCCAGATGATTATTTAAAAACTACAAATATTTTACTCCCCTACATAAGATTTTTACTCCCCTACATAAGATTTTTTCTTTTTTCCTTACAGAAATATTCTTAAGTGGCTAGAGCTATAGAACATTAGGTATGGTGCCACACCCCACTCAGGAAGAGCACACACCAAAATGTAGTGCTCTCCTGAAAAGGAATTATTTGCCAAAAAGGCCCGCTTAGAGCAGTCAAAATCACTTGACCCTTTGCGTGGAGGGTTTGGCAATAATCCTAAATATGTGGCTGTAACTATCTCTCTCTTTATTTTAAACCTTTATTAGAAATCAGGCCTTAGTAATTTCTTCCTACAACAGAGGACAGCAATCAATTCAGCCAAAAGTCTCCCATTTAACTGCTCCCTGTAATTTTTCCTACTTTGGCACCTAAACCAAGGTTTTTCCATAAACTTAGCTCAAAACAAAGTAATTTTCACTTTTCCCCCCCGAAACTCTGAAACATTCCTCTCTTCCAACTTCCCTGTTAATTACAAGCTCCCTTTTCACCTTCAGCATCAGCTCTTCATATGCTAATCTAGCCAGGGTCTTTCCTTTCTCTCCCAGTTTCTTTGATGTCTAGAATTTGCACCCGCTTTTCCCTGCCTCTACCTTTTAAAAGCTGCCAGCTTAAAAAATAAAATTGTCTCTCGTTCCTTGTAAACGTGAGTCCCCATACTATCTGTGTGGTTTCATTCATTTCTACAATATATTTTCCGTCATTAGCCATTCCGCGTGCCCACCTTTTCCCGTGGAATTTTTCCTGAACTCCACGAAGGATTTGTTTGCAGGTGCTGTAGACTGCAAACAAAATTTGGTTAACAGCAGTATGGTGTTTACCTTGTATGCAACTGACCTGGGTTTGAATGGTGCCTCAGACCTGGCCAGGAGTGATTCCTGAGTGCAGGTCTAGGAGTGAAATATAAACTTTAAAATAGGAGCCAGAGTGATATTACCATGAGTAGGGCACTGACCTGCACACAACTTACCTGGGTTTGCTTTTTGACATCCCATATGGTTCTCCAGGCATTGTCAGGAGTTAATTATTGAATGCAAAGCCAAGAGTAACTCCTGAGTATTACTGTTGTGACCCCTCCGAATATTCTCTTGGTATTCACTCAGGAAAATCTGTGATTTCTATTTAAATATTGCTGTCACAATGAAAACACACATTATGTGTGTGTGTGTGTGTGTGTGTGTGTGTATGTGTGTGTGTAGCAGAGAACAGTCTAATCATGTAGATGGTAGTTAAGTCTTTGTTGTGAGGTTTATACAGATGATGCTTTTCTCCCCAATTTTAAGAGCATTATAAAGTAATGGTAAATCAATAATATTTTAATTCAATAAATAAGGAAAACTCTTCAGGTTCTTCAATGTCTTTCCCATATTCCCATCCCAATGCTTATGGTCTCCTGCTGGGAGGCACCAAGTAATTGCTTGTGATTGCCTTCTTTTTCTTATTACAAATTTTAATTATTATTAATTAGGTTATATGTTTACAATAGTATTGATACTAATTATTTTGGTGTATACAGTTACTTACCACATCACTTCAGAATTATCCACCAATATCCTTATGTAATTTTCAGCCCACCTCATAATTATGCCTCCCACTCTCCCCTGATTGGTCATCTCAGTTTTGTAACCCGGGTCTGTGGTTTGATATCATTTGATATTGTGATTCCCTGATCTTGTTTCTCAATATGCCAGTGAGCAGCCCTTTCACAGACTCAGATGGCTGATTGAAAAATCAGCCATTTCTCCACCTGGAACCCAGCCTGGCTCTTTTTTGCTCTCTGCTCTTCCCCGCAGAGTGAATCTGAGAACCTCCTTTGCTCCAAGGGAGAGTTTGTCTGGATTAGAAACCTGACACTCTCCTGAGCCCAGGAGTGTTTGAAATCACACACAGGAAAGGGCTGGTGTGTGTCAACCTGCCCAAACGACAGAATGTGTGTGAGGACATCTCTAATTACAGCACCTCAGGAAGCATCACCCCAAAGCACGACTGCTATGAACTGCTGCACATCCTCGGGTTAATCCAGGCACGAAGGCAAGATGGTCTTTCTGCGTGGACCATCTCCTGATGTGACACTTCCTGCAGTTTCTTTGGGCCTTAATGACACCCTGAGCAGCTCCTGTGAGGTTCATAGGTCTGCTTTGTCTCCCACTAGATACATGACTATGAGTTACCAGCTCTACATAAGCCAAAGAGATAGTCCAGGGGCTAAAGCTCTTGCTTTGGTTGCAGCCAACCCTAGTTCAGTCCCCAAGATGACATGGTCTCCCAGGAGTGAAAGACCCAAAGTAGCTCCCTAAAGTGTGGTCCAGTCCCTTTCTCTCACATTGCCAGGTTTTCTCTGTTAAACTCTAGGTTGCTCTGAAGTGCCATACTGTAAAATTAGTAGTGATCAAGGAGGATTTCAGGAAGTATCTGTTTTCTGGAGAGAAGAAAAGGAATGGTCTGGACAGCTTCCAAATGTGCTGGTAGCCATCTGATTTCCACCCTATGCAATCTGACTTATAGGTGAAACTCAATTGCTGATTGGCCTTGGGACCTTTCTCCATATTTAAAAATTTCCCAAATGGGGCCACCCTGGAAGTGAGGGCCTGAATCACTCAGGGGAGATCTTGACTTGATACTGTTTGGCGTTGCTGGGGGACCACCAGGGCCATACCAAGTGGTGTTGGAGGGGACCATATTATGTTGGGATTCAAAGCCTATGCTCTTGCACTTGACTTATTTCACCAATCTTTGTTAGGGTCTCTAGGACCCAAATATGGCCAGTAGCCTTTGCCATGGAGGATTTTATATTTCAGGGTGGAATTTTTATTTGAATTTTCTCAATATTCTTACAGGGATTTCCCTTCTCTTTTAACTCTTCTCTTTGCCATGCCATTAATAACAGGTGGCTTTGATTCTTAGACTCTCTCATGTTCTGAATTAAAAACCAAGATGATAGGGATGAGGTATATGGGCCTGATGAGGAGCTTCATTTTAGTTCTTGAGTCATCCCTGTAAATTAATTGCATCAGAAAGGTTGAATTTCTGAGCAAAATGAGCATTGAAGTTCTATGGGTCCTTGAGGAAGAGACCTTGACTCTTTAGGGAAGAAGTAGGGTAGATATTGAAGATGTTAGATATGTTAGGAATAAAAAATACAGAGAGAAGTAAAGGGGCCTGAAACCACATGATAATTAATTTCAGGAAAAATGTATTAGAAGTTTTCTTGGAGGGGCATTCTTTTTTATTTTTAATTATAAGAACAATGATGCAAAGAAAGAGGACAAGGCAAAGTTACAGTGGAAGGACAATCACCCATAAAGAGAGTTCTCAGAAGAAATCCCCATGCTGATGCCTAAATTTTGAACTTATAGTCTAAGAATATTAAGAAAAATAAAACAGAACCCATGTACAATTACTTTGTCCACAAGTCCCCAGATTGTAGTACATTATAACATTTCTTAGCAGTACACAAAGCAGTCTAAGGCATGAAATTTATGTGACTCCTTAAACATTGAAGGCATAGTATTTTTTTTTTTACATTTTCATGCACATGCATATTAGTTTAAGTTAACATCAAAAGTTTAAGTGGTTTTTTTTTAAAGATTCAAAGGAGCACAGTAAAAACAGTGTTAGAATCACCTGGAAGCAATCCTCTACCAGGGAAGACCCTACCACTGCTCTGACATCGACCTACTCAAAAGAGACTTTCCTTAACACTGAGAAGACTTAACAACAACAATGACCTGCTTACTGGAATGGGCTTTCTGTATTGCCCCTTAATTGTGAGGTGAAACTATAGAGGATACTCCAATCCAACCTGACTTCAATGTAGGATGTGCAGATTCCAGGATCTTTAATACAGAAACCTGATGCCAACAATAGAGACTGCATGAAAAATAAAACTGTATTGGCACTGCAGACAATGACTTGGATTGAACAAACTAGTTTGCCTGGAGCCTAGAGTTGGTCTTATGCCAGGAAACTTCAGGGGTAGGGTCTCCTTGTATTTAGGCCAAGGCTTTTCCTTTCCATGTCCCCCATACTTTGGTGAGCCTATGCAAACAATATTTGCCACTCTAACACAGTCTTTACTGTGCTCCTTTGACTCTAACCCTTAAAAAAAAACCTCTTAAACTTTTGATGTTAACTTAAACCAATATGCGTGTGCATGAAAATATAAAAAAAATGCCATGCCTTCAATGTTTAAGGATTAACATAAATTTCATGGCTTTAGATTGCTTTGTGTACTGCTAAGAAATGTTATAATGTACTACAATCTGGGGACTTTTTGACAAAGTAATTGTACATGGGTTCTGCTTTATTTTTCTTAATGTTCTTTGACTGTAAGTTCAATATTTAGGTGTCATCAAGGGGATTTCTTCTGAGAACTCTGTTTATGGGTGATTGTCCTTCCACTATAACTTTACCTTGTTCTCTTTGCAACATTGTTCTCATAATTAAAAATAAAATTTTTTTAAAAAAGCTGGTAAGTGGAAGAAAGAAACAAAACAGTATGCATAGACCATTTCTATTCGGCAACTATAGGCATAAATATCTGTGTGAGTGAAAAGATGTATGTGTGTGTGTGCTTGAATTCTGAATGGATATACATCAAATTGTTTGCAAGGTTAGAAATGATTTTCATTTTCACTTTCCAAAGGGTTAAGAAAGGTTTTTCACTTTCTTTTATACTTTTATTTGTTCTGCATTTTTTTATCTTGAGCATGAAAATGCCAACTGAAAATTGGAAATTCTGTTAGCCAACTAAAAAAATGCTTTTCTTTTTTTTTTTATCTTTATTTAAACACCGTGATTACAAACATGATTATAGTTGTATGATTACAGTCATGTAAAGAGCACCCCCCTTCACCGGTAAAAATGCTTTTCTTAAGGGATACTTGTGTATATGAACATTCAAAAACCAAAGAACTTACCCCAGAGTAAGAAAGCCACAGAAAACCTTTGACAAATCATCCTACTTCAGAGATGTATACCTGGAAAACAGAATATCTAAAACAAACACACAAACACACAATTAACACCTATACCAACTGTTTGTGAAATATATACAAGAAAAAAGAGTGAAAATTAGAAGTCTTTATATTAAATTTTATGTTGTGTTATTGTAGTATTAGAAGTATATCACATTAAAGTTTACTTAAAAGGAAAAAATTGTCCCATACACTTGCTTTTATATGGTTAAAATATTTTTATATGGTAAAATATTTTGTTTATCATGAAACCCACTTTTTTGTTTGTTTGTTTGTTGCACCACACCCAGCAGCACTCTGGCATTATCCTGGCTCTATGCTCAGAAATTGCCCTGGCAGGCTCAGGGGACCATATTAGAGGTCAGGAATTGAACCCAAGTCCATCCCAAGTCACCGTGAGCAAGGCAAACAACCCTACTACTATGCTATCACTCCGGCCCCCAAATCCACTATTTTTAATTTAAATAAAAGTGTTCATTATATTGGTTTAAAAAACAGTGTTAGAGTGGCTAATATTGTTTGCATAGGCTCACCAAAATATGAGGGACATGGAAAGGAAAAGCCTTAGCCTAAATACATGGAGACCCTACCCCTAAAGTTTCCTGGCATAAGACCAACTCTAGGCTCCAGGCAAACTAGTTTGTTCAATCCAAGTCATTGTCTGCAGTGCCAATACAGTTTTATTTTTCACGCAGTCTCTATTGTTGGCATCAGGTTTTTGTATTAAAGATCCTGAAATCTGCATATCCTACATTGAAGTCAGGCTGGTGTGGAGCATCCTCTAGTTTCACCTCACAATTAAAGGGCAATGCAGAAAGCCCATTCCAGTAAGCAGGTCATTGTTGTTGTTAAGTCTTCTCAGTGTTAAGGGGAGTCTCTTTTGAGTAGAAGCAGTAGGGTCTTCCCTGGTAGAGGATTGCTTCCAAGTGATGTTATAACCAACCTTGGATGTTTTGTAGATGGCTTCCCTAGATCAGGGGTGAATGGAGAATGCCCATTCTTCTGAGGCCTGTGCCAGGTCATTATGTCAATGTTAAGGGCGTAAGGTCCCATTGCACTACAAGATTTGTGTGTTCCCATCTTTATTAGATAAGAACTTATTTGTATGTATAGTATTTTCCCGTTTTAATGTGCCTATGCAAGCAAGAAATAAAGCCACATGGCGTTATCGGTGATATGGGGGCATAAGAACATGTCCAACAATACCAGTGACTTGGTTCAAACATAAGCATTAAACAGAGGGACTCTTTCACCAAATTTCCTATCGAACAGTTCACATAGAGAGGAAAAGATAAAAAATGGAGAAAATCGTAACTGTATAAGAAAATATTCAGCAAGAGCTATAGCTGTCAAAGAAAACAGACATAAAATGTTGAAAAGATATACGTATCCATTTTATGCCTTTTGAAATAGTTGGGGTGGTGTTAACTCCAGTGCACCACTTTGGTCTGTTGTAGAATCAAATAATTAATAATTGAGGTGGATGGAAGTGGATGGCATCCCAGGCCACATGGCTCTGCAACCCCCATTCAGCCAGCAGGTACCAGGTTAGGTGAATGGCGGAATCAGATTCATCCAGAGACAGGCATCAGGAAGCATCATCTTTATTCATGCCCTATTCACCACATGTGTGTGGCCTACTCATAACCTTTCAAGCACTAGTTACTTTTGGCCCTGCATCTTAACTCCTTTCAGCCATCTTCTTTGACCTCCATGCTGGTCAAAGACCCAAAGAGGCAATGACCCAAAAGCCAGAGAGCCCAGCAGGGCAGAAACCCTTAATCCCCTGGCTCAAAGGCTTATCTACCTTTTCCAAGACCCCTCCCAGGAATGGGCGCAGTCTTGCAGGTAAGGTCACACATAATATCTGGTTCCCAAGACCCCTCCCAGAAATGGGTGGGTCTCAGGTAGCTACACCTAAATCCAGGGTGTTTTTGAAAAGGGCTGGTATGTTAATTCTCACTTTATTATGTTGTTATATGAAAATATTAACCCACCTTTGACTAAAGGTGGAGTCAGAATTACAAAAGGCTCTTTTATATTTCACAGAAGGGGGAGATGTAACTCCACCCTGGATTTAGGTGTAGCTACCTGAGACCCACCCATTTCTGGGAGGGGTCTTGGGAACCAGATATTATGTGTGACCTTACCTGCAAGACCCGGCCCATTCCTGAAAGGGGTTTTGGAAAAGGTAGATAAGCCTTTGAGCCAGGGGATTAAGGGTTTCTGCCCTGCTGGGCTCTCTGGCTTTTGGGTCATTGCCTCTTTGGGTCCTTGACCAGCATGGAGGTCAAAGGAAGATGGCTGAAAGGAGTTAAGATGCAGGGCCAAAAATAACTAGTGCTTGAAAGGTTATGAGTAGGCCACACACATGTGGTGAATAGGGCATGAATAAAGATGATGCTTCCTGATGCCTGTCTCTGGATGAGTCTGATTCCACCATTCACCTAACCTGGGACCCGCAGGCTGAATGGGGTTTGCGGAGCCACGTGGCCTGGAATGGCAGAGAAAGATCCATCTATTCATCGCTTTCCAGCTCCAGCCTTCTCAATCCTTAATTACTTGATTCAACATCTGGTGCTTGAACTGTGATTTGAATCCTGGACCCAAGAAAACAGCGAATATGGTGAGATTTCTGCTACTCTGTTTGATTTTGGCTCTTTTCACATGGAGTCAGCCCAAAGGGTTTGGCCATGTGAAGCCATGTTCAAAGATGGCTGCGACCCCTTCTAGGGGCAAAAATATCAGTAAAACAGGGGAGTTGAAAACTTGTATCACTCCCATCCAAGACTCAGGATTGAAACTTTGTTGCCGAAAATCCTTTTTCCAAAAACCTCGGCCTCCTCAAATACTAATGGAGGGCCTTAATTGGAAAAGATTCAGAAAGAAAAAGCTTCTACAAGCGGACTGATTTTCTGAAAATAACCTTCAGCTTGAATTTGGATTTCTACTTTGGAAATTTCTGACTGGACTTTTAGTTTAAATCACTTTGAACTCTGGACATCCAAAAGCGCCCTGTGAAGCTGTGGCCGAGAAGCTGCTTCCAAAGTGCACCTGGAGGGGACAAAAGGCAGCTGCAATCAGCCAAGAACTCCCTATCCTGCAGCAAAGAAGCAATACTCCTAAGTGGCAACACCTGCGGCTCGGTTCGGCTCAGCTCAGCTCGGCTCAGCTCTGCTCCGGAAGAGTGTCAAACCTGGAATCCACCCTTCAGATCACAAAGGTCAAATGGCGCGAGGGAACTGGCCAGCAGAAAGTTTACAGAAGCCACGTGGTGAGATCAGCGTGGGACAAACCAGCATCTGAACTTATGATTTTAGGTGTAGGGACTAAGTGGGTAGTCATATATTTTACTCATAGTTGGTGATGGGATAAGTTTTAGTTAGTGGTTTAAAAAAAAAGGAGTAATAACAGCTTAGCCCATTTAAGATCTGATTTCTAACCGCCTGCATCTTTTTCTTGATTAAGTCATTTTCTTTATAATTTAAATGTGTTTTGTTGTTTTTCATAGTTAATATTTTCAGTTGCAAAATGTTTTACTGTGTGTATTTTAATGTACTTAGCCTGTTTTTAAAATGTATGTTATGCATTTATGCTGTAGTACTTGTGTGTAGGGAAGGTTAATAGGAACAGAAAGTTTCCCCAATATAGTTTAAAAGTATAGGAACATGAAAGTTCCGGAATAGTGCTTGGTAGAAAAGCATTAAGAGAATTTTAAGTTACAGGTGTATAGTATACTTTGCAGAAATGTTATGTTTTTGAAAAGGGCTGGTATGTTAATTTCCACTTTATTATGTTGTTGTATGAAAATATTAACCCACCTTTGGCTAAAGGTGGAGTCAGAATTACAAAAGGGTCTTTATATTTCAGAGTAGGGGGAGATGTAACTCCACCCTGGATTTAGGTGTAGCTACCTGAGACCCACCCATTTCTGGGAGGGGTCTTGGGAACCAGATATTATGTGTGACCTTACCTGCAAGACCCTGCCCATTCCTGGGAGGGGTCTTGGAAAAGGTAGATAAGCCTTTGAGCCAGGGGATTAAGGGTTTCTGCCCTGCTGGGCTCTCTGGCTTTTGGGTCTTTGCCTCTTTGGGTTTTTGACCAGCATGGAGGTCAAAGAGAGATGGCTGAAAGGAGTTAAGATGCGGGGCTAGCTAAGAATGGCTGAATGCTTGAAAGGTTAGGATAGAGGCCACACATGTGGTGGGTAGGGCATGAATAAAGCTGATGCTTCCTGATGCCTGTCTCTGGATGAGTCTGATTCTGCCGTTCACCTAACCTGGGACCTGCCGGCTGAATGGGGGTTGTGGAGCCACGTGGCCTGGGATGGCAGAGAGAAATCCTTCACCATCCACCTCCATCCAGCTCCATCTTTAATTATTTAATACAACAGTCTGTGACTGAGAACTCTTCAGTACTGAAGGTAAAAAGGGTAAATGTGGAGTAATGATGGTAGGGGGTGAGAGAGTTAAAGAAAAAAATGAGCTTTTGTAGGGGTGTGTGAAAGGGCAGATAACAAAATGGACATTCTGCATACACAAAAACATGATTTAAGGATAGGGAGTACTATTAATGTATAGCACCCCTGCGCGGTTTTAAATATATAGACTGGTAAGAAATTACAAGTGACTGCTTTAGTGAACCAAGCAGCTCTCCGCACCCACAAGTGAAGCCTAGGGTGACCTTCAAGCTCCTCCAAGGGACCCACCTCGCTGGCTTGCCCAGGCATGTGGCCCAGAGGAAGCCCTAGAGATCTGGACCAAGGCAGTAGAGGGGTGCTGGGGTCACCCAAGTTCCGTACCCCCCCCCGGCCTGGTTAAGAAGGCCTTTGGCATGGCGGAGGCCAGCCGAACCCCATGCTGGAAGAGACTCCTGGCTCCCAGAAGGAAAAAGGTTCTTCAAGAGTTGGGAGGCCGGAAGTTCAAAACCCCCACCCAACCCTCCCTAAGGAGCTGGGTGGGGAATGGGGGAAAGCCTAGGGGAACCTTCAAGAGGAGGGGCATTCTTTTTACAGATCTTATTTTTATTTATTTATTTATATATATTTTTAGTTTTTGGTTTTTGGCCCCATTGGTGATGCTTAGGGTTTTTTTTTTCTGGTTATGTACTCAGAAATTGCCCCTGACTTGGGGGACCTTATGGGACGCTGGAGGATTGAATCATGGTTCATCCTAAGTCAGACACATGCAAAGCAAATGCCCTACCACCTGAGCCACTGCACAGGTCCCTAGATCTTATTTTTAAGATTTGACATGGAGGGTCTGAAACAATAGTAGAGTGGGTGGGGAACTTGCCTTGCAAGTTCTGGCTTATTTTCCTGCATCTTTTATCGTCCTTTGAACCAGATATAATCCCTGAGTGCAGAACCAGAACCAAGCTCTGAGCACTGCCAAGGTGGCCCAAAACCTAAAAAACAACAAAAGCTCAAAAGCTCAATGTGGAGAAACAAGGGGGTGGGGAGGAAGCAGAAGTGGTGGTATTTAAGAGAACATTATATCATTTATCCATGTGGGAAATGAGTTTTTCTCTGAGCGATCCCTTGACCTCATATCGCCCTGCACTGTGATGCCACTGGAAAAAAGGCTACATGGAGAGATAGTCACCAAGTATGGTTGAACAGAAAGATATTCTCCAAATATAACTTCAGGTAGGTAGCTACTCAAAGTTACATGTGAGGCAGTCCTCACTGGGCATTACAATCTTTTTTCCCCCCACAACAGGGACTTCTCACACTCTGCTCAGCTCCCTGACTCTACGATTAAGCCTGACTTGGTTTTAACTAAAATCAATGCAGGGACCAGAATGGTTAGGGTACTTGTCTTGCAAGGTGGTCGAAACAGGTTTGATTCCCCCAAATCCCATATTGTCCCCAAGCTTGATTCCTCAGTGCAGAGCCAGGAGGAGTAACCTTTGAGCGCTGCCAGGTGTTTCTACCCAAATCTAGATGGCCTGTTAATAGAATTATTGGTCCATGTAAATATGGTCAATCATTTTGGACATGGATTTTTGCAATAAAAGGAGTGAAAGTTTTCTTCTTATTAAAAAAGTAGATTACATATAGAAACCAAAATAATAAAATCATAGTAAAATAATGATAATACTAATTATGATAATAATTCTCAATCTATATAGAGTGACTCAGACATAAGTCAGTCCATCTTTTGCCATTTCAATTTTTAGTAAATGTGAAGCATCTTTCAGAGGAGATAGAAAAGAACTAAGAGTCAAGATACTTCTCTCATAGATTATCTGAACTTTTGACTCAGAGCCCTCAGGAAACTTGACTGTTTTTATTATTTTTTTCCATCCTCGGCTGATGCAAGTCTTTTATTTATGCCTGCCCATTGAACAACAGGACAACTGGACCATTTTCACATCTATAAAAGGCAGCCAGAGTGCTTCCTTTGATGTGCCCCACCTCTTCGTGGCAACCCCAGTCCCAGGCTAACTTGGTCTTCCCCATGTAGGGCACTGGATTCCTCTTCTAAAAGGCTCTAATTTGGGGATCAGCGCTTGAAATAATTCCAAAAGGTATACGGTTTAGCTTATCATTTAAATAGTTAAGTCCTTGCCATGACCATTTAAAACCATCTCACCTTTCATGTAGCTAAGCAGTTCTTTTTTCAAAATTGACTTGGTTGTGAATGCAACATCTCTTTTTTCTTTGCCCACTGCAATTCTGCCCCTATAAAAAGTGTTGATTGAAGGAGGAGTGTGAAATCTACATTCCATTTAGTCCCAATAATAACTACTTTTTGATTTGGGGCAAGTTACTCACCCTCTTTTGCTTCAGTTTCTGTATTTATAAAAAGGCATTTTGATGCATTCTAACCACATAGATATGGTTGGTTATTTGAGGGAGTCCTTTGTTTAATTTTGGCTATTGGTGGGGCATTTTGTTTAGTTTTTAATGAAATGTCAAAGTTTGGTTCTTTGCTCTGATTACAAGATAGCAACAGTTGATTTTGAGACTTTCCTTAGACTATCTGTGGGTGCTTTTCTAAGTGTAGGATTCTGGTCTACCTACACCCAGAAAGCAGGTTCTCTCTATAGGATAATTCAGAAGGTTAATATATTTTGAACTTTTGAAGTAGTGCCTAATACATATGTAATTTATGTAAATGAGAGGTAAATCTTAAAAATGACAGTAATTGGGGAATAAAGAAAATTGTTAATACTTTAAGAAACAAAGCATACTAATGATAAAATAGACATAGACCTTATTTGTTCTCTGGTTTCCTGGTAGTTTATTTATACAGATTCCATGTTTCCCTCAATAAAGTTCATTTATCCAATATCTATGTTTTACTGTTTTTAATGTCCCATATATAACATAGACAGTGGAAATATGTAGCTCTGAGTTCTGTTTTTTATGTTGCCTGTCTTTTTCCTTTCTCTGAGGTTTATAATATGCTAGAAAAGATGCAAGACATCAAATCTGTCATTGACTTGACTTTGAAATTCTTTTGAATTTTGAACTTTGAATTGACTTTTAAAATTTGGCGCTCAGGGGTTACTCCTGGCTCTGCTCTCAGAAATTGCTCCTGGCAGGCACAGGGGACCATATGGGATGCCCGGATTTGAACCACCATCTGTCCTGGATGGGCTGCTTGCAAGGCAAATGCTCTACCACTGTGCTATCTCTCTGGCCCCGACTTTGAAATTCTTATTTAATTAAGCCATAGGAGTTAGAAAGAGTCAAATACATTGTTTTCCCAAGAGATTTAATCAATCAACATTTCCATCAGCATAGAAAGGTAGTCTTCTTTCTTCTCATTTATGCCAATATTGGTTGTTTATAAAACCTTTCTGTGTGCCAATTTCTCCAATGCAAGGTGCTCATTTCATTCATGATGATAAGTGATGCAGTACATTTTTTCATATGCCTGTGAGCTATTTATATGTCTTCTTATTTATGTAGAAGAATAAGTAACTGAAGTTTCAGAACACTATTTGAAAAAGGTATTTGGCTCCTATGTTCATAACAACGCTATTTACAATAGCCAAGGTCTGGAAATAACATGAGTATCCAAGAACAGATGACTGGATAAAGAAAACTGTGGTATATGTGTATATATAAACACACACAAATAAATGGTGTGTATGTATTTTACTGTGTGTATATGTTATATATATACACAATATACACATAATTCCTGCAAATATGCATAAGTACAATTGAATACTACTGGGGTAGAAAAACATGCAACAATGAAATCTGCCACTATATAAATTGAACCAGAAGGAATCATGCTGAGTGAAGTCAACCAGAACGAGAATGATGGACACAGAATGATCTTTCTCATACACAGAATATAGAGACCTGGTAGGAGAATAATATATGGTCAAAGATAAAAAAAATCTGAGAACTTGTTTATAGAACTGAGCTGACAGGGGCTGAAGGGACCCTGAGACAATGGTGGAGAGAAGTGGACACTGGTAGAGGGTGTGATGTGAAAACATTGAGTGCATGAAACTGTAACACCGGAAGTGTAATAAATCACTGTGCCCATAAAACTAGTCAAGAAAATGACATTGGCCTTTAGTCATCAAAATATGAATAAAATTTATAAATGCAAATTATTAGAAAATAAATGTAAATGTTCACATTGGATGAGTTTTTTTCCTACACTACATTAGACCAGGGATGACTGAGGAGATTTAATATTTCTAACATTAAGGATGTCATTACACAGGCCATGATATTTTTTTTCTCTCATGTGTTCTCAAATGTAAAACTTTAGTTAAAATTACTTTTATGTTCTTAATATATCCTTAAAGGCAATCATTAATAACATTTCATCTCAATGGCAATAAAATGTTCTCAAATCCTTGCTTAGAAAAACCTAAAGGGAGGACAAAATACTCATCTATCCATATTCTATTTCTATTTAATATTCATTTACTTTTTCTTGGTTATAAAAGAAAATGTCATTCTAACTCATTGTGAATTTCAGGATCTAAATTCAGAAAGAGAATTCTAAATGCATGCTAATTAGACTCAGCAGAAGTTCTTTAAAATTTTGAATGTATAAATAATTTTACCATTCAATGTGTGAATTAGCTCTAGTTAGCCCCAGCGAGCTTTTGAAAGCAACATTTTTTTTTTTCCTGTTCAGGGATGTTTTCCTGCTAGATAATTCATTTCCATTTTCATGGCATTTAGGACATACATAAAGTATCCCATAATGCAGACATTTTTAGCCTGTTAAATATTGCTTGACTTCTCATTTCGTTCCTGCTTACCTTGAACTAATATAATGCATACCATCATCTCAAACTCAAAGCCATTTGAGAACTCTGATCTATTGCTAGGTTTATCAAGCTTTATACCCAGATCTCTAAAGGAGAAAAATCTCCTGTCCTTCACCACTAGAATTTTTTTTTCTGTTCCAGGAAAATGTCAGTTTCTATTTGTAGACTCTTCTAGGAAATCTTTATTCTCATGTAGCTACAGCAATGATGGGAAGCTGTCTCTTTGCTAATGGCCTTAACTGTGCTATTTCAGTATATCATTTGAAAGACTGGGCAGCCATTCATTTGTGGTTGATACTGTAATTCTTCACATGTATTTTTAAAGAAGTGGCTGGAAATATCAGAAACTCCATATCAGTTTGAATGCTATCACTGCTCAGGCACACATAGGATTGTCAGCAAAATGCTGTTTTGTGTTGGGCAGCTCCTATGAATTGAAAGTTGTGAGGCTAAAAAAGGGGAAATTGACAGGTGTCTTATTAGGCCTCAGCTATTAGTCATTTTTGTACCCACACAAGTAATTGACACTCAACTTTCTAAACAAGGATTGTGCATTTGCATGGCTTCAGAAAGAAGTCCTGCAGGGTGATTCTAGTCCACTATTTTAAGATGTGATGGCTTAATTTGAAAAATGTTTGGATGAACAAAACATGATCTCTCTTGGTGTCTTTTCTGGATGCCCTTGTGTTTCACAGTATAATTGAGGACTGAATGGATTTTGCTTGGGTAGGATGTATCTGATGACTAAGTGAATTTGGCAATAACATTGATGGGGAGTGTGTTAGTAACTAACTTCCACTGCAAAACGAAGAGAGATTATTCTGTTCTTTTTTTGATGATTGCTGTAAAATGTATTTTTAGTCTATTACAAATCAGTGTGCTCTTTACTGAATCAAAACTAGAAAAGGGAAATTTAAGAATATGTATATATGTATACTTTATTTTGAGATTGATGCTACATCTTAAAATGAAGGAATTTAGAACGATAAGGAAATCTAGAAAGTAGCAATAGTAAATGTCTTCCTTTCTAGATAAGGAAACAGTAGACAAAGACATTAAGTGACTAAATGAATTAGATATCAAGAGACTAAATGAGTTTGAAATGATTTCTGGCAATATCCACTTTGATAACAGGAAAAGACATCTACAAAGGTGATTTTTTTTAACCATTATACTTACACAGAAGATTGGTTTGCAGATGAAGAAATTTCTTTTGGCAATACACCGACTCTAATACTTTATTACCTCTGGATCTTGGAACAAACACCCATATTTCAGTTTATTTCTCCATGAAACAAAATAAAATTTAGGTATATGGCAATATATGTCAACATGTGTATATATCAGCAGTTCCCAAACTTATTTAGCCTACTGATCTCTTTTCAGAAAAAAACAATTACCCAGTGCCAGTATCCCCCTGGAATTCTACCCACTTAGATGAATAAAGAGAAAATATCCCCCAATTTAAAGCCTATGTGCTATTTTCCTGGTCTGTAAAATCAGTTTGATAAGAGTTATAGAAATTTTACTTAAAAACATTTTCTAAGAAGGCCACACATTGTTTTATGCTTGTTCTTTTTAAGTAATACCATTATCAAAATACTGGAGAATATTTAAAGTGATTATTCAGTTTGTAAAATTAAATTGGTCCTACTGCCCTTCCCTCTCCCTTCACAAAACCAAGCTACCATATTTGGTCAATTACATTTCCAGAGAATTATCGATTTATAGGTATCTAGAGAAAGGAGAGGCAATGTTCAATGACATCACAGAGGTAGAACTTTGGAAACCTGATGGTTGTTTTGACCAAGAAATAGCCAAAACAAAAAAGGTGAAGTCAGGCTCTTTGCATTAAAAAAAGTATATACTTGGATATGTCCAAGTATATTTGGTATTTGATTGTATTTTATTAAAAATTTAAAGTGTACAGGAAAATTTTAATGAAAACATTTTTGGGAAAAATGAAAATTTGAAACTTTCTGGGTTGGATGTCATTAGGGAGTTATTGCTGTTTGATGGCTGTTTTGTCTTTGGATCAGTGTATGGTAGAAAAAGACTATTGTTAAATTTCAGGAGACACATTAGAAAACTTATAATAAGAGGTGTTACATTAAATAATTAACGATGGAGCTGGATGGTGAAGGATGAAGGCCTTTATTCTTAGGCCATGGCCACGTGGCTTCATCCCCCATCAACCAGCGGGTCCGGGGTCCAGGAAAGCGAAGGGTATTGAACTCACTCACAGGCAGGCTTCAGGAAGCATCAACTTTATTCATGCCCTATCCACCACATGTGTGGCCTATATCATAACCTTTTAAGCATTCAGCCATTCTTAGCTAGCCCTGCATCTTAACTCCTTTCAGCCATCTTCCCCTTTGACCTCCATGCTGGCAAAAGACCAAAAGGGCCTAATCCCCTCTGGTCAAAGCCTTATCTACCTTTTCCAAGACCTCTCCCAGGAAATGGGCGGGGTCTTGCAGGTAAGGTCAAGTTACCTAGGAAGAATGGGTGGGGGATGAGGCTTCAAAGAGGTTCATTCTTTTATCATTAAATCAATGTTTTCTTTATGATAACATTAAAATAATAAATTCATCACAGTAGGGTAACTTGTTTTATATCTTCGTGGGTTTTCCCCCCAAGTCCTAGAT
Source organism: Suncus etruscus (assembly GCF_024139225.1). Lineage (NCBI taxonomy): Eukaryota > Metazoa > Chordata > Mammalia > Eulipotyphla > Soricidae > Suncus > Suncus etruscus. The sequence continues at coordinate 47,883,650 of NC_064860.1, read as the reverse complement.
TGTATTCTGAGGAAAGAAAGTTGCAAACATTGAAATATAAGATAAGCAGAATTTTCCTATAGTCAAGAATATTAAAACATTTTTATTCGTTCTCCCAAACCTTGATCTCTAAGTTAGTATAGAAATAGAAACACATATATCAAATATAATCAACTTTATAAAATAAATGAATAATTATAAAACAGTTTAAATTTAATATAAATTAAGTTTAAAAGTCAAAACAATGGCTATACATGCAGTTTTATTTCCGTTTGGGAAACTTGAAATCATCTCATGTCACCTTGGTTGTTAATTCTATAGGTTAAGGGTTTGTAAACTAACATCTTTTTTTAAAAAATAATTTTTTTATTTAAGCACAATGGTTACAAACATGTTCATAATTGGGTTTCAGCCATATAATTCTCACCTCCCCTTCACCAGTGCAACTTTATAACCACCATTGATCCCCCATTTTGTCCCTCCCCCCATCCTCTGCCTGTTTTCAGACAGGCATTGTATTTCTCTATCGTTGTTATAGTAGCTGTTAATGTAGTTTTTTTTCCCCTAACTGCACTTACTACTCTTTTTAATTAGCTTGTTGTTGTGTGCTGGTCATTCCAGCCATCTCTATGGTCTCTGGGTGTTATTATTATATTGTCTTTATTATTAATAATAATTTATTATCATATTGTCTTTTATTTTTCTTAAATCCCACATATGAGTGAGACTATTATGTGATTATCTCTCTCCTCTGACTTATTACACTCAACATAATAGTCTCTAAATCCATCATCGTAGAAGTAAATTTTGTGACTTCACTTCTATCAGCTGCATAGTATTCCATTGTATAGATGTACCACAGTTTCTATAGCCATTTATCTGTTTTGGGGCATTTGGGTTGTTACCAGATTCTGGCTATTGTAAATAGTGATGTTATGAGCATAGGAATGCAGAGGGCATTATTGTATTGCATTTTTCTTGTCCTAGGGTATATCACTAAGAGTTAAACCAACATTTTAGTTCAAATTTTGTCAAGTTAAAAATGATCTTTTATATTTTAAAATGGTGGATAAATGGCCAGAGGAGAATACTTTATGGTTATATTTGGAAATCGTGTAAAGTTCTTATTTCTGCATTAGACTTTGAGTCTTTATCCCTGACTCTTCAGATGTATCTTTTGCAAGCAGCCTACGTTTGTTTTAGTTTCCTGATCTAACCCATTACTCAAAAAATAGTAATTCTTGTTTAATTTTATAAAACTATGGACATATTTATGATCTGCTAAGTCATTATGGAGCCTGGAAATATCTGCTTTTTTAATGTGCATATTTTTGAGAATGCACAAGTTGTTCTCAAAAGACCTGGGAACTCCTCCAGGTGATTTGTCAACTGGGGGCTCAATGTCTTGACTTTGGGATACAGCACTGCTTGGGTCTTAGGAGGTTGTGGATCATAAGGGCTGTTTCATTGGAGCCTGAGAGCCTCCAGAGCTGCTGAGTGATGCTTAAGGAATCATGTGATGTCAAGGATCTAACTCGGGGTAGCAGGCATTTTAACCCTGGTGCTATTCCTCTGGTCCCTAATTTTCCAATTTTCTGTGTCATTTAGGTAACATAGTCACAATATTATTAATGTATATGGTTTGATTCCAAAGTCACTGCACCTTCAACAGCACTAAAGTCTCCAAGATCTTCAACCACTATCCTATCACTTCTCACCTTGCCTCCTATTCATTGTCCCCACTGCTCATGACTCTCCGTTGTGTAACGAAGGCCAAGGGACTGTCATCATTTGAGTCTGTCTATCTTTCTTGATTTGTTTCTGTTTTTACCACAGTTAAATGAGATCATGAATATTTGTTGGAAATGCCTATTTTTAAAAAGCATGAACTCAATAACAAGGCAAGCTTGGGAAATACTGGCCTGGAACACACCAAGTTTCTCTCAGTTGTTTATTGTATTGAATTGAGAAACTGTTCACTTTAATTTTGAAAATAGTGTTGCCATGAGCCACTGTGTCTGTCATAATTCAAAAGGAAGTATAGACTTCATGATTTAAAAAAACTTCAGTATTAAAAATTATTGGCCAGCAGAGAGCTCAGAGTTGAGTGGTATATTCCTTGTATGTACATGATCCTGAGTTTGATTCCTGACATTGCAAAGTCTCCCGAGCATAGTTGGGTGCTGTCCAGGAGGCCTCTGAGCACTAACTCAGTGATCTTGTGTTCCCAATCACTTCTGAGACTAAGTGGTGTCATCACCAGCTCTGAGGATTGAACTTTCCATTGTGATTAGTCAAATATTGCAGAGAGTGGTCCTCAGGCTTAAAAATAGCTTGGAAACACCCCCTAAAATAAAATTTTCACTGGGCAGTATAAACATACTTCTTATTTCTTTTTTTTTTTTTTTTTTTGGTTTTTGGGCCACACCCGTTTGACGCTCAGGGGTTACTCCTGGCTATGTGCTCAGAAATTGCCCCTGGCTTGGAGGGACCATATGGGACGCCGGGGGATCGAACCGCGGTCCTTCCTTGGCTAGCACTTGCAAGGCAGACACCTTACCTCCAGCGCCACCTACCCGGCCCCATACTTCTTATTTCTGTAAAAAAATTAAATCTATGTTTTATTAAAATCTACTATCAGAGGTCAGAGCAATAGTACAGTGGATAGGGCATTTGTCTTATATGCAGCTGACTCAGTTTTGGTCCCTGGCATTCCAAGAGCCTGCCAGGAGTGATTTCTAAGGATAAGGACAGGAGTAACTCTTGCCTGCCACTGGTGTGGCTCAAAAACAAACAAGTCTATATTCGGAGACATACTGTTATTATTTTTATGTTCACATGCAATACTTGCTGGCATCTATTAAATTATGAAAATGCCATGTGATTATTTTGGATAACAGTTGCAGGAAGGGATTCCACATTGGCTTCAGATACATTGTTCTCTGGAAAGTGGTTACAAAACCTAGAAATACATTGGTGTGCCCCTAAGAACAGAACTGGTGGCACAAGCAGTAGGGTGTTTGCCTTGCACGAGCTAACCTAGGACTGACCGAGATTCGATCTCCAGAGTCCCATTTGGCCCCCAAGCCAGGAGTGATTTCTGAGTGCAGAGCCAGGAGTAACCCCTGAGGGTCACTGGGTGTGGCCCAAAAACCAAAAAAAAAAAAAAAAAGAATGAAAAAGAGACGAACTGGTGATACTAAATAATATCACCTTAGATACTTAGATACCTTAGATATCTAGGATGACACTTGTTAGCATTTTCACTGTTTAAATGTATCCTTTGTGTTCATGTCTTGCCTTTTGGGGGGGAGGTTAAATCTGTCCTTTAGTAAAATCTTTTCCTTTGTAGCTCTTTGCCATACCACTCTTGCTCATCTTTGAGGTCCTATTTGTGGAAGTTTGCTCCAGGGACACTGCAGCCCAATCATCAGAGAGCCACGGAATCACTTTTGTGATTCTGGAGTCTTTTCTGAGTATGACTTACACTGTAGCTCTTTAAAATTTTAACAATATCATATAGATGATTATTTTAATTTTCTTTGATGTATATCTTTTCTTTATCTAGGTTGCTTCTTTTTTTAAAGCAGTTTATTTATTTATTAATTGATTGATTTGGGGGCCACACCGGCAATGCTCAGGGGTTACTCCTGGCTCTATGCTCAGAAACTGCTCCTGGCAAGCTCAGGGGGACCATATGGGATGCCTGGAATTGAACTGGGTCTTTCTCAGGGGCTGCATGCATGGCTGCATGCAAGGCAAATGTCTTACCTCTATGATATTTCTCTGGCCCCTCTGTGTTGCTTCTTTTTTTTTTTTTTCGGGAGATATCAGCTTTATTAATGGCCCCAGCCACCATGTGTGGCTTCTGAGCTAACCTTTTAAGCAGCCCCTTAAGCTGCCCTGAGTTTAATCCTGAATTTGCCATCTCTCAGTGCTGCCTACTTCTGTAGAAGCTTCTTGCTGAACCCCCCTTACATCCCTCAGGCAACCTGTTTGTTACCTTCCATAAACCCCTCCCAGAAGTGGGCTGATTGCCTCTCCAGGTGAAATTAGCATTTTGGCCTGGGAGGGGTTATACATATATATTTGCAACAAAGACATTTAATGTCTGAGACCTGGAACTAGGTAAGTAGGTTCACTATTTTATAAATATTTTTATTTAAGCACCACAATTACTAACTTCAGTTATAAAAAATGAACACCCCCCCCCCCTTCACCAGTGTAAAATTCCCACCACCAATGCCCCCAACACCATAACTGTATTAAGTCAGGCATTATACTTCTTTCACTCATTAACATTGTCTTGATAATTGTTAGTGTAGTTATTTCTTAAATACACTTACCACTTTTTGGTAAGCTTCATATCGTGAGCTGGTCCTTCCAGCCCTCATCTCTATGGTCTCTGAGTATCTGGGTTGCTTCTTAAGGGCTTCTTAAGAGGCAGAGGAGAAAGGTGCTGCCTCCTTATGGAAATTTCCTTCTAAAAGAGTCAGTGAGTTTCACTGTAATCCAGAGCTTCCAATTGTCTCAGCAATACTGGTATCACTTCTATTTTTCCTGAAAGCAAATCCCAGGACTGATATAGTATCCATCAGTTCAGGCGGGATCAGTTCAGGTGTGACTTTAATTTCCTTTGGATTGAAGTTAAAGATGGTAAAGATATTTGTCCAGATGAATTTAGATTATACAGCTGTGAAAACAGTTTGACTTTTGCTTTTCAAGCCAAAAAATTGAGAAACATATTGATTACAGCAAATTCAATTGGAAATTTCATACTTGCAGCCTGGTGTAGTAGAAATGGCATGAACTCAAGGTAAGAAAAAAATTTTTTTGAGTTTTTTAAAAATTACTTTATTTAAACATGGTGGTTTCTAAGTTTATTCATAATGTATTTGCCTTTTCCCTACACAAATGACAAAGTTGCTCATGGTTAAGTTTCAGTCTTATCAGGTATAACACCCTTCACCAGTGCATATTTCCTGCCACCAATGTCCGCATTCCCTCCTGTCCTCCTCCCTGTTTTTTCCCCACTGCCTGCCTCTGTGGAAGATACTTTTCTTTTCTCTCAAGATGAGAAAACTTTGACTTATCTTGGTTCTTTTTTACAGGATAATAATTTATCCTTGGGCCTGTTACTTAGATTGAATCTTGGTTTGCTTCTATGTTAAAGAGGAATGACAGTGTTGACTGTGGTGGTTTCCTAGGGCCATAAAAAAAAAAAGATCAAGAGAGTGGATGAGACACAGTTTAATAATGATAATAAATTAGCTAAGATGTTATTGCTAACCACAAAATAACATTGTGATTATTAGCAGGTGAAATCATGAACCATAAATAACAACCATAAAATATCCTGAAACAATGAAATTTAGAAATGCAGATAGTTTTATTTTTGAAATACAGTTAGTTTTATTTTTGAAATGCAGATAGTTTTATATGTGAATACTTCTTTTTTTTGGGGGGGGGCACATTCAGTGGCACTCAGGAGTTACTCCTGGATTTGCGCTCAGAAATTGCTCCTGGTAGGCTCAGGAGACCATATAGAATGCCGAATTCAGGCTAGAACTCAGGTCTGTCCTAGGTCGGCTATGTGCAAGGCAAATGCCCTGGCTCTGTGCTGTCAGGACAACCCCCATATATGTGAATATGTGAATACTCTTAAGTCAGTGATTTTTGGTCTTTTCACACTTGTGGACCAGCACTGACTGAAGACTAATGTTTGAAAACCACTATTAGTTAAGGATCAAGAATCTTGTGTGTGTGTGTGTGTGTGTGTGTGTGTGTGTGTGTGTGTGTGTGTGTGTGAACTAGCAAAGAGATTTCTGCAAAGCAGCACTTATCCATGGCCGAATTGCTGAAAACCATTGATCTAAATCCTGAAAATCAATGCAGTTTTCAGCTGTGAACATAACAAATTAGCTTCCCATTCATTATACTAAGAGAATCGTCTAAGTTCTTAACATATATATTTAACTTTCTTTCTTTCTTTTTTTTGGAAACAGACTTAGCTCTACAGAAAAATATATGAGAGAAAAGCAGAATTCCCAGGTATTCTTTCTCCCATATTGATCCCCCTAAATTTTCCAGTTATTCACATATTGTAATTGTGTAGTACATTTCTTAGATCAATGAGTAAACTTTGTTGCATTATAATTAACTAACATCTACAATTTACATTAGTCTTGATGTATGTCTGGCTACTTTGTCAAATATGTAATCTCATGCATGCACTATTATACTATGATTTAAAATTATTCATAATTTTGCCTTTCCATTATGTTGTGTAGCTGGAGAATACAGTAGAAGGCTTTTTTTGGAGCGACTTCTTTCATATTAATGTGCTTTTCAGTCCCCCACACCCTGCTTTTCAGTTTTTCTGACTTTTTTAAGCTCATTTCTTTTGTCATCAAATGACATTCATTCATTTATCCATTCACACATTCATTCATCCACTCATTCATCTTCCAAAGGACATCTTGCTTGCTTTCTAATTATAAATAAAACTTCTAGAAACATTCAAATGCTGGTCTTTGTGAGCATGTATTTAAAAAAAAGTCAGGAAAACACCAAGAAATATAATTGCTGGATGATATAGTAAGGGTAAGATAATTTCTTAAAGAAACCAATATGCACCCTTTTGGATTCCTAGAAGTATTTGGTATTGTCCATTTTGTGGATTTTAGTGTTCAAATCTCATTGCTGTTTAACTTATCTTTTCTGAATATGTGTGAAGTTCAGCCTCTCTCTCTCTCCTCTCTCTCTCTCTCTCTCTCTCTCTCTCTCTCTCTCTCTCTCTCTCTCTCTCTCTCAAGTTTTTGATCTTTCCCAGTAATTATTAGGAGTTACTAATGGCTCTACACTCAAGAATCACTCTTGGCAATGCTCAGGAGACCATATGGGATGCCAGGGATTGAACTTAAATCAGACCCATGAAAGGCAAGCACCTTCCCTGCTGTACTATATCTCCAGCCCCTTAGCCTCTTTTCATAAATTATTTGCCATATGAATGTCTTCTTTAGTAAAGTATCTGTAGAGATATTTTTGGTCCAATTTACATGGTATTATTTGTTTTTCTGTTGGGAAGTTTTAAAAGGTTTTTTTTTTTTTGGAGATTTTAGGTTCTTAGTCTTTTATACAGTATATAATTTTGTGAAGATTTCCATCCACTTTGTGGTTTGTCTTTGTGTTTACTTTTTCATTTCTTTTGTTTTGGGGCCATACCTGGTGACGCTCAGGACTCCTCAGAATTTTAATCCTAGCAGTGCTTGGGGGACCATATGTAATACTGGGGATGGAATCAGGCTCAGCCATGTACAAGGCCAGTGTCAAATCTCAATTCTTGCCTTTTCTTAAAAAGATATTTATCTTGACTGATTTTCCATCTACATCCTGGATCCAACGGTTTTGAAAGTCCTACTGAACTTCCAGTTGTTAGCACTTAAAAGGCAACACAACTTTCAAATTGCAACCCTATGTCCCCCGAAATCCCTTGGCAGCCACCATTAACAATGGGATGAGATCAAGTCATCAAGTCCATCCACCCGTGGCTCAACCTCAAACCTCACGTTCTTATCCGGGATCATCACTGCGCTCATCTGCAAGCCAGCCTGTGGCCTGTCCAAGTCGGTTGGGTCTTGCTGAGCTGATTGGAGAGGTCGGCATTTTTGTTCTCTAGAGTCATGCTATCTTTGCCAGTTTGCTGGAATGGACACAGACACCGATTGGGTCACGCTGAAGGCATTCCTGTCTTGTGAAGCAAGTCTGTTTGTATTTTAGGTTTGCCAGGACTAATGAATTAAAACGTTTGGACTCTCTACAACTTGCTGTTTATCAATGTCCGGGACAGGAGGAGGGTTTTTCGCTTGCGCTTGCTTTTTCGAGAAGCATGACAACATCCTGGCTTGCTCAGAGAGGGGGAGAAGAGGAGAGAGGGATTGTGGAGGGAAGTGTGAGCAGGAGGCCCCGTGGGACGCCGGGGTGGGGGGGGGTGAGAGAGAGCAGGTAGCAGCGGGCTGGCCTGCCAGCTGTCATTGTCCTTCCGAGTGTCACTGGCTGCTATGCGGCAGGTGCAGCCGAAGCTCTTCCCAAGTCTCTACTCCACAAAGGCGACGACTGGCTAAGGCAGTGGCTGGCCCTGGATCACACAAGTGCAGACACTCCACCAAGTGAGGTAAGGTAACAGGTGCGAAAACCGAGCTAGAGGCTCAGAGCACCAGCGACTTAACCAAAGCTCTGTTACAGCCGGGCGAGGAATCAGCAGGCCCATTTCCCCCAGGCGGTGTGATGAAAAGGCAAGTTGGTTTGGGGGGCTCTTGCAGTGGTCATACTTGGAGAGGCACAGACGATCTCTATTGTGCCCCGGGGAGGGCCTCTCCCTGGCTGTACTGATCGCTTATATTCACTCCTGTATAGAACCCCTATCAGAGATTAGAGATTACATGATCCTGGAAGCTGTGTTAAGACTGTGGGAGACTCAATCTCTTGGGTTTGATAAGTCCAGGGCGAAGTCTGGGGAAGCCGCAGCCCAAAGAGGAACGCAGCCTGGTTTAGATGTTGGGATAAAACTGACCGGTCCTTGTGCAATGGATAACAAGACCACTTTTTCTTTTAACTTTGACTTTCAGTGGAATTTTCTTCTTTTATTCTTTTTTATTTTTCTTTCAGCCATCATTTCTTCCCTTCCTTCCTTCCTTCCTTCCTTCCTTCCTTCCTTCCTTCCTTCCTTCCTTCCTTCCTTCCTTCCTTCCTTCCTTCCTTCCTTCCTTCCTCTTCTTCTTTCTTTCTTTCTTTCTTTCTTTCTTCTTTCTTTCTTTCTTCTTTCTTTCTTTCTTTCTTTCTTTCTTTCTTTCTTTCTTTCTTTCTTTCTTTCTTTCTTTCTTTCTTTCTTTCTTTCTTTCTTTCTTCTTTCTTTCTTTCTTCTCTCTCTCCTTCCTTCCTTCCTTCCTTCCTTCCTTCCTTCCTTCTTCCTTCTCTTCTTCTTTCTTTCTTTCTTTCTTCTTCTTCTTTCTTTCTTTCTTTTCTTTCTTTCTTTCTTTCTTTCTTTCTTTCTTTCTTTTTCTCTTTCTTTCTTTCTTTCTTTCTTTCTTTCTTTCTTTCTTTCTCTCTCTCTCCTTCCTTCCTTCCTTCCTTCCTTCCTTCCTTCCTTCCTTCCTTCCTTCCTTCCTTCCTTCCTTCCTTCCTTCCTTCCTTCCTTCCTTCCTTCCTTCCTTCCTTCCTTCCTTCCTTCCTTCCTTCCTTCCTTTCTTTCTTTCTTTCTTTCTTTCTTTCTTTCTTTCTTTCTTTCTTCTTTCTCTTTCCCCCTTTTTATTACTGTTTTTTTTGTTCAACAGAACAGTCTGTTCTCTTGCTCAAGAGCAGGTGGTTAACAAGAAACTTGATTCTCAGCAGATGACACAGAAATGTATGTCTAAGAGTTCAGAGAAAACAAAACAAAACAAAAAACCCTCTTAAGTGAACTGCAATTGAATAGGACCCTTTCTTAAGCCCCATGTTTCATGTGACTTTTCCCGAACTTAGAATGACCTGGGACTGGCCATTTGTGATGTTTAATGAACCAGCCAAGTAGGATCCCAGCTGGGTGAGAAATAGTTGCTGGTTTTTCTCCAAAATTCTATTAAGTGTTTAACATAAACCTGCTCCCTTTCCACATGCTGCCAAGGATAAGGCAGATGTATCTCTGGCTGAGGATCTGTGTATATAGCTATATGCATTCATTTTGGCTCTATAAATAATTGTGAAAACCAAATTCAGTTTCTAGATCCTATTTTTAGAAGAGAAAAGTTATGGGAAAGAGTCAAGAACTTTGCTGTGAGAAAATGTTCTGTAAACTCTGTTCCCAGAATCTCACTAAGAATGGCTGAAAGGTTATAGTTTGCCTTTTTTTTTTTTTGCCTTAAAATATCATCTGGAATTTTGGGTTTACTGTTTGCATGAGAAGAAAAGTAGAGGGTTTAGGGAAACATGACTGAAAAGAAGAAATTAAGTATATGTACTGAAGGAACAAATGCATGTTGTTATAACAATATATTTTATGGTCTTAGTGAAGACAAACCATCAAATATCTTGGTTGAAATTTATTTGGGCTTATTTTTTTTTCTTATAACAAAGAAATATTCATGGATTTCCCCCCAAGTCCTACCTGCCTTATCTATTGGGTATTTTCCATTCATTCTTTGTTTAATAATTAAATGGCTATCTCATAGGTGGGATAGTCTATTAAAAGGATGTTTTTGAGTTTAGTCTTTTTCTAGTATCACATATGGTGAAGATGTATAACTTGGAAAAATGTTTAAAGATTCATATATGATAATATATTTAAAGGACATATATTTATGATATAACTGTAGGAAAATTTTAAATGTCTTTTTTATTATTGAAATGATATATTATTATTATGACAATTTAGACTTCTGAGCAAGAAAAACTAGTCTACTGTGAAACCATCTGATATCCTCTTCAAACTTTTGAAAAATAGCTTCTTTATAGCTATAAAAATTTAAGACTGGTCAGTGTGAAGGAATACTAAAAATGTAAGGCCGGTGGAGAGTTGGCTCCATGCCGTCTACTTTATTCTAGATGTAGTTCCAAACCAATTCTTGTTTTTATAAATCAAAGCAAACGTTTTTAAATGTTGCAGGTGAATATTTTCCATGTAGGGGAAAAAGAAGTGTGGGACTCAGAGTATCTTAAAATAAGAAAATAGTGCCAACGTTCCCTCAGATTGCTAAAAGACTCTATACTGGAGGGAAAGTGACAACTACTCTCTCTTGTCCTTACAGCTGGAAGACCCAGAGCAAGGCCAAGGCTCAGGTGCCCTCATGATCAGCACAGCTAGGATATCTGCGGATAAGCCAGTACGCATCGCCTTCAGCCTCGAGAATGCTGCAGGTATTCTGCTTCCAGGGAAAGAGTACCTTCCCTGCTACCATATTTCCAGTTTCACTCAGGATGGTTTGAAAGACTGTGCTGTTGACCTGTCTTAATGGTGGGGCTTGTGATTTCCCACCAGGCCTTGGCTAAAGCTATTTCCAGACTATCTCTCTGGATGCTTCTTCCTTCTTCTCTAGCCCTGAAGTGATTTAATAACGTTTTTCTTTCTTTTTCATTCTCCACTTTAGATTGGTTAGAAAATATATGGTGCCATGATTGTTTCAAATGATAGTGAACTGGGTACATGATGAAAGGGCCTAATGGCTAAGATTGGAGAGTTGTGAGGTTTAATAAAAGCCATACTCCCTGTGATATGGCTATCTAATTAAGGCACAGACCTACCAACTCTGGAAACATCAGATCTCAACTATGACACCCACAGGACTTTGAAATGGGCCTTTTAAGATGGAAGGTGGAGAGGTGTGTGTGAGTGTGTGTGTGTGTGTGTGTGTGTAAGGAAGGCATAGGCACTCTGATGGAGAGAAGTTGACACTTTGATGGGATTGAAATATTGCAAGGCTAGGCTAAAACCCAGCTACCTAAAACTTTCTAAGTCATGGTTCTTTAATTAAATAACTGCTTTATTTTTATTTTATTTTATTTTATTTTATTGAAACATTGTGATTTACAAAGTTTTTCATAGTTGGGTTTCAGATATGCAATGAGTCAGGGCCAATCCCACCACCAATGTCTACCTTCCTCCACCAATGTAAACTCCTATTTTCAAAAATACCTACTAAACAAACAAAAACATCACCCCCCTACTTCCAACAGTATTTTCTAAAGCCTAAGTTTAAAATGCTGGTTTCTCACTGGAGCTCCCATACTTCTGGCTGAATTAAGAGACTTCACTGGGGTGATGAATGGGACAGTAAGGTGAACCCTCTTAAAATAGTAAGGTGTGGAGTGAGGGTACCCTACTTAGAGCCCTTCATCAAGGCTCCTCTCAATGACCTCTTCCACACATATTAAATTGTGCTGCCTTTGAGAGAGACCTCAGGCCATGACAGATCACAATGATGAGGAAGGAAAGGCTTAGGTCTCTTCACTGGTATCAGTCGTTACTTTCTTCAAATGCCATCTGCTATGATCACATAATCACATGTTCAAACGAGGTTATCACTTAAACCTTAGATATTTTGAGAATTAAATCTGTCTACGTATACATATCGTCTCATCTGTCTTATTGGTATGCTTTTTACAAAGGCCATATAGAAAATGCTCAAAAAACAATAATTAAGGACCAGAACAGTGTTCAAAAAAAGGATGAGAGGGTCCTGGAGATGACTTGAGGGACAAGAGCTCATACCTTGATTGCAAAGGTCACAAGTTTGATACCCAGTTCTGTATATTCCTACAAATATATTCATATGAATATTACTATTTAATGGTTTGCTGCATTCTCTTTAAAATGTCCCAAGAATGGCCACTTATCAAATTCATGTGTTTTGATAAAACTTTAAAAATAGTTGTCATTTATTTCAGGTAATTTCTACCTTCTAGTTCCATAAAAAAGATGGAAGATGTTTAAAGAACATTCCAAAAATTAAAACTATGCTTTTCTTATGATTAATGTGTCCCATATTTCTAGAAAGGATTTCTAACTAGAAATATCTAATTCAGGAGTTGGGTTTTGTATTTCTCAGTCTGTCTTAAAACCTGAGAGCACTCTTCCAAATTACTCAGCTCTCAGGCTGTCTGGCTGCATAATCAGAAGCTGTGGTGCAGATTGCAGAGCAACCATAGTGTTTTTCAGAAAGATGCTTTGCAGATATGCAGATATTTGGAAACACTCCCTCTGAATTCTTGAATAAGGAGTGCACTCTGTATCACACTGAGCGACACAACACTTGCCATCAGGAACGCTGGGCATGCCTTTTGAATTCCAGCGCATGTGGCCTGGGGGGGTAAAACAAGAGTTGCCTTGATTTTCATAATGTGTGGTAAAAACTAAGGTCAAATTTGGGGGAGTAATTTCATATTGGTGGATTCATTGTTGATGCATTAAGTGCTGTTTACAAGGAAAGGACACATCTCTGCCCATGAATATGGAATTGTTCATTTTTTGTGAGATTTGTGAAGTTATGTTGTAATGTAATTCCTTTTTTGTTGAAATTATGCACCTATTTTCTTGGAGCCAACTGGTGTTGATTAGGACAGATTACTTTGAGAAAATCAGTAGGTCTCTAGACCCATTTCTGTTACTATTTATATGATCTTGGCACATCACTCAACTTTGAGGAATTTTAGTTTCCCATAGGATGTGAACTAGGGGGCTGGAGAGAGAGCACAGCAGTAGAGCTTTAGCCTTGCATGTGGCCTACCTGGGACAGACCTGGGTTTGATTCCTGGCATCCCATATGGTCCCTCAAGTCTCTTAGGAGCAATTTCTGAGCACAGAGCCAGGAGTAACCCCTAAGTGCCACTTCTGGGTGTGGCCCAAAAACCAAAACCAAGCGAACACACACACACACACACACACACACACACACACACACACACACAGATGCATATTAATAAAAATGCACTCAGCATAATGCACTCACTTTTATGCTGAGTGAAATAAGTCAGAGGGAGAGAGATAGACACAGAATAGTCTCACTCATCTATGGGTTTTAAGAAAAATAAAAGACATTATTGTAACAATGACCAGAGACAATAGAGATGAGGGCTGAAAGGACTGGCTCATGATATGGAGCTCACCACAAAGAGTGATGAGTGCAGTTAGAGAAATAACTGCACTGACAATTGTGGTGACAATGTCAATGAGTGAGAGAAATAGAATGCCTGCCTCAAATACAGGTGGGGGAGGGAGATGGAGATTGGGGCATTGGTGCTGGGAAAGGGGGCGTTCTTTATATGACTGAAACCCAACTATAATCATGTTTATAATCAAGGTGCTTAAAGATATTATTTTAAAAAAGGAAAAAATAAAAATGCAGATCTGTCATAATAAGAATGAAATCATATAGGTAAAAAATAAACTTAGTCTTGATACAAAGAATAAAGTATGCCACTGCTCACTGAACTTTTATTTGATTCTAGAGCATTTCAAGAAATAGAAATCACTTAGCAGTTTTGTATCCTAGCATACATGTCACATATCTATTTTGATGTCTAAGTAGAAATCAAAGTATTACTGACCCATCAATAATCCAAGAACTTGTTATCGAGTTGATGATTGTTCTTGTCTCTGATTCTCATCAATTAGCTGAATTTTACATAGTTACTCTACTGCCAGAACTTTCCTAAAATTGGTGAGAAGTGCAAGAGAAGCATGGTAAGATCTTCATATGGATCATTTTTAAACAATTTGGGGCAAATGCTTTGCCATCCAGATCAAGTGGGATTAACTTTGGGGAATATATGTTTGTCACCTTGGCTTGAAGGCAGGTGTAAGGTATTGGAAGGCAGTATGTAGAAAAATAGATGTGTGTTTCCTGGGTACCCAGTACAAAAAGTGATGGTATAGAGGAGGAGGGTGCTACATCTTTTGATAATCTTTCCTTTTCCTTCCAAATGAAAGCATGAGAGAAACCTGAGTCAGGAAGAGCATGATCTATTCAAGAAATGCAAAAACCCTTGTTAACTGTATTAGGGGTTTGAACATTGGAAAATTAAGGTGCCATTGATTGAAGCCTGCATGGAGCCAAGCACTAAGGTGAGGTGGAGTCCTTAGTAGGACATCTATTTAGCTAGTGATATACCAGTTATAAAGCTGAATTCAAACATCCCTTGTCTTTATTTCTGAATATGTTTTTATTAATTCTAGTTTTTTATTTAATTAAAGAGCTATGGTTGAGATGCTGTAGTTGAGTTAAGCAGATAGTATTTCAACACCAATTCCCACTACCAGTAGTATCAATTCCCATCACCAGTACTCCCATAACTCCATCCTCCTCTCTGTCCACTGTCACCTTGATAAGCATATGAAAAATTCAATGATTGTAGGTTAGGTATCATAGTTTCAGTGTTGCTGAGTCTGTGTTTTAGAATTATAGCTACACCACTCTTCCACATCACCACATACCAAAGCCCCAGACCCATGTACCCGCATTGCGGCCCTTTTTCATCTTCTTTCTTCCCATTTTGATTTTATTTTTTATCTATCCTTCTCCTTAGTTTCTGAGTTCATATGTAACCTAGGAATTCCCCCTTTACCATATTACATTTCTTCATTGGATAACATGGGCAAGTCACTCAACTTTGAGGAATTTTAGTTTTCCATAAGATGTGTACATTTCTTAATTGTTATTCTATATAGTACAGCTAAATGAGCTGATCTTAAAAATTCTAAGGTCTTTTGATTTTGTTAGAAGTTATGGAGTTTCAGAAATTCTTGAGCAAGTATGATAAAAATATAGTGAACATTTGTTAAAATAGTCTGGTTTGTGAGGAGCTGCCAAGATGAAAGAAACACATATTTATCTTTGATGGGGGATATCTCAGTGATCTTCAAGGGATAAGGTGCTGCTGGATATTGTACTCAAAGCACATGTCAGCCATGTACCAGATCTCCTAATATCCTCACCTTCCCACCCTTTTCTGAAAGAAGCTGTTAATAACAGTACAGAGACAAAGTGGAGAGAACCTGTACCAGAAAATGGAAGAGGAAGATAGCTACATTGATAGAGTAGAGAAGGAGAGAGTCCAAGAACTTGGTAACAAACTAACCTTGACGGAGAAGTGCCACTCATCATTCTTTGTTAGCAGAATGAACCACAGGACTCCAAAAATTCTGTAGGTTTCCAGGTACTTAAATAAAGAAAGTAAATTATTTAGGGGAGAAACTCTCTTTTTTTGTTTTTGGGCCATATGATACTTGGGATTTACTCCTGGTTTGATACTCAGAATTCACTCCTACCAGTGGACCATATGGGATGCTTGAGTAGTGTCAACTTGTGTCATTCATGAGCAAATCAAGCACTCTACCTGCTAGATTATCACTCCAGCTCCTAGGGGGTGAAGAGAACGCTCTTAAATACAGTGAACATGTCTAGCTTATCATCAGAACCCTTTATTTCATAATAGTTAACTGTTATTTCCAGAACCAAAAATGCCTTTATAAATTAATTGACAGCAGACTGAGAACAACTACATTTTGGTAGGTTGAAAGAACACCACTAATATGATAAGCATTTTTTTAAAAAATCTAATAATATGGGGCCGGAGAGATAGCATGGAGGTAAGGCATTTATTTTGCCTTGCATGCAGAAGGACAGTGGTTCAAATCCTGGCATCTCATATGGTCTCCCAAGCCTGCCAGTAGCGATTTCTGAGCATAGAGCCAGGAGTAACCCCTGAGCGCTGCTGGGTGTGACCCCCCAAAAAAAAACAACTAATAATATGGGGCAGGAGGGGTGGCGCAAGCAGTACGGCATGTGCCTTGCACGCACTAACCTAGGACGGACCGCGGTTCGATCCCCTGGTGTCCCATATAGTCCCCAAGCCAGGAGCGATTTCTGAGTGCAGAGACAAGAATAAACCATGAGCATCACCAGGTATGGCCCAAAAACCAAAAACAAAACAAAACAAAAAACAAAAAACAAAACAAAAAAAAACCCAACTAATAATATAATTGACATTACATCTAAGCTACAATTCAAAAGAGTTAACTTTTTAAATTGGAACTTTCGACAAGCTGATTTTTCTGAGAAAAAACATGCCAAAGGGAAATAGGAACCTCACATCTGAGGTTATTAGAGAATCACTGGCTTGTTTCCAAATCTGAAGAGAATTTAAAGTTAGACTGACATGAGAATTTCAGATTAACTTGAGAAAATTTTTGTCTGTTTGTTTTTGGGCCATACCTGGTTACGCTCAGGGGTTACTCTTGGCTATGCACTCAGAAATCGCTCCTGGCTTGGGAGATCACATGGGACACCGGGGGATTGAACCATGGTCCGTCCTAGTTAGCGCATGCAAGAAATGCCCTACTGCCTGAGCCACTGCTCTGGCCCCAACTTGAGAATATTCATTATCTTCAAAAGACTTAAAATCTGACACACTTGTATATTTATGCTTTACATTTTTGTTCTTTTTTTTTTTTTTTTTTTGGGCCACACCCGTTTGACGCTCAGGGGTTACTCCTGGCTATGTGCTCAGAAATCGCCCCTGGCTTGGGGGGACCATATGGGACGCCGGGGGATCGAACCGCGGTCCTTCCTTGGCTAGCGCTTGCAAGGCAGACACCTTACCTCCAGCGCCACCTACCCGGCCCCACATTTTTGTTCTTAATTTTTATTTTGAATCAATAGTCTAGTGTCAGCACACACTAGTAGTTTTCAATATTTTTTTTAAATGTAGGTTATTCCAAAATCTCCAACTACAGAAAAATGACTTTGATAACCATGACTGATCAGAATATTTTCTGGGACCATAAAGAGACTGGGATCAGACAACCAACATGCCAGAAGCCATGCTTCATGGGTAGAGACACTTTGTATCTCCTAGATCAATGGAATTTCTTTTTTAATTTTCCCAACATTTGTTGTGCCTATGCAAAATAAATAAATAAATAAATAAGTCACATCTGCCCCTCTCCTCTCCCTTTTTTCTTTTCTTTTTACTTATATTCTAGATAGAGACTCTGCCTTTTTCATAGAATCATAGAACTTGAATCATTTTGATCTAGTCTCATATTTCTACGTCTTCCTAAAAATTGAGGAAAGAAAACAATGTGGATGGGACCCAGGGGCTAAGTGGTCTCAGGAGCATTGAATGGGAAAATACCCACGCTAAAGTCAACTACCCAAGACCCAATCAACGACTCAATCAAAAGACTCAAACTATAACAAACTAAACACAAAATGGACTGGTAGTCCTGGGCATTAGGGGTGGAGGTATGGGATGCATGTGGGGAACTATGGTGGAGGAAAGTCAACATGTGGTAGAAATGGTTCTAATTCATGGTCACTAAATGCCTGAAAAACAACTGTGAAAGACTTCACAATGGTCTCAATAAAAAAAAAATCATGTTATTAGAAAGTTTCCTCTCTAGACATAATAGGAAACATTACATTTATTTTAAAAAATTACATTTATTAAAAAAATAAAAAAGAGTCTTCTGGGAGAAGGAAGGGAAGGAAACTGGGAACACTGGTGAGAGGAAATGTGCATTGGTGAAGGATAGGGGAAAGTTGTTTGACATTATCTGACTAAAATTCAATCATGAACAATTTTGTAACTGTGTATCTCACAATGATTCAATTAAAAATTTTATTAAAAGTTTAAAACAGATAAATAAACAAAAAATACCCTGTCTTTTGCTGTCTTTTTGAAGTAATACTTTGTTCTCCTCACCTATCTAGCTGTTTGGTATAGCAGCAGGAATATTGAGGAGCAACCAAGAGTATTTCCCATGATGGTGTGAGAATGCCTATTTGTTTATATATGCAACACTTCAGCAAAATAGAGTTGATGGCCAGGTCTCTTCTGTCATTGCTTCAACTTTTTCTACCTTTGGTAACTCTAGGTATTATTTTTTCTTTCCTCCACAGGACCTCAACGTTTCCAATTCTATCATCTCTCAATCAAGTTATCTAATTGTTAGACTCTAAATAAAAACCCTCATTCACATTAAGTCCTAAACAAATATTGAGGCTCATCTTTCTCCCTCAGGATATATTTTTGCTTTCTCCTACCCTTCCAGGAATCAGTAGGAAGTCAGTAGGGCATATGGTTCCTATTGGATTAGAAACATGGTATCTGAGAAAGAAGGCTCTGGGGAAGCCTTGTTGAGCTCTAAGTGACACTCTTCTAACTTAGTCCCTTTCTTTAATTTTGTAAAGACTTTTAGGCATGAGGGGATTTGGTCACACTCGGTGGTGCGAAGGCTTTTGTGTTCATCAGGAAAGCATAGGCTTTTCTTGGGTTTGACCTGAGATCAGCTGCATGTAAGACAAGCGCCTTAATTCCTGTACTATGTCTTTGGCCTCTGTCACTCCTTTAAAGATGCCCCCACATGTATCATCATTTTTAGTTCCTTATTCTGAGGACTGATGAAGAGACATTCAGATCCAAGTGGATTTATTGGTTGGACTCTGTTGCTGAAAAACATAAAGTTCAGAAAAGAAATGGATACTAGTTGAGTACATTCAACATCTCATCAATTTAATCTTGGCAACAATTTACTACTTATAATAATTATATAGGAAGATGTCATTCTTATATACCTTTATATAACATATAGTCACTATAATCATTATAGATGTAGACTATTGGCTAGAGGAAGTAATGTAATTTGCTTCAAACCAAACTGTTCACAGTAATGGAGTCAAAGATAAGCCCTTGGGGGATTGCATTTACTTTATTATCCATGGAGATGTAGGGTGTATGTAATAAAAACATGTATCTGGAAGCTAACAAATGCTACAATGATTATGAAGAATGGCATGTTTTTATATAGTAGGAAAGGAAATTTTATTTTGTGGTCTGCTGGGCAAAAATTTTATTTTCAATAAACTCTTTTTCTGTTGTTTTGTTTTGGGGCCATATTTGATGGTGTTCAGGGTTCACTCCTGACTCTATGCTCAGAGATTATTCCTGGGGAGGCTCAGGGGCCATAGAAGGTGTATGACATCAAAACCAGAGTAGGCTGTAACAAGGCAAAGGCTCCACATGCTACACTATTGCTCTGGCTTCTCACACGAACTCTTTTCCTTTTTGTTTTGTTTTTGGGATGCACCCAGCAGTGCTAATGGCTTACTCCTGGTTCTGTGCTCAGGTATCACTCCTGGCAAGGTCAGATGCTGGGGATTGAGCCCAGGTTGGCTGTGTACAAGGCATGCACTTTACCTGCTGTATTATATCTCTGGCTCCTAAGGAATCTTCTTGAAGTAAATATTTCTGGGCCAATACGCATGCTCTATGCCCTAAATATTCTTTCAGAGGAATAAAAAAATATTCTTTCAGAATAATTAATGAACTAAATTTACAAAGTGATTGCCACAAGAATAATGACTTGATAAGTTCTAAAAGTTCTTAATTTCTAAAAACTTAAGAGTTTTGTAAAGAATTGTCTTTATTTTATTGTCTTTATTTAGATTTTAGTCCATACCCAGTGGTGTTCAGGGGCTCTGGGGCTATTCTTGACTTCTTGCTCAAGGGTCCATATGTGGTGTTGAGATTTGAATGGTGCTGGTTGTATGCAAGGCAGTACCTTAACCCCTTTATTAACCTTTAGTCCCTTAAAAAATTCTGTCTTTAAAAGAAATCATGTCTCTCTGTGAAGTTGTCATTCATCCTGTTTGATGTGTGAATTGGTATGCTTGATAAGATGGGGGGCTATGTATGTAAAATGTTTATTATTATTAATTATAAGAAATAGACAATTTTCTTGGCTTCATACATACTCTTTATATTCAAATAATTATATCTATATCAATGTACATATGCATATAAAATAAAATTTTAATTTTTTTTTTGCCTTTTGACTTACACGTGGCTCTACATTCATGGATCACTCCTGGCATGGGGTAAACCATATGAAGTGCTGGGGATTGAACCCAGTTCAGCCACATTCAAGGACAATGCTCTGGCCTTAGTATCTAGTTTTATCTTGGGGGATGGGTAAGTGGCACACCAGTGGCATTCAGAGGTTTATCCTGGTTCCGTATTCTGTATTTCTCCTAGAAGTGCTCAGTGGACCAGATGAAGTTATGGAGATTGTACCTAGGTTAGCCAGATGCAAGACAAACATCCTACTTGAGTACTATCACTGTGTCCATCCCCCATATCTAGCAGTTTTAAACAATATTTTGATCTATAATTAATATGAATTGGTTGGTATATTATAATTTATTTCTAACAAATTATACATCTAATTTGGATTTTAAATGAAAGTACTTAGAATCCTTTCAGGCATGAGTGATTTGTTTTTCATACCATTCTGTATAGAAAGTTGTTGCATTGATAGGGAAAACCTTCTTTTTGAGGGAAGTTTGGTTTGGGGCCACCTCCAGGTATTACTTTTTAGCTCTGCCCTCAGAAATCACTCCTAGCTGGTTCGAGGGACCATATGGGATGCTGGGGATTGAACCAGGTCAATTCCAGGTAGGTAATGTGCAAGGCAAATGCCTTATTGCTGTGCTATTGCTCTGACCCTGAAACCCTTCTTAAATTAAAATTTCAATGAAAAGAGTAAATACACAAGACTTGAAGTGGCGGGCTTCATCGGAGAAACGTCCCTTAACTAACCCAAGGAACTTTAGTCATTAGAATTAGTCATCTTGATCCTGCCTGCCTTCTTTGTTCATTTGAATGATGAAGAATAATATCCTCAGGGGCTGGAGTGATAGCATTCTGGGGCATTTGCCTTGCTTGCAGCCAATCTGGATTCAATCCCTGCATCCCATACGGTTCCCTGAAACTACCAGGAATGATTCCTGACAGCAGAATTAGATGATTCTTTTTGTTTGTTTGTTTTTGTTTTTGTTTTTTGGGCCACACCCGGAAGTGCTCAGGGATTTCTCCTGGCTCTGGGCTCAGAAATCACTAGTGGCGGGCACGGGGACCATATGGGATGCTGGGATTCAAACCAACGTAGGTCCTGGATCAGCCTCTTGCAAGGCAAA
This sequence comes from Suncus etruscus, assembly GCF_024139225.1. Classification (NCBI taxonomy): domain Eukaryota; kingdom Metazoa; phylum Chordata; class Mammalia; order Eulipotyphla; family Soricidae; genus Suncus; species Suncus etruscus. The sequence continues at coordinate 47,862,165 of NC_064860.1, read as the reverse complement.
CGCCCTACTGCTGTGCTATCTCTCTGGCCCAGAATTAGATGGTTCTTGATAGCAGCCCAGATACCTCAGCACCACCGGGACTGGTCCAATAACAACAACAACAACAACATACCCTCAATCCTGACCATTCTGTAGATACTCAAACATGCACATCACATCACAAGCAGACTTGTCTTACCATTATCCCTTCTGTTGTGCACCTGAAGAGAAGTGAAAGGTCAATTCAACTGCAGTAAACATTTATTTTTATACTAATTTATTTAATACTAATTATTTATTTATTTTATACTAATTATTATACATTTATTTTATACTAATTAGTTTCTATAAGCTTCAAATGAAATAACTTGCCTATACATATCAACTTTCTGAGACAGGCAAATAATATATATTTTGCAGAGAAGAAAAATTAATTAGCCCTTCTCCACACCTACAGGTTTTATTTTAATTTATTAAAAATTGGTTATTGTAGTATTGGTGTACAAGAATACAGATGTGTATGTTTTAAGTGTAAGATGTCACTAAACTATGATCACTGACACTAAAATCCAAATATCCTTCCATCATTCCTTATTGGACACCATCATATCACTCTTCTTATCAATACTGTTGTGAGTCTATTTTTATGATTCATTGTTGAGTCTTTGTGTCTTTATAGACAACGCATGAGTATGATCATATAAATTGATCTCTTTTTTAAAACTTATTTTGCTCTAGTTCCATTCATGTAGAATCCAAAGGGGCATGATCTTATCTCTCTTTATAGCTGAGTAATATTCCATATGTGTAGATACATCAAAGCTTCTTTATCTACTAATCTGCTTTTTGGGCACTTGGATTGTTTTACAGATCTCTCTCTCTCTCTCTCTTTCTCTCTCTCTCTCTCTTTATTGCTCTCACACACAGATTTTATTTTAAACACTGTAGTTTGCAAAAATATTATTGGCAGAGTTTCATACATAACAATTTCAGCACTACATCTTTCACCAGAGTGTTACCCTATCTCCAGCACCCCCATTCTCTCCTGGGAGCCAATTCTTAGTTTCTGCTTTCTTTTTTTTTAAATTTTTAACTTTATTTTGCACATATGCTATTCCCCTAATATGTTTCTTTATACCCCACATTTGAGAGAAGACCTATTTGTAACCATCCCTTTTCTTTTGGCTAACTTCACTTAAGATGATATGCTCTACCAGTGGTCCTCAAACTACAGCCCGCATGCCACATATTGTATTTGTTCCTGTTTTGTTTCTTCACTTCAAAATAAGATATATGAAGTGTTCATAGGAATTTGTTCATAGTTTTTGTTTTATAGTCCAGCCCTCCAATGGTCTGAGGAACAGTGAACTGGTGCCCTGTTTAAAAAGTTTGAGGACCACTGCTAGACTCATATACAATCCTGCAAATTTTATGATTTCATCACTTTGGGGGGTGTGGGGGGAATTTGTGCCACACTGGTGGTGCTCAGAGCTCACTTCTTCAAGGACTACTTACTTATTTAAAAAGTCAGCATCAACAATTATTTTGGTAAAGATTTTCTTTTATTAAAAATTTTTGGGATATCAGCAAGGGGACTTCTGAGAATTATGTTATGTATTGTCCTTCCACTGTAACTTTACCTTGTCCTCTTTCTTTGCATCCTTGTTCTCATAATTACAAATAAAAAATTAAAAAAAAAATTTGTACATAGTCTGCTAATACCTGGGTGTTTCTAACTTTGTTCAGATGGTTCAAAGTATCCACTTCTCTTTTCGTTTTTTCTGCTGGTGGGGGGCGGGAAGGGAGCATATCCATTGATGCTCAGAGATTACTCCTGGCTTTGCACTTAGGAATTACTCCTGGTGGTACTAGGAGATGTCAGAGATGGAAGCTGGGTTAACCATTTGCAAGGCAAGTGCCTTATCAACTGTATATTGCTCTGGCCCCCCTTTTTCTTTTTCTTTTTGTTTTGGGACACACCTGGCAATGCTCAAGGCTTACTCCCTGCTCTGGGCTCAGAAATTATTCCTGTGGTGCCCAAAATTAAAACATGGTCAGCAACATATAAGGCAAGAATCCTACCTACTGTACTCTAGTACAATTTCATCTTATTTCATAGTCAAGTAGTACTCTGTTGTGTATATGCACTATAATTCCTTTATATACTCATCGTTCTTAGGCCTTTGGCTGTTTTCAGGTTTTGTCTATAGTGAATAGTATTGTATATTTCCAGGTTCTAACTATTGTAAAAGGATTCTAATGAGTATCATTTTGCATAAAGTTTTGAATTGTGCTTTTATATTATTTGGAAAGATACCTAGGAAAGGAATTGTTTGATAATATAATAATTCTATTTTTACTTTTATTTTTGGTCACACCTGGTGATGCTCAGAGGTTACTCATGGCTATGCACTCTGAAATTGCTTGGGGCTTGGGGACAATATGGGACACCGGGGATCCAACTGAGGTTCAACCTGGGTCAGCTGCATGCAAGGCAAACATTGCACTAATCACTCTGACCCTCTATTTTCACTTTTGGGGGACATCTTCAAGCTGTCTTTCATAGAGGCTGAAACTTGTCAACATTCTTACCAACAGTGAATGAAGATTCCTATTTCTCTACATCATCTTAAGCACTTAATGTTTCTGGTCTTTTAATATAGTCCATTCTCACTGTGTGAGGTGAGATGATAACCAAGTGTCTTGATTTGAATTTCTCAGAGAATGAGGGGGTGATGCACCCTTAGTTTTTAATATACTTGTTGTTATCATATGTCCCTCTTTTTTCTAAGCATCGATGGTCCAACTCTTCTCACTCTTTATTTTTTTTGTGGATGAAGTTTTTTTTGTAGTAGTTGCTGTTGAGTTTTATCAATGCTTTATACATATTGTCTATTAGCCATTATCAGATATATAGCATGTGAATGTTTCCTTACATTCAATCAAATGCCTTTTTTGTAATGGTAGTTAACTTTGTTGTGCAGATGCTTTTTGGTTTGATATCATCCTGTTTTACTTATTTTTCTTGCTAAGGGTGTGCAATTACTATAGACACTACCAAAGCCAGCATCATTATCACAGTGTAGAAAACTGTGTCTTAAAGAGACAATGTTGGTTGATTACTTTTCCAGCGAAAAAAGTGAAACCTAGTATTACAACACAGACCTGTCTAAATGATATGCTGCTCTCACCCATTAAGTTTTCACTGTCCAAAGGTTTTTCTATAAGACTAAGAAAAAAGGATCAAAGAAAGGCTGGAGGCCAGGGGCCAAGTGGTCTCAGTTGCATTGGTTGGTAAATAAACAAGGACAGAACTAAATATAGAGTCAAATATAGAACTAAAAATAGAATCAAGCTTTAACAATCTAAACTTAAAGGGGACTGTTATACTGGCAGGCCAGGGGGGAAAAGGGTGGTGGTATAGGATGCATTCTGGGCCGTTGGTAGAGGGAGGTTAACACTGGTGGTGGGAAGGGCCCTGACTCATTGTATATCTCAAATTCAATTATGAAGGATTCTGTTAATCACAGTCGTTTCAATTAAAAAAAGTTTATGTAGAAACCTCACCTCTGCAACCACTGCCCTAATACTATAATCTCAAAGGTCATCCTCAGGACCACCCTGAGGATGGTCCCAGCACATTTGTACTTGGGTAACATCCTGCTACATAATTAGTGGAGGCACAGTGTAAAAAACAAACAAACAAACAAAACAAAACAAAATGAGAGACATCTTGCTCAAAAATTATAGAAATTTTGAAGACTTTATTGCCAGATATGAAACAAAGAGCAGTTCTTACTTAGGTGAAAGGTTCTGTATCTGCTCATGTGCCTGCAGCTCTGAGCACAGAAAACGTAGATGTATAAGTGGATTCTGTCCAGGGCGCCTCTCAAGTTCTGATGGAAAGTAGGGTGGGGCTTGGGAATGTTCTCTAAGCTTGACTACTCCCTCCTCTGAAGCTTCCTTTGAGTAGACACTTACATATTCTTTCTACCTAAGTCTTAGAGTATCCAGCCTAAACCCCAATTATGTCAAGGATGGATAGCACATAGGGTGGGAAGAGAATGAACCCTCTAGTCCAGTCAAGATATTGGCAGAAACAGTTGAATGTTTCCAAGGCCTAGTCTAGTTCTGATGAAGAGCCAGAGACTGTCATTTCTTCTGGGCACAAGAAATAAGGACATGAAAGTGAGTTTTGTGTGTGCCGTGTGTTTGTTTTTCTTTTGTCTCTTCAAACTAACTGATCTGGATAAAGATGTTCTTAGATTATTTGCTGTAAGATTTTGGTGCTAGAATGTTCTGTCATAGAGTTATTCTACTAATACTCTGGGATTATTTTTAAGTTATTTTGTACTCGCAGAATGAATAATTGTGTGTTCTGAGGCCTGGTTTCCAACTGGTGGGGAGGGTTTGACTGACTCAGGCAGTACCCAAGTCTGGGTGCCAGAAGGGGAAGAAGAGATCTATCCTGAGAGAACTGCAGGGAGGGATGCATTGCCACTCCCAGCTGTAGCATTCTCTGCAATTTCTGACCACATGACTCTCATTGCTAAGTAACAGTGAGGAACTAGTAGTTTTCACTTACACGATGCATGCAACAACCCAGAGAAGGCAATAGGAGGGACTTTGAAAACAGTATAAACACAAAAACAACTTAACAGCTGCTCAATTGATGTCATAAGTCCAACATAAAAATGTACCATGGCATGTGATAATGGTGGGAATATCATAAGGAAGTTCTAGCTTCAGTGCCATTGACTTACTCAGATCATGTCTGCTAAAGAGTCAGGGAATATCTTTACTAAAAAGCATTTCTCTTTGATTCATTCCTCTTTAATGTCTCTTCTATCCTTTAAAAAGATCCCGTCATTCATTTTGTTTGGTACCTTAAGCATCCTGAGAGCCATTTTGAAAAAAAAGCTTATGAAGAATTTCCTTAATGCATAAAAATTCTGATAAAATAATAGGTCTATTTAACATACATTCTGTCCTGGCCTTACCTGTCATAGGTATTCAATACATATTTGATAAATAACTAAATTTTAATAAAGATAGCCTTGCATTCTGATTTGGTTACACTGTAAACCAAATGAGCAGCTTCTTGTCTTTAAAAAAAGAGAACAATTCAAATTTCTGTTGGAAGGGGGTCACTTATATAGTTACTGTATAGTCTACTTTGTGCTTCTGGAATTGTCAAAACAAACCAAAATGCTCCCAGGAACTCTGATCCAGCTTCACTGTCAAAATGTTTTACAACGATTTGGCCAAATATTTGTGGAACAGCTGTGCTACTCGTCTGCCTGAGTCATTTCCTTCTTTCCTTTTGGCTCAATCCTATGATTCATCATTCTGCTTTTAGAATATTTGCCTATTTTTAAAGCCCGTCAAAGAAGGCAGCCACTGTTTAAAAGTAAACATACCACACATCAACGTGGGGCATCTTTGTAAGCAGCTTCACAAGTCCTGAAATTTCTGGCTGGTAGCTCTGCCAGATAAACCAGATGGCACTGAGCAATGAAATAGAGGATTGGCTTTCAGACTTGGGACTCTCCCGACATCTGTCTTCAGTTTTCTTGTTTCTGCTGCCATTTCCTGTTGGGATGAATCCAATTTGATCTGTCTTTTAACAAAAGTCTTCCCCTGCTTCTCCCTTTAAACCATCTATTAGATGTTTATTTCCATGTCAATCAATTTGACTTTTCTTTCACCTCCAGAAATGCAATGTTCAGCTTTTTTTTTTTTTTTTGACTTAATCTACCGATTTATAGTGAGGTCACATTTATGTGTTTCTACATGGTGTGGATAGATACAAGAAGGTTGGTTTCTGTAATAAGCTTTTTTCATCCTGGGTCTTACCAGGTATTTGTTATTTTCCTAGAATAAAGCAAATGATAACTTTCTTCTTTGTGTATTTTTAAAATATATATAATTAAGTAGGAAGGAGTATGACTTTACAGAGAACAAAGAGGATTAACCCAGAGAGCCTTGAATTCCAATTCTGTTTGTCTTTTGTTTTTGTTTTTTCGGCCACACCCATTTGATGCTAAGGGGTTACTCCTGGCTAAGCACTCAGAAATTGTCCCTGGCTTGGGGGGACCATATGGGACACCGGGGAATCGAACCACGGTCCTTCCTTGGCTAGCACTTGAAAGATAGACACCTTACCTCTAGTGCCACCTCACCGGCTTCATCTGTTTGTCTTATTGTTGTGCTCAGGGCTTACTTCTGGCTCTTCCCTTAGGAAATACTCCTGACAGGTTTGGGGGATCATACAGAATACCATGGATGGAACCTGGGTTCACAGTGTGCAAGGTAAATACCCTGTCTGCTGCACTATCATCCCAGTTCCTTCCTGGCTGTCTTTTTGAATTTTAAAACATTATTACTGCATTCCAGAGCTAGTTTCTTCTAATGAGTGCTTGTTCATATACTATTAGGGTTGAGATGCTAATGTAAAAATGTTCTTCTTTGCCTGTGCACATTATTCTAGCCTTGAGCTCAATGAGCTAAATTTCTCTTGATATTTGAGTCATTCACTCATATTTGACTGAAGTAAATTTCAGTGCACCTTGGACTGTATAGGTTTTTAACAAAGTGTAGGTTTTATTAACTTACCTCTAAAAGGTCAGTGGCAGCAAGGCAATAGTCCTGTCCTTTGTCTGACTTCACAAATAACAATGTGGACTGAAAAAGCCACAGTAACTGGCAGAAGCTGTCACCACTAATCTCAGTAGGAAGAGATCATTCAAAGGGCTTGGAGATTGGATCTCCTTGTTGCTATTTGAGATCATTCTCTAATTTGCAGACAGAGTGTTGGGGAGATTTCTCCATGCCCATTTTCTGTCTCAAGTTAAATTGTGTCACTGGCTCGGTGGCACTGTTTGGCATGGGCCAAAGAACAAATGAGTTTAAATTTGGTGATGCATTGTCACTGTCTTAATCCACTTCTTTTTTTTTTTTTTTTTTTTGGTTTTTGGGCCACACCCTGTGACGCTCAGGGGTTACTCCTGGCTATGCGCTCAGAAGTTGCTCCTGGCTTCTTGGGGGACCATATGGGATGCCGGGGGATCGAACCGCGGTCCGTCCTAGGCTAGCGCAGGCAAGGCAGGCACCTTACCTCCAGCGCCACCGCCCGGCCCCCTTAATCCACTTCTAAATGGAAGTAAAATTAGACTGGTCTTGGCTAAAATATATCAGAAGCTTCACGTGATGTGTCCCTTGAGGTGCTTGGCAGAGGTTAATACTGTCCTTGTTTGAATTGCCTCTCTGACGATTGTCTTTAGTTCCTTCAAAGAAATGTCATCCTCATTAGAAGTCAGGAGTTTGTGTGTGTGTGTGTGTGTGTGTGTGTGTGTGTGTGTGTTGTGTTGTATTCTGAGTCAGGAAAGGCACTTATTCTGTATTGTGTGTATCCTATGTCACTTCCTCTAGTTAATCTAAAAAATAAAAAGTTTTGTGTTTTAATTTATATTTTTTGGGGGTGGGGGACACAGCCAGCAATGCTCAGGGGTTATGTCTAGCTCTATACTCAGTGATTGCTTACTCCACGTGGGATAGAACCTGGGTCTTTCACTTGCAAGATAAATGCCTTACCTGCTGTACAATCACTCCTGTTCCATATCAATAGTTTTAAGAAATAAACTTAGATGTGCTAATGAGAATATAAGAACCATTGTGTTAGTATTGGGGAGATAGCTCAAGGGCCAGGGGTAGCTATCTCACATATGCAAGGCCTCAAATTCAATCTCTAGCATCTCATAGCCCTTTGAATGCCACAAAATGCAGCTCTGGAGATCCCTGAACAAAGCTAGAGGCCTGATGATTTGTGCTCCACCTACAGGTCCAAGCACTGAATCATCTAGCTTGGCTGGCATTACTATGACTCTCCGGTCCCCTTGAGCACTGTTTGGGAACCACCTCTGAAGACTAAACATATACCTTCCTTCCTTCCTTCCTTCCTTCCTTCCTTCCTTCCTTCCTTCCTTCCTTCCTTCCTTCCTTCCTTCCTTCCTTCCTTCCTTCCTTCCTTCCTTCCTTCCTTCCTTCCTTCCTCCCTTCCTTCCTTCCTCCCTCCTTCCTTTCCTCCTTCCTTTTCTCCCTCCCTCCTTCCCTCCCTTTTTTAGTCCCTCCCTCTCTCCCTCCCCCTTTCTTCCTCCTTCCTTCCACCCTTCCTCTCTTCTTTTCTTCCTTCTTACTGTATTTGAGCCACACATGGGGTTACTCAGGAATTACATGGTGCTCTGTGTTCAAGTCACTCTATCATGTTTATAAGGTCTTATGTATTGCTGAAAACTGAACTAGAGTTGGTCATAGAGAAGGCAAGCACCTTATCTATTCCCTGTGCTATTTCTCTAGTTCCTGTATTTTCTTTATAACTTAAAATTGCCATTTTAAAAATAAGCCCATATTTTGTCTTACCGTTTTAATCATACAGTCTTGGAAAAATATTTTCAGCAAGGACAGAAGTAATAGTAAATTGGTCAAGGGGATTGAAAAGTGAGCATCTTACTTGGAAATAATTGATTCTGCTTATATGGGTAGCAGAGGCAAGGGATGACTGTGTTCTAAGACTGGGTCAGTATGCTCCTGAAAAATTGTGCAGTAAGGACTGAGAAAGTTTTGGTTAAAAATCTATCTATGGTCAGGGACAAGGCTCTAGTGCTAGGGCACATGCCTCACATATGCTGAACCCTGAATTCAGTCCCTTGCCTTGAACTATTAGGTTCGTATCTCCTGGCCAATGACTACTGAGTGTGTCCCACTAGAAAATAATCCAAATACAATCCATTTCTCTCTAAGGTTTCCTCTGATGGTTTAGAGAACAACATCTTTTAACTCAGCCACAGGAAAGCTTTCTATGGCCAGTCAAATAAAGAAAGCCAAGGGCAAGTTACCATATCTTCTTAGATCTGGAGCTCTTAATTCAAGGTGGAAGATTGGGGTACAGGTCTGGAGTATAGCCTGTTGGGAAAAATGGCTTATGAGTTTGAGCCTGCTGCCCATTGTAATACAGAAAAATGCTATGGTTTTATTTTTGTCATTGTGTTTTTGATTTTCGGGGCTACCTCCAGCTGCTCTCAGGGGTTACTCCTGGCTCAGGGCCCAGAAATCATGCCTGGCAGGTTTGGGGGACCATATGGGATACTGGGGATTAAACCAAGGTTTGCAGCACATAAAGCAAAAGTCCTAACCACTGTACTATCACTCAGGCCCCAGATAAAGGTTGTTAAGTGGGGGAGAAGCCATTGGCAAAACCATTAGGTTGTGGAATCCTTAAAAGCAACACCAATGCTTCTTTTTCTCGCCAACATGCTCTTCTATTCCACTGAGAAGGGTTAGGTCTCCTTTCTTAGCTCTTTGTTAAAACACATTCCTGCATTTTCTCATTCTTTGCTTTGGCTAAGTTCTGAGTTCTGAGTTATAAGCAGTATCTACTTAGATCTTTACCCTTAATACCTTAGATCATTTCAGTGTCCTGATATTTGTTTACAACTTTCTGGCCACCCCTTATGTTTTCTGTGCTTCTGTTTGTACCAAAAATGAGCAAAATGGTCTTCTACATTCTATTTGTTCTAAGAAAAAGTGCTAAAAATAACTAAAGCTGTATATTAAAAGGATTTAAGGCCACAAGTCCAAAGATGGTAAGAGTAATTCAACTCTCTGTAGAAAAAGTATGGAGTAATAAAGAGTCACTTTATTTTTCTGTTTTAGATGATACGCCTCATGAAGACTTCATTCCTCCGGTCTTTCCAGATTTAGACCAGCAGCTGCAGGTAAGGTTTCATCTCATCTCTCTCTTCTTCCCTCATTAATTCTATAAAAATTTTCTGTACTATATTTCTATATATATTATATTATATTATATTATATTATATTATATTATATTATATTATATTATATTATATTATATTATATTATATTATATTATATTTATTATATAATTTTCTGTACTATAGTATACCTGGGATAGAAAGATTTAGAGACAAAGAGAGGGGAGTTTTCAAGTTGTCAAGTTTCTAGAGCTCCAAAGACAGACTCAAGTCCTTGAACCAAATTCTTGTCTGGTCATCAGTGACAATACTACATTATCAAGAGCTTGCATAAAAGAACTTTGTATTTTTATCTTTTAATAAATTAATTCCTTAATTCAATCATCATGAGATAAACAGTTACAAAGTTGGTCATGATTGAGATTCAGTCATACAATGCCCAACAATGTCCAACACCTGCCAATTTCCTGCCACCCAGTTTTCTTCCACACTCCCCCATGCTCTAGAAACTGTGAGTACTGTTTTCCATTGCTTTAGCTATATCTACTTTATAGCTATTGGGTATCCTTTGAAATTAATGACTTAAAGGGGCAGAGAAGACTTCTCAGGTTTGCCAAGACTTCCTTTCTCTACCTTTCCCTACCCCAATTATTCAAAAATATGAAGAATCTAAGATTATTTGAAACTAGACCTTGTGATAATGGTTTGGTTTGGACCAGGAGAAAAAGATTTTGTTTGAATAGTTTTTCAGAAAATCTATGAGAAATATACTATCTTAACACAATTATTTTATTTATTTATTTATTTTGGTTTTGGGGCCACACCCGGCAGTGCTCAGGGGTTACTCCTGGCTGTCTGCTCAGAAATAGCTCCTGGCAGGCACGGGGGACCATATGGGACACCAGGATTCGAACCAACCACCTTAGGTCCTGGATCGGCTGCTTGCAAGGCAAACGCCGCTGTGCTATCTCTCCGGGCCCAACACAATTATTTTAAGGAATTTAATAATAACACTTTAATTTTTCTAGATGAATCGTGATTACTCTAGTTAAGATAACGATAGGAACAGGTTCTGTCTAAAATTTTTGAGTAGAGTGGCCTGGAGTCAGGCACTGACTTGTGAAATTTACTTTACAGCACCTGGCAAGAATCTAACAGGTGTAAAATAAAAGTCCATGGGTTGTGAGATCACTTCACATGCTGTGTTTCTAACCCCTTATGCGGATAGGTCTGAAGAAGCAGGATAGCTGCGAAGAAATAATCAATCAAGCCAGTCAGGAAAGGATGATCATGGCATCCATGGCTTTTTGCCTCATGCTCTGGGCCAACAAACCAGTACTCCTCTTTTTCTTTTTTCTTTTCTTTTTCTTGTTTTGTTTGTTTGTTTGTTTGTTTTGTTTTGTTTTGGTCACACCTGGCATCGCTCAGGGATTACTCCTGGCTCTACTCAGAAATCGCTCTTGGCAGGCTTGGAGGACCATATGGGATGCCATCCTAGGTCGGCCGTGTGCAAGGCAAATGCCCTACCACTGTGCTATCTTTCCAGTCCCAGCCTCTTTTTTTTTAACCAATGATTTCTTTTTTTCTTTCTTTCTTTCTTTTTCTTTCTTTCTTTCTTTCTTTCTTTCTTTCTTTCTTTCTTTCTTTCTTTCTTTCTTTCTTTCTTTCTTTCTTTCTTTCTTTCTTTCTTTCTTTCTTTCTTTCTTTCTTTCTTTCTTTCTTTCTTTCTTTCTTTCTTTCTTTCTTTCTTTCTTTCTTTCTTTCTTTCTTTCTTTCTTTCCTTTTTTTTTTTACAAGTTTTTCAGAGCTGTATTTTAGTAACATAGAGACTATGAATTAGTCATTCCCACCACCAGTGTTGACCTCCCTCCACCATAGTTCCCAGCATGCATCCCGTACCTCCACCCTTAGCCCCCTAGACTGCTATCATTACAGGTCCATTTTGTGTTTAGCTTGATATAGTTTGGGTCTCTTGATTCTACTGTTGTTGACATTGGTTTGGGTAATTAGGGCTAACCTTTTTTTTTTTTTCCATTCTATGCTCCTGAGATCATTTGGCCCCTGGGTCCCATCCACTTATTATTTTTCTCTTTTCTCAGTTTGTAGGGAGACATATAAATGTGAACTAGAACCAGATGATTCATGCTTTATGGTTCTGTAAAAAAAAAAAAAAGTCGAGGGCCCCTATCTAGAAGCTCTAAGTGTACATAAAATTAAAAGAAAAGAAAAAATGGGGGTCAGATATAGCAAGTGTGGTTTTTTCTTTCTGTGTGTGTGTGTGTGTGTGTGTGTGTGTGTGTGTGTGTGTTTGCACAGGCACAGTAAACATTTGGGAAATTAGAAAATTTCCTTGGCTTAAGAGAAATAGGATGTCTCTACCCTTGAAGCATACTGTCATGAGACCGACTATAGGCTCCGGCATGTTATTGTCAAACCTCAAGGTCTTTCTTTATAGTCCCAGGAAAAATTCTGTTCAGTCGTGGTTGTCAGAGTCATTCTTTTGTACTTAGAAATCTTAATTTTTGCACTGATCCTAGGGCAAAGCCTAGGATAAAGTCTTTCTTTGTGATCCTAGGAAAAGTTCTGCTCATTTGAGGTTGTCGTAGTCAGTCTTCTTTAATTAGTGATATCGGATCTTGCACAGATCCTATGATGGAGGGTCTTCTGATTTCATCTCACTGTTAGGTGGTGAGATAGGACAAAGCCAGAATTCCCTTTTTTTTTTTTTTTATTTAAACCAATTCCCAATATTAAGGGCAGTGGGGGTGGAGGGCTGAGAGAGGGGGCAAGTGGGGGGAGGGAGGGAGGGAGAGAGAGAGAAAGAGAGACTAACACATGAGCTTTTACATAACAAAGGAAGAGAAGGAAGTTGAGGGAAAACCTTTGTTTGAGATTGATAGCTGGGTGTCATACAAACAGAAATCTTTTTTTTTTTTTTTTTGGTTTTTGGGCCACACCCTGTGACGCTCAGGGGTTACTCCTGGCTATGCACTCAGAAGTTGCTCCTGGCAACATATGGGGACCATATGGGACTCCGGGGGATCTAACCGCGGTCCGTCCTAGGCTAGCGCAGGCAAGGCAGGCACCTTACCTCCAGCACCACCGCCCGGCCCCCAAACAGAAATCTTAAGTTCTGTGCATATATTTTATAATCAACACTTTTTCCACCTCTAGTGATTTTGAAAGATTTTAGGAGGACCCTGTAACCCCAATTCCCAGCAGGTCCTGATGGTCCCTATTATCTCACACCCCATAACCTTTCCCATTATGGGAGTGCCTGGTTTCTTCAATCATTTTTGTCTTTGGAACCCCTAGTCTAACATATTCCTGGACAGAGTTGGAAGAACCTCGAATGTACCTTTGTATAATCCAAAATGGTACCCTGTTAATTACTGTTCCCAATGCACTAAATTAATCTCCTTGTAGTATTCAGATCCAGTGAGAAGGGATGAGGAAGTGTATGTTGGGGTAGCTTTTAAGTATAATCCCAGTACAGCACAGATGTGCTAGGATTTCTAGAAAGTGCTCTCATTCTCACCTCCACTGTAGTGCAGGGCATTGTTCCAGCCCTCTAATGGAAGTCCTGCTCAAAGAAGCAATATTAGGAGTCATACTATCTCAAGAAAATCTTCCTTGTCCTATAATATCCTCGATAGCTCTCAAACATTTACCTTGATGCAGAATCTTCAACCCAGCTTTTTTGGCATTTCCACCCAATGTCTCCTCTTTCTGATAGAGAACAGCGCAAGTCTTCTGGTTTGTTACCAGGTGCACATTACATCCAACATCCTTGATTCATTAGGGTTTCTCCCAACAAAACTTAGACTTTTTATGTGCTGCTGTCAAGTACTGGGAATGTCTTATAGTAACCATATGTTACCTCAGTTGTCATTTTTCTCATTTAATTTACTGTTACCTCAGAGCTGTTTTATAACTATAAAACAGTTAAGGAAGTTAAGGCAAGGACAAAATAAACAACATTTGAAAATAAGAAAGTAAGAGAAGTTTCAGGTCCTTGTTACCCCATCAAGAGGCATAAATCCTTCTTTTTTGTATGATAATTTATTAATATTACATTTTTGTAATTGGTGAAGATTATTTTCCTTCTTTTGAGAAAGATAAGAGTTCTGTTGGCTGAAGGCTCTTTTCTTCACAGATTCATCACACCCTGGGTAATAATCCTTATCATTTTTTATAAAAGCATTGTTAGATCCATTTGAATTTTATAGCTTTTCATTCCATACAACATTTGATAAAAATAGAGTTTATTTAATTATTTTAATTCAAATGAGTTTCTTTCATCTTCATTGGTCCTTACCCAGTTAGACAGTTGAAAGACTGGGTTCTGGCTCCTGGGGTTTAGTTTCTTCTTGCCTCTTCACGGAAAGAGAGAACACAATTTTCACATCACTGAAGTAAGTTCTGGACTTTTGGGTGAAGGATATGACTGAGTTAGTTATAAACACACATCACCAGAGACCAAAATATTAATTGAATTGTCTTTCCCTAGGTGTAGTCTCTATTACCTTTAATATATAAGCATAATATATACATTATTATATATAATATATAACCAAATATATATATTTGGTTTTTGTGTCACACCCCGTGTGGGTTACTTCTGGCTATATGCTCAGAAATTGCTCTTGGCTTGGGGAGCTATATGGAATGGCAGGTATTAAACCCAGGGCCTTCCTGGGTCAGCCACATGAAAGGCAAACGCCCTACCGCTGTGCTATTGCTTCAGCCCCTATTCTCTCTATATATTTTTCCACCAGCCCTCACTATTCTATATTTTTAAGGTCTGAAATTTAGAGTGACTAAAGTCCAAGATGATAAGGACCAGGAGAGCACTCAATATAAGTCTAAGTCTTGAATGTGGGAGACCTTGAGTTTTTGTTTTTTTGTTTGTTTGTTTGTTTGTTTGAGTTTTTTGTTTGTTTTTTGGGCTGCACCTGGCAGTACTCTGGGGTTCCTCCTGGTTTTTCACTCAGAAATCACTCCTGGAAGGCTCAGGGGACTATATGAGATGCCAGGATTGGACCTGGATCAGCTGTGTGCAAATAAAACACTCTACCCTCTGTGCTATCACTCTGGTCCTGAGACCTTGAGTTTTTATCCTTCCACCCAGCCCCAACAGACATAATGCTGGTTGATCCCAGAAAGCTGGAATGAGTAACATTGCATGGCAGTCTGAGCACTGAACTACCTGACTTGGTTGGCTGATAACCCTTGAGATTAGCTCCTAGAACCTCTGAGTGTTTCTTGGGAACCCCTTCTTCACAAACAAAACCAAGATGGTGAGGGCTGGGAAGGAAATGCTAACTCAAAAAACAATATATAAAAATCAGATTTTCCCTCCAGTACCACTGAGTGTGTGGCAACCCTGAGCAGTGCTATACCTGAGAATTGAACTACCAGGTGTGTCAGGTATTTCTGAGAGTGGCCCTGTACCCTCCTGAGCAGTCCTGGATATAGTCTTATTAAAACTATTTAAACAATCAATCAAAGCAGATTCTAGTCTTCAAGCATATGAATTTAAGCCATTCAGTAGCAGCAAGACTCAGTACTGCAAGCAATGAAATGCTTTATGTCAGAAAGGAACCATTTATTCCCTGGAGCAGACTGTCTTTACAGTCAGTCTCATGTGATTTCATCACATAGTAATGACTCTTGGAATTTTACCAAGCTCATAATCCTCTGTGGAAGCATAAAAGGTTACAAAGGCCTATGAAGTTCCTTGTGGTTGTCACCATTTGCTCCAAGATGAACAGATTCTTGAGTTTCTCTCAGAGCCTTAAAAACTTAAGGGAAAGGCTGGAGTGAGAGTACAGTGAGCTGGGTTCGATCCCCAGCATCCCATATGGTTCCCCAAGCAACTCCCAGAGTAATTTCTGGGTGCAGAGCTAGGAATAACCTCCCACCCCCCAACATTACCATTGTGGTCCACCCTTCTAGAAAAAAAAAACCCAAAACATTGAGGCCAGAGCTATTGAACAGCAGTGGGGCATTTGTCTTGCACGCAGCCAATCCTAGACAGACCCCAGTTCGATTCCTGGCATCCCATATGATCCCCAAAACCTGACAAAAGTAATTTCTGAGCACAGAGCCAGGAGTAACACTGCTGGGTGTAGCCCCCCCTAAAAAGGGCAAAAACAGCAAATAAAAAACAAAACAACAAGACAAAGGAAGGATAAAAAATAAGGGTCAGGTAATTATTGTTAGCTCCACTCTGTGCAACTAACTCCACACTCCACGTATTTACTAAATAAGGTCAGGGTGGGCAGGGAATTGAACTTTGGTTTCCTGTGTAGAAAACATGTGCTCAGCCCTTTCAGCTCTCTCTCCTGCAACAAGATCTCTGGTTCTGAAACTATGTCGCTCTCTTTCCCTTTAGGACTGTTATGAAATGTAGAGTCTGCTCAAATTACTTTGATAGGTGATTTTTTTTTCCGTTTGTCTTTGTCTCAGAGATTGGCCCAATATGGTTAGAGAACAACTTTCAGAAAACTGCTCTGACTTTTTTGTCTCCTTTTTCTTCTTTGGTAGCTTGTCAAATATAGCTCTAGTGTATCTATTTGATTGATACACCATCATTTCTTTGACCCCCAAGAGTTTTCTGTTGCATTGCCAAGAATGTGGACATGTTTGAGCATGTAATTCATGGTGCTTCTATTTTCAAGGAAGCCAAAAAAAGCCTTGTGTGAGAATAGCAGTGACAAACATTTTCTCTTGATGTCTCTATTAACGTATTGGGCAAGAGACTTTGGGGGTTGAAGGAGGTGATAAAATGACAAAGAGCTTCTCTTTATAATGTCCATTTGTGGTCTCAGCCAGGGGCAAGTTGAAGATTGATTCTACTGTTGCAGTCTCTTTTCCTTGAACTTGATTTCTAAATGCTCCACACCAATTAAAGGAAGTGTCTGGGAAGAAGTAGATCAGATCGACCACACAGCAACAAGAGAAAAGACCTAATTCTATGCCCATGTCTAAGAATTAATGAAAGATTATGACTAACTTTTAGGCCCCGGTTTTCTTTTATTGGAAAAAAAGATAATGACTGAATTCACTCTGAAGAAGGTTACAATTTTTTTTTTAAATAGGGGCTACCCACAAGTGTTGCTGGAAAAGTTGGACCATGGTCAGCTATATTCATATTTTTGGTTTGGGGACCATACTGGTGGTGCTCAGGGCTTACTTCTGGCTCTGTTCTCAGGAATCAAACCTGACCGGTTAGGGTACAATAAAGGATGCCAGGGATCGAATCCAAATCAGGCACATGTCA
This sequence comes from Suncus etruscus, assembly GCF_024139225.1. NCBI lineage: Eukaryota > Metazoa > Chordata > Mammalia > Eulipotyphla > Soricidae > Suncus > Suncus etruscus. The sequence goes on along the minus strand of NC_064860.1, from coordinate 47,845,131 downwards.
GGTCACTGTGCTATTGCTCCAGTCTCAGGGTACTTATACATTTTAGACGTGTGCTTTACCATATAATCTATCTCCTTGATCTTTTTTAGTATCTAAAAAAAAAGTTACTTTTTTGGGGAGTGTCACCCAGCAATGCTCAGGGATTATTCCTGGCTGTGCTCTTAGGAATAATCCCTGGCAGGCTGGAGGAACCATATGGGATGCTAGGGAATTGAACCGGGTCAGCTACATGCAAGGCAAATGCCCTCCCCATAGTGCTATTGCTCCAGCCCCAAAGTAAATCTTTTATTTTTACAGGATCAATTTTTTTTTTTTTTTGGTTTTTGGGTCACATAGGCAGTGCTCAGGGGTTACTCCTGGCTCTACGCTCAGAAATCACTCTTGGCAGGCTCGGGGGACCATATGGAATGACAGGATTCGAACCACTGTTCTTCTGCAGGTATCATGTGATTTCATTGCATTGACAAGCAGAATATGTCTTTATTATCAGGAAGAAAACATGTTAATCAGGGGCATGATTTTCTTTTTTTTCTTTTTTTTTTTTTTTTTGTGGTTTTTGGGTCACACCCAGCAGTGCTCAGGAGTTATTCCTGGCTCCATGCTCAGAAATTGCTCCTGGCAGGCACGGGGGACCATATGGGACGCTGGGATTCGAACCGATGACCTTCTGCATGAAAGGCAAATGCCTTACCTCCATGCTATCTCTCCAGCCCCAGGGGCATGATTTTCTAAGGGGAATTGCAGTGATGGGAGCACTGGTCTTGGTATTTAGTTGGTCTCCATTTGGTTCTCAGCTACATGCCTAGGAGCTTTAGACTGGGGGGCAGGTCATTTTTTCTCCAGAGACCAGCCCACTTTTTTGAACTGCAAAGTGGCCATTGCAATATCTTTCTCACATTGTTATTGTGGTAATTAAATGTGCTAATGAGTAAGTAGATCCAGCACTTCTTGCCAAAATCATTGGCTTGTTTAATGTTAATTTCCTTTACTAACTGAAGTTACCAAATGGGATATGTAAGAATAGGCAATTTACCTTTATTAACATATAATGAGGTAAAAGAAGCATCTCTGGAATTTTGAGTTAAAGAGCTAGGTTCCAATGCCCACTTCTTTTCACTAAGCTAAGGTACTTGGAAATCAATGACTATTTTTTAAAAAATCACATTGAATAATTGCTTCAATCCTTCTTTCATCTATTTAATCAGGAAAGTCAATGATATATTAAGTTTATTTCTTCTTAGGCAAGGTCTGTTAAGAAATTGATGCCATGTCCACAAATCAACAAGTTTAGAGCATCAGTTATGAATAATAACAACATATTTTAATAATAAATCCCAATATTAAATAGGGTTTACTCCTGGCTCTGTGCTCACAAATCACTCCTAGCAAGGCTTGGGAGACCATATAGGATATTAGGGATCAAACCCTAGTTTGATTACAAGGCAAGCACCATACCCACTGTACCCCAATAATATCTTATTATCCTAGTAATCTCTTTAGAAATTTCTTTTAGGACTAAATCAATTTATTGCTTAATATCTGAGAAATCAAGATGGTAGAGACTGAATAAATCTTACAATTCCATGATATTGTTGAATCTCTAATTTTTCTTTTTTTTTGGTTTTTGGATCACACCCAGCAATGCTCAGGGGTTATTCCTGGCTTTACGCTCAGAAATCACCCCCGGCAGGCTCGGGGGACCATATGGGATGCCGGGATTTGAACCAGCGACCTTCCGCATGTAAGGCAACCGCCTTACCGCTGTGCTATCTCTCCGGCCCCGAATCTCTAATTTTTCAATTTAATTATTGTATTTATAAAACTTAATAATGATAGTTCAACCATACAATGTTTTAGTTCCATTAGATTATGCTTCATAGAAAAGTTTGAAATATTGTTCCCTCTAAAATTTTGTTTGTTTTATCCAGTGATGCTCAGAACTTAACCTTGGTTCTGCGCTCAGGAATTATTACTGGAAGGGCACAGGGAACCATATGGGGTACTGAGAATAGAACACAGGTCAGCTGTGTGCAAGGCCAGCACCTTGCCCACTGTGTACTATCTCTCTAGCCCCATTCCCTTTAATATTGCCCACGTCAATAAATATGACATAAATATCATTCATTGCAATAGAGCATGTAAGACATGTAGTATAATTACTAGTGTTGACTTTGACCATGATATAGAAATGGGGGCTGGAGAGATAGCATGGAGGTAAGGTGTTTGCCTTTCATGCAGAAGGTTGGTGGTTCAAATACCAGCATCCCATATGGTCCCCTGAGCCTGCCAGGAGCGATTTCTGAGCACAGAGCTAGAAGTAACCCCTGAGCACAGCTGGGTGTGACCCAAAAACAAACAAACAAAAAACATAATATAGACATGATAGAAGTACCAAGTCTCTTTGTTGTTTTTTGTTTGTTTTGTTTGGGCCACACCCAGCACAATTAGGCTTATTCCTGACTCTGCTCAGGGATTACTCCTGGAGGTGCCTAGAAGACCATCTCTGCTGGGAATCAGATAAGATTGACTTTGTGTGAGGCAAGCACTTTACCTATTTTACTATCACTCCAACCCAGAAAAATTAGTTCTTAAAAATATTTAACTATTTAACATTTTCAGACCCCTAGGGTTTTCAAAGGTTAGAATTAGTCTCAGCCATGTTTTCCTCTTTAGCTTGAACAAACTCTGCTTTTCCATTTGGGATATTAAAACATAACATAATGTTAAATTCTGTTTACCCCAAATCACAGTAACCCAGAGAAACAACGAAGTCTGTTTAGGCACTGTGGGCTAGTTAGTGAGCTAAATCTGTCTTCTGTAGGGGGAAGCTGGGAGAGGAAAAATTAAATTTTGGAAGTGGAGAGAGTCAGTAGTGAAGCCACGCAGGAAACGGAAATGTTTAAGCTTCCTGGCTGAGCCAGGCTTGGCCGGCTCCTTTCCCCAGGGAGTCTGCTGTCTTTTGGGAGGTACTCATTATAAACCCATGGCCTGGGTGGAGAGCAGAGAGCAGATCGTGTGGCTTCCGCTGGCATTCTTGGAACAGGAGACTGTGGTTTCTCTCTTACTTCATGCTGGTAAATCGGTCCTGATGATTGGGGTGGATACCAGAGATAGTAGCGGGTACTCACTGCTATGCAACTTGAAGCCCTGGCAAAGGCCTTCCCTAGGCAGGGTGAGGTGGAGTGGAGTGGGATGAAGGGGTGGAGGAGGGAGTGCCTTACCCTAAATTCTTACCTCATCTAAACCCCGCTATTGGAAAATTATTGTTCTAAGTTGGCTGGAGACACTTAGGAGAATGTCAGCATTCAACTTTCTTAGAGTTGGTGATGCTATGAGTAGACAGGATACCCGGGCATTGCCTGGAAGCTTTGCTGGGATTCTGCAGAATTGATACTCTGTTAACAGAAGAGATACTTGCCTTTCATTTGCGAATCAAATATCTTTCCTTCTTTTTCTTTGGAATACGGTATTTCATTCTCTAAATTATGGTGTATCTAAGTTATAGTGTATCGTTATAATGTATAGTTAAAATGTATCCCAAGAATAGGTGGATGAGCATAAATTAAAAAATGCTGGGAACTTTTCATCTGATTTGAAAGAAAATGATAGCATGAAGAGTTAATTAATGCATTTCAGCATTGGATTCTATTTAAAAAGTTCTTGGATAAGAATAATCAATATAGGGCTGTAGCGATGGCACAGCAATGGGGCATTTGCCTTACAAGCTGTGGACCCGGGATGGGCCTGAGTTTGATCCCCAGAATCCCGTATGTTCTCCCTGAGCTTACCAGGAGCAATTTCTGAGTGCAGAGCCAGGAGTAACCCCTGAGCGCAGCTGGGTGTGGCCCACAAAACCAAAAATAAAAGAAAATAAGAATAGCTAATATAAAGCTATAGGAGTTAAAAGTGTAAAGTGTTACTTTTTGTTGTTGTTGTTTGTCTTATTTTTAGGCCGCTTCAGGTGGCACTCAGAGGTTGCTCCTGTCTCTGCATTCAAGAATCACACTTCTGGCAGGCTCAGGGGTCATATGGGATGCCGGGATCAAACCTGGGTTGGCCCTATGCAAGACAAATGCCTACCCACTGTGTTGTCTCCCCAGCCCCAGTGTTACTTTTTTTTTCTTTTAATTTTGTGCTGTTGTTTTTGTTTTTAGGTCACACCTAAAGTGGTGCTCAGGGTTTACACCTGGCTCTGCATACAGGGATCCCTCCTGGTGAACTTGGAGGACCACTTGGGATGCTGGAGATTGAATTTGAGTTAGCTATTTGGAAGGCAAATGCCCTACCCACTGTACTATCACTCTGACCCACTAGAGACAATTTTTTAAGATACTTTCTAGCTTCACGTGAAGATGTATTTAAATCTTAAGCCTTGCATGACTTATTAATTTACAAGAAACTGTTTTGAGGGTCACATGGCAGAAGCCTACTGGAAGTTCCATTTATAAATTGAAAACCTGATATTTTTTCTTTCCATTTTTCCCCTTTGTTTTTTTTTGGGGGGGGGAGGGGTCACACTCAAGAGTCCTTAGGGATCAATCACCCTTGCTTGCTCCCAGCAGTACCTGGGGCACCGTGGGTTCTAGGGATTAAATCCAAGCTTCCTCCATGCACATCATGAGTTTATTAGCACTAGCCTTGTGAACTCTCTCCCTACTCTCTGGAAACCTGGTTCTTTGGCTTGAATTCTAGGAATCGATTCTTCAGACACTTTTCTTCAATGGTCCTATACTACCTCTTGTCTTGAGGTGCTATCCAAAGAGGAAATCTCCATTAGGAAAGAGTTTATGCTGCTATTCATATATCCACAAACACACAAACACATCAGATGCTCAAGCAACTAAGGTGTTCTAAGTCATCAAGCACACAACTCATTACTTTTTAATTCTACTTTCATATTAGGCCAAAAAGCTAAATAGCTTTAATACTCTTATTCATCAGAATTCCTATTGGGGTGAAAACCATCTATGTTTGAGGTATCTTTAATATGTCCTGAATTGGGGTAAATAATGACAGTTTTTATCTGAGGACCTCGAGTGTTAGTGGCCATAATGTACTTGGACTTGTTCAGCCCCATAAGGGTTAGCAAATGAGGGTAAGTGGTTCTAGATTATAAAATAATCAAAACTTTCAAGTTCCTGGGGAGAAATCAAAGAAGGAAGAAATGTTTGGCTTCTTATGGGGTTAATCTCCCAGAGGGGATTCTGACAAGGTTTGTGTGATGGGCAAAGGGCTGCAAAGAGAGTCAATGGGGATCTTTTATCTTTTTTTTTTTGCATTTAACATTTTTTTCTTAGTAAAGTAATAAATATACAACATGAGATTTTACTATCTTCATCTAGTGACCAGTCTATCCATGTTAAATACATTCACTGTTAAGAACTTCACTCTTAACAACTTTGTATAATGGAAACTTTCTGTCTCTTTGTTAACTGCTCCTTTCCTCCTGCTCCTCAGTGTCTGGTGACTAATGAGATCACTTCATTGCATCGTGGTGGGCTGTACAGTAGTTCTATGGCACAACCCATAGATTTACCCCCTCTTTTGCTTAAAACTAAACAAAATAAAACTTCATTGCTTTTAAATGCTTTCATGTGAATTGAGAAACTTGAAGTGATATTGACAGGCTATGGTAATGACAATGCCTAGAACAGTGGGGGAACTTGCTGTGTTCTCTCTTTTCTTTTCTTTCCATTTTCTTATTATTATCCTTTTCTCTATTCCTTTCTCCCTCCCTCCTATCCTCCCTTCCTTCATTTTCTTTCTTTCCTTCTTCCTTCTTTCTTTCTTTTCCTTCCTTCCTTCCTTTCTTTCTCTTCCTTCCTTCCATCCTTCCTTTCTTTCTCTTCCTTTCTCTTCTTTCTTTCTCTTCCTTCCTTCCATCCTTCCTTCCTTTCTTTCTCTTCCTTCCTTTCTTTCTCTTCTTTTTCTTCCTTCCTTTCTTTCTCTTCTTCCTTTCTATTTTTTCTTCCTTCCTTCCTTCCTTCCTTCCTTCCTTCCTTCCTTCCTTCCTTCCTTCCTTCCTTCCTTCCTTCCTTTCTTCCTTCGTTTGTTCCTTCCTTCCTTCCTTCCTTTCCTTCCTTTCCTTCCTTCCTTCCTTCCTTCCTTCCTTCCTTCCTTCCTTCCTCTTCCTTCCTTCCTTCCTTCCTATCCTTCCTTCCTTCCTTCTTTCTTCTCTTCTCTTCTTCTCTTTCTCTCTCTCTCTCTTTCTCTCTCTCTCTCTCTCTCTCTTCTCTCTCTCTCTCTCTCTTTCTCTCTCTCTCTCTCTCTTTCTTTCTCTCTTCTTCCTCTCTCTTTCTTTCTTTCTTCTTCCTTCCTTCCTTTCTTTCTTTCTTTCTTTTTCTCTTCTTTCTTTTCTTTCTTTCTTCTTTCTTTCTTTCTTTCTTTTCTTTCTTCTTTCTTTCTTTCTCTTTCTTTCTTTCTTTTCTTTCTTTCTTCTTTCTTTCTTTCTTTCTTTCTTTCTTTCTTTCTTTCTCTTTCTTTCTTTTTTCGTTCTCTCTCTTCTTTCTTTCTTTCTTTCTTTCTTTCTTTCTTTCTTTCTTTCTTTCTTTCTTTCTTTTCTTTCTCTCTCTCTTTCTTTCTTTCTTTCTTTCTGTCTTTCTTTTCTTTTTCTTTCTTTCTCTTTCTTTCTTTCTTTCTTTCTTTCTTTCTTTCTTTCTTTCTTTCTTTCTTTCTTTCTTTTCTCCTTCCGCATCCACTAGCTCAGGGGTTACTCCTGGCTCAATACTCAGTAATCACTCCTGATGTTCATGTGGGTGCAGGGGAATCAAGCCCAGGTCAGCCCTTTGCAAGGTAAATTAGCCCTGATTTACCTTTTTACTTTCTGAAAAGCTAAACACTGTAATTTTCACTTGTTTTTGTTTTAATATTCACTATATCTATTTTCACTACTTCCTAATTATAGAAAATGTTAAAAGATATTATCATGTGAAGATGTAGAATTATTGTTCTAAGAGCCTTTGTTTCCCACAATACTCTGTGTTTGTGTCTACCCTTAGCAGGATGAACACAGTAAGGTGCATAAGAAACCTTCAAATTTCTCACAACTAAGAACTAGTGACAATCAAAAAGTGATAAAGTTCCCATTTAAGAAAATCATTCCAGGGACTAGTGCAGTAGCGTATCGGGTAGGGTGCTAATTTACTTGCACTGTTGGATGTGGCCCAAAACTAAAAACCATAAAAGAAAACATTCATTCCAAAATAGGTAACCTAAAGGAGGAAAACAAACTTCACATGGTCTTTTTTAAATACCTAATCAGCTGAGTGCTTAAAAAGAAAAAGATCAGGGGTCAAAGTGATAGTATAGTAGGTAGAGTGGGTACAGTGAGTACTTACACCCCATATAGTCCCCTGAGATTGTGAGGACTCAGTCTTGTATTACAGGTGTGGCCAACAACCAACCAAACAAGCAAACAAATACACCCAACCAACCAATCACACAAGACAGACCATTTTCAAGAAAGAAGGAATTCTGCTTTAATTTTTATTTATTGGTTTAATTTTGGCTTTTGGGCCACAGCTGCCTGCATTCAGGGCTGACTTCTGGCTTTTCACTCTTGGTGGAACTCAGTGGAGCACTTAGCGTTGGAGATCAAGCCAGGGTAGGCTGTGTGCAAGGTCAGCGCCCTGCCTGCTGTACTAACTCTTCAGTCCAGAATGCTGCTTTTAGATAGTTTGTGGACAGGAGCTGCTGTTTTAGTTCTCCCCTGAGTCTCCAATCTTCAGGTCTGTACATCTCTGTCTTTTTCTTTTCTTTTCTTTTCTTTTCTTTTCTTTTCTTTTCTTTTCTTTTCTTTTTTGTAGTGCCAATACACTTTATTTTTCACACAGTCTCTGTTGTTGGTATCATGTTTCTGTATTAAAGATCCTGATCTCTGTCTTTTTCTTTCCATCCTTCTGTCTCCCTCTTTCTCATCACTTTTTTCTTTCTTTTTCTTCTTTTGGAGACCACTCTTATGAAGAACCTTGAAAGTTTTATAAAGAACCATAAAAATGTTGCTTTTAAAATGATAGTAGCAAAGGGCACTGCTTCCTTTACAAGGCTGCAAAAATCTATGACCTCCTGAGTCACATTTCTATTTTAATAGAATAATACTAGAATCTTTCTGTTCTCACATACAAATAGGTAACTGTACTGTGTTGGAGGTTAACTTGGCTGCCTGAGACATTAGGCATTGAAACCACAGAGTTTATGTGTTTGTTCCTAAGGATAGAAAATGAGATGTGTAGTGTCTTGTGATCTTCTAGTAAACAAATCCTGTAACTGGGCACAGATGATGTAATAGCAGCTGGGCAAGGATGCCTGGAGTAAATTGCTTTCTTTCCTGTTTCGGTTGAACCTGGTCTCTGGCCAGTGTAACATAACAGGTGAACATTGATGTGGGCTCGTGAGTTCTAGGCATCGTCTGAAGGAGCCAGGAATTTCAAATTCTTTGGGCAGCAGCTTTATTTTATGGGTTAAGCTATACTCTAACACTCTTGGCTCTTCAGCTTTATAAATTTTATTATTTTTGTTTTGTTTTTTTGGGGGGGGCACACCCAGCGGTGTTTAGGGGTTACTCCTGGCTCTGGAATTAGGAATCTCACCTGGCACGCTAGAGGGACCATATGGGATGCCAGGGTTCAAATCCAAGTCAGCTGCATGTAAGGCAAGTGCTCTACTCACTGCATGCTCTCTCTCTGGCTCCATTTCAGCTTATTTCTGTATGGGCAGAGGTAACGGTTTCAATAAGCTTAGTTGCACATTTTGAATTTTGTTCATGAGGAAAGAGGAAAGGATGTTGTGTAAAATAATTATCATTAGGATTTGCCATGAATTTGGGACACAGTAGATGTACGAGAAATGTGAATTGCATCTAAATCTGTTGCGAATTTTATGTCCTCTAGATTTCCACTCAGGGACTATCTGATACATAGCAAAGACTACTATTCTATTTTGTTTTCAGTGTTTTGTACTCAGGGTTTGTGGATTGCTCTCAGGGGTGCTCAGGAGACTGAATGTTGCCAGAGATGGAACTGGGCATCTTGCAGGCACTCAGTCTCAGAGCTATCTCTTTGACCCAGGAAAGGTCGTTTGATTGATCAATCATTCCTTATAGAACTTGTTTTTGGTTTTTTGGTCCAATCTGGCAGTGCTCAGGGCTTACTCCTGGGCTCTATGCTGAGATCTCATTCCTAACAGACATCGTGGACCATATGGGATGCTGGAGATCAAAACCAGGTTGACTACATGGAAGACAAATGGTACCTGATGGTACCTGCTCTACCATTACTCAGACCCCTTTGTAGACCTTTTAAGATTTTTTAATCATATCTTGATAGAATTCATATATATAAAATACCAAAAGAAATCCATGTCCTTGAAGACTATTATTAAATAAGCAAATAATAGAATCTCATTAGTTATCAGTTTACTGATATAAAATTTGGTAGCCTCTGGCTTAGTCAGATACAACTTGCATAATAGACTGATGTGAACAAAGCCTAAATAACAATTATGTTTTACTTTTCAAATAGTATATAACATTTTGCTATATTACTGGAAGAATAATTTTTTAAAATCTCATTCAAGAGACTTAACTAATTATTGAAAGAATAATGTTTTGCCAATGTGTTAAAAGTGAGAAATTATATATATACATATATATATATATATATATATATATATATATATATATATATATATATAAATTCTGAAAGCTAGTTTGTTTTCCCGCCACTTTCCACCTCTCCCCACCCCTAGTTCTTTTCTCTTCTCTTCCCTCCACTCCTCTCACTTAACTTTTCTTTCCCTTCCTTTCTTGTCCCTTCTCTTCCCTTTCCTCCCTTTCCTCCCCATTTCCTTCCTTCCTCTCCCCTCCCTTTCTCTTCTATCCTTTCCTCTCTCCTTCTTTGTTTTGGGGTCACATCTGGCAGTATTCAGGGGTTACTCAAGGCTCAGGAGTCATTCCTGGTAGTACACAAGGGACCATTTGTAGTGTTTAAGATCAAATCAGAATTTCTTAAAAGATATTTTTTAGAAGAGTGATAGTGCAGCAGTTTTGCTTTGGCGTTTGCCTTGCATGCAGCTGACCCAGAAGTGACAGATTCAATCCCTCGGCATCCCTTATGGTCCCCCAAGCTAGGGGCTATTTCTTAGCGCATAGCCAGGAGTAACCCCTGAGTGTCACTGGGTGTGGCCAAATATATATATTAGAAGTAGAATTTTCAGCATATTATATGGACTAAAAGGCTTGCTTTTTGCTTGGCTTCCCTGACGAATGGGAGAGCAACCAAGATGTAAATCCATGCTCTTTTGGTCTCACATGTGATAAGTATCATTTTACTTAGAATAAGGTCTTTCATGTGGTTTGTTAATCCTTGCAAACATGATTTCTAGCTCATCATCGCTTTTTATATTTGGGTGCATTTTTCAAAGAAGAACCATTTTTGTAGGGCGATTCTGCTGTACAAAATGAAATTCAGTATCTAAGAGGGCAGGAACAGAGCAACAGGGTAATTGTCACAATATCTGAACTGTTGCCCTCTCCTTCCTCTAAAGTCGAATTTAAAATTTCTGGGAAGAAATACAAAATCATTAGGAAACTGATTTTTGCACTGATGCATGGCAGGTAAATGACTTGTACTGGTGCTCCTGGCTCTAGCTGAGTCTGGAGCTGCTGTGAGTGACAGTAGAAGGTGAAGAGAGGGCAAACTCAACTCACATTTGTAAGGAAGAAAGAAGGAAAAAGAGAGTAAGGAAGGTAGGATGGAAGAAAGAAAGAAGGTAAAAAAGACAGAAAAAAAGAAACTCTCTGAAGAACAACAGCAGAATAAAATGGTTGATAAATTATTCTGAATCAAGAACATGAACTGAATTTTTCTTCTTGTTTGTGAAGCCTTTGCCACCTTGTCATGACTCCGTGGAATCCATGCAGGTGTTCAAACAGCACTGCCAAATAGCAGAAGAATACCATGAGGTTAAGAAGGAAATCGCGCTGCTGGAGGAAAGGAAGTAAGTACTGGCCCCGGAAGCACCTTGCCTGTGAGCCATGGACTGGATGTGAGGGTGGTGGGCAGGTAGCTAATGGGTGGGCCAGGACATGGAATGGCAGGATGAAGTAGGAAAGGGACATTCTGAAATTCAGAGGTTACATGGATGTCTTGTTTAATTATAAAAATGTCTCACTGTTGTCGGTTAAATGATTTATTCAAAGTAATCAGTATTCATACTGAATTGGGGTCATACCCAGCAGCATTCATTTAAGGGCTTGCACTTGCCTCTGCACTCAGGAATTACTCCTAGTGGTGCTTGGAAGACCATATGGGATGCTGGGAGTTGAATACAGGCCAGCAAAACAAATACCCTGCTCACTGTACTCTTGTTCTATACTGATTTTTTTTCCTTCACACTCATTTATGTCTCTCCATGGTGTTAGTGTCTAGGATTTATTGGGCTGTGGTTGGTGCTAGTTGAGCCTTCTGTGTTACTATTGAGGCTCACTAAGCTTGGTAGATTTCTATGGAACTTGCCCATCAAATTTCCTGTGATAATTTCTGTTGGGCTGACATTGCTATGAAATTTTGAGGTGTTGCATGGTCATTTGTGGCAGAGATGTCCAGAATCTATAGCTCTGAAACAAATTTGGTGGCTTGGCAGTTTGATAAGATTAAGTTGTGGAGCTAGGCCATTTCTGTCTGGGGGTGTAGGGTGTGTCCCTGGGCTGCTGTTGCTTCAGATAGAAAGGAGAACCTGCTTTCACTCATTCTGAGGAGGCCCCAGGGGTATCAATCCAGACCAGATTTTCTGATTTAATTTTCTAATTTTAAAATTTTCTAATTTTAATTTTTTATTTAAATGGTGTCACCAGCCATTATTTTCTTGTCAGCCATGATTCTCTTCTGGAGCCTATAGAAGAGCTAGGTCATTTTACTGTCTAAAAAATGGTGGGGAACACCAAATTCTTGACTTGGACAAAACCTACCTCGGTATGGTCTTATTACCTCTGTACAATGTTCTGTCTCATCCCTCATCTTCAGCTACTTTGGTTTATTCACTTCTCTTTGCCTCACCAAGCGCTCAGAATTTGCCTTTCTTTTTTCTTACCTGCCTAAAAGCCATACTAGAAAGATCATAGCTAAGTCTTATCTTCATGTCCCAACTATTCCATAATGATCACTCTTTCCAGAGCAAAGTAAAATACATCAGAATTATTGTTTATGTTAATTTTTTTGTTTTTTTGGGGCCACACCTGTTTTGATGCTAAGTGCTTAGAAATCGCCCCTGGCTTGGGGGGACCATATGGGATGTCGGGGGATCGAACCTCGGTCCTTCCTTGGCTAGCGCTTGCAAGGTGCCACCTCACAGGCCCCTGTTTATGTGAATTTTTGTAAATTAGCATTATTACTTTATGTCCTGTCATCCTGATTGTCTGAGTTCTTATAAAAAAATGTACCTTCCAACATCCCTTTGTATCCCATTCACTTCATAGGATGCTATAAATAGGTGAAATATGGTGGAGACTAATTTAGAGTGGCTGCTAAGAGATTTTATCCTCTGTATACACATATGCCATCTAGTTCAACCTTTATGGAAAGCGATATGGAGATTCCTCCCAAAACTGGAAATCGAGCTCCCATACGATCCAGCTATACCACTCCTAGGAATATACCCTAGGAACACAAAAATACAATACAAAAACCCCTTCCTTACACCTATATTCATTGCAGCACTATTTACCATAGCAACACTCTGGAAACAACCAAGATGCCCTTCAACAGACAAATGGCTAAAGAAACTGTGGTACATATACACAATGAAATATTATGCAGCTGTCAGGAGAGATGAAGTCATGAAATTTTCCTATACATGGATGTACACGGAATCTATTATGCTGAGTGAAATAAGTCAGAGAGAGAGAGAGAAAAATGCAGAATGGTCTCACTCATCTATGGGTTTTAAGAAAAATGAAAGACATTCTTGCAATAATAATTTTCAGACACAAAAGAGAAAAGAGCTGGAAGTTCCAGCTCACCTCAGGAAGCTCACCACAAAGAGTGCTGAGTTTAGTTAGAGAAATAACTACATTTTGAACTGTCCTAATAATGAGAATGTATGAGGGAAATGGAGAGCCTGTTTAGAGTACAGGCGGGGGTCGGGTGGGGAGGAGGGAGACTTGGGACATTGGTGATGGGAATGTTGCACTGGTGATGGGTGGTGTTCTTTACATGACTGAAACCCAAACACAATCATGTATGTAATCAAGGTGTTTAAATAAAAAAAATATAGAGTCAATATAAGCAATAAGAAGTAACAATAAAGACTATCTAAAATAAGTTGCTAAAATCAGAAGTATGCATGAGAAATTGCTCCCCCATTGTTTCATATATAGAGGCTGATGATGTTACCTTTAGTAGCTGATTAATATAAGTCAGACACAAAGAGAGCTGGCAATGAAGAACAGTTGTGTTTCTTGGAGTTATGTGGGTACAGGTTAAGCTGAACTTCTCTCTTGTCTCCAGAGGGGGTCTCCCTGAATCAAGTTTAAAACATTTTTGCTGGGGAGCCAACAGAGGAGTTGCTAAAGTATTACTTAAATTCATGCCTATTGGGAAGATAAATCTAGGATTATAAACCCTGCATGGGGTATATTTAAAGAATATTGACCAAGAAATGACATAAGGAAATCTTGTTCCTACTTTCAATATTTTTATTCTTATTAAAAAAAGATCACTTTACTGAAAGTTTTAAAAAATTCACCAACAATTGTGACTCTCCCTTATACAATGACTATTGTAATTTTTCTTTTTGGACCTTTGCTTAAAATATGTTAATATAATTACAGGGCAAAAGTGATTGTACAGCAAATAGGGTGTTTACCTTGCAAATGGTTTACCTGAGTTTAATCTCTCACATGCCATATAGTCTCCTAAGCACCACCAGGACAGATTCTTGAATGTAGAGCAGTAGTAATTCCTGAACATTACTGGGTATGCCCAAAACTTAGTATAATTGCATAGGCAAAATATGTATTTTCAGTACATTTATATTAAAATTTTAAAAATTAAAATAGAATATATGAATAGTGAAATTTCAATATATTCATTTTAACTAAATATTTTGTAAACAAACATAATTTGTATATAATAGATATATCATATAGTTATATTATATATTATGTTATATTATATATGATATATTATATAGATTATATAATATATAACATAATTATATCTATTATATACAAATTATGTGTGCTTACAAAATTATAGTATTATATGTCTATTATATATATTTGTATATAATCTGTATATAATAGAATATCACAAAAGTAGGATATGAACGTTATATAACCTTTAAATTCTATTCCCACCTAGTTTGACAGCAAATTTTCAAAGTATATGGCTGGATGATCATTAACTGAGCTATAATATTTGCTTTGCTCTAGGATGAGTATTTTATGTTTCATGCATGAGATATTATTATACTATGGTCTATAGAAGATTCATTTGAATATCAGCAAAAGAGAGGAACATTTAGAAAAAATGTGTTTATGATTAGCATATACAGAATTGTATAACCATTATTTTATTTTATTTCTTGATATTCTAAACTAATTTTTGATTCCAATATAGAAATAGTCAAGTCATAAATTTAAGAATCACAGAGACAAACTTTGAGAAAGAAAACTATGGTATTTGAATTTTATACATCAAGCCCAATTCTGTATAGACCAAGACAAGGTGATTCTTATCATAACAATGTTCTCTCTCTCTTTCTCTTTCTCTCTCTCTCTCTCTCTCTTTCCCTCTCATTAGAGGTTTTTGACCTCATAAACAAGATTTCTAACCCCTTGTCACATTATATTCAAGAGAATAATAAGATTGACAAACAAAAAATCAAAGGCAGGTTTACAGTCTAGCTAATTATACATATTGATTTCTCCCCTCATCATCTATTTATAGGATTGTCTATGTAGCTTGGTTTACCAGGGTTTAATTGAATTGCTAATAGATGAGCATCAATCAGTCTATAGAAATAGGTCTTAGAGAGGAGACAACAGACATTTTGACAGTATTCATTGAATATGAATACAATTTTTGTTTTTGTTTTTGTTTTTGTTTTTCCTGAGGGAACACACCCAGCAGCACTCAAGTTTCTACAATTTCTACTCTCAGAAATTGCTCCTGGGCTTGGGAGACCATATTGGATGCCGGGATTTGAACCACTGTCCTTCTGCATGCAAGCAAACACCCTACGTCCATGCTATCTCTCCAACCCTAATTATACAATTTTTTGTGTTTTTTTTTTTTCTGCCAGTCAAAATTCACAACGGATGTCCTCAGGAGTTGAAATAAGGTCAGATATAGAACCAGGACAATGGTCATTGCTACATCCAGTATTGCCAACTTCTAGATCATGATTTGAAAGTAAAACTCTTTTTCTGCCTGATTTATCTGTGTGACTTAGTTCATTGAAAGGCAAGAAATAACAGGAACACATAAGATTAGAAGTGGAATAGTTAGAGAAATATCTTTTTTACTTATGTTTTGCTAGCCATTGGTATAAGGTAGTTATGTAAGAAACTTGATTAACATTGAATCATTGGCATTTATTCCTTAAAATATACTTACGCAAAGCACTCTAAATATGTTGTAATAAGTTTTATTTCTAGTTCTTTCTTATTAGTTGTGTGGCTTTTTTGATTAAATTTAGCACATTGAGTTTCTTTTATTTATCTTTAAAATAGGCAGTATATGTCTCTGCAGTACCTTACTCCTTAATTATTCATTCAATATTATTGATTGGGAGCCTTTATATTTTAAACATCAAGGAATGTTCAAAGGTCAGTGAGGGCCCAAAGGAGCTTATATAAATATGCTGATCAGCTTTTCAAATCATTTCCTTTGTCTCTGATTGGGCACTTTTTTTTTTCCAGTGCCTGGTTTTGCTGAGCGAGTGGTCACCAAATCAGGTTGCAAGGCAATCCCATTTGGCTATAGGAAGAAATACCAGGACTCTGAGTTCGATTTGCCTTTTGTCCTTTATCCAGAATGACTTTTAGTTTGAGATAATTTCATATTGACAGGAAAAGTGCAAAAAAGCATAAATAAGTCCTATAGGGCCAAAGCTATAGCACAGCGGGAGGGCATTGCCTTGCACGTGGTTGATCACAGAGCCAGGAGTAACCCCAGAACACAGACGGGTATGGCCCCCAAACAAAAACAAATATATTTACATATTTATATAAAATATTATATTTCTTCTATATCCATTACTTGATTAATTTATAACTAAAAGTTGTCTCAGTCATAGTTTATTCTCTCCATGTCTCTCTAGCTCTTCTCTGCATTCCTGTCTCTCCAGTCTCTATTGTCCTAAATACTATTGTGACAGTTTTCTCAGAACAGACACATTTGCTCAATTAATAATAGTATAGAAGCAAAGACAAAGAAATTGTTTTTTGGGGAGGAGGACAGGGCATTTGCCTGGCATACAGCTGAGCTAGGATCCAGTCTAAAATCTCATATAGTTCCGAGAGCCTACCAGGAGTAATTCCTGAGCCAGGCATAAACCCTGAACACTGCCAGGTGTGGCCCTTTATTATAAAAAAAAATTTTGTATTGACACATAGCAATCATCTAATTCATGTTCTATAAATGGCTTCAATTTCCAATTATGTCCTTCCCAGAATTTTTTCCCCAGTGGCAATTGCATATTGCACTTAGCTGTCATTTGAATATGTTTAAATATGGAACACTTCATAACATTTTGAAAAGCTTCAGGCTAGAGGTTTAGAAAAATTTTCCCTTAATATGAGATAACTTGGAGCATGACTTTTTGGTAGAAATATGACAACAAAATATTGTATCTTTTTGGCATAGGCAATATCTGTTTATCTCATCACTTGTTTCAAGTTTGGTGACTTAGTTAAAATGATATCCTGGGTTTCTCTACATTTCCTTTTTACAATAAATATTTTAAGGTTATTATATAATAATGCAGTTTTGTAAATATATGTTTTCTTTTCTTTTTTTTCTTTTTGGTTTTTGGTTTTTGGGTCATACTCAGCAGCACTTAGGGGTTACTCCTGGCTCTGTGCTTAGAAATTGCTCCTGGCAGGCTTGGGGGACCATATGGGATGCTGGGATTCAAATCACCAACCTTCTGCATGCAAGGCAAATGCCTTATCTTCCTGCTATCTCTCCGGCCCCTAAATATATTTTTTCTATTGTGTAAGTGTCACGTTCCTACTCAGATTTTCGTAAATTCTAGCATCCAGTTAAAATCTCTTCTTCCATGCCTCCATGAGGTTTTATTTATTTATTTATTTATTTATTTATTTATTTATTTAGGATTTTGGGTCACACCTGGAGGCTCTCAGGGATTACTCCTGGCACTATAATCAGAAATTGCTCCTGGCAGGCTCAGGGGACCATATGGTATGCTGAGAATCTAACTCAGGTCAACTGTGTGCAAGGCAATGCTATGCTAACACTGGCCCCACAGTTTTAATTTCTAATGTACTTTTGTCTAATGCAATTGTTAGTGGTAATTTTATAATTTATGAATGGATATACACATAAAGCTTACAAAACTTAATGGTATTATTACATTATAAATATGCATATACCTAATTGGTGCTAACTCAATTAGCTGATTAAAATCTTCTGCCTTGAATTATTGGAAAATATTAAGTTGTAGTTTTTATCAGAAATTCTCCCTTGCTCTCAGGGCCAGGGCTTATTAATGTAATATAAACTTGATGTTTTTTCACAGTTTATACTCTCCTTTCTTTTTACTTCATATTATATGTAACAAATCATTCACTTGGTCAGTGGAATAGAATGAAGAGGAATTTTTTTAGAACCGTGGCCCATGAACACATTGAAGGTGTTGAATAAGTATAAGGCAGACAGTGTTTTCTTGTATTTACCCTTAAGGCAAGGCTGTTAATACTTTAGAATGAATGTTTAAATGTTTTTCCAGAAACATATACAGAGACTTTGGTGCTTTGAATGGTAGCAGGAACTCAAGAGGAAAATGTTTGTATAGTGTTTGGTAAAGTGTGTCTAAAAACATATGCATAGCTTTTAGCACCACACCTGGCAGTGCTTGGGGATTACTCCTGGCTTTGTGCTCTGGGTCTTTCCTGTTTTAGTTTGGCATACTATATGGTATGCTGGGGATCAAACCCAGGTCAGCTCCATGTAAGGCAAGCACCCTGCCCACTATATCTTCTGGCCTTCTAACATTTTTCTTATTTGTTTGTGTTTTATTTTGGAACTCTGTACTCAGTAATTACTCCAGCTGGTGCTCAAGGGACCACATGGTTATGCTTATGCTCGATCCCAGGTTGCCCTTGTGCAAGGCAAGTGTCCTACCTGCTATACTATTGATTTGGTTCCCTTAATATTTTTCTTAAAAACAGATTTATGATGATCTCTTCCTTTTTAAATTTTTTTTTGACGGGGACACAGCTGGTAGTGCTCAGAAATTACTCCTGACTCTGCACTCAGGAATGACTCCTAGTGGGCCCAGGAAACCACATGGATTCTAGGATGGAACCCAGGTCAGACATGTACAAGACAAATGCCTGACCTACTGTGCTATCCGTCCAGCCCCTATGATGATTTAAAAAAAAAAATTAGTCTCATCTTGGGCACCAGATCTTTGAAATCCTAAGTTCTGCTAATTTTATGTCGAACAAATTGTGTACATTTAAAGTATTAAGTATTTTCTGGTGGAATAGTAATAGTTCAGCCTACCTTTTGGAAATCTTTCTAGAAAATCGATTAGAAGAACATTTACCAACTTATTTTATCTACCAAGAAAGAAATGTGACAGCTAGTTCTATTGAGTCAGAGCAAAGGAGAAATCCATCAACTGCAGTTTAGACTTGGTTGTTATATATGTAAGAGGAGTGGACTTATTTTGGATGGTTATGTTTATTGAATGTGTGTATTTATAGAATGAATTGTTTGGGAATATTTATTGAGAACTAATTGTTTAAGGTATATTCTCTACAGGTTTCCTTGAGTATCCTTAGCATGCTTCCTGAGTTTATCTGATCAATCCCTAAAATAGAAATCTAGTTTTAATAATTAAGGCTGCAGGATATACCTAAGGACTAGATGAATATGCCCCAAATATTATCTGTGGGAAGGGATTAGGGCTCTTTAGCCAACCACAGCCTGGTAAAGATTTCTTAAATCCAGAATTATAGACTAAGAAAGAGAATAACTGAATTTGGGAATATTAAGCAAGGAAAGAAGTACAGTGCTCCAACTCACAAAACAAAATTCAGCATCCTCTATGGGTAAAAGGGGTGGTTTGGGGCCATAGCTAGTAGTACTCAGGGACATCTCTGACTCTATAATAGTGACCCCTTGTGGTGGAAACCACATATATGCTGCCTAGGATTCAGACCAGGGTCAGCAGGGTACAAGGCAAGCACATTAACCCTGTACTATGTTTCTGTCCCCTTAATTTTTTCTCTTTTTATGGGTAAAAACAATACATTTTTGCTTAGCTAGTTGATTTAGTAACATTGGTTTATAATATTGCATGAGTATTAAAAGTACACATCTTTATACTTCAACATTTTATATATTACATTTTGTCCACCACATCAGCACTATACAATTGATTCTTTTTTTCTTCCATTTTACCTGTTGTTCAGCCTCCTGCCCTTCATAAACATCATTTTTTATCAGAATTTAAGAAGTTGATTTGTGTTTCATTAGTTTATTTGCTTTGTTTCTTTTACTTTACATGGCTAAAATCACATCGCATTTGTTTTTAATCTGTCAGTCCACGTAGCAAGACAATATATGTAAAATAAAAATAAAAATATCTATGAGTTAGTGAGACAGCCGCAGGCACTGTGTTTCTAACGCTTTAGGCAGATGGGTCTGATGAAGTAGGGTAGCAGTGGAGAAATAATACACCAAGCAGTCAGAAAATTAATTGGAGTTAGTCTGCTTTACTTCATGGCCTCTCTCTGCTATGTAATGTCGATCTGCCATGCGCTCTCTTCCCCATGTACTCATTCTGCCATGTGCTGCCTATGTGCCATGTGCTTTCTCCCCAGCCCAAAACCAGACCCTTTTCTTTATTATCCAGAATCCCACCCACTAGGGTGGGGAGGAGTCCTGTAATCCAGGTGGGCTTCTACATACCAAAAAAAGAGGTTGGGAAAAAGGAGGTTGGGGAAGGAGGTTCACTTTACAAATATACTCAGTTTCAAAAAAAAAAAAAAAAGACAAAATGATCTTTATATCCCTCAAAAAATAAACCCAACTAATTGTAAAATTTGTTAACCTTCAAAAAGGTAATTTTGTTTTAGACTCTCAGGGGACTGGAATTGTTTTTTGTATAATTTTTAGTATTTGAATGTTCTTAAAGAGGTACTAGGATGTAATGAAAGTATAGAATAATGACAGCAAGTCATTGAGAAGAAGAGAATGGTGGATCGAATTTGGGAAGGGCTGATGAATGCTGTCTCAACCTAGTCTCATCGAACACTGACTATGTGCCTTCATGTCTTTGCATCACCTTCATGCCTCTATTTCCCTCTGCTCCCTGCATTTTCAGAAAGGAGCTCATCGCCAAGCTGGATCAAGCGGAAAAGGAAAAAGTAGATGCAGCTCAGCTGGCTCGGGAATTCGAGGCCCTGACGGAAGAGAATCAGACGCTGAAGTTGGCTCAGTCGCAATGCGTGGAACAACTTGAGAAGCTTAGAATACAGTACCAGAAGAGACAGGGCTCCTCCTAACTTTAACAATTCGATGTGAGCTTAAGAGTTTGGTGAAAGCGATGGGCTTGCCAGAAGAGTTTTATGTCCAAGGGATAGTAAGATCGATTCTTTCTCTGCATCACTCACTTGGTGAACCTTTCTCATAAATTCAATGCTTACCAGATCTAGTTTGAAGGAAAAGATGTCTTATTTTAAGTGAGGTAAAGTTTTACAACCATTTATGTTTTCCGACATCACAATTACTTACCAATAATTTTTTTATGTTGAGGGGATAAGATCATTTTGTATATCCGGGGAGAAAACCCTAAAGGTAAGTCTATTGTCTGCTTCCACTAACGATCAGGAGTTGGACATCTTAAAGCCAATAGGGTGCTCACAGCCAAGCCATATCTGCATCGTTTTGACTCTCATGTCTTTTCTATTTCAACTGTCCCTATATCTGAACCATCAGAAACTTCTCCTCATGTATTTATGTTCACCAGAGTTAGAGTTAATCCCTCAGTGATTGATTGTACTAAGAATAAATGGCCGCATGTCATAAAAGCTTTCTCATGAAAATATTAGCTGAAAGCATGTTTACGCCAAATGCACACTGCCAGTGCTGACTAGTTGTTGTAATGAAAAGCAAAGAAGACTGCATTTCTTCATGCCACCTTCCTGCCTTTGCTTGTGTGTGTTCTGGGGGCCTGGGAGAAATGGGAAAGTATTGCTTGGGAATGACTTTGGTGAATTCTCATGAAGAGATCCAGAAAGACCATCATGATGATGTTATTTGAGGTTTGATTTAAGGGGTTGTTTTGATCAGTAATAACCAGTTCCAGCTTAAAATAACTTAAAATAACTTTCTTTATTCTGCCTATCACCACATTTTTCCCAAATTGATCTCTTTGTTTTATGTCCATTTCTATTCATGTAACTTCTTTTTCATTAAACATGGATCAAAACTGTCAGTTTATATTTGTCTCTTTCTTTATCCTCCATATGCTAAAGGTTGAGATTGGCTCAATGTAATCAAAATCAGTTCTTCATTTCATTTCACACATGCTCACTCCCAATAAGCAGTTTTATTTTTTAAAATAAAAGCCCTCAAAATAGAAAGAAAACAAAAGACACTGTAAGCTTCCTTTAAAAAAAAAGACTGCAGTGTCTCATATAACCTCTAGTTCTAGCTTGCTCTTCAGCTATATCTTGGACATATATCTCACTTGTCTCTGTTTCTTTGCTTGCCTATTTTCATTCTGGAGAAGCTGTATTCCTCTCAAACATACATTTCTCCCCCCCCCAAGTCTTTCTAAATAAGTTTCAATAAAAACTATCAATAAAACCTTAGAAATAAGTTTCTAAATATGTCTCAATAAAAACTATCTTGCTTCCCACTTACACATAAAACCACATTTAGTTCTATTGCAGAATAAGATTTATTTGTATCTTCAGGAGAAACATAAAACATCTATTGACTAAACAAATACATATCCTGGGTTTTTACTAGTTATTATTATTAACTAGGAGTGGTTTTACCACAGTGAACATATGGCAAAATTTAGGGACAATCTTTTATTATCATAGGTGAAGGGGATTACTGGCATCTAGAGGCCAGAGACACTCCTAAATACTAATGCATAGAACTCTATCCCTCCACAAAGAATTGTTCCACTGAAACCCTGGTCAATATGCCCTGGGCTGGAGTTATTGTAGGGCAGTTTGAGCAAATGACAAGGGAAAGCTTATCGCCGGAACACAGGTTTCTTGCTGTATGATATGGTGTCCAGAAGGTTGTAAACATCTGATCCTTGAATTACTCATTTGAAAAATGAGGCTCTTTTGTTTATTTTATATTAAAGCAACATCCTCTGATAAGAACGGAGCTGTTTATGTGTTTTAGGGGCACACTCTTATCATACCCTGCCCATCACCATGTACTAGTATCATCCACCATCACTCTCTATGACTCTTCCTTTTTCTCTTCTCCCACTTTATAACCTCAGTTCAGTCTGTGACCAGAGTTTGTTCTCAGTATGTTATCCATGAACTTGCCTTGTTCCTTTACATGCCCATCAGTGAATGAACTCCTCCAGTATGCATCTTTCCCCTCTGAAATTTCTCTGAGCATGATGTCCTCTCCTTTCATTCATGTTGTAGCAAAAGGCAATATTTCAGCTGTTTTTGTAGCTGAGTATTATCCTATTGTGCATTTATACCACAGCTTCATCTCCTCATCTGTCTCTGTATACTTCAAGATACTTCCTTGAAATATACAGAACTATTGAAAATAGTTCTGTCAATAAAAATAAATACATGGCAGTATAACTAACAAAAAGTCTTATACACAGCTAAAGAAACCATCACCAAAAACTAAAAAAGATTCCTAAGTTTTAATATTCTGTGAGCCTGTTTAACCTAAACTTACTTTAAGATCTGAAGAAAAGTATAATTTCCTATTACCCTGATAGAACCTATTTTTTTTAGTAAGGCTTAAAAATATGATATTTAATTCTTCACTAAGTTAATGCAAATAAATGTTAAAGGAATGGGTGGAAGAAGGGTAATTCACATAATCTTTAAGTAAAGGTATTAGTGTTTGATCACTGGCCTTCAGAAGAGGGTTACATAACTATAGAAATGAAGTACACATAGTTCCTTATATACAATGGGTGCCAGGGAAATATTCTTCAAGTCTCTTGGCTCTATAGAATGAAAGTAAGATAATTGTGTCAATGTATTTGCCTGTCATTGATATTATGAAGTCACAGTTAATCATTTTTAAATATATGCTTATCACAGCCTAAAATTGTACTGTTTCCAAAAAGTATGTATTCATAAGTTAAATGTTGGAATATCCTGCTTTTACCCAAAACAAAGGCATTCCCTAGTTTCCTCTTTCCTTTTCACCTATCTTTTTGGCATATAAAAGTCGATTGGCTAGTTGGTACTTTTGTCTCTCATTCAACCTGCCCCCTCCCAGTGGGGATTTGAACTAGTAAATAAAGAGGTTTTGGTCTGGCTGGCCCAGAGAGATCACAGGCCAGAAACCACTTGACTCTATAATTCTCTCCCCTTTGCCTGCCTTGGTTTATTTATTTATTTAATTTATTTATTTATTGGTTTTTTGGTCACACCTGGCAGCACTCAGGTGTTACTACTGGCTCTATGCTAAGAAATCACTTCTGGCAGGCTCAGGGGACCATATGGGATGCTGGAATTCAAAACACCGCCCTGCATGCCAGGCTAACACCCTACCTTCATGCTATCTCTCTGGCTTGGCTTGGTTTATTAATTCATCGCGGCTACCTTGCTTCAGACCAGCTCACCTGAGATGGAAATACAGCATGTGGATTTATTTACATTTAAAATCAAACATTTCTTTGTGTGTGTATATAAGTGTATTTTAAGTAGACTTCTTTTTATTCCTATATTTGAGAACATCATCTATTATTGTCAGATAAGGCAAAAGGTAAGTTTTCTAGTTGGTCTCATCCTATTCATTTAACACATTAATCTTATTTCCAATATACTATCTAGTCAATAAAATTATTTAAGAATAATTTATCTTAAAATTTATGAATTCTTGATATTAGCAGTGATATACGTAAATGTTA
Organism: Suncus etruscus; assembly: GCF_024139225.1. Lineage (NCBI taxonomy): Eukaryota > Metazoa > Chordata > Mammalia > Eulipotyphla > Soricidae > Suncus > Suncus etruscus. The sequence goes on along the minus strand of NC_064860.1, from coordinate 47,820,795 downwards.
GAGCCAAAAAATAAGTACAGAGGGGCCAGAATGATAGCACAGCAGATAGGGTGATTGCTCTGCATGCAGCCGACTAGGGTTTCATTCTCAGCATCCTGTATGGTCCCCAGAGCCTTCCAGGAGTGATTTCTGAACACAGAGTCAAGAGTAACAACTGAGTGTTCACAAGTGTAGCTCAAAAGCAATATATATATTATTATATATATTTATTTGTATATTGCTTTTGAGCTATATTATATAATATATTATTATATACATAATTATATATTATATATTATATGATTATATATATGGAACTGGATAGAGATAGATATATGGGACTGGATAGAGAGTATAGCAAGTAGGGCACTGGAGGCAAGGAGGACCAAAAGCACTTAGCACTGAAAGTGCTTAAGCACCTTCTATCTGATAGAGATGGGAACATAAAATTTGTTATACTGCAATGGGATCTTATAGCCTAAACACTTGGCATAATGTCTTGGCTTACACTCCAGTTGATTGGACATTAATCATTCACCCCTGAACCATGGATACCATCTATGGAAACAAACATGGTTTCCTACACCAGCACCAGGAACATAGATTCTACCAAGGAAGGCTTCACTACTGCCTTGGCACTGGCCTACTCCAAAGACAGTTCTTGTGTCACCCTGGCAACCAGGCAACAGCAACAGCCTTCTTTTAGGGCAGAATTCTCTGCAATGCTAACTGATGGTGAGACAGAACCAGAAGACACGACACACCACCCGGACTTAGACATAGGACCTGTACAGAAACCAGGATTTATAACTACAGAAACCTAATAGCAACTACTGTGTTGGTGAAGAGCTGACCACTGAGAATGACTATGGAATTGGACAACCTAACATGCCTGGTGCCTTGAGTTGGTCTTTTGCCAAAATATTTCGGGGGCAAGAGCTCCCTGTTTTTTCGGCCAAAGGTCTTTCTTTCCAATTTCTTCCATATTTTGTTGTGTATATGCCACACACATGCATTCTTTTTTTAATTCAATTTTTATTTTTTAGTGTATCTATCTCTAAAGAATAAAAAGGGGGGAGCATACTAAACCTTCACTATTGTATTAACAAATTTATTGGTGATAAAATACTTTTCACAAATATAACTACTAATGAACTCTTTCCCTTTCTTTTCCATCTTTTTTTTATATTCTCTATTTTCCTTTTAATTCTTAATAACTTCTTTTCCTATTATCCTGAAACAAATGTTTTATGATCAGTTATGTCAACTATGTGATACATTTTATTTAAATAAATTAAAAAAATTGGGGGCCATGCCCAGTGGTTTTCAGAGGTTACTCCAGGCTCTGTCCTCAGTGATCACTACTGGAAGTACTCAGTATTTTATAAATATTTATGGAATGCATATATTTTGACAGACATTCTAGGAGTTTCCAAGGACACAACAGTGAACTGAAAACAGTTCTGTGCTCCCTTCATCTGGTAAGGGAAGTAGGTATTTGTCTGAATCCCCTCATGAGAGGATCTAAAAATATGCTCAAAATCTGCTAAACAGGTCAAGTGTACGTTTGGTCTCCTGTAGTGTGGGTTAAATAAAGACTTGTTTGTAAGAGTCAAATAGATGTATCAGTGTGTGATATCAGGAATAGATCCTCAAAGATATTGACATTTCTTCACTACATGCTCCCTATTGAACCACTTGCAATGGGCATGAACCAGCCACCTTGTGAAGAAGAGACTGAAAACAGTGAGGAACCAACTGAAACCACACCAGTAATCTTGGAAACAGATCCTCCAGCCCCAGGCAAAACTTCAGTTGGCTGCAATTTGGCTGATACCATCCCAGTAATCTCATAAGATACTCCAAGCCAATACTTCTCTGCCAAGCTAATTCTGAAGTTCAATTGATGTGTAAGAACTTTGAACTAAGAAATGCTGCTCATTGGAAGTCACTAAGTTGGGGATGATTTTTGAGGATGCAGCAATAGATGAATAGAAAAACTAACAAAGAAACAAATAAATATGGTCAGAGTCAAACACAAAGGCAATAAAATGAACGACAATCCGTTAAATGGGAATCTGAGTTGGGAGGGAAGACTAGTTTTCATGAAAGGGGCCCCACTACTGAGCTGAGTTGGATAAGTTAGAGTGACAGAGGCCATGATGAAGGAAGGAGTCTAGACAGTAAAATATGTGCAGAGGCACTGTGCCATGTTCAAGGGCTTGAGGGCAAGCTAGTGTGGGTGAATAGAAAGCGTCTAGTATATTGGATTGGATGAGACTGAGAATAAGGCAGGAACTTGAAGATGAAAGAAAAATTTTAGACCTCAGGTTTGGGGATTGCTCAGAGTGCTGGAATGTCCCCCTGCCTTATGGAACGCCCAAATTCTAGTCCTGACATCTATTACTGACATCAGGCCCTAGAAGCTTCTAACATTTTTGGGCCCAAGAAATATTGGGTCAAGTTTCAAGTGGAATAGCTCCAGGCTTCCCTGAAAATTGTCCCACAAAATAACCTGACCATAATTCTGAACACAATGGGAAACTAGTAAAGAGTTTTAAACACAGGATTTACATATGCATGTTTTCTTCCTACTGGTTGACCTCTAGTCTCAGTTCATGATCATCCATCTACATGGTTTTTCACTATAGCCCCCTGACATAATTCTGGAGCCATATGGAATTAACATTTTCAATTGTTTTTTTGCATTTTTATATTTAGAAATAAGAGGGTTGACTATATAGCATATCCATGTTAGTTGGTTTCAGAGTAATGGGGGTAAAAGTGGTTTTAAGAAAGAATACTAGTGGTTTATTTTATTTTAATTTTTAATTGAAACCATTGTGATTTATAAAGTCCTTCAGAGTTGGGTATCAGACATACAATGTTTCAGGGCTAATCTAACCAGCTGATCACTCTGGACAAGAACTGGGTGCTGAAAGGGGATAAAGTGACTTTCATGGCAACCACTATTAACAATAGAAATAACTACACTAACAATTATCATGACAATGGCAATGAGGGAGATAAATCAAATGTCTGTGTCTAACCATCTCCCTCCCCCAACGTTCCCAGAATATTTTTCATGCCACCACGCCTTTCCCCAGCCTGACAGTATAACATGTCCATTTTAATTTTATTGTTAAAGTTTGGGTCTCATGATCTCATTGTTGTTGACTCTGGCTTAGTTATTTAGTTCTGTCATTTCTCAATACCACCAATGCACCTGAGACCTCTTAGCCCTGTCCACATCCTTTCATATTAGTGTTTTTTTCCTCTTTTACTCAATTTCTTTCCATTTCCTAGAATACTAGTGGTTTTAAGAAAAACTACTAGCCATTGCAAGCCATGTTTTGACTAGATTTTACAAATCTTTCAGTTAACTTTAAAATGTACACTGTGAAACTTCTAGTCAAAACTGGGGATCCTATGTTGTTCTGGGCATGGAACCTGGATCAGCCACAAGCAAATCAAGGACCTTAACTGCTGTACTATCTCTGGTTCACATTCTAGACTTTAATGAACTGAAAGTGTATTATTTTCAGATAATTATAAACAGATGCTATTTGAAATGTCTTTTGTTCCAAGAGAGGTTTCATGGAAGCTGGAGAAGGTAAGTTCATGTGCCTTGCACTAATTTGGGTTTGGTTCTATGATCACCAAGAGTGATCCCAGAGACAGGAATAAGCTCTGATCATCACCAAGTATGTCCCCTTCCCCCCAAAAGAAATCAAAGAAAGGCTTTATAGGCACATGGAAAAATGTTCCACATTACTAATTATCAGGGAGATGCAAATCAAAACAACAATGAGATATCATCTCACAACACAGAGACTGGCACACATCACAAAGAACAGGAACTACCTGTGCTGAAGTGGATGTGGAGAGTAAGGGCCTCTCCTTTCCAGCTGGTTGGGATTGCCAATTAGTCAGGCCTTTTTGGAAAACAATAAGGATATTCCTAGAAAAACTGGAAATTGAGCTCCCATATGATCCAGAAATAACACTTCTAGAGTTATACTCAAGAAACACAAAAACACAATACAAAAATGTCTTCTGCATTCCTGTATTTATCACAGCACTATTTATAATAGCCAGAACTTGGAAACAACCCAAATGTTCAAGTACAAATGCATGGCTAAAGAAACTGTGGTATATATACACAATGGAATACTATGCAGCCATTAGGAAAAATGAAGACATTAAGTTTGCTTCTACATGGATAGACATGGAGAATTTTATGGCACTGATAGTTGGAACTGATCACTCTAGACAAGAACTGGGTGCTGAAAGGGGATAAAGTGACTTTCATGGCAAGCACTATTAACAATAGAAATAAATACACTAACAATTATCATGACAATGGCAATGAGGGAGATAAATAAAATGCCTGTATCAAATACAGGCAGGAGAGGAGGGAGAAGGGGAGACACTGTGATGGGAATGTTGCACTGAGGAAGGGGTGTGTTCTTTTCCATAACTGAAACCCAACTAAAAACATGTTTGTAATCATGATGAGTAAATAAATATATTATAAAAATAAAAGGAAAGAAAAGATGATAAATGAACTAAAAAAATCAGATAATAAAAAAAACAGTAGTTGTAGCCAGTGTCAGAAAGGAGAGCAAGAGAGAGAGAGAGAGAGAGAGAGAGAGAGAGAGAGAGAGAGAGAGAGAGAGAGAGAGAGAGAACAAAATGCCTACCCTGGACAAAGGCAGGAGTAGGGAAGTGGCAGGGAAATGAGGGAGACTGATGGCAGGACAGTTGCACTGAAATCCAGCTATGAACATTTCTGTAACCACCATGTTTAAATCAAACAGTTATATATATTTCAAAAACGAATATGAACCTGGCGGCTGTACCCATAAAATAAAATTAAATCAATTTAGCTTTATTATGTTGAAAAAAAGGAAGGCTTTACAATGTGAAAACATATCCATTTCGTTCTTCATTCTCCTCTCCTCAGTTGCTCTCTGTACTCAGTGTTCAGTTCTCAGGGACAAGCAGATGAAAGGAAGAGATGAAAGGAGTGGTTTCAGCAAGAGTAGATAACTGAGTACTGACAATGACCCAGAGGTGAGAACCAGAGAGGCCCCAGGAGCAGAAGCCCCCCTGCAAAAAAAATATTTTTATCTTACTTAAAAGTTGACTGTTTGGGGATGAAGGAGATTAGAACAGGAATTCTGAGTTCAAGGATTGAGTTCTTCTGAATGACTATTAAGGAGGAACCAAATTTTTCAACAGACAAGCAGGGAAGAATTTGCAGCTTCAAACAGTCACATTCTGTTTTATCTGTCCCTGAACATGCTGGGACAGTGGCTGTTATCTCAGGTCTGAATCATGAAAAGGAAAAGATAGGGAGATAGGAAGGCAAGCAAGGTAAAATTATGCCTGAAATAGCCCTCCCCCCCAGCTTCTTACCAGCCTCTTCTCATAAGCAGAGTCAGTGCTGAATATGCTGGCTTTCCCCATTCTTTCTGTAAAGAAGGATGTGACTCACAAGCCCTGCAATCTCCCAAATGTCATAGATATGCTGGCAATTTGATTCTTGGAAAAATAGCTTGAATAAAGAACTGGGTCCTGGATGTATTGGGTTGATATCCTTCCTTCCTTCCTTCCTTCCTTCCTTCCTTCCTTCCTTCCTTCCTTCCTTCCTTCCTTCCTTCCTTCCTTCCTTCCTTCCTTCCTTCCTTCCTTCCTTCCTTCCTTCCTCCCTCCCTCCCTCCCTCCCTCCCTCCCTCCCTCCCTCCCTCCTTCCTTCCTTCCTTCCTTCCTTCCTTCCTTCCTTCCTTCCTTCCTTCCTTCCTTCCTCCCTCCCTTCCTCCCTTCCTTCCTTCCTTCCTTCCTTCCTTCCTTCCTTCCTTCCTTCCTTCCTTCCTCCCTCCCTTCCTTCCTCCCTCCCTCCCTCCCTCCCTCCCTCCCTCCCTCCCTCCCTCCCTTCCTTCCTTCCTTCCTTCCTTCCTTCCTTCCTTCCTTCCTTCCTTCCTTCCTTCCTTCCTTCCTTCCTCCCTTCCTTCCTTCCTTCCTTCCTTCCTTCCTTCCTCCCTTCCTTCCATGTTTTTTGTTTTGGGGCCGTACTCAGTGGTGCTCTGAGGTTACTCCTGGCTCTGAGCTCAGAAATCACTCCTGGCAGACTAGGGGATCATATGGGATGCTGGTGATCATATGGAATGCCTGGGTCAGCCACATGCAAGGCAAATGCCCTACCACTGTGCTATTGCTCCGGCTCCAGAAGTAACTTATTTGTTTTATTTAACTTGAGTATTTAACCCTAAAAAATCAACTTGCCACTACATATGAAGAGCTATTTTTTTTTATAAATTCTGAAAACTAGCATGAGGAACACAGTGTTTGGTTCTGAGGTCCCAGATGATGGAGTCATTGTGGTGTATATACTAGCTGTTTGTCCCTTCTTTTTCTAAAAGTAGACAGAGATCAGAGTGCTTGGCATTTAAATATACTCCTACCTACATATCTGTAACTGTTACAAATGACTCCAGTATTATAAAGATATCCAGATGACTAACAGTAGTGTTGGGAGCAGATACTAAGCCTCCTCTATGACCTTTTTCAATCTTTTTCATCTCTAGATCTCAAAAACAGTAAGACCTCTCTAGGACAGATGTTAAAAAATGCATAAGAAAGACTTTCTGGAAAATCAAAGTTTGGGTTTAAGAGTTAGAATGAAGGAACCATTGGCAGACTTCCAATTTTTCTGAACTCTTCTTTAACCTTGTGTTTATGAAGGTCCTGATAGTTTTTTGTTTGGGGTCAACAGGGCTTCCTCTTGACTGAGCTCTGGAATTACTCTGGGCTGTGCTTGGGGGAATCATATACTCTGTCAGGGATCTAATTCAAGGCTAGTTAGGCAGGCCTAAGACAAAGCAAGTACCTTAAGCCCTGTACTATCCATCCAATAGCTCAGTAAACAGAGGCTCACTTAAGAAAGACCAATATGGGCCCACGTGGGAGTGAGAGAAATGGACTAAAAGTAGCATAAAAAAGATGGTAAAGGGTATTTTGTGCTTACATTGGTGGTAGTGAAGATGAAAGAATAAATAAACAAATAAGCCAATTTATACATCAAAAGCATGAACTTTTAACACTATTGTAACTGTTACTCAACAATAATGAAGACAAGAAAGATCAATGAAAGAGAAGTTTAAGGCACTGGACTTGCATATAGTCAGCCTCAATTTGATGCCTGGCACCCTGAGCATTGCCTGGAATGATCCTTGGGTACAGAGCTGGGAGTTAGCTCTGAGCACTGCTAGGTGTGGCCCCCCCACAAACAAAAACTAAAACCACAATGCCCAGTGAAATATAAATTGAAGTTACCAGATAAACAATGATTCTTTTTTGTTTGTTTTGGGGCCACATCTGATGCTCAGGGGTTACTCCTGGCTATGCACTCAGAAATGGCTCCTGGCTTGGGGGACCAACCATATGGGATGCCAGAGGATCCAACGGTCTGTCCTAGGTTAGCACTGGCAAGGCAAAAGTCCTACTGCTTGCGCCATAGCTCTGGCCCCAACAATGAATCATTTTTCCACACCTTTATATCCTGAATATTACATGATATACACATATTTTGTAGTTTTTTTTCCTGTGTACTATAATGTAATTTTCACTGGGAACCCTGTATTCTTATTGGTGAAATCCAGCAGTCCTAATTTGGGAGAGTGAAAAGCTTTGCATGCAGACTTATAGAACCCTGTTTTCTTCCAACCCCAGATTTTCATTCTAGTTTGTTCACTTATTTTTAATTATTTTTGCTTTGGGGCCACATGCAGTGGTGTCAAGAGTTACTCCTGGCTCTGCACTCAGCAATCACTGCTGGCAGTACTCAAGGGACCACATGAAATGCTGGGTTTTGAACCAGCATTCATTAGCAGGTCAACCATTAGCAAAGCAAGCACCTTACCCACTATCCTATTAATCTGGCCCTTCCAGTTTGTAGAGTAAGAACAATATACTTAGAAAATAAAAATTAGTATAGTGCTTTATACACCTGCTGTTGGAACACCAGTATTGAAAGGCTATGTATGAAAGAAAGAAAGGAAGGAAGGAAGGAAGGAAGGAAGGAAGGAAGGAAGGAAGGAAGGAAGGAAGGAAGGAAGGAAGGAAGGAAGGAAGGAAGGAAGGAAGGAAGGGAGAGAGAGAGAGAAAGAAAAGCGAAAGAAAGAGGGGCCGGGAATGTGGCGCTAGAGGTAAGGTGTCTGCCTTGCAAGTGCTAGCGTAGGACGGACCGCGGTTCAATCCCCCGGTGTCCCATATGGTCCCCCCAAGCCAGGGGTGATTTCTGAGTGCATAGCCAGGAGTAACCCCTGAGCGTCAAAAAGGGTGTGACCCCCCAAAAAAAGAAAGAAAAAGAAAGAAGAAAGAAAAGAAAAAGAGAGAAAGAAGGAAAAGAAAGAAAGAGAAGGAAGAAAGGAAGAAGAAAACGAAAGATGAAAAAAGAGAAAGAAAAGAAAGATGAAAAAAGAAAGAAAGATGAAAGAAAGGAGGGAAGGAGGAAGGTAGGAAGAAAGAAAATGAGATTGTTTTACAGTCAAATGAGTTTGAGAAACACTAGACTAAAAAAAAAAACACATGAAGACTTGTGTTTGCTGACACTTAAAATGGATACTCACTGTGACACTAGTAAAAGTGCTTCCTTACTTTATTTAAAAACCATCTCGCCAAACAAATAGTTGTCCCCACATCTTTTTCTTTCACAGCAGCCTCAGGTTTCCATTGAAAAACAGTTCCAATTTAGAAAAGTCATTTTGGTCCAGCCTCTTCAAACAGAATTTTATCTTTATCTCATAATCTTGCTTTAAGGCTTAATTTGCATGTCTAAAGAGGTTTCAAAGCTCCACATAACTGCAAAGTGATAGCATTCTTTTTAATAAGATATTAGATGGTCCACTTGATACTGCCTTGTTTTGCTGAACTTAATAAGTAGAATCAATTAAAACCAAATTATCATCTGAGCAGAAACAGTCCTAGACTCTGCTGAGACTGTGAGGACAAAAACACCAGTTTTCTCTCTTTTTATTTCACAAGGTTATTTTTGGGAAAAGAATGAAATAACATTGTGAAAGACCATGTAAAACATCACTGTCCTAAAATAAATTTTATGATGAGAATTGGTGAGTTGCACAGGCCTTATTTATGATTTATTCTTTTTTTCTATTCAGAAGTATTTCAGCTCAGATGTTGCTCAATCCTAATTCTTTTTTATTTTTATATATTTTATTTTAATCCTAATTCTATCCTGTGTTATCTACCTGATGGGAGCAAAAGGGAGATAAAGCAGTTAATGTATTAGCCCAAGGCAGAACCCCCAGCCCCCAAACACCACCATCAATGAATAGTGAGTTAAACAAGGTAAAAAAAAATTTTTTTTCTACTGGAGAGATAATGGAGGTAGGACGTTTGTTTTGCATGCAGAAGGATGGCGGTTCGAATCCTGGCATCCTATATGATCCCCCTAGCCTGCCAGGAGTGATTTCTAAGCACAGAGGCAGGAGTAACCCCTGAGCACTGCTGGGTGTGACCCAAAAACCAAAAAAAAAAAATTTTTTTTTCTGACATAGAAAATGGGATAAGATATAGATTCTAATAGGATGTTCCTGGGCTGGTGGGAAGTTTCTGCTCCATATAATTTTTAGGGTCTCCAAATTCTCCACTATTATTGGTCCTTCAATGCCATGATCTCAGATGGGAGACAGTCTGAGAAGGAGAACACTAAATCAATAAGAGAGGGCAGGCTAGCTGATCTGGAAAGTGCCACAAAATGCTTCATGTTATATCCCTAAACTGGTTAAGCTTGACTAGTATGGAAACCACCCCTCAGATATTTCGTCAAACTTTGTTCTGAGTATGTCTGGATGCTTTTGTGTGAGGCTATTTAAATAAATAGTAAGCCTGAGTAAGTACATTGCTCTCTCTAATGTGGGTTGTTACAACCAACTAGAGGTCTTGTTTGGGTCCAGAGTAGAATGATGAGACCACACAACTGGAATAAAGTTTAAAACATTTATCCATTTGCCAACAAGATCTCCACACTGGCCATCCAGGATCACCATCCAAAGGAGATGAGCTCCGCACAAGGTCATGAGGAAGATTATTTAGGGAGGCTCCAGCTTTCTTTTGATCTCTAAAATGATTGATTATTGTCTAAGGGGTACCTTTCTACTGCTCCCTTGTTCTTCCCTAATAGGCTCTTTGGTATGGCCAATTTGCTTAGTGCTGTACCTCTGGAAATAGGCTTGTGAAGACCTACCATGTGGTTTATACCATGTGCTTCTCACAAAATGGCATCTATCCCTGCTCAGAAGAAGCCTGCATGTGGTCTTTATAAAGTGGCGTCCTTCCTTGTTCAGAACCCAGGTCCCAACAGCCTAAACGGAACAGTAAAGGTTGATGTTCTTATTTTCTTTTTCTTTTTTTTTATTTTCTTATTTCCTTATGAGTAAGAAGAAAATCTTCAGTTTGAACATTTTTTTTTTTTCGTTGTTTTATTTGGAGGTTATGCCTGACTCTGCTTAGTGCTTACTTTTGGCTTTGGTGCTTACTTTTGGTTCTGGATCACTCTTAATGTTTGGGTTATGAACTGAGGTGCTGAGGATGGTACCTGGCTCAGGCACACCCCAAACAAGCACACATCAGCTTTGACTTAGCAGTTCCCATAATCACATTGGTCAGTTTCATGTAATATATATGCATATATATGTATTATATATTGTTCCACATCTATGGAATGTAGATATTTACTTAAAATTATAGCTCTGGATTCCATACATGTTTTCCCTGGAGAACTCTAATAAAATAATGTCTGGAATTTAGGAAGAAAGAGAAAAATATATGGGATTAAATGTGTGAGTGTTAGTCTACATTAGGGGTCAGTTGTGATTTACAGTGACATTGTAAGCGCTTTGTTTGGGGAGCTGAGCAAAAATACTCCTATTTCAGCAGTTGTCAGTTCTCTCACTGAACAATAATGCCTTCTTGTGTGAAACTGAAAATTCTTAGAGAATAATAATTATATACAAATTCCTTAATTCTAGACCATCTGAAATGTAAGTAATCTCCACAAATATAATATATCACTTCCTGTAATAGTGTACCCTTGCAAATTCTATATGGCACAGCTTTTTCTTACCCGGGTAAAATGTGACAAGGATGAAAGTTCACATTAGCAGAACTTGACAATGATGCTAAATTATCTTACTCAATTTTCTTATTGGGCATTTTGAAGACATTTCTCTACATTGGGTTAGATTACCACAAAACTATAAAAGTTTATTTATTTTATTATTTTTTTTGGGTGTGGGGACACACTCTATGGTGCTTAGATTATTTCTTAATCTGTGAGCAGGTGCTATTCATGGTAATGTTGGGGGACTGGATATGGTACTGGAGATTGAGCAGGGTTGGCAGTCTGAAAGACATTTAAGTGCCTTACAGTCTTGTACTATCACTTTTGTCTCCAGTCATTGGCTTTTGAAGCAGTTACTCAAGGTCTTGCAAGAACTTGAATTGCATTTCCTGCTCTGCTTCAAGACCCACTGCACACAGCTCCAGCTAGTTTCTGCTCTCAAGATATTTCTTGCTTTCTGTTTATCCCATCTTTGGGAGTTGAGAAGCTTGATTTGCTTTGCAAAATTCTTGGGTCCCAATATTGGGTCTTTAGTCTACGCCACAAAACATGAGAACCTCGAAGAAATGGATAAATTCTTGGACTCTTACAGTCTTCCATGGTTAAACCAGAATGATCTAGCATATCTAAACAGACCTATCACTACTGAGGAAATGAAAAGGGTAATAAAAAGTCTTCCCAAAAACAAAAGCAGAAGCCCTGATAGATTCACTAATGAATTCTTTCAAACCTTTCAAGAGGAACTACAATCCTTTTCAAGATCTTTCATAAAATTGAAAAATCAGGAGCACTCCCAAATAGTTTTTATGAAGTTAACATCACCCTGATTCCAAATACAGAAAGAGATGATGCAAGAAAAAAACCCTACAGACTAATATTCCTGATGAATACAGGTGCAAATATCCTCAACAAAATTCTAGCTAATAGGATCCAATGCCACATGAAGAAGGTCATACACCACAACCAAGTAGGTTTCCTTCCAGGAATGCAAGGATTGTTTAACATATGTAAATCAATAAAAATAATATATCATATCAACAAAAAATAGAAAGAAAAACCATATGATCATATCAATAAATGCAAAGAAAGCATTTGATAAGGTCCAACACCTATTCTATTTTTTATAATTATCTTTATTTAAACACCGTGATTACAAATATGATTATAGTTGTATGATTACAGTCATGTAAAGAACACCCTCCCTTCACCAGTGCAACATTCCCACCACCAAATTCCCTGATCTCCTTCCTCCCCACCCCCCCACCTGTACTCGAGACAGGCTTTCTACTTCCCTCATTCATTCACATTGTTATGATAGTTTTCAGTGTAGTCATCTCTCCAACTGCACTCATCACTCTATGTGATGAGCTTCATGTCATGAGCTGCACCTACCAGCCCTCATCTCTCTTGTCTCTGAGATACTGTTAAAAATGTCTTTCATTTTTCTTAAAGCCCATAGATGAGTGAAACCATTCTGCATCTTTCTCTCTCCCTCTGACATACTTCACTCAGCATAATAGACCATGTACATCCATGTATAGGAAAATTTCATGACTTCATCTCTCGTGACGGCTGCATAGTATTCCATTGTGTATATGTACCACAGTTTCTTTAGCCACTCATCTGTTGAAGGGCATCTTGGTTGTTTCCAGAGTCTGGCTATTGTAAATAGCACTGCAATGAATATAGGTGTAAGGAAGGGATTTTTGTATTGTATTTTTGTGTTCCTCGGATATATTCCTAGGAGTAGTATAGCTGGAATTTATGGAAGCTCAATTTCCAGTTTGTGAAGGAATCTCCATATTGCTTTCAATAAAGGTTGTACTAGACGGCATTCCTACCAACACTGAAAAAGAGTTCCTTTCTCTCCACATCCCCACCAGCACTGCTTGTTCTCCTTTTTTGTGATGTGTGCCAATCTCAGTGGCATGAGGTGGTACCTCATAGTAGTTTTGATTTGCATCTCCCTGATGATTAGTGATGTTGAGCATCTTTTCATGTACCTTTTGACCATTTGCCTTTCTTTTTTTTCAAAGTGTCTGTTCATTTATTCTCCCCATTTTTTGATGGGGTTAGTTGTTTTTTTCTTGTATAGTTCTGTCAGTATCTTGTAAATTTTGGATATTAGTCCTTTATCTGATGAGTATTGGGTGAATAATTTCTCCCACTCAGTGGGTGGCCTTTGTATTCTGGGCACTATTTCCTTTGAGATGCAGAAGCTTCTCAGCTTAATATAGTCCCAATTGTTTATCTCTGCTTCCACTTGTTTGGAAAGTGCTATCTCCTCCTTAAGATGCCTTTAGTCTCAATGTCCTGGAGTGTTTCACCTACATGTTGTTCTATATGCCTTATAGTTTTAGATCTGATATCAAGGTCTTTAATCTATTTGGATCTTACCTTTGTACATGGTGTTAGCTGGGGGTCTGAGTTCGCATTTTTGCAAGTGGCTAACCAGTGTGCCAACATCACTTGTTGAATAGGCTTTCCTTGCTCCATTTAAAATTTCTTGCTCCTTTATCAAAAACTAGGTGGTTATATGTCTGAGGAACCTTCTCCTTCTCGGAGTACTCAAGCCTATTCCACTGATCTGAGGGTCTGGGTCTGTCTTTATTCCAATACCATGCTGTTTTTATAACTAGTGCTTTGTAATACAGCTTAAAATTGGGGAAAGTAATGCCTCCCATAATCCTTTTCCCAAGGAGTGCTTTAGCTATTCGAGGTTGTTTATTGTTCCAAATGAATTTCAGAAGTGTTTGATCCACTTCTTTGAAGAATTTCATGGGTATCTTTAGAGGAATCACGTTAAATCTGTACAATGCTTTTGGAAGTATTGCCATTTTAATGATGTTGATTCTGCCAATCCATGAGCAAGGTATGTGTTTCCATTTCCACGTGTCCTCTCTTATTTCTTGGAGCAGTGTTTTATAGTTTTCTTTGTATAGATCCTTCACATCTTTAGTCAGGTTGACTCCAAGATATTTTAGTTTGTGTGGCACTAATGTGAATGGGATTGTTCTCTTAATGTCCATTTCTTCCCTATCATTATTAGTGTATAAAAAGGCCATTGATTTTTTGTGTGTTAATTTTGTAGCCTGCCACTTTACTATATGAATCTATTATTTCTAGAAGCTTTTTGGTAGAGTCTTTAGGGTTTTCTAAGTAGAGTATCATGTCATCTACAAACAGTGAGAGCTTGACTTCTTCCTTTTCTATCTGGATTCCCTTGATATCTTTTTCTTGCCTAATCGCTATAGCCAGTAATTCCAGTACTATGTTGAATAAGAGTGGTGAGAAAGGACAGCCTTGTCTTGTACCAGAATTTAGAGGGAAGGATTTTAGTTTATCTCCATTGAGGATAATATTTGCCACTGGCTTCTAGTAGATTGCTTTAACTATATTGAGAAAGGTTTCTTTTATTCCTATCTTGCTCAGAGTTTTCATCAAGAATGGGTGTTGAACCTTATCAAATGCTTTTTCTGCATCTATTGATATGACCATATAATTTTTATTTTTCTTGTTGTTTATGTTGTGTACTATGTTGATAGATTTATGGATGTTAAACCAGCCTTGCATTCCTGGGATGAAACCTACTTGATCATAGTGGATGATCTTCTTGATGAGGCACTGGATCCCGTTTGCCAGGATTTTGTTCAGGATATTTGCATCTGTGTTCATCAGGGATATTGGTCTTTTTTGGCAGCATCTCTATCTGGTTTTCGTATTAAGGTGATGTTGGCTTCATAAAAGCTATTTTGAAGTGTTCCCAATACCTATTCTTGATTAAAAAAAAAACTCTCATCAAGATGGGAATCAATATATATAGTCAAGGCTATCTACCACAAGCCAATGGAAAATATTGTTCTCAATGGAGATAAACTAAAAAAAAGACTTTTCTCTAAAATATGGTAAAGACAAGGCTGTCCTCTCTTACCACTCCTATTTAACATAGTGATGGAAGTTCTTGCCATAGCAATTAGGCAAGAAAAAGATATAAAAGGCATCTAGAAAGGAAAGAAAGAAATCAAGTTCTTGCTGTTTGCAGATGACATGATACTATATTTAGAAAGCCCTGAAGACTCTACCAAAAAGCTTCTAGAAACAATACATTCATATAGAAAAGTGGCAGGCTACAAAATTAACACACAAAAAGCAATGGCCTTCTTGTACACCGATAATGGTAGAGAAGAAATGGACATTAAAAAGCAATCCCATTCACATTAGTTTCACACAAACTCAAATATCTTGGAGTTTACTTGACTAAAGACGTGAAGGACCTATGCAAAGAAAACTACAAAACCCTACTTCAAGAAATAAATGAAGACACAAGGAAATGAAGAAACCCTGCTCATGGATTGGTTGGATTAATATCATTAAAATGGCAATACTCATCAAAGCATTGTACAGATTTTTTTTATTTATTTATTTTTTTTTGGTTTTTGGGCCACACCCGGTAACGCTCAGGGGTTACTCCTGGCTATGTGCTCAGAAGTTGCTCCTGGCTTGGGGGACCATATGGGACACTGGGGGATCGAACCTTGGTCCGTCCAAGGCTAGCGCAGGCAAGGCAAGCATCTTACCTTTAGCGCCACCGCCCGGCCCCGCATTGTACAGATTTAATGCACTCCCTCTAAATATATTCATGATATTCTCCAAAGAAGTGGATCAAACACTCAAATTCATTTGGAAAAATAAACATCTGAAGATAGCTAGAGCAACCTTTAGGAAAGGGAATATGAAATACATCACTTTTCCAAACTTTAAATGTATTACAAAGCAATAGTCATTAAAACAGCATGGTACTGGAATGAAGACAGACTCTTAGATCAGTGGAATAGACTTGAGTATTCAGAAAATGTGCCCCAGATATACAATTAATTAATTTTTGATTAATTGTGAACTCAGACTCCATCTAACACCATGCTCAAAGGTCAAATTCAAGTGGATTAAAAACCTTGATATCAGACCCAAAACCATAAGTATATAGAACAACACATAGGTAAAACAGTCCATGACATTGAGACTAAAGGATCTTCAAGAAAGAAACAGCACTCTCCAAACAAGCGGAAGCAGAGATAAACAGATGGAACTATATTAAGCTAAGAAGGCTCTTCAGCTCACTATTTGCCTAGGATACAAAAGCCACCCACAGAATGGGAGAAACTATTCACTCAATACCCATCAGATAAGGGGCTAATATCTAAAATATACAAGGTACTGACAACTTAACAAGAAAAAAATCATCTAACCCCATCAAAAATTGGGGAGAAGAAATGAACAGACACTTCCTCAAAGAAGAAATACAAATGGCCATAAAAAAATGCACCATATCACTAATCATCAGGGCAATGCAAATCAAAACAACAATGAGGTACCATCTCACACCACAGGGACTGGCACACGTCACAAAGAACAAGAACAGCTAGTGCTGGTGGGAATGTGGAGAGAAAGAAACTCTTATTCACTGCCATCTAGTCCAGACTTTATGGAAAACAATATGGCGATATCTCAAGAGACTGGAAATTGAGTTCCCATATGATCCAGCCATACCACTTCTAGGAATATACCCTAGGAATACTAAAATGTAATACAAAAATCCCTTCCTCACACCTATATTCATTGTAGTGCTATTAACAATAGCCAGACTCTGGAAACAAAAAAAAGATGCCCTTCAACAGATGAATAGAGAAACTGTGGTATATATACACAATGGAATATTATGTAGTTGTCAGTAGAGATGAAGTCATGAATTTTCCTACACATGGATTTACATGGAATCTATTATGGTGAGTGTAATAAGTCAGAGGGAGAGAGATAGACACAGAATAATTTCACTCATCTATGGGTTTTTTTTTTTTTTTGCAGTGGTATAACAAATTTAATTCAAAATAGACATTCTGAAAACAATAGGTAAAAAAAAAATAACTTCAACATGCTCTTTGTGAATTTACAAGAGTACAGCACATCACTGACCAGTTTCACAACTACTTCGAAGATGCACAGGAAAGCAATGACATGAAAATGGGTTCTTTATAAAAATGCGGACAGTAACATTCCATTTTCCAGAGCCTGTCCCATCATGTGAGATTATCAGACAGGTGCTTCTGTTTGTACCATAACCCCAGGACCAACCATCTACACTGGAAGGTGTCCAACTGATCATGATCTGGGTTTTTTATTTTTAATAACTTTTTTGTGACCAAAGTAAATTACAAATCTTTCACAGTAATATTTAAGTAAATAGTGACAATGAATCAGGGCCATTCACATCATAGGGTTGTCCTCCCTCCACCCCTGTTCCCTACATGCATCCCATATCTCCCTCATTTGCTGCCTGAACTGCTAGTGTATTGCTTGTTGTAGATTGGGTATTGATTCTGTTGTCATTGACTTTGGGTTTGGTGTTTAAGTCTGGTCATTTTTAAGTTTCACTAAATGTTGATAAGACTGTTTGGTTCTGGTACCCTCCATTTTTCTCCCCTCAACTTACGAGGCAGAACAAGATGATTCAAGTTATGTGGTTCTGTTGGAAGTTATAAATATCAATTTAAAAGAAGAAATGGAAAGAAGAAAAACATAACAAAAAAAGCCACTACAAAAAAAAGTATAACAGCAACAAAACAAAACAAAATAACAACCAAGTAACAGCCATGAGCAAAGGGGAAAAAAAGAAGAAAATAAAATGAACTAAAAAAGAAAAAAATAAGAAAAGAAAAAAAATGTTTAAAAAGGAAGTAGGGCTGGTATGGCAAGGTTTTGTACTTCTTTTTTTTTTTGGCATAGGCACAGTAATTATTGGGGAAATTATAAAGGGAATTCCCTTTGCCTAAGAGATACAGGGGTTCTCCACCCTTTCATATATGGGTTTTAAGAAAAACAAAAGACATTATTGTAATAATGCTCAGAGACAACAGAAATGAGGGCTGGAAAGACTGGCTCTTGATGTGAAGCTCACCACAGAGAGTGGTGAGTGTAGTTAGAAGATGACACACTATTATGATAATGTTAATGAGTGAGAAAAGTAGAATGCCTGTCTTGCATAAAGGCAGCAGAGGGAAGTAGAGAGATAGGGGGCATTGGTGGTGGGAAGGTTACACTGGTGAAGGGGTTGTTCTTTTTATGACTCAAACCCAACTACA
Source organism: Suncus etruscus (assembly GCF_024139225.1). Classification (NCBI taxonomy): domain Eukaryota; kingdom Metazoa; phylum Chordata; class Mammalia; order Eulipotyphla; family Soricidae; genus Suncus; species Suncus etruscus. Next base: position 47,802,534 of record NC_064860.1, on the reverse strand, counting down.
ATCATGTAGGTAATCATGGTGCTTAAATAAAGAAAAATATTTTTAAGAAAGTAAGTTATTAAAAACTTTAAAAAATACAAAAAATATATTGGGTATTTAGAATAATTAGGAGCTGAAGAAATATTTACTTCCCATTTATAACCAATGACCAAAGTTTAAAAAGATTTACTTATCACCAGGACCAGTGACATAACTTAGGGCCACATGCAAAATTAAAATTTGAGGGACATTGTTTGAAAAATTATTAAGACTCAGATTGGTGACAGGACAGTTGTAATTGGACCAGTGCAGGACTGTGCTGCTTTCTTCTATGCAACCACCCAGCGGTACAGCTGCAAAGTAAGCCCTGATTTTGTGTTTTCATGCATAGTTTATTTGTACCTGATATCTTCAAAGTTCTCACTTTAGCCTTTTTCTCTTATCTTCTCGTTCTTGGAAATATTTCCTTCCATAATACAATATTGGGCATGAGTTTTCTAATTAGAAAACATTAGTTGGTTTTGACCTAATTTTTTTTGTCTTATTACTGAAAATAAAACTCACAATTTATTGTCCTAACTTCTAACTCTCCCTAATATGACATAGTATATTAGGCTGCTTTATTGTCAGACACATCTAGAACATTTAAAGAGCTCTTTCTAGGGTATTGACTTTTATGCCCAAACTAGGAACTTTATTCAAAGGCTCTTGACATTTAATATGGAAAGATGACCTATAATTATTTAATCACATATGTATAATAAAAAGTGAACTAATTACTCAGGAAGATGCTATGTACCTGGATAATGAAAAATGTATAAGGCAAATTAAGTGCAGGTATTTTAATCAAAATTGCTTCTGATTGCCTTATTTCCTGCTATAATGTATTAGTCAGGGTTTCCCAGAGAAACCAACTCACCAACTGATAGCATCTTGCTATTCAAGACAAGAGAACTTGTATTCCAGTTAAATGACTTTTTAGAAGAAAGAAATTTTTCTCACTTGGGAAGGATCAGCCTAATTCAATAAAAATTTTCAAGTGATTGGACAAAATATGTTCACAGGAGGGAAAGCTATTTTTTAGGGTATGGGGAAAGTTTCTCAGCTGTATTAGGGTTCCTGAGGGTCACTCCTAGGAATATTGGGACCCTATGGTTTAGTGCTTGGGCACAGAGATGTGGTGCTGCTAGGTCTGGTGGTGCTGGGGGCCAGGGCCATCCCCAGCAATGTCTGTGGGCACTGTGCTCCAATTCTTTGAGTAATCTCACAAGCTCCAGGGAGAACAATTTGCTTCACACAGTCTGGCAGTTTGAATGTAAAACTCACTCCCGAACTCTCCTCACAGAAACACCTACAATAATGTCTGACTATCTGGCCACTGTTTGGCTCAGTGAAGCTGGCCTGTAAAATGATCTATCCCAGACACCTTGTCATCTTGCACTTTGCTAGCACTTAAAATTCCTGGCTACACATTTAGTACAGAAAGTTAACTCTGTTAGGCCTATTTGTCCAAACCTACCACTGAGCCACAACTACAGATTTAAAGGAGAACAGAAAGGTACATTCTTAGATCAACATTTTATAGGGGCTGGCTTGCTTTCTGCTAAACAGAGCTGTGAAGAGGACTCAGAAGAGTATAAGAATAGGAGAAAGAGATAGGTTTCTTTCACCAATCAGCTTTCTTTCCTGATTTTCTTAATGTCACTGTAGGAGTGTGATTTTATTTGGTTTTATGAGAGTATTATTAAGTATTATCATTATCACTGCCTGTGTCATGCCAATCTCATTCTCTACCTACCCTTTGGAATATGCTTTGGTTATGTAGGAGATTCAGAAAGAGGAGGTGTACTGACTCAGTGTGGATTAGGATGTGCGTTATTATTGTTTTAAGTAATATATTTATTTTAGCACCATTATTACAATCATGTTTATAGTTGGGTTTCAGTTATTAAAAAAAAAGTACCGCCTTTCACCAGTGCAACCTTCTCACCACCAATGCCCCTCATCTTTCCTCCTCCCTCAAACCTCCTTTATTTGAGACAGGCATAGAATTTGGTTTAAAGGCTCCTGTTTAACTAGAGTTGGAAGGAATCAGTTGAGAAAAAGATGGAACATGACCTGGACTGGAACAGAAAGAGTAAGACTGCACAGGGAAAGGAAAGCTGAGACAGCTTTGTTTATGCTGTTTGGAGTTCAGTGCCTCCCCATTGGTTTCTCTTCTTACCTTATTTTTATCTTAACAGTTAAAACTAATTATTATCCTATTTCTCTAAGTTTTGGGCTACAACCAGAGCTGTTAAGGGGCTCCTCCCAGATTTTTGTGAGTGGGTACCCTGAAGTAAGTACTAGGTATGATTGAGCGATGCTTTGTTTTCATGGGCTTTACAAAGGTAGATTTCCAGAGATGTAATGAGTGATATTATTTCCTTAAAGAGTTGTTTGACCAAATAAACTTGGGAACCTCAGCATTACCTTATCTATTTAGCACTATCTAATCAATATATAATGAAACAGAAGATGTTTATTGAGATCTATGAAAGAGATGGAGATACATAACTTATACTGAACACCCACTCTGTTATAGTTGGTAGCATATATATGTATATATTCCATTAATCTCAACATACGATGATTGCATGTATAAGTGTATATACATATATGTATATATGTTCATATTTACACATGTATATACATATACAAGTATATACATGTGTATATATGTATATGTGTGTATAAGTGTATATGCAAATATACATATATAGTATAAGTGAGTATAGTGCTCTAACAATAGTTTTGCATCATTACTTGCTCATCTATGATGATCACTTAATAAGAAATTATTTTGGAAGTCAGATCCATTACCATGATGTCACATCTATTAAATATAGATATAAATCTATATAATCAGGTGTTATTGAGTTCTTCAGTCATGGTGGGTACTGAAAAGTGAGACCCTCTAATTCTGCGTTCTCTAAAGCAGTGATGGCTATGCATAGGTGATGCTTTGCAGTGATTGGCAAAATAATCTCACTTTCTAATCAGATTACTACAGGCAATTCTCACAAGTGAAGGAAGTATATTTTATTCTGTAAAGCTTTCATTAGGCTGTAAACTTTTATAAATGTTCTACCACAATGACACATACTTAAATTCTCATACTTGTTCTCTTTTTCCTATTAAACAACCAATGATATTATTAGGCATAGCCATTAAATTGTCATTAGTTATCATCTTGACCTAATATATAATTATAGTTTTGCATCATTTCTGTTAAAACGCTAAACATTCACAGAGAATACTTCTTTAAACATCTTTATAATTCTATAACTTACATGAAGAATTGACTGAATTACTCCCACATAATTATTTCAACTATAGTAAAGTGTCACAAAACTGGAAAGATGGTATGATTGTAAAATATTAATTTCATAATTTTTAAGATTAACATAAATAAAAAAGAAAGGCCTGAAACTAGTAGTCAATTTTTTAGAGCAGGGGTCCTCAAACTTTTTAAACAGGGGGCCAGTTCACTGTCCCTCAGACCATTGGAGGGTATGACTATAGTAAAAACAAAACTTATAAACGAATTCTTATGCACACTGCATATATCTTATTTTGCAATGAAGAAACAAAACAGATACAAATACAATATGTGGCCCATGGGCCATAGTTTGAGGACCACTGCTTTAGAGAAAAAAACAATAGTTCTGAGACTGTTCTAGCACAGTGGGTTAGATTTTTACCTTGCATGAAACCAACCTGGGTTTAATTCCAGGCATCCCATATGGTCTTCTGAAACTGAACCAGTAATGATTTCTAAGCCTCCAGGTATGGCTCAAAAATCCAACCCTCTCCAAACTCAATATCTATTTTCATTAATTTTTACTACTTTATTTAAATACTGTGGTCTACATATTTTCTCATAATACATTTGTTTCTGCCATTCCTCTGTGAGCTAATACTTCCTATTGTCCCTCAGTAATTTAATTTATTTTATTTTTTAGTTTTTGAGTAACACTTGGCAAAGTTCAGGGGACACTCCTGACTGCACTCAGGAATAATTTCAGGCAGTGCTCAGAAAACCATACAGTTTTATATGAACCTTGGAGTTCAGTCTAGTGCAAAGTAAAGGCCAACATAAAGAAGGACATGCTTGAGTGAAGGTGTGGCATGAGTGAGGACATACTTGAATGAGGAAGTGGCAGGTACATGATTGAACCTGGTCAGGTCCATGCAAGGCAAGTGCCTTATCACCTGTACTATCTCTTCAGGCCCTCAGTTACTTATTTTTATGTGTGCTTTATGTTTGCCTTTGAGGATTTTTCTTGTGTAGAAAAATTTATTTGAAATTATTTAGGTTACTCATTTTAATCTAGTAAGCTTAAGGATTCATATTTGGTGGGCTCAATTTATGGTCATGATAGTTCAAGAACCCCAGGAAGAAGGATATATATATATATATATATATATACATCTATGTATATTATAAATATAATATGAGCCATATATTTTGGCATATAAGATGACTGGGTGTATAATACGACCCCCTACTTTTGCTGTTCAAATATAGGGTTTGGATATATTCGCCATATAAGACTACTTCACTTTTAATGCACACCAAACGAAAATTAAAATTAAAATTAAAATTAAAATTAAAATTAAAAGTAAGAACAAAAGAGTAAAGCCTCAAAGGTTAACAGTATATGTTTAATAAAGCTTTGGAATGCCAACAATCATTTTACATTTGTCATTTGTAGTGAGTGACTGTGATTTTCTAATTGTAATCTACATTGAGAGCAGCTGGCTGGGGTGCAGTGATTAATAGGACAGCTAGAGAGACACAGAGTGCCTCCTCTGTGTCCCATAAAAGATGAACAGAGGACTGAGCACCAGAAAGCTGCATACTAGTGGTGACATTCAGCAGCTGGATGGAATGCAGCGCTTGGTAATTCAGCTCCTCTGTGTGCCCTGAAAGATTAATCAGGACAAGCAGAGGACTGAGTGATGATGCCTGGCAGCTGGATGGGTTGTGGCAGTAAGAGAGGGGCAGATCACTAGTCCCTGAAGCTGGAGTAAGTTTCAGCATTTCATATACCGGCGTTTAAGATGACCCCTGACTTTTAAGAAGTTTTTCATGGGTTAACAAATCATCTTATGAAAAAAAACCATCTTATATGCTGGAAAATACAGCATGTATAAATATATTAAACTCTGGCTTTGGCTAGCAAATTAATATATTCCTCATGGAGTCTGTTATCTATGAATTCAGTACAAAATGAAGACTAAATTTTCAATGAAAATAAAATAATGACTGTTATATAGTACACATTGTATCAAATTTTTGTTTATTCGATAATTAGGAGATCAAAATGTAATCAATTTTTAAAAAACATATTTAAAGACAAATAATATGAATTTAATATACAAATACATACAAGCTGGTAAAACTCGTTAATATTGACAAGAACATAATATTCATTATTTTTTTTTCCACACCTAAGTATGCTTATGGCTTACCCCTGGCTCTGTGCTTAGGGATTAGTCATGGAAGTGCTCTGAAAATCATTAGATATGCAATGTATATCACTGGGTCAGTTTGGTGTACTAAACTATATTTCTGGCACCATAATTTGTGTTTTTTGAATAGTAATTGTTTTTTATTTTAATACCCTACATCCAGGTTAACTTCAGTATCTAAAAGACTATATATAAAATAGCCTACTTTATAGCATAATCCAGTTGAGTGAGTGAATTAGGATAACTGACAATCCCACATTTTTTCTTTTTTTTTTTTTCAGTTTTATAATTTTTTATTATGAATTATGAGAACAAAAGATGCAAAGAAAGAGGATAAGGTAAAGTTACAGTGGAAGGACAATCACCCATAACATAATTATCAGAAGAAGTCCCCTTGCTGATATCTTAACTTTGAACTTTCACCAAAGAAAGTTAAGATAAATAAAACAGAATCCATGTGCAATTACTTTTTCCCTCAAGTCCCCAGATTGTAGCACATTATAATATTTCTTAACAGCACACAAGGCAATCTAAAGCCATCAAACTTACGTAACTCCTTAAACATTAGAGGCATAGTATTTTTTACATTTCCATGTACATGCATATTAGCTTAAGTTAACCTCAAATTTTAAGTGGGTGTGTTTTAAGGATTAGAGTCAAAGGAGCACAGTAAAAACGGTGTTAGAGTGGCAATTGTTGTTTGCATAGGCCCACCAAAATATGAGAGGCATGGAAAGGAATAGCATTGGCCTAAATACAAAGAGATCCTACCCCTGAAGTTTCGTGGCATAAGACCAGCTCTAGGCCTCAGGAAAGTTATCGTTCGCTCCAAGACATTGTCCGTAGCGCCAACACACTTATCACACAGTCTCTGTTGTCGGTCTCATGTTTCTGTATTAAAGATTCTGGAATCTGCATGTCCTACATTGAAGTCATGATGTGGAGTGCCTTCTCGTTTCACCTCACCATGAAAGGGGAATGCAGGAAGCCCTGTCCTGTAAGCAGGTTGTTGTTGTTAAGTCTTCTCAGTGTTAAGGGAAGTCTCTTTTGAGCAGGACAATGTCTGAGCAGTGGTAGGGTCTTCCGTGGTAGAGGATTGCTTCCAGGTGATGTTATAGACAAACCTCACCATAAAGGGGCAATACAGCAAGCCCTGTCCAGTAAGCAGGTCATTGTTCTTGTTGTCTTCTCAGTGTTAAGTGATGTCTCTTTTGAGTAGATCGATGTCAGAGCAGCTGTAGGGTCGTCCCTGGTACAGGAATGCCTCCGGGTGATGTTATATACAACCTTGGATGTTTTGTAAATGTCTTCTGTAGATCAAGGGGTAAATGGAGAATGCCCATTCTTCTGAGGCCTGTGCCAGGTCTTTATGTCAATGTTCAGGGTGTAAGGTCTCATTGCACTACAAGATTTGTGTGTTCCCATTTCTATTAGACAAGAACCCATTGGTATGTATAGTATTTTTCCCATGTTAGTGTGCCTACGCAAACAAGTAATAAAGCCACGTGGTGCTATCAGATATATGGGAGCATAAGAACATTTCCAACAAGACCCATACCTTGGTTCAAACATAAGTATTAAACTGAGGGATTCTTTCACACCAAATTCCATATTGAGCAGTTCACAAAAAGAAGATAAAAAACATGGGGGGGGGGATCATCACTGTATAAGAAAGTATTTAGCAAAAGTTATAGCCGTCAAAGAAAACACCCATAAAATGTTGAAAAGATATGCGTCATTTTTATGCCTTTTAAAATAGTTGGGTGGGTGTTAACTCTAGGGCACCACTTTGGAATGTGAATTAGGACTCAACAGTACTTAAGTTAGAAAGGGTAAAAAAGGAGTAATGATGATAGGAGATAAAGAAGTTAAAGAGAAATAAGAACTTATGAAGGGGTATGCAAAAGGGCAGACTACAAAATGGACATTCTGCATACATAAAAACATAATTCAATGATAGTGAGTACTATTAATGTTTCTTGTGAGAGTACTATTAATGTTTCTTGTGCGCGCGGGGGCGATAGCCCCCGCACGATTTTGAGAATGTAGACTGGACAGAGATTACCAGTGCCAGCCAAACCTCTTCCTGCTCGACTCCCGGCTCCCAGGAAGGAGAGATCCTTCAAGAAGCTGGAAGACCAGAGGTTCAGAGCCCCACCCAGACCCTCCCTAAGGAGCCGCATGGATAGTGGGGGAAGGCCTAGGGTACCTTCAGGCTCCACCAAGGGACCCAACTCACAGGCTTGCCCAGGCATGTGGCCCGGGGAAGCCCTGGAGATCTGGAGCAAGGCGGCAGAGGGGTGCTGGGGTTACCCAAGTCCCGCACCCCCCCTAGGCCTGGCCAAGCAGGCCTCCGGCATGGCGTGGGCTTGCCAAACCTCCTCCTGCTCGACTCCCGGCTCCCAGGAAGGAGAGATCCTTCAAGAAGCTGGGAGACCAGAGGTTCAGAGCCCCACCCAGACCCTCCCTAAGGAGCCGCATGGATAGTGGGGGAAGGCCTAGGGTACCTTCAGGCTCCACCAAGGGACCCAACTCACCGGCTTGCCCAGGCGTGTGGCCCGGGGAAGCCCTGGAGATCTGGAGCAAGGCGGCAGAGGGGTGCTGGGGTTACCCAAGTCCCGCACCCCCCCTAGGCCTGGCCAAGCAGGCCTCCGCATGGAGTGGGCTTGCCAAACCTCCTCCTGCTCGACTCCCGGCTCCCAGGAAGGAGAGATCCTTCAAGAAGCTGGGAGACCAGAGGTTCAGAGCCCCACCCAGACCCTCCCTAAGGAGCCGCATGGATAGTGGGGGAAGGCCTAGGGTACCTTCAGGCTCCACTAAGGGACCCAACTCACCGGCTTGCCCAGGCATGTGGCCCGGGGAAGCCCTGGAGATCTGGAGCAAAGCGGCAGAGGGGTGCTGGGGTTACCCAAGTCCCGCACCCCCCCTAGGCCTGGCCAAGCAGGCCTCCAGCATGGCGTGGGCTTGCCAAACCTCCTCCTGCTCGACTCCCGGCTCCCAGGAAGGAGAGATCCTTCAAGAAGCTGGAAGACCAGAGGTTCAGAGCCCCACCCAGACCCTCCCTAAGGAGCCGCATGGATAGTGGGGGAAGGCCTAGGGTACCTTCAGGCTCCACCAAGGGACCCAACTCACCGGCTTGCCCAGGCGTGTGGCCCGGGGAAGCCCTGGAGATCTGGAGCAAGGCGGCAGAGGGGTGCTGGGGTTACCCACGTCCCGCACCCCCCCTAGGCCTGGCCAAGCAGGCCTCCGGCATGGCGTGGGCTTGCCAAACCTCCTCCTGCTTGACTCCCGGCCCCCAGGAAGGAGAGATCCTTCAAGAAGCTGGGAGACCAGAGGTTCAGAGCCCCACCCAGACCCTCCCTAAGGAGCCGCATGGATAGTGGGGGAAGGCCTAGGGTACCTTCAGGCTCCACCAAGGGACCCAACTCACCGGCTTGCCCAGGCGTGTGGCCCGGGGAAGTCCTGGAGATCTGGAGCAAGGCGGCAGAGGGGTGCTGGGGTTACCCAAGTCCCGCACCCCCCCTAGGCCTGGCCAAGCAGGCCTCCGGCATGGCGTGGGCTTGCCAAACCTCCTCCTGCTCGACTCCCGGCTCCCAGGAAGGAGAGATCCTTCAAGAAGCTGGGAGACCAGAGGTTCAGAGCCCCACCCAGACCCTCCCTAAGGAGCCGCATGGATAGTGGGGGAAGGCCTAGGGTACCTTCAGGCTCCACTAAGGGACCCAACTCACTGGCTTGCCCAGGCGTGTGGCCCGGGGAAGCCCTGGAGATCTGGAGCAAGGCGGCAGAGGGGTGCTGGGGTTACCCAAGTCCCGCACCCCCCCTAGGCCTGGCCAAGCAGGCCTCCGGCATGGCGTGGGCTTGCCAAACCTCCTCCTGCTCGACTCCCCACATTTTTTCTTAATATATTTTGGAAGGTTAAGGTTTTGAGTTACACTTGGCAGTGCTTGGAGAAGGAACCACGAAGTTCCTTGGGCATTCTGGGGCAGTATGAAGCTGTGCTGAAACATGTAAGACAGGTGTCTTAACTCTTATACCAGCTTTCTGACTGCATTCTTTATTTTTTTAATATAATTTTTATTTTGAACATATGGTTTACATATTGTTAACAATAATATTTTAGGTACATATTTACATAAAATCAGGGGGATTCCCATCACCGATTTGTCCTCCCTATACCTCCGTTTTTATCCTACCTCCCAAATCCTCCTCCCTCACCCCTGGGGCTGCTAGAAAATGTGGTCCCCGCTGTACCTAGTTTACTACTTAGTAGTCTTGCACCAGTTTTGTTTTGGTGCCTCCCTTATTTCCCCCTCTAACTGGGAGGCAGGACTAGATAGTTCAAGTTATGTGGTTTTGTTTGAAGAAGAGAAAAGTAATAAACTGGGGTAAAAGTCTAATACGCTGAAAATGGGAGGGATCCTTCTAGAGGCTCTCATCATCGGTTTGAGAGACAAAGGAGAAAAATAAGGTGTAACACCCCAACAGTACAAAAAGAAGTGTCAAATATCCAGTGAGCACTCCACCAATAACAATGATAAGCACCACAAAAATAGCCATGGTCTTGAGATAAAAAAACATGGCAGGGCATATAAAGAAAGAAAAGGAAAAAGGAAAAAACATAAATGTAAATGGGGAAAAATTCAATAACCACACTAAAACAAAGAAATCGACAAGAAGTAGATAGGTAAATAAAAATAAAAAATAATTAAAAAATGAGTATTAAAAATAATATATATAAAAACATAGAAAATGTTTTGTGCTTTTTGCCCTTTTTCCCTCCTGCAATGGCACAGTAAATATTGGGGTCATTCGAAAAGGAATTCACTTGGCCTAAGAGATATGGGGTTTCTCCACCCTTGGAGTATATTGTCATGGGATTAACTATAGACTCCATTCAGGTTCATTTACTCTCCCCTTGGTGCTTTCGTGGTGTTTGGAAGGCTTCTGCTCCTTCCTGGGTGATAAAATCAGACCTCTGTATTTAGAGATCTCAGTCTCTGCACAGGTTCAGGAGTGGGATTGATGATGAAGTCTTTATCGTTCTAGAAGTTCTGTTTCCTCAGTGTCATTTTAATCCATCTTCAGTGGTTGGTGGTCTTGGTCTTTGCACTGATCCTAGGATGGAACCTAGGATAGAGTCTTTCATTCTGTTTCCAGAAGCCCCATACCGTTGCAATTGTCTCAGCCAGACCTTCGGAACTGGGGATCATGGTTGTTGTGCAGGTCGTAATTCAAACCCTAGACTGGGGCTTTTTTATTGGTCCCAAGGTATATACAGTTCAGTCATGGTTCTAGTAGCCAGTCATCTGTAAATCCTGATCTTGGCTTTTGGACCTACCAAAGGGTGACAAGTCTTCTGATTTTGTCTTATTGTTAGCTGGTAAGGTAGGATAACCTGCTCTTAGGTCAAATTGTTCCCATTTTCCTCGTTGTCAGGATATCATATTAGGCCTGGCACTTGTTGGTGTCTGAGCACTATTAAGGATGTCCCGGTTGGGATTTATTTCCCATAGTTGTTGTGAAGAACTTTGTCGTTTCTATGTCTGGGATCCAGGGTTCAAGTCTGGACGAATGGTGTCTAATCACCTGGGGTCTAAGTTGGGACCGCATGACATATTTCAAGGTGGGAGATATCTCTGTATTGTAAACAAGTATGAGTTCTTATCCCTAGTAGATAAGAGCTTGTTTTAATATGTAGGATTTCCCCATTTATTAGTGTGCCTTTGCAGGGAGGAATGGTGCTACATTATATTGTCAGTGCATTTGGGGGTGGACAGAGAAGAAAACAGAAACAGGTCACACACCCAAAAAAGATAAAAATAGGAATAAAAATATATGTGCTCACCTATGTATATGTAGAACAAACATTTTTAAAAAATAAATTAAAGTAATTAAAGAAACAAAGTGATGCAAGAGACTACTTTACTTTTGGGATAAGCAGGTAAGGAGGTGGTGTAATATAGGTCTTATACTTATGTTGAAAGTTTAGGTTTCCCCATTGTCTTTTGGGATTTTCTTGTGGTGTGTGGGTTCCCAGGCACGTTTCCATCACAGCCCCTGACCTTCTTCAGATTGGTAAATATTTGCAGCAGGTAGGTCTTGGAAGAGCTCTTGCATTGGGGATACTTTTAGAGCTAAGTCCGGTTTCAAGTAACAGTCCACGTTAGGGGGAGTTGGTAGGGAGGGATACACAGCCTGAGTCTGCAGGGGAGTTGGCTGCCTTTTCTTGCAGGGGACGAGGTGTGGGTTTGACTGGGTGTCCCTTCGCTTGGGTGCTGGGTACTGGTTCGTTGGGGTAGGAGGTCAGTCTTGATGCCTAATGGATTAAGAACTGAGGGTGAAGAGTTTTAATATGGTGGGAGGTCTGGATGGGATTGAAGGGTGAAGGGATAGTTGGATTTCCAAAGGGGGGAAAAGGGAAAGTTTATGGAAGGGGTAGAAGGAAGAAAAGAGAAAATACATTAGAAAGAAAGGGAGAAGAGGAAAGAAAAAAAGAAAAGAAATGAAAGGTATAGAAAAGAAAAAATAAAAAAGAAAGTAGTGAGAAGAGAGGAGAGAATAGCAAAGAAATGCTAGTTTGCTTGAATGTGTTCGATGAGTAGGGCCTGAAGTATAAGTTTGTACATCACAGTTGCTGTTTCGGTGGTCTGACTGGTCACGTGCTTCAAATCCTAAAAGGAGGTATAACCTAGAGATAAAGTGTATGTTAAAGAGTTTTCTCGGGACATTCTCATAGTGCAAGCTGGTATGGTATCTCGTGTGACTGGGCCCCAGGATGCAATCTTAGTTTGTCCAACCTTTGTATCCAAGAACGCCTGTGGATAGAAAAGCTGAGAGGTTATTTTAAATATAGTAAGATTAAGGCATTAAAACATAGTGTTATGAGATGTTTCCATTGGAGTCAGTGATTTCCCATGGTGTTCTTTACCTGTGATCCTGTATAAGATCCCTTAGGGATTATTATGGGCCTTTGTATTAAAAGGCTGATTACATACCTGTTCTCTCAATGCTGCTGTTTCTGCTGTTGCTGGATTCTTTGTGATATAATGTGTTGTCAAGAGTTTGTGTTGCTCCTTTTTCTTGTATTTTGGACTCCACTCCCGAGTATATGTTGACTATTACAGTGTTTGGAGTTTCTAACCTGTTAAACCCTGTTATTTTGTTGTTGAGTATTAGCTGTCTATAAGGTGTATGATCTAGGTGCTTCAGAATAGTGCTATCATTCTGTTTTATCTTTTGTCTTCTGACTTACTTTGTTTAGCATAATATGTTCTAGGTCCATCCATGTTGCTGCAAAGTCTGTGATTGTATCATTTCTGGCTGCTATGTAGTATTCCATTGTGTATAGATACCACATTTTAATGATCCATCCATCTGTTTTTGGGCATCAAGGTTGGTTCCAGGACTTGGCTATTATACTGAGTGCTGCGATAAATAGTGGGGTGCACACATACTTTGGAATGAATGTCCTTCCAACTTGAGGGTAGATACCTAGGAGAGCAATTGCTGGGTCAAATGGTAGTTCAATTTTGAGTTCTTTGATCACTCTCCAGACTGTTCTCCATAGGTGTAGGATTAGAGGACATTCCCACCAGCAGTGAATGAGAGTGCCTTTCATACCGCATCCCCGCCAACAAAGGTTGTTCCCATTATTTTTGATGTGAGCTATCCTCACTGGTGTAAGGTGGTACCTCATTGTTGTCTTGATTTGGATCTCCCTGATGATGAGTGAAGGTGAGCATGTTTTCATGTATTTGTTGGCCATCCTTCTGTCTTCCTCAGAGATGTGTCTATTTATTTCATCTCCCCATATTTTATGGCTTTATTTGATTTTGGGGGGCTCAGCTTTCTGAGTGCTTTGTATGTTCTAGATATCAGCCCTTTATCTGATATGTCAAGTGAAAGGATTTTTTCCCATTCTGTTAACTATCTTTTTGTCTTAAGTAAGGTTTCCTTCGCCATGCAGAAGATTTTTAGTTTCATTTAGTCCCATTTGTTTATGTTTGATGCTAGAGTTCTTGCCATTGGTGCTCCATCCTCAAACACCTTTTTGATATATAGGTCTTTGAGTATTCTGCCTATTTTATTCTCGATAAACTTTATAGTTTTGGGTCTGATTTCAATGTCTTTGATCCATTTTGAGTTGACTTTTGTATAAGGAGTGAGGTATGGGTCAATTTTCACTTTCATACATGTGGTTTTCCAGTTGTGCCAACACCATTTCTTGAATAGACTTTCTTTGTCCATTTCAAGTTCTTGCCTCTTTTATCAAATATTAGTTGGCTGTATATCTGGGGGGTTTATGTCTGGGAATTCTGTTCTAACCCACTGGTCTGAGGTCCTGTCTCTGTTCCAGTACCATGCTGTTTTGATCACTATGGCTTTACAGTATAGTTTCAAGTTAGGCAAGGAGATGCCACCCAGCTTCTTGTTTTTCTGTATGTGTTTGGCTATCCTGGGTCTTTTGTGGTTCCAGATGAATTTTGTGATTAATTGTTCTAATTCTTTAAAGAATGATGTCTGATTTTGGATTGGGATTGCATTAAATCTATACAGTACTTCAGGTAGGATAGTCATTTTGACTATGTTAATTCTACCTATCCATGAGCATGGGATGTTCTTCCATTTCTTAAGATCCTTTTCAATTTTTTTCTGGAGTGTTTTAAAGTTTCCCTGGTATAGGTCTTTAACTTCCCTTGTAAGGTTTATTCCTAGGTACCTGATAGTTTTTGATACTATTTTAAATGGAATTGTGTTTTTGATCTCTCTCTCCTCGACTTTGTTGTTTGTATATAGAAACACTACTGACTTTTGTGTATTGACTTTGTATTCAGCACTTTACTATATTGGTTAATTGTTTCTAGGAGTTTTACTGTGGACTCTTTAGGGTTTTCAATGTATATCATCATATTGTCTGCAAATAGAGATAGTTTGACTTCTCTTTCCCAATTTGGATTCCTTTGATTTCCTTCTCTTGTCGGATTGCTATTGCTAGGACTTCTAAGGTTATATTGAATAAGAGTGGAGAGAGTGGACAACCTTGCCTAGTTCCTGACCTTAGTGGGAATGCTTCTATTTTCTCACCATTAAGTATAATGTTGGCTGTAGGCTTTTCATAGATAGCTGTAACTTTCTTGAGGAAGGTTCCTTCTAATCCTATTTTGCTGAGTATCTTTAACATGAAAGGGTGTTGGATTTTGTCAAAAGCCTTCTCTGCATCGATTGATATGATCATATGGTTTTTGTCTTTCTTGTTGTTGATGTGATGTAAAGTGTTGATTGATTTGTGTATATTGAACCAACCTTACTTTCCTAGTATAAAACCCACTTGGTCATGTTGTATGATCTTTTTGATCAAGTGCTGTATTCGGTTTGCTAAGATTTTGTTGAGTATCTTTGCATCTATGTTCATTAGTGAGATTGGTCTATAGTTTTCTTTCTTGGTGGTGTCTTTGCCATCTTTGGGGATGAATGTGGTATTAGCCTCATAAAAGGAGTTGGGGAGGATTCCTGTTTTTTCGATGGTATGGAAGAACCTATGGAAAAGTGGTAGTAAGTCTTCTCGGAATATTTGATAGAATTCACCTGTAAATCCATCTGGGCCTGGACTTTTGTTCTTAGGGAGTTTCTTAATTACATCTTCAATTTCCTCTGAGGTGATTGTTCTGTTTAGGCTTTCTAGTTCTTCCTTTTCCAATCTTGGAAGATGGTATTTTTCCAAGAATCTGTCGATTTCTACTGGGTTTTCTAGCCTAGCTGAGTATAATTGTTCATAATATGATTACATGATATGTTGTATTTCTTGGGGGTTCTGTTGTAATATCTCCCCTTTCATTTATGATCGTACTGATTTGGGTGTTTTCCTTTTTTTTGGTGAGTTTTGTCAGTGGTTTGTCTATCTTATTTATTTTTTCAAAAAACCAACTCCTGGTCTCATTGATTTTTTGTATTGTTTTCTTAGTTTATATGTTGTTTATGTCTCCTCTGATTTTTATTATTTCTTGCCTTCTGGTTGTGGTTGGATTTCTCTGTTGCTGTTGTTCCGATTCCTTGAGGTGATCCTTTAAACTGTTGATTTTGTCATTTTCCTGTTTCTTGATATAGGCCTATATTGCTATGAGTTTCCCCCTAATTACTACTTTTGCTGTGTCCCACAAATTTTGACAAGTTGTCACTTCATTATTATTTGTATCAAGGAATTTTTTTATTTCTTCCTTGGGTTGCTCTTTGATCCAGCTGTTGTTGAGCAGCAAGTTGTTTAATCTTCACGTATTAGTTTTTCTCTATTATTTCTTCTTGAAGTCAATTTTGACCTCTGTTGCATAGTGATCTGATAGGGTGCTTCTAATCATCCTTACATTTGTGGTCTTATATAGGTTGGCTTTGTATCCTAAGACATGGTCTATTCTGGAGAAGGTTCCATTTAGGCTTGAGAAGAATCTATATTCTGCTTTCTGGGGATGGAGGGCCCTATATAAGTCTATTATCCCTAGATCTTTTTATTTAGGGCTCTTATTTCTTTGCTATTTTTCTGTTCTGTGTATCTGTCCAGTGGTGATAGTGGAGTATTGAGGTCCCCTACTATTATCACATTTTCTTTCATGTGTTTCTGCAGGTTTGCAAGCAATTGCCTCACATATTTTGCTGGCTTTACATTAGGTGCATAGATATTGACCAGGGTTAGTACTTCTTGATCTAATGTTCCCCTGATCATTAAGTAGTGACCCTCTTTTTCTTTGATCACTTTCTTGAGGTTGAATGCAATTTGGTCTGATATAAGAATGGCTGTCCCTGCTCTTTTTTGTTTTCCATTGGCCTGAATAGTTACTTTCCATCCTTTTATTTTAAGCCTGTGTTTATCCTGTAGTTGTAGGTGTGTTTCTTGCAGACAGCAGAAGTCCGGTTTATTTTCCCTAATCCAGTTCTCTACTATGTGTCTTTTAATTGGAGAGTTTAGTCTGTTAACATTTAGGGAGATTATTGACAGAGATGACTGTTACGCAGTTGTGTTGTGTAGGGTGGTTTTTGTTACAATCGGGGATTTGGATTGTGTAATTTGTCTTTGAGTAGGTCGCTTAGGATTGGCTTTGTTTGCACAAATAGTTCAAATTCTTTCTTGTTTGAGAATGTTTTTAGTTTGTCCTCCCATATGAATGATAGTTTTGCTGGGTATTGGACCCTAGGTTGGAAATTTCTTTCATTCAGTTGTTTAAATATGTCATTCCACTGTCTTCTTGCTTGAATTATTTCAAATGGTTGATCTGGTTTGATTCTTATGTCTATTCCTTTGTACTTGGGGTTTTTTTCTTTCTTATTGCTTTAAGGAGATCATCTTTCTCTTTGGTTTTTTTGTGTTTGTTGTTGTTGTTGTTGTTGTTGTTGTTCTTGCCATTTGGATTACTATATGTCTTGGTGTTGGTTTATTAGAGTCTATTTTATTAGGGACTCTCTTCACTTCCTGGATTTGCACTGAAGTTTCTTTCCAGAGGGTAGGAAAGTTCTCTGCTATTATATCTCTGACTACTTGTTCTTCCCCTTTTTCTATTCCCTCCCCTTCTGGTATACCCACAATTCTTAGATTGTTTCTTTTGTCCTTCTTCATTAGATCCTAGACTTTTCCTTCCAGTGCTTTGCCTTTTATTTCTTTGTTAGTTTCTTGGTCATTTTTTATTTGCAGTATTCCTTCAGTTCTTCAATGTGCTTCTCCAACTCTCTGTGCTCGTAAGGCTTGTTACTTTGTCTTTTAATTTCTTCAATTCTTTTTGTATGGAATCTTTCATGTTCTTTAATATTTCTTTAATTTGGCTGATTTGTTCATCCATAGATTTCTTATACTCGGTAGCTAGCGTTTATTTCATTTCTTTTTATCAATTCTTGCATTTACTTCTTCATGGTTGCTTTTGGGTCTCCTTCCCATGGATCTGTGCGTTTTGGTGGACTTGGAAACTTGCTAGGGTTTGTCTCTGTATCTCCAGATATAAGGTCTCCTTGATTTACCCATATTTCTTTGCATTTATGGTGTGCTTTGGAGTGCTTTGCTTTCTAAATTCAGCCTACTTTGGTCCCCTGTGGCGTGGGGATGGGTCCCCTCCCTGAGCATGGTTCAAAAGGGGGTTGTTGGGTGGGCTCGCTGAGGTTTGGCTCCTCCTGTGCTCTTTATGTGGCCTGATTAGTTGCTTTTCCCTTTTGTTGTCAGCTAGTGCAGGTTCTCTCCTGGGCACAATGGTGGAGGGCACTGTTGAGCCTAGCTCCTTTGCCCCCCCTCCCCTATCTGGAAGTCAGCCCTCCTTCAGTGGGTCTGGTCAATTTCCTTCTCCTTATTCCTTCCAGCTGGTTCAGTTCTACTCCTGGCCACAATAGTTGAGAGTGCTATTGAGCCTAGCTTTCTATCCTCCCTCCCCTTTCTGGAAGTCAACGGAGCTCTGCCCCCTCCTAGCCTCAGCAAAAGAAATTCCCAAAGTCAAACCTATCCAGTAACTGCCCTCAATCCTTGGGGAGTCTCAGGTCCACTCCAGGGCTCAGGGGGGTAGGCTGCTCTAGGTTAGCCAATGGTCCAGGTGGCAGGCCAAAGCTCACCCAGTCTATTGTCCTAGCCCGTCCCAGCAGCGCAGCACGGGTCAGGTGCAGGTTTCTCCTCACCCGGTCTGCACTCAGCTCAGGCTCATAGGTGCGGGTGCGGTGGTGAGAAGCCTGTCTCAGGTTCCCATGTGGAGAGTGTGGAGGTGCCAGGGAAAGCACTCACTTGTGTGCTCTCCTCTCGGGATAGGGGTCCCTAGGAGGTGTGGGGTGTGGCAGCAAGAAGCCTGTCTCAGGCTCCCACGTGGAGAGTGTGGAGGTGCTGGGGAAAGCACTCACCTGTGTGCTCTCCGCTTGGGCTTGGGGTCCCTAGGAGGTGCTGGGTATGGCAGCAAGAAGCCTGTGACTGCATTCTTTCTTAAAAGTATTTTTGGTGTATAGCAAGTATACATAAAGCAAAATAAATAAGCAAATTAATTAATTGTTGAATGAAAGATTTCCACAAGGACCAGAGAGATAGCATAGTGGTAGGGTGTTTGCCTTGCATGCAGCCGACCCAGGATGGACAGTGTTTCTCAATCCCGCCATCCCATATGGTTCCCCATGCCTGCCAGGAGTGATTTCTGAGCACAGAGCCAGATGTAACCCAAGCACCACCAAGTGTGACCTAAAATTAAAAAAATAATAAAAGAGAATTCCATAAAGGTGCTTGTTCCTAAAGAGTATTTTGGACAGTCACATTAAAATAAAGGAGTCTGAATGTCTGAGATTCATCATACATGAAACGTAATTATATCATTCTATTTTTTTTGCATGGTCCTTACATGCAATATAAACATAGATAGCCTATCTAAATTTTAATGATTTGGATAGGTTATATCAGCAAATGACATGCCACTCATAGATCTAGCTCTTTAATAATAACAATGAATTACAGTCACAGCAATAAACTTATTGAAATGATAAAATAATAATGGTAATAAACAGTAGACACAGTGATAGCCAACACTTACCAATTCCTTCATATGTACCAGCCACTATGTTAGATGTTTTACATATAACAAACATTTTTTCTTTTCTTTTGGAGTAGTTGCCTATAGAGTTTGTGGGCTATTCCCAGGAGATAATCAGGGGACCATTTGATGCTGGGGACACAGCCCTGGACTCCCATAAGGAAAATATATGCCTTAGCCATTGAGGTAGCTTCATAGTCCTAAAACCTAATGTTCTTTTTTTTTTTTTTTTTGGAGGGGGCACACCTGGCAATGCTCAGGGCTTACTCCTGGCTCTGCACTTAGGGATCACTCCTGGTAGTGCTCAATAGATGATTTGTGGTGCTGGGGATCTATCTGAGTTGGTCACATGGCAGTCTAGTACCTTAAACCCTAAACTATCTCTCTGACTCTACTACATACACTTGATAGAATTATATTTGCTTTATGCTGTTTCTACAATAAAGAAGAAATGTAAAGAAACTAGTTTAACTGAATGAACTGAAACAAGTCTTTTTCAAAATTAAATAGTTCATAGCACTGACCAGCACCACATTTTGGACTCTAATTCCTTCAGTTGCTTGGCTTCTTTTTTCTCTGCTTAGATTTATTTGATGGGGAGCTTTTCACAGTTGTTAATATTTTATCTCTGTGCAATGCTTTGAGAAATCTTTAATGTATAAAATTCTTCCTTTTTTGGTGAGTGGGCAGACTTGGAAAGAACTTGAGTATTTTTCTTTCACAGAGTCACTGCAACCTTTGACTTTTAGTCATGTGGAGAAAAAAATCTGCAAGAGCATTGCAATGAAATTACAAAAAAAACATTGTTTGGGGAACTGAGATACAATCTAGGCTACACACATTGGTAAGCTAATTTAGGATAATTTGCACTCTTTTCTCTTCTCCCACTTTCTTCTTTAACACTGCTTTTTTATTGACTTTGTATGATGAAAGAGTCATTTTATACCTGACTGCAAAAAAAAAAAAAAAGAAAGAAAAAGAAAAAAGAAAAGAAAAGAAAAGAAAAAAGAAAATTAAAGAAAAGAATAAGGAGAATGCTAGGTTTTCTTTTTTTGTATATATGAGAGAACTTATTTAGTAGATGTTGCATTTATTTTACAGTTGATTCTCATCATCTGCAATTCTAAAAGATCTTGTTCTCCATTTTTATGTTCCAGCTTTGTATTGTGACAAAAGAAACATAAATTCTATATTAATGGCATTCTAATTAAAATTCACATCTCCCTGAGATGTTTAGAATTTTCTCATCGTACTGATGGGCTAGATCAAGGAAGTTGCCTGAGTCATAGTTATTGCCACACCCTCAGGAAAACCCCTACTTCATCTTTCTCTTATGTTCCTTCTATCCATGGTTCTGGGTCACAGGAGATAAATTTCAAAACTTAGATTCAGGAATGTTTTGGTCGAACTCAACATTGACTTTATGTAAAAAAAAAAAAAAAACACAATAGCTGGGATGTGTCTTCCTGATGAAGTGCTTGTTTGGTATGCGTAAGTCCTAGGCTTAGTTTCCCAGCACATCAACAAGCAAACTTAATTGAAAGGGAAACAGATATGGCTGGAAAGTGGAAGAATGGGTCTGAAATGACTATATGTTTATAACTTATTGGAATATAAAACGACTTCATTCCTTGCATATACTTTATGATAATTAGGAGGTACTTGAGATTTAGCACCAAATCTGATTTCCAAATGGCTGAAGTATTTTTGTATCAGTTCTCTCAAAAAGTTACATTGTACTTTCCTGTTTGGTTAGCAGAGATATTTTCTCCTTCCCTTTATTCATTGTGGTTCAAACAAGTGATGGACAATAACCCTCTAGTCTAGACCACTTGCTGGGAAATGAAAGCAGGGATTCCCCTGGTTGTTTGTATAATAACTTGTTGCAGTACTGAAAAAGGTAGAAGACCATAGTTATTATAGTGGGGTAGAAAAGTAGATTCAAATTACTAATGTAGGTAATTTTTATCTCTAAAAATGAGAACTGGAGTAGAAGCAAGGACAAATGTGGGACCATGAGAACAAATGGTTTTGAGAAATAACACAGTAAAAAGTGTTGTAGCATTGATGAGACCCTTGCTCAGGAGATAGTTCAAGAGTTAATATACATGCCTACTAAGTTCAAGGTGGTATTCCATATGGACAATGTACCCTGAACTGATAATGGCTCTTATTTAAAGAAAAGTAAAACTGAACAGATTGATAAAAAACTAAGGAAATTACAAGCAGAAATCAATAAAAAAAAACTAAGGAAATTACAAGCAGAAATCAATAATCTCACAATAAAGTGAAGTTTAGAACCAAATAGGTCTATTATTGTAAATTTTGTAAGATTTCTAAAGAAAGATTAATATCAATCTCTTAAGCTTTTGCCAAAATAATGAAGAAGACACCCTACCAAATTTTTATTAGACTAACATTACTCTAATATAAAATCATAAAAGAACACTACAAGAAAATAAACCTGTAGGTAATTCTATTTAATGAATATACATAAAAAGGTCAACAAAATATTAATAAATAAAATTTAGTAGCACAGAAAGAGGCTTATATATAATTAGCATTGAGTACGAGTCATCATTAAGATGTAAAACTGGATCAGTACATGCCTATTAATCAATGTAGTATTCTAATAGAATAAGGGAAAAATCATATGATGATCCTGTAGATGTAGAAAAATATTTAAGAAAATATAACTTTTTGGGGTGTCATATTTGAAAGTGCTCAAGGAATACTTCTGTCGCTATGATCAAAGATCTCTTCTGGTGGAACTCTGGAGACGATATGTGATGCCAGGGATTGAACCCAGGTAGTTTGTGTGCAAGGCAAGCCTACTCAGTGTATTACTGCTCTGGCCCTCAAAATATAACATTTTAATGACAAAAACTCTCAATAAACTAATAGTCTAAAAGGAACATGTAAATAAACCCACAGCTAGTAGTCACACTCAACGTGAATAAACAAAACAATTTTGAGAAAGAAGTTGATTATATCACACTTCCTGATTTCAAACTATATTACAAAGATATTGCAACAAATCAGTATGGTGTTAACATAAAAATGATTAATAGAACAAAATTAAAGGCCATAGTGAACAATTTTATAGAGGGCCAATTATCATTTGAAAATGTATTCAAGAATACTCAAGGAAAAAGAATCAATAAATGATGCCAAGAAAATTTGACAATCAAATACAAAATACTAACATTTTCATAACTTTATGCTAAGCTTATCATTTTTTCTTTTCTTTTTTAATTAAATTTTTTATTTAAGCACCATGATTATAAAGATGATTATAATTGAGTTACAGTCACAAACACAACACCCCCCTTTCACCAGTGCAACATTCCCATCCCCAATGTCTCCCTCTCCCTACTTTCCATCCCCTGCCTGTATTTGATACAGGCATTCTACTACAGTTCAGTAAGCTGTTTTTTTTTAATTATAAGCTTATCATTTTTCAACTTGTCAATACAACAGTAGCTGTAACTTTGAGTTGAATAGCTATTGGTCAATTTGCATAATATTGTAATCATAGCATAGTATGACTTGTGATCTAGAAATATCACAGGCTCATTTGTTTAGCAATTTCTTTCAGTGAAGTTTTATAGAGTTTCTTTATGCATGATCACTTTATTAATGTTGATTCTTCCAGTTCATTAACATGGAATATCTTTTAGCCTCCTTGTGTCTTTACTATTAATTTTAATAAGTTTAGAAGGACAGTAAGGAGCTTAAAGCTTTTTTTAAGGTCCTTGCTTGTTGACTCTAATTTGCTTTTTGGCACTGCATATGGTTCCCTGAGCACTCTCAGAAGTGACCCCTGAGGACAGAGTCAAGAGTGCATTACTGGGTGTGTTGTGAACCAAATTATCTCCACCTCAAAAAATCATTTCTAGGCCGAAAAGCTTGTTAGGGGTAACAATCTGCAGTGCTCATTGGATACTCCCAGGGTAGTTCTTGGAAACCACTTCTAGTGGTACTTGAGGAGTATATGTTGAAAGGGATTATGTTTGGGGCTCTCTTACACAAATCCTGCACTCTTGCCCTTTGAGTTTTCTCTCCAGCCTTGTTTTTAATGCTTTTATTTGTTTGTATGTATATAGTTTTGGGGCCACACCAGGTGATAATCAGAGATTACTCCTGTCTTTACACTCAAGAGTTACTCCTGGAAGTGCTTGGGGGACCATATGGAGGCCAGTGATTGAACTGTGCACAAGGCAAATAATCTATATGTTGTACTATTGCTCTGGCCCCTAATTATCTTAGATTGTATCATAAAATGAATTAAAAAACTTTTCTATTTAACTTAATGGCTAGAGAAAAGAAATAGAATATTATTTTGTATATTGATCTTACAATGTGACACTTTATTATATGTGCTTGTAGTTTTTTCTAGTGGACTATTTAAGATTTTCCCTATATAAGATCAATTTCATCTAAAACTAATGATGATTTTGCTTCTTTTACAACTTGTATCATTTAAATTTTATTTTACTTACCGAATATTTCTAGTAAAACTTTCAATATTAGGTTGAATATTATAAGATGATACCCAGTTATTAAGCCAAAACAAAGGCGTTCCTCCAACTTCCTCCTTTTTAAAAACATCTCTTCCTTTGATGTGCAATGGGCCACCTATATAGGTACTTAAGGCAGTTCTTGCATGGATCTCTCAGACAGATGATGAGGCAAAAAGTCACAGACTCCATAATTCTTTCCTGAATGCTTGGTTTATTAATTCTTTACCCCTACCCTGCTTCTTCAGATCCATTCACCTGGGGGTGGAAATATGTTATGGGGGGGTGATCTCAAAAATTCTGGGGATTTATTTTACAGAATGTGAGACATTTATTTCTAGGAAATAAAGGCAGCAGAGTTACCCTGATCATTTCTGTTCTTGTGGCAGAGGGATTTGAACTCATGACCTATGCTTTCCAGACAAACTTTAAGTCATTGAGCCTTTATATGAGCTTCTCACATTTTTCCCCCCTCAAACTAGAAGTGCAAGGCATAAGGTACAGAGTTGCTGCTTGACATTCTGAAAGTCTGGACTTGTGGTTTCATAAGTAAATCATATACTCTTCAGCAATACAGTCCTGGCACTGAGAAGCGTAGGACAAAGGGACCCCATTTTGTTGAAATAATGTTAAGTTTCTATTTAAGGTTAACATGGCTAACTTTTCATTTAAGGGCTAAGTTTCTATCCCAAGAATAATGATGAAGATGACAAGGCTTCTATAAAACACAATATATGAGAAGCTGGGTCCCCTGTTTGTGACGCCAGGCTGGGAAACTCCATGAAACTATGGTGCCCAGTGGGGCCCAACTGTGAAAAACTGTGAGTGCTGCCTGTGGGTATCTGTCTACTATCCTGTTGCATGAACCTCTTGTGAGTGGGCCGAAAAGAGGCTCCAGAAAACTCGCTCTCCCAGAGGCCAATTCCAGGGCGGGAATCCATAACATTAAAACCGCCTAGGCTTTGCAGAAGCTGGGTCCCCTGTTTGTGATGCCAGGCTGGGAAAATCCATGAAACTACGCCTGCCCAGTGGGGCCCGACTGTGAAAAACTGTGAGTGCTGCCTGTGGTTGTCTGTCTACTATCCTCTTGCGTGAACCTCTTGGGAGTGGGCCAAAAAGAGGCTCCAGAAAACTCGCTCTCCCAGAGGCAAATTCCAGGGCAGGACTCCATAACGTGAAAATCGGCTAGGCTTTGCAGAAGCCGGGTCCCCTGATTGTGACGCCAGCCTCGGAAAATCTACGAAACTACGCGTGCCCAGTGGGGCCAGACTGTGAAAAGCTGAGTGCTGCCTGTGTGTGTCTATCTACTGTCCTCTTGCGTGAACCTCTTGGGAGTGGGCCGAAAAGAGGCTCCAGCAGAGCACTTTGGCTCCGCTTTGCTACACAGCCGTGCACTCTTTCGAAGAAAAGAACACCATCGCAACAATAAGAAAAAATCACACTAAGAAACTGTGCTGGATAACAGAAGGAAGCATTTCTCTCCAGACTGTCTTCTCTGCTGCGTGCTCAGGCCCAAGATTTGATCCTGTGTGAGGCTTCATCCACGGAGGACTCACCTCCCTTAGAGGCACGTCGAACCACTCAGAAAGGGCAAAGCCAGAGGAGTGTGCTGCCTGCATCATATAGCCAAAGAATACCACCACAACACGTAGAAAAACCTACAATACAAGTGTGACAATGGGGAAACAACACAGGCCAGCATCAGACATAGAAAATGAAGATGACAATTCTGATGACCAGATAATGACCAATTAACTAATTAACCTCTCAGATAAAGATTTAGACTAGCAATATGGAAGATCCTCAATGAACTCAAAGAAACCATGGATCGAGTTGAACAGAACACTAACAAGAACCAAGAAAATATGAAGACAGAAATCACAAAACGCCAAACTGAAATAACATATCAACTAACAGGCCTAAAAAACTCAGTAAACAAAGTGAATGACAAAATGGATAAGCACTGGGACAGGGTATCAGAAGCTGAGAATAGACATGGTGCTGTGGAAGATGAGATACATAACAATTCCATACAGAAGTAGAGATTGGAAAAAAAACTTAAAGCAAATGAACAGACAAAAGAAAAATTAGTCAAAGAATGGGGACAGATGAAAATAGAAGTCTATGATAAGCTCAACAGAAACAACTTAAGAATCATTGGAGTCCCAGAGACCCAGGAAGAGGATTTCCAGGAAGAATCCACAGTCAAGAACATCATTAAAGAGAAACTTCCAGAGCTAAAGAATATATATGATCAAATTCTGCATGCTCGAAGAGTACCAACCAAAAGAAACCCCAGAAAAACCACCCCAAGACACATACTAGTCACAATAAAAAATCCCACAGAAAGAGACAGAATTCTGAAAACAGCAAGATCAAAAGGGAAAATTACATTCAAGTGGGCATCCTTGAGATTTACAGCAGACCTGTCACAAGAAACACTCAATGCCAGAAAGCAGTGGTGGGATATTGTGACAAGACTGAATGAAATGAATGCTTCACCTAGAATACTCTACCCAGCAAAACTCACTTTCCGGTTTGATGGAAGAATACATGGTTTCACAGACAAAAAACAGCTCAGAAACTTTACAGACTCAAAACCAGTCTTAAGAGAAAAACTGAAAGACCTAATTTAAGACAAGACTAACCAAAAGACACACCAAATTTCGATATAAAGATGGCATTAAATCCCAGGACAATTCTTTCTCTCAACGTCAATGGACTAAATGCACCAGTTAAGAGACACAGAGTGGCTAAATGGATCAAAAAACTTAATCCAACCTTCTGCTGCCTACAAGAAATGCACCTGAATAGTCAGAACAAACATAGACTCAAAATAAACGGCTGGAGAAAAATTATCCAAGCAAACAACACAAATTAAAAAGCTGGAGTGGCCATACTAATATCAGATAATGCAAACTTTATACTCAGGAAGGTTGTAAGGGACAAAGATGGACATTTTATATTAATCAAGTGGTATGTAGATCAGGAAGAAATAACTCTCCTAAACATATATGCACCGAATGAGGGGCCAGCAAAATATTTAATACAACTGTTGACAAATCTGAAAAATAATATCAATAACAACACAATAATTGTGGGGGAGCTCAACATGGCTTTGTCAACACTGGATAGGTTAACCAGACTGAAATTCAACAAGAATATACTAGACCTGAGGAGAGAAATGGAAGAAAGAGGCCTAGTGGATATATATATATATAGGACACTGCATCCCCAGAAACCTGGATACACATTCTTCTCCAATGTACATGGGACATTCTCCAGGATAGACTACATGCTGGCACATAAAACATACCTCCATAATATCAAGAGGATAGAAATTTTGCAGACTACCTTCGCTGACCACAAGGCTCTGAAATTATTTCTGAATTCCAAAGGGACTCAGAAGAAAAACTTTAACACCAGGAAGTTAAACAGCCTCATGCTCAATAACCAGTGGGTCCGAGATGAAATCAAGGAGGAAATAAGAAGGTTCCTGGAAACAAATGACAATAAAGACAAAAACTATCAGAACTTATCGGTCACAGCAAAAGCAGTACTGAGAGTAAAACTTATAGCTTTGCAAGCACACATCAGGAAGGAAGAAGGAGCTTACCTGAGTAGCTTAATGACACAGCTAATAGCACTAGAAAGTGCTCTACAAAAGGACCCAAAAATAGGGAGACAGAAGGAAATAACAAAGCTGAGAGCAGAAATCAACGAAGTGGAAACCCAAAAAACAATCTGAAAGATCAACGAAAGCAGAAGTTGGTTCTTTGAAAAAATAAACAAGATTGATAGACCACTGGCCAACCTAACAAAGAAAGAGAGAGAGAAACTAGATAACTCATATTAGGAATAAAAAAGGAGAGATCACTACTGATATGACAGAGATTCAAAGGGTAATCAGAAACTACTTTGAGAAATGATACACCATGAAAAATGAGAACCTTGAAGAAAATGGTAAATTCTTGGACTCATAATCTTCCATGGTTGAAGGAAGAGGATGTAGCATATCTATACACCCCCATCACCATTGATGAAATTAAAACTGTAATCAAATGTCTGCCCAAAAACAAAAGCCCAGGTCCAGATGGATTCACTAATGAATTCTTTCAAACTTTCCAAGAGGAACTACTACCAATCCTGGCAAGACTCTTTCATGAAATTGAACAAATGGAAACACTTCCAAATAGCTTTTATGAAGCCAACATTACCTTGATACCTAAACCAAACAGAGATGATACGAAAAAAGAAAATTACAGACCAATATCGCTGATGAATGCAGATACAAAGATCCTCAACAAAATCTTGGCAAATAAAATTCAATGCCTCATTAAGAAGATCATCCACTATAATCAAGTAGGTTTCTTCCCAGGAATGCAAGGATGGTTTAACATCCATAAATCTATCAACATAATATACAACATCAACAACAAGAATAATAAAAACCACATGATCATATAAATAGATGCAGAGAAAGCATTTGATGAGGTCCAACACCTATTCTTGATCAAAAATCTCAGCAAGATGGGAATGGAAGGAACCTTTCTCAATATAGTTAAGGCCATCTACCACAAGCCAGTGGCAAATATTATCCTCAATGGAGAAAAACTAAAAGCCTTCCCTCTAAATTCTGGCACAAGACAAGGCTGTCCTCTCTCACCACTCCTATTCAACATAGCACTGGAAGTACTTGCTATATCGATTAGAAAAAGATATCAAGGGAATCCAGATAGGAAAGGAAGAAGTCAAGCTCTCACTGTTTGCAGATGACATGATACTCTACTTGGAAAACCCTAAAGACTCTACTAAAAAGCTTATAGAAACAACAGAATCATATAGCAAGATGGCAGGCTACAAAATTAATACACAAAAATCAATGGCCTTTCTATACACCAATAGTAATAAGGAAGAAATGGACAGTAAGAAAATAACCCCATTTACAATAGTGCCACACAAACTCAAATATCTTGGAATCAACTTGACTAAAAATGTGAAGGACATATACAAAGAATACTATAAAACTCTGCTCCAAGAAATAAGAGAGGACACGTGGAAATGGAAACGCATATCCTGCTCTTGGATTGACAGGATTAACATCATCAAAATGGCAATACTCTCCAAGGCATTATACAGATTTAATGGGATCCCTCTAAATATACCCATGACATTCTTTAAAGAAGTGGATCGCCTGATCTTGAAATTCATTTGGAACAATAAACACCCTAGAATAGCTTAAGCAATCATTGGGAAAAAGAATATGGGAGGAATTCCTTTCCCCAACTGTAAACTTTACTACAAAGCAATAGTTATCAAAACAGCATGGTATTGGAATAAGGACAGGCCCTTACATCAGTGGAAAGGCTTGAATACTCAGAAAATGTTCCCCAGACATACAATCACCTAATTTTTGATAAAGGAGCAAGAAATCCTAAATGGAGCAGGGAAAGCCTGTTCAACAAGTGGTGTTGGCACAACTGGATAGCCACTTGCAAAAAATTGAACTTACACCCCCAGTTAATATCATGTTCGAATATAAAATCTAAATGGATTAAAGACCTTGATATCAGACCCAAAACCATAAGATATATTGAACAACACATAGGTAAAACACTCCAGGACATTGAGACTACAGGCATCTTCAAGGAGGAAACTGCACTTTCCAAGCAAGTGAAAGCAGAGATTAACAGATGGGAATATATTAAGCCGAGAAGCTTCTGCACCTCAAAGGAAATAGTGCCCAGGATACAAGAGCCACCCACTGAGTGGGAGAAACTATTCACCCAAATACCCATCAGATAAGGGGCTAATCTCCAAAATATACAAGGCACTGACAGAACTTTACAAGAAAAAAAATCTAATCCCATCAAAAAATGGGGAAAAGAAATGAACAAATACTTTGACAAAGAAGAAATACAAATGGCCAAAAGACACATGAAAAAATGCTCCACATCACTAATCATCAGGGAGATGCAAATCAAAACAAGGATGAGATACCACCTCACATCACAGAGAATGGCACACATCACAAAGAATGAGAATAAACAGTGTTGGCGGGGATGTGGAGAGAAAGGAACTCTTATCTACTGCTGGTGGGAATGCCGTCTAGTTCAACCTTTATGAAAAGCGATATGGAGATTCCTCCAAAAACTGGAAATCGAGCTCCCATATGATCCAGCTATACCACTCCTAGGAATATACCCTAGAAACACAAAAATACAATACAAAAACCCCTTCCTTACACCTATATTCATTGCAGCACTATTTACCATAGCAAGACTCTGGAAGCAACCACGATGCTCTTCAACAGACAAATGGCTAAAGAAACTGTGGTATATATACACAATGGAATATTATGCAGCTGTCAGGAGAGATGATGTCATGAAATTTTCCTATACATGGATGTACACGGAATCTATTATGCTGAGTGAAATAAGTCAGAGAGAGAGAGAGAAACGCAGAATGGTCTCACTCATCTATGTGTTTTAAGAAAAATGAAAGACATTCTTGCAATAATAATTTTCAGACACAAAAGAGAAAAGAGTTGGAAGTTCCAGCTCACCTCAGGAAGCTCACCACAAAGAGTGATGAGTTTAGTTAGAGAAATAACTACATTTTGAACTGTCCTAATAATGAGAATGTATGAGGAAAATGGAGAGCCTGTTTAGAGTACAGGCGGGGGTCAGGTGGGGAGGAGGGAGATTTGGGACATTGGTGATGGGAACGTTGCACTGGTGATGGGTGGTGTTCTTTACATGACTGAAACCCAAAAACAGTCATGTATGTAATCAAGGTGTTTAAATAAAAAAATGAAAAGAAAAACAACAAAATATATGGCACTAGACAGCTAGCCGTAAAAGGACATGATAATACACTTTAGATAATAGCTAATCAACTTAAAGATCAAGACTTTTTCCTTCTAGACCTGTGACCGTCATTGGAGCTGTCCTCTCTGTGGGAAATGGCCCTGGCCAGTCAGTTTGGAGCTGCTGGTAAATGGAATAAAGTCTTCCTTAGCTTTATTTTAATTGTGTAGTCTTGTCCTTCAACTCTGAACCCTAACAGTTCCAAATTCTTAAACTGTGAGTTTTTTTAGCTTACTATATAAATGAAAGATTATGTTTAGCAAGTTCAAAGTTTGAATTTTGTCAGCAAAAACATACTGGTTGCTTTCATGGGCAGATATTATACATTTCTATTTCTTTGTTGTCTCATATTTTTGTTTCTTGGTGTGTATCTTTCCTTCTCTTTTGAAAACTGGGCATTTGAAAGACTTTATTATTATAATAATTCTAGAAATTATATGATTTTTGCTCCTATGGGTTTATTGTTTCTATAAAAATGTAAATAACTTAGAATTATTTACTCAGTAATAACTGAAGGACAATTAAAAAAGAAAAAGAAAGAAGAAAGAAAGAAAGAACAAAAGAAAGAACGAAAGAAAGAAAGAAAGAAAGAAAGAAAAAAGAAAGAAAGAAAGAAAGAAAGAGAGAGAGAAAGAAAGAGAAAGAAAGAAGAAAGAAAGAAAGAATGAAGGAAAGAAAGAAAGAAAGAAAGAAGGAAGGAAAGAAAGAAAGAAAGAAAAAGAAAAGAAAAAAGAAAGAAATAAAAAGGAAGGAAGGAAGGAAGGAAGGAAAGAAGGGAACAGTACTTTAGAAAGTTAGATAAACAAGACATTATAACTTTTTATTTGTTTTGGGGTCATACCGGGTGGACCTCAGGACTTACTCCAGGTTTTGTGCTCAGTGGTTACTCCAAATGGTGCTTGGAAGATTCTATGTGATGCTGAGAATTGAAATGGGGTTGACTATATGCAAGGCAAGTGCTTTCACCCCTATACTATCTCTCTGGCTCACCAGTGAAAATAGTGTTTTCAAATTTTGACCATATCAAAATCTTTCACCATTCAAAATGTTTTTTCCTTGTTAAGACCTTCCATTAGTGGTTAAGCTCAAGACTTTGTATTTGTCTTTAGAACTTTCTAAGTCACCAAGCCATAATTTGGAATTTTTCTCAACAGAAATAAAAAGCAATGGGGCCATTTGGACCATCCTTGTGCATCTAATGGCACTGGAATTTGAACCTACAACCTGTGCTTTCCAGGCAAGTAATTGAAGTCATTGAGCCATCTTTAGGGTCCTGCATATTTTATTTTCTTAATGCAGCAGTGAAGGCGACAGGGTATGGCATTACTGGGTAACATTCTTGTAGAAGAGAGCTGAGGAATGGAATTGAGGTAAGGCCTAAGGACTATTTTTAGCTCCATCTTGTTTAACACTTTCTTCTCTGTATCTTATCATCTTCACCTATAAAAATGTGTTGGCCCAGTTCATTGCCAAGGGAACTTCCTTCAAGCTGTGCTCTTCAAAGTGTCAGCCTTGGACCAAAGTGGCAGCAGCCTCTGAGACTGAATTAGATGTGCAAATCCTCAGACCACATTCCAGTCTTACATAGGATGGGAGTAGGGGTTATTCCCTAGCACTACATCACACCCTTTGCTGGCCCTCAAGGATCCAAAGTCATCAGGTGTGATCTGGGAGACTCACAGTACTGCTGGAGTTATCCTAAATGTCCCTGACACCTTACTTGCTTATCATCAGTTCATCCTCAAGTTCCACCACTGAACTGACAGAACAGTTGGCCAAATATCACTGGGAGAGATCCATGGAGCCTCTGAGAACTGTTGAGAGCAGTGCTCCAAACTCTAAATCCCCAAGATGAGTCCCTGTCAGTCGGCAGTGCTAGAGCATTTTGAGAACCATCACACCTGGTTTTCTATGTAAGGGGATATTGAGAGCAGGAGGGGTTCTCACCCAGCTTAAGAGGAACTTCTTCATTCTTTCCCAGAAACTTCTCAGCTGAATTGAAAAAAATTTCACTTTATATTAAAAGGAAGAAGTTCATTGTTGACTTTCTCAGAATTCTTAGTGACCATTCTTAGTCACCTCAGTGGACTCTTGATTTCCATAGAAACCATCTGAAGCTAGGTCAGGTCTTGAATCCCCGGTACCACATCTTTTACAGTTATTTACAAGCTTCTCTTCCAGACATCTCAGCAGGCAGGAGTGAGATCAGACTTCCCAAGTCTCAGGCTGGAAAACTTTTGCATGTGCACTTCATTTGCAAAGATAATGATCTCACATCACTGGGCAGTGTGATTGGAAAACTTCTGTTTAAACCACGGGCCTAGGCTGGGCAATTCTCTTACTGATGAGTCATTCGGTTTGGTACAAAGACAACTGGTTGTCCTGTTAGCACAACCATTGCTTTATAGGGGCATTTATGTTTTATTATATAAAAGCTGTTTTTCAACATCCCAGAGTCATATCGTGTTTGCTGCACATTCTCAAAGAGGCACTTTCTAGAGTTTTCTACAGTAAGTTATTCTCAGTGAAACCTCACCTGTAAAGTAATAGGAAGGTGATTATTATTACTTGAATCTGTTTTTGTTTATTTTTTTGAAATTAAATTTTAGAAAATGTTAAAATTGTACTTTGTACCACTAGGCAATGCTCTGGATCTGTGTGTGGTGGTGTTGGTGGTGGTGGCGGTAGTGGTGGTGGTGGTGGTGGTGGTGGTGTGTGTGGGGTCTCTTCTGATAATAGTTGGTTAGCTAGGTCATATGACTGAACCTTGGATCAAGGAATGTGGTATTGCTCAGCCAGCGATTTGGGGAGTTTTAGACATTCCAGTTTTCTCTCAATCCTATTGAAGGATCACCAGATCTTCACATAGTGCTTCTTGAGCTCTTCAGGGCTATTGAGAAGATTAAATTTGGTACTTGTGCATTCAAGGCAAGTGTCCCTGTTCACCAAGTAACCCTTAGTATCATTATTTCTAATCTGCTGTCCTGTTTTTATTTGAACACTTTCTTATCAGCTATTTGAATACTTGATATGACTGGAGATGCAATGAAACCTCAGCACTTATATTCAAAATTTTACTATTCACATTGTAGGAAAGGTTTCAGGGGTCTCAAACTCGAGGCCGGCAGGCCGCAAACGGCCCTCCGTACAACATTTTGTGGCTCTGTCCTAGAGAAATCATTTTCTGTTTTGTTTTGTTTTAGTTGTTTGGGTCACACCCCCAATGTTCAAGGCTTACTACTGACTTTACACTCAAGGATCACCTCGACTTTGCCTCCTGCAGCCCCCAGGTAAATTGAGTTTGAGACTCATGAAAGTAACCTGTGTGGCTAATTCTCTGTTTTTGTATATTCCTAGTGTATGCGTATATTAAAGGCTCTGAGATTCTTTTAGCAGAGTATCATCTGTGTTCACTGATCATTTTCCAAATGTCTTTGCCTAGGGAACACATTTTTCACTGCTATGTCTAATCCAGTTCGGGAAGGACAAGAAGTAAAAGATTTGAGGTGCTGTAGATGTCTAGACAGTTCACTGAATCCTGTGTCATTCACTTACCAAGCAGATGAAGGAAAAAGAGGGTCAGTGTCAGAGAGGAAAGCATATATCTAAATGTGAACTACTTAGTGGTTTTGACCATTGAGTCTGACTCATGTTGTTTCTCAAAATCTGGCCTCTGGAAGCACAAGTCCTCATAACTTGGGACCCTATTAGGTGTCAAGAGATGCTGAAGAGACAATACAGGGGCTTAGGTACATGCCTTGTATGCAATTGACCTCAGCTTGATCTCTGCCACTAAATATTCTCTGTCAGGAGCAGTGCAAGAGTAACCCTCAGCACTGCAGGGTGTAGTCTAAACTGTTTCCCACTCCTTCCCCTCACAAAGAAATGTTAAATCTCAGGTATAATCCAGATTTATTTAATTATAATTTACATTTTGGCAAAACAAGATTTTCATTCACTTTGTTCATTGTTTTAATTTTAAAAAATACTTTATTTAAACATCACAATTTACAAGGTTGTTCATAGTACAGTTGGTTTTTTTCCCCCACAGTATTGTTCATGATTGTGTTTCAGTCATAGAGTGTACAACACCCTTCACCTGTGCACATTTTCCACCACAAATGTCCCTAGTTCCCTCCTGCCTTCTCTATGCCTACCTCTATGGCAGACATTTTACTTCTCTCTCTCACTCTCTCTTTCTCTTCCTCTTTTTCTTCTCCCATTTCTCTCTCCCCTTTCTTTTGTCCCATTTAAACACTGTGGTTTGAAATATTACTACTGAAGGGGTATCATACACATCACTTGACCTCCTTTCAGCACCCAGTTCTTGTCCAGAGTGATCATTTCTAGTTATCATTGTCCTAGTGGTCCCTTCTCTGCCCTCACTGCACTTCTCCACTCTTTGTGCAAGCTTCTTACTAGTTCATGTATTTTGAGTCTGAAAGGTACTACTTATAATACTTCACATTCCTTTTTTTTCTGACTTAAGGCCATTCCTGTCATTTTCTCTTGTTGCCTAGTTTCCTTGGATTTCCTTATAGTACTGTTCTTTCTGAAAATTCAAAATCTGTTATCTCAATCTCAAAATTTGTTCCTCCTTTTCTCTGAAACTAATATCCTCAGCTTCTTATTTTATTTTTACCAGTAGTATGACTGAGAAAAATTCTATGAGGGCACAGTAAATGTGAGAAAATGAAAACTATTCCTTAAATTACTGAACACTATAGATTAGTTTTCCAAAGTGGCACTCTAAATCTCTTTAATCTTCAGAAGGCAGAGAAGGTAATATATTATTACCCATTCTTAAGAGTTAAAAATACAAATCCTGCATAATTGTTTGTTCAAAAATACTTTATTTTCAATATTTGATGACCAGAACTCTAGAGTGGTAGCTACAGTAAACATCATACAAATACAAATGCAAATAATCTAAAAGAGAGATTTCCTTTGGGACTAAGGATCTGAGTTGAGTGGGAGTTGTTGCTCTAAAATTAATTACCATAATGCTTGTAAAGGATTTATGTGCTTTTAGTTTCCCTAATATTTATTGGAAATAAAACAAAAACCATACTAAAATTTCTAGGTTAAATATAGATTTGTTCCCTCCACACTAGATAGTTTAGATAACATGTTCTAGCTAGACATGAGATCAAGTTTAGGAAATTTGAGCATGTTTTCACTAGACAATGTGGTTTTTAATGTCCTAATCCTCTAAGATTTTCTGAGGAAGCAGATAGAGAAAAAAATTCTGACAAAGATTCATTTAGTATATATTTGGGGAGGAAAGAGGAAATGTATGCTGAAATCTAAAATGTTCAAACTCAAAAAATTTCTCATTTTAAAAACAAATGAAAAAGATTTAGGTTTTTACAGAATTCCAGAATTGTTCAGAAAGTTCTGTCTTCTTCATATGCACACTACTATATATCTGTGTCAGCAAATAATGAGCTCCATACATGACAATATCTATCATATAAAAGAGAACTGAAAATTACAAATAAGGGCGAAGAATGCAATACAGAGAAGTAC
Source organism: Suncus etruscus (assembly GCF_024139225.1). NCBI lineage: Eukaryota > Metazoa > Chordata > Mammalia > Eulipotyphla > Soricidae > Suncus > Suncus etruscus. The sequence continues at coordinate 47,766,591 of NC_064860.1, read as the reverse complement.
ATTTATAAACCATAAAACCTTCTGAGAAAAAGCTAAATGCATGAGGTCACTAACTCAACATTTAAAAACCCTTAGTATTAAATTTTTTATGGTTTGGGAGCAACCCAAAAGGCACTCAAGCTTCTAGGAAAACATTTTGCAATGCTGGATTTCTGCCTGTTTTTAGCAGGTAGGGCATTTGCTATATATAAAGCTGACCCAGGTTCAATCCCCAGCACTTTATAGGGTCCCCTCAGCCTACCAGGAGTAATGCTTGAGTACAGTGCCAGGAGTAGCTTCTGAACACTGCCAGATGTGGCCCCAAACAAAACAAAACAAAAAGTTATTAAAGGAAACTGGCCTGTCTCTGAAATGAGGAATATTAATCTGTTTTGACAAGTCTCTTATCACATATCTTCATGCTTTACATAAGTTCAAATTCATTGAGGATTAAACTGCTAAGAACCATGTCTTGGAGAGAAAACAGAAGTTGTTTTCTCAGTGTCAAAAATGACTAGCTTTGAAACTCTAGAACTTTCAGCAATAAATGTTCCTATTGATAAAGTCCTATATGGTAGTCACTAACCTCGGGAGACCTTTAAGTTAGCATGCCTAAAAAAGTATTCCTTTAAAGTTAAAATATAATGGACATGTACTATTGTGGTTTTTTTAGGTATACACTATGAAAACTTGGTATATACTAAAAAATGACTATGACAGTAAATTCAGCTAACATCTAGCACCATATATAGTGATAAGTTTTCATCCTGTGATGAGAACTTCTAAGATGTAAGTTCTTAGCTATTTAAGTATACAGTATTAAGAGAATAACATGCTGTACATCAGATCCCCAGGAGTTATTCATTTTACAATTACACGTTTGTACCTTTTGACTAGTTTCATCCATCTGCTGGTTGTTTACCCCTGCCATTTGCTCTTTTCTTCCTGACTAACTTGTCTTACAGGAGAACCCTCTGGTCCTATCCATGTTGTAGCAAAAAGCTCAATTTTATCTTTTATTATAGCTGAGTAACATTCCATTATGTATATAGGCCACAATTTCTTTACCCATTCATCTGTTTTTGGATAATCAGGTTGTTTTCAGATCTTGGTAATTATAAATAGTGTTGCAATGAATGTAGGTATGCATACAACTTTTTGAATATAGTGTTAAGTGTTGTATTCTTGCAGGATCCTATGGGTCCTTGTTTTTAAACTGGGGTAAGGATGCTCCCAAGTTTTGATTAGGGGGCAGGGAATGACTTATCACTCTCAGTCATCTGAGCCAGGCAGTTAAATGCTAGGGCATGATAAAGTAGAACCTACTTGGGCTCTGTAATTCCAGGGGCCACCAAGACCATGGCAGTGATTAGGGGTATTCAGAAATAAACTCAATAGTACTGTGGGTTTCCAGAACTGTATCTGACAGTGCTCAGGTAACCAAGTGGTATGGGATTTGAACTTAGGTCCCTATTCATTCAAGCAAAGCAAATTCCCTAAGTGCCAAGCTATTTCTCCAACCCTGGGAGTTTAATTTTGAAGTTTTTAAGAAGTTTCCATGCAAGTTGATCCAGAGAACAATCCTACCAGTAGTGTATGATTCCTTCCCCCACCTCATCCCCAGAAACAATTTTCATTTCTGTCTTTTTGAAAAGTCATTCTCACTGGTGTGAGGTAACATCTCATTTTTATCTGGGGGTGGAGGAAGAGGGTTTGGGCTACAGTGCTCAGGAAGCTACTCCCAATTCTGTGCTCAATGTGCCCTCCTGGTGATGCTCAGGGACCAAAGTAGGGTCAACTGCATGCAAGACAACATCTCAACCCCTATTCTCTTTCTAGCTGTCTTTGTCATTTCAATTAGCATTGTTCTGATAGTCAACCAGTCTCTGATCTCTTTATTATATATAAATTATTAGTTTATTTCATATAGATTATTATTATAACACATTGAAACAAAACAGCTTGAGAAAAAAAGGGCAGTGTGTGTATGTGCGTGTGCGTGTGCGTGTGCGTGTGTGTGTGCGTGTGTGTGTGTGTGTGTGTGTGTGGTGGTAGAGGTCAGGAGGTCTTCTCCCAACTTTCCATAGAAAGGAAGAACTGACTTTCAAAGACATCTAATGAATCTTCTCTTGCCTCCAGCTGTGAGGATGAAGGAAGGAGAAATGAGGAGTTTTTGAGTCAACCCTTACTGAACTATGCACTAGCATCTCTTTAGAAATTTAGATGCTGCGCTGATAACCCTCATAGACCCAAGACATGATTGGCATCTGGTAAAGCCATCTCAAAATTATAAAGAGCAAGAAATAGAACTACATAAAACTTGTTTTTCTATCTCTTGGGGTTTGATGCTCAAATTTGAAAAATACAAATATTCATCTCATGTGAATCACTTCTGAATAACCTTCATTATACAACAATTTGTGAAAACACCTTCATGAGACAGGGAGATTTGTGCTTTAAATATACAAGGATGGGTATACAAAATAGATAGCTAATCTAAAACCGGATTGTTTATTTCTCATAATCTCAAACTACTCATCAACTCCCTCTTCTTTCCCTCTGTAACAACTGTCCCTACTACACATAGTGATACAGAGGCATAACATTTATATTCACAGACAACTAGATATGGAAAAAGCCTCCTGGCTTTGTGCTTCTATTTGTCGTCTGATGCTTTTTTTTCTAACATTTAATTTATTTAAACCTTCCTATGCTTACCTCATTATTCCTATGTTTTCGTGTTTGTTTGTTTCATTTGTTTTGGGGTCACACCTGGCAGTGATCAGGTGTTACTCCTGACTTTACACTCAGAAATCGCTCCTGGCAGGCTCAGGGGACCACATGGAATTCTGGGATTCAAACCACCGTCCTTCTGCATGCAAGGCAAACCCCCTACCTCCATGCTATCTCTCTGGCCCTGTTCCTATGTTTTAAACTCTGCTCTGATGTATGCATATTTTAGTCCTAGACCCTTGAATTTCATATTTACCTGCTAGATTATTTTTCTTGTAGTGCTCTTGGTAAAAAAGAAATGCAAAAATATGTGATGTCTCTATGACACCAAAGAAAACCCCACAATCAACAAAACATGGTCTTCGTCAGTTTACTATATTCACCCACAGCAGTGCCTCTCAACACCAGAGTTTTTTCTTCTTTTTTTGGTTCATATCTGCTGTACACAGGGCTTACTCCTGCTCTGAGCTAAGGTATCACTTCTAGCTAGACTCAGGGTGTTGAGGATTAAACCCAGGCCAGCCACATGCAAGACAAGCATGTTACCTCCTGGACTATATGTTGGTCACACTAGCACAATTTAAGGTAAAGTGGTGGTTAGAAGAGAGACTTAGGATTCCCTTTGTTCTCATCAAAAAAGAAGTAGGTACATTTACAAAGAATTTGTCAACAATTGCATTAGTTTTGGGGGCTTAGAGCAAATGAGACAGTAAAGGTCATGTTTTTCCCCTATCTGTTATGTAGTGGATATTGTCCAGATTTTTACACATCAACAAATTGTTTTTCTGCATAGGAGCCACTGGGGAGATATATCAAGGTAGAGTTCTTAATTGTCTGTGCCAGGACTTGAGTTTGATTTAACTCCAGTAATCACTTCTCCCACCCTGTACCCTGGTTGTAGCTTTGATGGTCCCTACAAAAGAACAATTAGTTTCCCAGAGATAAAAACATTGTTTCATGGACGTTTATTCTTTTATTTTTGTTTTTTGGGAGCTGCACCCGGTGAGGCTCAGGGTTACTCCTGGCTATGTGCTCAGAAATCGCTCCTGGCTTGGGGGGACCATATGGGACACCGAGGAATCAAGCTGCTGTCAGTCCTAGGCTAGCACTGGCAAGGCAGACGCCTTACTGCTCCGTGCCACTGCTCTGGCCCCTCACAAACACTTACTCTTAAGAATTTTTCATTCCTTCTTTCCTCTTTAGTCACTAGAGAGCAGGTGGAAGCTGGTCTTGGTGTTCATCATGGTTCCCAGCTTCTTAATAAGGAGGTTCAGACTCAGGGGCCAGAGCAATAACACAGTGACAGGTGTTTATCTTACATGAGGCCAACCTGGGTTAGAACCCCAGCATTCCATATGGTCTCCTGAGCCTGCCAGGAGTGATTTCTGAGGACAGAGCCAGCTGTGGTCCAAATACAAACAAACAAACAAACAAAAAAAGGAGGCTCAAACTCAGAGTTGGAAAGAGAAAAGTTATTGGAAATTATAAAGGAAAAGAAAAGGGACCGGAGAGATAGCACATCCGTAGGGCATTTGCCTTGCACGCAGCTGACCCTGGATGGACAGTGGTTCAAATTCCAGCATCACATATGGTCCCTGGTGCCTGCACTGAGCAATTTTCGAGTGCAGAGCCAGGAGTAACCTCTGAGTGCTGCCAGGTGTAACTAAAAATTTTTTTTGCTTCATTGGAGAAGTAAATATGGCTTGTTTTATAGGAAAACTGGCTTTTTAAGTTACTCTTTAACTTATTTTCTGTTTACAGAAAATATGTGGATTTTACCCTTTCAGGAATAGTATTGCAAATCATGCTGCCTAAAAAGATAAGTTGTGGAAAATGTGTATGTTGGTGTAAGGGGGAGTGGGAGAGAGAAAAGATAAGCAAAGAAAAAGAAAAGGGGACATTGGTGGTAAGGAATGAACACTGGTAAAGGGATGGGTATTGGGCATTGTATGACTGAAACTCAACCATCAACAATAAACTATATTTAATAGTGATTCAATTAAAATTGGAGAAAAGAAAATGCAAGGATTATACAAGGTGGTCTGGCTAGCTTTGGGTTTTGGGGATTATCTATTTAACCATGAGCCTTTTGGATTATCTTTTGGATTATTTGGCCAGTGAATTTGGTATTATCTCTTGTCTTTTAGTCTCCATGAGTCTAAAGTCTTGGGTAGCATCTATAATCTTAAAGAATTTCAAACTTACTATTTATGAGAAGAAGCCCAGAAATTTGCCAGAAGGCTTAACATGTAGAATGAGTACAGTTTAAAAAAAATAGGAGAATTCATAGCAGCTAGCAAGGAAAAACTGAGGCTTCAAGTATCTCGTGTAATGCACACCATTCACCTTCTGTCAGCCTGAGAGCTTTCTTAGTAAAAACTAAAAAGCAGAAGAAAAACTTCAAGTTTTGCCTGGAGCTGCCAACATGAGTTCTGAATTTGGTTTCCTTTCTGCCTACTTCCCTCACAGCCAACTCTCACTCTTCATCACTTGCTGCAATCTCATCTTTCCAGAGGGCCAGTTTTTAGCCCATCCATAACTTCTTTTATTTTGCCTCAGACTGTCAAAAGCATACCAGTATCTTAGTACTTGACACTTCATGTTACCTCTTTCTCAGTCTTTAGGATGTTGTGGGAAAGCACCTGTCGTGGTCATCAATGGACGTGCCTACTTCAATGTCTATCTCACAGGAGGACCTCAAGGAATGTTTACTGGCTAGGGGATAAAGAAGACAGTCTGTATTCACACTACAGCCCTTGGGCCACATGAGACCCACCGAGTACATTTATCAGGCCCACCAGGTGTTTTTGCCACTGCTGCCTGTCCTGCTTAGTTGTCAACTTGTCCCAACCAGCAGTGCGCAGGTGTGAGACATGAGCCACACTCTCTGACTATCCTTCTTCTCTCTATCTCTCAATTCTTCCTTTCAGTTTTGGGCAAAGATCCTCAAACTATTGCCTGCTCAAAACAATCTCATAATTCCCATTAAATTCTGATAAATTAGTTGATTTAACCTCATTTGTTCTAATTTTAAGCATAATGTTCAAATACAGTGTGCATAGGAACTTGATTATAGTTCAGCCCTCCAATGGTCTGAGGGACAATAAACTGGTCTCCTGCTTTAAAAGTTTGAGTATGGGGCCAGGCGGTGGTGCTAAAGGTAAGGTGCCTGCCTTGCCTGCGCTAGCCTTGGACGGACTGCGGTTCGATCCCCCGGTGTCCCATATGGTCCCCCAAGCCAGGAGCAACTTCTGAGCACATAGCCAGGAGTAACCCCTGAGCGTTACCGGGTGTGGCCCAAAAAACAAAAAACAAACAAACAAAAAAAAGTTTGAGTACTTTTGTTCTAAGCAGTAAAATTAAGCCTACTCAGGATCTGACAAAAGGTGTTGCTAATGGGTTCTTTAGTATTTTCTGCTTTGTAGTTCATCAGATATCTCACAACTACTAGCTGTGCAATTTGTAGGAAAGTTGTTATAGATTATATGTAAATTATGGGTGTAGCTGTGTATCAATGCCATTTATATGCAAAAACAGTCAGCACACAGATTTGACCCCAAAATCTAGTTTTTCCAGTTCCTAATAAGATAATTATGTTAGTTTCACTTAATTTCAATTCCATACCTAGAATTTACCTGCATATGGCTCTTTTTTCCTAAAACTCAATGAATTTTTAATATGCTGGAATAATTATTTATTATGGCCACTTAGTACTTTCAACAGTGGACTAACAATTTGATGACTGCTAAAACAGAAAATGTACAAGTGACAACTTTCTCACTAAGAAAAAACTATTTCAGGGGCCGGGAAGGTGGCGCTAGAGGTAAGGTGTCTGCCTTGCAAGCGCTAGCGTAGGACGGACCGCGGTGCAATCCCCCGGCATCCCATATGGTCCCCCCAAGCCAGGAGCGACTTCTGAGCGCATAGCCAGGAGTAGCCCCTGAGCATCAAACGGGTGTGGCCCAAAAACTAAAAAAAAAGAAAAGAAAAGAAAAGAAAAAACTATTTCAGTCTCACCAATTTGAATGTACTCACGAGGAGAGGGATAAAATTAATAATAGCTGGACAAGAAAAAACATTCCTTAGAACAATATGCTCCCCAAAGGTCTCCTGGGTCATCTAGAGAATAGATTCTTTAATGGAAAAGAATTATGAGCTTAATAAAAATGGTAACACTGGCTTGGCTTCGTAAAGGAAGTATTTGTTATTCACAGATTTATATTTCTTAGACTTTTCCTGGTTCCCTATCAAGAATTTACCCTGGTTTCTTGACACGAACATTGTCAGTTGGTAGACTTGCCCATGATCCACTAATCTTTGCTTATGACTCTTTTTGCCAGCATGAAGATATGGGAATGGCAGAACAAACTCTATGATCTCTAAGATCCCATCCAATCCTCAAATTTATTACCCTTTTTTCTTCATATGCCTCTTTTACATTGCTCAACTCTGGTCTTGGCACATTTCCTAAATTTAATTCAATTTTGCTATCTCTGAACTGTGATGGCCTTTAGTCTATTACACATATGGCAGCGTTTTCATAACTATTAATCTGATTTCTGTGTCATTATTTTTTTTCTGTGTGTCTTCTCTTTACTTAAATTCAGGGACAGCACCCCCATAATTCAGTCCACCCCTCCCTTATAAGTATAATAAAACACTTACCATGGTATTTTCAGAAGCTCCCTTATAAGCACAAAAGAAATCTGGGACTGGAACCACAAAAAAATGAAGGATGGGATAAAGTGAAAGAAAGGTGCTCATTTAAATAGATCCATTCACAGGAAGCCAGAGTAGAAAGTAGAACTAGAAGGATGTGGAGGAGTCAATGCGTAAGTTCAACTTGTCCATCACTTAGGAACAATGAACCATCCAAAAAGACTGGAACTTTATTTGTCCTCTAAGCTGAAATGTACTTGCAGGGAAGGGATATTTTTCTCTCTCTCTTCTCCGGCCAGGAGTCTTTGTAATTTGGATGGACAAAAGATGGAATAGCAAGAGAAAATCAAACAGAAGTTTATCAGCACAAGCATCATGCTTTCATATGGAAGTTGTCAAATGTGAGTTGCCCAAAGTACTGATGAGAATGTGGGTCTTTATTCAGTTTTAGCAAAGGAACAATACACTTCTAGAAAAGGAACAAGACTGAGGTAAAGTCTCTATAGATTTTATAGCAGTAAAATGTGGGTAGAGGTACATTAACCTTCATCAATCTAGTTGATCAACTTACATCAACCTAGTTGATCCCAATTATCTTCCACAAAAGTTATTTTATTATAAAACATTTAAATACTCAGTGATAGGAGAGAAATGGATATTTTGTAGACATAACAGGATGCAACAACACAAAACACAAAGGTTCTGGGCTTGTTGGGGAGATGGTTCAAAGGACTGGGGAGCATGCTTTGTACACGAGAACCCCACATTTGATCTCCAGTACCACATGTTCCTTTGAGCTTAGCTGGGAGTAGCATTTTTGCAGCAATGCTAAGCATGGTACCCCCTCCCCCAAACAAAAATCATGTGTGAACAGAATAGGCAACAGAGAAGCAATTTCTTGCCCTTGCGATTTCATTCTTGCCCAAGAGCTATAGGTCTTGCTGGCATCTTAACATTATGGCCTGTTTGTTTTCCAGGAAAAGATAGAAATTAAAATTCATAGTAGGGTTTAGGATCCCCAGGACCACAACCAGGGTGCATGATCTCTGTGGACCACCATCAAATGTGTGTGAGGAAAACCACGAAGGTGTGCAATTTTGAGTGACCACTTATGCCACGCCACAACCAAATATTTGTAAATGCTGGTCATGATCATTGCAACAACAACGCAACACTAATTAAAAGCAAAGAGATAGAAATTTTAGTAGGAAAATGATTTAAACAAACTATTTCATCATACTAAAAGAATGAAGTGCTAGATGCATAAAGGAAAATAAAACAGGAGCCAGAGTGATAGTTTGCCTTGCACGTTCTGATCCAGGACGAACCGTAGTTCGAACCCCAGCATCACATATGATCCCCCAAGCCAGGAGCGATTCTTGAGCATATAGCCAAAAATAACCCCCTGAGCATCACTGGGTGTGTCCCCAAAACAAAACAAAACAAAAAACAAACAAAAAATAAAATTTTAATTGAACCACCATGAGTTACAAAATTGTTCATGATTGAATTTCAGCCATACAATGTCCACATTTCTTGCCACACAACATCCTCAGAGTCCCTCCCACTCTTTCCTTGCCTTCACCCCCACCTTTTTTATGGAAGACATCTCTCTCTCTCTCTCTCCCTCTCTTTCTCTCTCCCTCTCTCTTTCTCTCCCTTTCTTTCTTCCTTTTAGGTACTGTGGTTTGCAATGAATAATATATATTAAGTTATATATTTTCTTTTACAAAAATCTTTGAGGCAGGGGCTGGAGAGATGGTGCAGCAGTAGAGCAGTAGTGTGTTTGTCTAGCATGCAGTCGGGACGGACTGCAGTTCGATCCCCTGGCATCCCATATGGTCCCCCAAGCCAGGAGCGATTTCTGAGCACATAACCAAGAATAACCCAGAAAACAAACTTTGAGGTACATACTAATATTTTTCTTATAGAAAACAGAAACACTAAAAAATTGAATAATTTGACCAAGTTTCTAAATAGCAGAGCTAGGGTTTATGCCTAGGAAATACAGTTATTAAACCCAATATTTAAGTGTATTAGATAGCCTGCCAATATTAATTATGTATATATATTAAAGTTTATTTTTTCTTTATTCTTTTCTTATGTTAGTCATACCCACCAGTTCTCAGGGCTCACTGTCTTTGCTTTCAGAAATCATTCCTGGTAGACTCAGGGGGCCATATGAAATGCAAGGGATAGTACTCAAGACAGCTGCATGCAAGGCAAGCGTCCTTCCCACTGTACTATCTCTCTGGTCTAAGATTCTTCGAATTTTCTGAACTCATAACTAAAACATTTAATTATAGCTTTCTTAGCACAGTTAGAACAGTATCAAAGTTTATGGCATTGCTGTATTGAGTTATTGTACACCCCCAGTAATGTGCTTATCATCCCCACCACTGTCCCTTGTCATCTCTAGTGCAGTCATCAACTCCTCCCTTCACTGCTTCTTAAACAGTTTTGTAATCAAAGTTAAGAGTTTGTAATTGTTTGATGCTATCTAATCCCTTGTTTTGCTCACATTTCATATATCAGTGAAACCATCTAATTTTTTTGTTTGTTTTTGGGCTATACCTGGTGATGCTCAAGAGTCACTTCTGGATCTACACCCATGAATCTCTCCTGGCAGTGCTTAGGGGTCTATATGGGATGCTGGGAATTGAGCTCAAGTCAGTTGTATGCAAGGCAAGTGCTTTACCCACTGTACAATCTTTCTGGCACCTAAAATAATCTAATGTTTGTCCTTTTTCCTCTGTCTTATTCTAATTAAAATATATTTTCCAGTTTTATTCATGTCTCAGTGAATTGAAAGACTTCATCTTTTTTTCTGGCTGCAGTGAATTCTACTGTATATCAACCACAACTCCTTTATTCATTCATCTGCCATTGACCTTTTGTGGACCCATCTTTTTTATTTTGAAATAATTATGTGTAAAGTTTAAAGTATATAAGTATGACTGCTCAGGATCTGAAATTCTTGCTCTGTGTGGAAGTTTCCAATCTTACCCATTATGTCATTTATACATTTAATTGTTGGATCTAAAAAATCTTCTAGAATTGAATATAGAATTGGATCAGATATTGCTCTTAAAATGCATGCCTTTTTTGTTTTTCTTTCTCATTCATGTTAAAGGGGGAAAATGTACACACCTTGCTAACTTTACTTTTGGTTCCTTGAAACAAAAGTTGAGGCTAGAGAACATGGTTTTACTTTGGAATCCAGAAAGCATTTATGCACAATTTGAATAAACTGATACAAAATCATCCAGAAGCTTATGCTTACATCTTATCTCTAGAGAAGAGGCAAAAATCATGGTAGACTGCAGCAAAGTCTTTTCGCCCACAAACTATTCTGATTCTCTGCAGTAATGTTTTTCCCAAAGGTGTGTGTGTGGGGGGCGGTTGGTCTTCTAGTGAAACCTGTCTTACTGATACAATCTCATTTTTAACTAAGCTTTCATAGAATATTGTAGAGAAGAGTAACTTCTCCTGAGCCTAAGGGTGGAATGGAAAATTTTAAGCAATAAGTTTTGACTCTAAGCAAAGTAGGACTACATTTTTAGATCTGCAAAAGTTTCTTTCTTATAATTATTAAGAATAGGCTAAAGAAAGATAAGCAACTTGAGCAGTTACTAAATATATCATGCAAGCACGGGGTTGGGATATGTGGGGTTATGCGCAGCTGAACAAACAAAATGACTATTCCTGCAGGGACCCTGCATGCTTGATAGGCTGGTTTTGGTGAAACGCTTACTATTTCGGGAAAGTGGGAGAAGTATCCTAGCTGAGGGCCAGAATATTTGTTTCTCTTTAAGAAAAATTTTATTTAAGAAATTTGATAAACTCTTGAGTAGAATTTTTAATCTATTATAAAAATCATCAAAAGACTTGCAGTGTCACCAAGATGGCCCAACCTATTAGCTATAAGATCAGGAATAAGTTGGAAAAAGTAAATAGGCATGGTATAGGGCTATATTCATTTTTCTATATCTGCAGGAAACCTTCCTTTATTTCAGTGGTAGTAAATTTCAGAAAATGGATGATTGTTGAAGTGAAAATGTAGAGGATTTTGTGGATCATTTTCCTCTTTTTCTTGACCCGACCTATTAAATTTCATGTTCAAATAATAGTACAAGTTATTAAAAGTATCCATTGGGCAGTGCTTGTCATTTACTTACTTTAAAATATTTGAACTGTGCATAGAATTGCAGTAAAATTATTCAAGTACCCATTAAAGAATTGAGGTGATTCCAGTTCATGCTCGGTTTGGTATCAGATATCAGGTATTTGTTATAGGAATTTAGCTCCCTTGTAAAACATATGAGTTAGTTGTGAGTTACTCCCCCTTTATAGACTTCTGGTTGTTGCTCTTTACACCAAAGTGGATAGTTCTTGTTGATTTGAGTTGCGTTCTATTAATGACATTCTGCTTACATTATAAAATGATTTTTTTCCTAATCGATGAAGAAAAACAGACAGACATGGAAACTGGCTTTAGGGCTCATTGTTTTGGATGCCCAAACTCCCAATAGATGCAATTTTTACCTGATAAATTGGATCAAAAGAAACACAGAAATATATTCTTTGACTTTGGAGGGATATATTATATATATATATCTTTTTATTTAAGGACTTATGATTTACAAAATTATTGATGGTTTACTTTTAGGCATATAATTTTTTGTTTTTATTTATTTATTATTATTATTGTTATTGTTGTTTTGGTTTTTTGGACCACACCAGGTGGTGCTTGGGGGTTACTCCTGGCTCTGCTCTCAGAAATTGCTCTTACATTCAGATTCTGAGAAGAAATTTCAGGAAATCAGGATAATTGACCTGAGTTGACTGAAAGATTCAAAACTGAAAACAAAAACAAAAGTAGTGTCTTATATTAATTTAAAACTAATATTATGCAGGCAAACAGGGAATTCAGAGAAAAAGCAGAGGAGTCTGATGGGTCAATTCTGTAGAATATTGAACACAGCAGATCACAATGAGAACATAAATGCTCTCTTTTTGATAGTTTGGGGTTTTTTGTTTGTTTGTTTGTTTGTTTATTTTTTGGGTCACACCTGGCAGCACTCAGGGTTACTCCTGGCTCTATGCTCTGAAATCGCTCCTGGCAGGCTGGGGGGACCATATGGAATGCTGGGATTTGAACCACTGTCCTTCTGATTGCCAAACAAACGCCCTAACTCTATGCTATCTCTCTGGCCCCTGATAGTTTGGTTTTTGTTTGTTTGGTTGGTTGAATGTTTAGCCCACAACTGGCAGTGCTCAGAGGTTACTTCTGACTTTGCACTCAGTGATCACTCCTGGCAAGCTCAGGGGACCATATAAGATGCTGGGGATCAAATCCAGGTTGGCCAAGTGCAAGGCAAGCAACCTACCCACTGTATAGTCTAATTAACCTCCAATTTGCTCGCTTAAATTGACAAAAAAAATTTTAGTTCTAAGTAAAATTGACAGGTTGGACAATTTTTAGTGATATTATTAAGGCTCTGATGAGATAATACAGCAGCTAGTGCTGTGACAGAACTGAGTTTAATTTCCAGCACCCATGTGAGCCCCTGAGAGCAGAAGCAGGAAAAAGCTATGAGCACTGCTAGCTGTAGCCTCCAAACCAAAAATCATCATCACCTTCACCATCATCATCATTATTATCATCACCACTCCAATATTCTTTTTGGGAACATAAGTAATCATACGAATTTTCTGTATGTAGTATTTTAAAAGGGTTAAAGACCAGCAGAGAAGAATGCATTCATCTATAGCAGAGGTGGTGAACAGGATTTTTACCTTCACTCAAAGTGGCGAAATGCAATATGTGTTTATTTTTTTTATTTTTTTATTTTATTTAAACACCTTGATTACATACATGATTGTGTTTAGGTTTTAGTCATGTAAAGAACACCACCCATCACCAGTGCAACATTCCCATTACCAATGTCCCAAGTCTCCCTCCTCCCCACCCGACCCCCACCTGTACTCTAAACAGGCTCTCCATTTCCCTCATACATTCTCAATATTAGTACAGTTCAAAATGTAGTTATTTCTCTAACTAAACTCATCACTCTTTGTGGTGAGCTTCCTGTACTGAGCTGGAACTTCCAGTTCTTTTCTCTTTTGTGTCTGAAAATTATTATTGCAAGAATGTCTTTCATTTTTCTTAAAACCCATAATTGAGTGAGACCATTCTGCATTTTTCTCTCTATCTCTCTGACTTATTTCACTCAGCATAATAGATTCCATGTACATCCATGTATAGGAAAATTTCATGACTTTATCTCTCCTGACAGCTGCATAATATTCCATTGTGTATATGTACCACAGTTTCTTTAGCCATACGTCTGTTGAAGGGCATCGTGGTTGCTTCCAGAGTCTTCCTATGGTAAATAGTGCTGCAATGAATATAGGCGTAAAGAAGGGTTTTTTTAATTGTATTTTTGTGTTCCTAGGGTATATTCCTAGGAGTGGTATAGCTGGATCATATGGGAGCTCAATTTCCAATTTTTGGAGAAATCTCCATATCGCTTTCCATAAAGTTTGAACTAGATGGCATTCCCACTAGCAGTGGATAAGAGTTCCTTTCTCTCCACATCTCCGCCAACACTGTTTATTCTCATTCTTTGTGATGTGTGCCATTCTCTGTGGTGTGAGGTGGTATCTCAGTGTTGCTTTGATTTGCATCTCCCTGATGATTAGTGATGTGGAACATTTTTTCATGTGTCTTTTGGCCATGCGTATTTCTTCTTTGTCAAAGTGTCTGTTCATTTCTTTTCCCCATTTTTGGATGGGATTAGATGTTTTTTTCTTGTAAAGTTCTGTCAGTGCCTTGTATATTTTGGAGATTAGCCCCTTATCTGATGGGTATTGGGTGAATAGTTTCTCCCACTCAGTGGGTGGCTCTTGTATCCTGGGCACTATTTCCTTTGAGGTGCAGAAGCTTCTGAGTTTAATATATTCCCATCTGTTAATCTCTGCTTTCACTTGTTTGGAGAGTGCAGTTTCCTCCTTGAAGATGCCTTAAGTCTCAATGTCCTGGAGTGTTTTGCCTATGTGTTGTTCTATATATCTTATGGTTTTGGGTCTGATATCGAGGTCCTTAATCCATTTGAATTTTACCTTCGTACATGATATTAGCTGGGGGTCTAAGTTCAAATTTTTTTCAAGTGGCTATCCATTTGTGCCAACACCACTTGTTGAAGAGGCTTTCCCTGCTCCATTTAGGATTTCTTGCTCCTTTATCAAAAATTAGGTGATTGTATGTCTGGGGAACATTTTCTGAGTATTCAAGCCTATTCCACTGATCTGAGGGCCTGTCCTTATTCCAATACCATGCTGTTTTGATAACTATTGCTTTGTAGTAAAGTTTACAGTTGGGGAAAGTAATTCCTCCCATATTCTTTTTCCCAGTGATTGATTTAGCTATTCTAGGGTGTTTATAGTTCCAAACGAATTTCAAAAGTGCCTGATCCACTTCTTTGAAGAATGTCATGGGTATATTTAGAAGGATCGCATTAAATCTCTTTAATGCCTTGGGGAATATTGCCATTTTGATGATGTTAATCCTACCAATCCATGAGCAGGGTATGTGTTTCCATTTTCGTGTGTCTTCTCTTATTTCTTGGAGCAGAGTTTTATAGTTTTCTTTGTATAGGTTCTTCACATTGTTAGTCAAGTTGATTCCAAGATATTTGAGTTTGTGTGGCACTGTTGTGAAAGGGGTTGTTTTCTTAATGTCCATATCTTCCTTATTACTATTGGTGTATAGAAAGGCCATTGATTTTTGTGCGTTAATTTTGTAGCCTGCCACCTTGCTATATGAGTCTGTTGTTTCTATAAGCTTTTTGGTAGAGTCTTTAGGGTTTTCTTTTCTTTGTTTTAAATTTTTTTATTTTGAATTATGAGAAAAAAAGATGCAAAGAAAGAGGACAAGGTAAAGTTACAGTGGAAAGACAATCAGCCATATCATAATTCTCAGAAGAAGTCTTCTTGCTGATATCTTAACTTTGAGCTTTCAGCCAAAGATAGTTAAGATAAATAAAACAGAATCCATGTACAATTACTTTGTCCCTCAACTCCCCAGATTGTAGCACATTATACTATTTCTTAACAGCACTCAAGGCAATCTAAAGCCATAAAACTTACATAACTCCTTAAACATTAGAGGCATAATATTTTTTACATTTTCATGTACATGCATATTAGCTAAGTTAACCTCAAATTTTAAGTGGGTGCATTTAACCTCAAATTTGAAGTGGGTGCATTTTAAGGACTAGCATCAAAGGAGCATAGTAAAAATGGTGTTAGAGTGGCAATTGTTGTTTGCATAGGCCCACCAAAATATGAGAGGCATGGAAAGGAATAACCTTGGCCTAAATACAAAGAGATCCTACACCTGAAGTTTCCTGGCATAAGACCAACTCTAGGCTTCAGGCAAGTTATCGTCTGATCCAAGACAATGTCCTTTGTGCCAACACACTTTTCACATAGTCCCTGTTGTTGGTATCATGTTTCTGAATTAAAGATTCTGGAATCTGCATATCCTAAATTGAAGTCATGATGTGGAGAGTCTTCTCGTTTCACCTCACCATAAAAGGGCAATGCAGGAAGCCCTGTCCTGTAAGCAGGTCATTGTTAAGTCTTCTCATTGTTAAGGGAAGTCTCTTTTCAGCAGGACGATGTCTGAGCAGTGGTAGGGTCTTCCATGGTAGAGGATTGCTTCCAGGTGATGTTATAGACAAACCTCACAATTAAGGGGCAATACAGCAAGCCCTGTCCAGTAAGCAGGTCATTGTTTTTGTTAAGTCTTCTTAGTGTTAAGGGAAATCTTTTTTGAGTAGATCGATGATAGAGCAGCTGTAGGGTTTTCCCTGGTAGAGAAATGCCTCCAGGTGATGTTATATACAACCTTGGATGTTTTGTAGATGTCTTCTCTAGATCAGGGGTGAATGGAGAATGCCCATTCTTCTGAGGCCTGTACCAGGTCTTTATGTCAATGTTCAGAGTGTAAGGTCTCATTGCACTACAAGATTTGTGTGTTCCCATCTCTATTAGATAAGAACTTATTGGTATGTATAGTATTTTCCCATTTTAGTGTGCCTAAGCAAACAAGAAATAAAGCCACGTGGTGCTATCAGATATATGGGGGTGTAAGAACATTTCCAACAATACCCATGACTTGGTTCAAACATAAGTATTAAACTGAGGGATTCTTTCACACCAAATTTCATATTGAGCAGTTCACAAAGAGAAGATAAAAAACATGGGGGGTGGATCGTCACTGTATAAGAAAATATTCAGCAAGAGTTATAGCCGTCAAAGAAAACACCCATAAAATGTTGAAGAGACATAAGTGTCCTTTTTATGCCTTTTAAAATAGTTGGGTGGGTGTTAACTCCAGGGCACCACTTTGATCTGTGACTTAGGACTCTACAGTACTTAAGTTAGAAAGGGTAAATGAGGAGTAATGATGATAGGAGTTAAGGAAGTTAAAGAGAAATATGATCTTATGAAGGGGTATGCAAAAGGGCAGAGTACAAAATGGACATTCTGCATACATAAAAACATAATTCAATGATAGTGAGTACTATTAATGTTTCTTGAAAACATATTGAAAATATTTTATTTTGAAAATATAGACTGGAAAGAGATTATCAGTGATGTCAAGAAGCTGGGTGGCCTGATCCAGGCCCCCACCCAGATCCTCCCTAAGGAGCTGAATGGATAATGGGGGAAAGCCTAGGGTACCTTCAAGCTCTACCAAGGGACCCAACTCACGTCTTCCCCAGGCATGTTGCCCGGGGAAGCCCTGAAGATCTGGAGCAAGGTGGTAGAGGAGTGCTGGGGTTACCCAAGTCCCACACCCCCACTAGGCCTGGTTAAGAAGGCCTCTGGCATGGCGGGGGCCTGCCAAACCCCCTCCTGCTAGACTCCCGGCTCCCAGGAAGCAGAGATCCTTCAAGAAGCTGGGAGGCCAGAAGTTCAGGGCCCCACCCAGACCCTCCCTAAGGAGCTGAATGGATACTGGGGGAAAGCCTAGAGTACCTTCAAGCTCCACCAAGGGGCCCAACTCACCGGCTTGCCCAGGCATGTGGCCCAGGGAAGTCCTGGAGATCTGGAGCAAGGTGGTAGAGGGGTGCTGGGGTTACCCAAGTCCCGCACCCCCACTAGCCCTGGTTAAGAAGGCCTCCGGCATGGCAGGGGCCTGCCAAAACCCCTCCTGCTAGACTCCCCTAGGGTTTTCTAAGTAGAGTATCATGTCATATGCAAACAGCGAGAGCTTGACTTCTTCCTTTCCTATCTGGATTCCCTTGATATCTTTTTCTTGCCTAATCGCTATAGCAAGTACTTCCAGTGCTATGTTGAATAGGAGTGGTGAGAGAGGACAGCCTTGTCTTGTGCCAGAATTTAGAGGGAAGGCTTTTAGTTTCTCTCCATTGAGGATAATATTTACCACTGGCTTGTGGTAGATGGCCTTAACTATATTGAGAAAGGTTCCTTGCATTCCCATCTTGCTGAGAATTTTGATCAAGAATGGGTGTTGGACCTTATCAAATGCTTTCTCTGCATCTATTGATATGATCATGTGGTTTTTATTATTCTTGTTGTTGATGTTGTATATTATGTTGATAGATTTATGGATGTTAAACCATCTTGCATTCCTGGGATGAAACCTACTTGATCATAGTGGATGATCTTCTTAATGAGGCATTAAATCCTATTTGCCAGGTTTTTGTTGAGGATCTTTGCATCTGCATTTATCAGCGATATTGGTCTGTAATTTTCCTTTTTGGTAGCATCTCTCTCTGGTTTAAGTATCAAGGTTATGTTGGCTTCATAAAAGCTAATTGGAAGTGTTTCCGTTTGTGCAATTCCATGAAAGAGTCTTGCCAGGATTGGTAGTAGTTCCTCTTGGAAACTTTGAAAGAATTCATTAGTGAATCCATCTGGGCCTGGGCTTTTGTTTTTCAGCAGACATTTGATTACCGTTTTAATTTCATCAATGGTGATGGGGATGTTTAGATATGCTACATCCTCTTCCTTCAACCGTGAAAGATTATAAGAGTCTAAAAATTTACCCATTTCTTCAAGGTTCTCATTTTTCGTGGTGTATCATTTCTCAAAGTAGTTTCTGATTAACCTTTGAATCTCTGTCATATCAGTAGTGATCTCTCCTTTTTCATTCCTAATATGAGTTATCTAGTTTCTCTCTCTCTCTCTTTGTTAGGTTTGCCAGTGGTCTATCAATCTTGTTTATTTTTTCAAAGAACCAACTTCTGCTTTCGTTGATCTTTCAGATTGTTTCTTGGGTTTCCACTTCGTTGATTTCTGCTCTCAGTTTGTTATTTCCTTCTGTCTCCCTATTTTTGGGTCCTTTTGTTGATCACTTTCTAGTTCTATTAGCTGTGTCATTAAGTTACTCAGGTAAGCTCCTTCTTCCTTACTGAAGTGTGCTTGCAAAGCTATATATTTTCCTCTCAGTACTGCTTTTGCTGTGTCTCATAAGTTCTGATAGTTTTTGTCTTTATTGTCATTTGTTTCCAGGAATTTTTGATTTCCTCCTTGATTTCATCTCGGACCCACTGGTTATTGAGCATGAGGCTGTTTAACTTCCTGGTGTTAAAGTTTTTCTTCTGAGTTCCTTTGGAATTCACAAATATTTTCAGAGCCTTGTGGTCAACGAAGGTAGTCTGCAAAATTTCTATTCTCTTGATATTATGGAGGTATGTTTTATGTGCCAGCATGTAGTCTATCCTGGAGAATGTCCCATGTACATTGGAGAAGAATGTGTACCCAGATTTCTGGGGATGGAGTGTCCTATATATATATATATATATATATATATATATATATATATATATATATATATATATATATATATATAGTCCAATATGCCTCTTTCTTCTATTTCTCTTCTCAGGTCTAATATATTCTTGTTGGGTTTCAGTCTGTTTGACCTATCCAGTGTTGACAAAGCCATGTTGAGGTCCCCCACAATTATTGTGTTGTTATTGATATTATTTTTCAGATTTGTCAACAGTTGTATTAAATATTTTGCTGGCCCCTCATTTGGTGCATATATGTTTAGGAGAGTTATTTCTTCCTGCTCTACATACCCCTTGATTAATATAAAATGTCCATCTTTGTCCCTTACAACCTTCCTGAATATAAAGCTTGCATTATCTGATATTAGTATGGCCACTCCAGCTTTTTTATGGGTGTTGTTTGCTTGGATAATTTTTCTCCAGCCTTTTATTTTGAGTCTATGTATGTTCTGACTATTCAGGTGAGTTTCTTGTAGGCAGCAGAAGGTTGGATTGAGTTTTTTGATCCATTTAGCTACTCTGTGTCTCTTAACTGGTGCATTTAGTCCATTGATGTTGAGAGAAAGAATTGTCCTGGGATTTAATGCCATCTTTATATCAAAATTTGGTGTGTTTTTTTGGTTATTCTTGTCTTAAATTAGGTCTTTCAGTTTTTCTCTTAAGACTGGTGTTGAGTCTGTAAAATTTCTGAGCTGTTTTTTGTCTGTGAAACCATGTATTCTACCGTCAAACCAGAAAGTGAGTTTTGCTGGGTAGAGTATTCTAGGTGAAGCATTCATTTCATTCAGTCTTGTCACAATATCCCACCACTGCTTTCTGGCATTGAGTGTTTCTTGTGACAGGTCTGCTGTAAATCTCAAGCATGCTCACTTGAATGTAATTTCCCCTTTTGATCTTGCTGGTTTCAGAATTCTGTCTCTATCTGTGGGATTTTTCATTGTGACTAGTATGTGTCTTGGGGTGTTTTTTATGGGGTCTATTTTGGTTGGTACTCTTTGAGCATGCAGGATTTGATCATATATATTCTTTAGCTCTGGAAGTTTCTCTTTAATGATGTTCTTGACCGTTGATTCTTCCTGGAATTTTTCTTCCTGGGTCTCTGGGACTCCAGTGATTTTTAAGTTGTTTCTGTTGAGCTTATCATAGACTTCTATTTTCATCTGTTCCCATTCTTTGACTAATTTTTTTATTTTGTGTTCATTTGCTTTAAGTTTTTTTTCCAATCTCTCCTGCTGTATGGAATTGTTATGTATCTCATCTTCCACAGCACCATGTCTATTCTCAGCTTCTGATACCCTGTCCCAGAGCTTATCCATTTTGTCATTCACTTTGTTTACTGAGTTTTTCAGGCCTGTTAGTTGATATGTTATTTCAGTTTGGCGTTTTGTGATTTCTGTCTTCATATTTTCTTGGTTCTTGTTAGTGTTCTGTTCAACTCGATCCATGGTTTTTTTGAGTTCGTTGATGATCTTCCATATTGCTAGTCTAAAGTCCTTATCTGAGAGGTTAATTAGTTGGTTGGTCATTATCTGGTCATCAGAATTGTCATCTTCATTTTCTATGTCTGATGCTGGCCTGCGTTGTTTTCCCATTGTCACAATTGTATTGTGGGATTTTCTATGTGTTGTGGTGGTATTCTTTGGCTATATGATGCAGGCAGCACACTCCTCTGGCTCTACCCTTTCTGGATTGGCCGGCTTGCCTCTAATGGAGGGGAGTCCTTCGTGGATGAAGCCTCACACAGGATCAAATTTTAGGACTGAGCATGCAACAGAGAAGACAGTCTGGACACAAATGTTTGCTTCTGTGATCCAGCACAGATCTTAGTGTAATTTTTTTCTTCTTGTTGTGATTGTGTTCTTTTCTTAGAAAGAGCCCATGGCTGCATAGCAAAGTGGAGCCAAAGTGCTCTGCTGGAGCCTCTTTTCGGCCCACTCACAAGAGGTTCACGCAAGAGGACAGTAAGCAGACAATCACAGGCAGCACTCACAGTTTTTCACAGTCGGGCCCCACTGGGCAGGCGTAGTTTCATGGATTTTCCCAGCCTGACATCACAAACAGGAGACCCGGCTTCTGCAAAGCCTAGTCGGTTTTCATGTTATGGAGTCCCACCCTGGAATTGGCCTCTGGGAGAGCGAGTTTTCTGGAGCCTATTTTCAGCCCACTCCCAAGAGGTTCACGCAAGAGGACAGTAGACAGACACACACAGGCAGCACTCACAGTTTTTCACAGTTGGGCCCCACTGGGCAGGCGTAGTTTCGTGGATTTTCCCAGCCTGACGTCACAAACAGGGGACCTGGCTTCTGCAAAGCCTAGCCGGTTTTCACGTTATGGAGTCCTGCCCTGGAATTTGCCTCTGGGAGAGTGACTTTTCTGGAGCCTCTTTTTGGCCCACTTCCAAGAGGTTCACGCAAGAGGACAGTAGACAGATACAGGCAGCACTCACAGTTTTTTACAGTCGGGCCCCACTGGGCAGGAGTAGTTTTGCAATATGTGTTTAATAGATTATTGTTAAAATCATATGCTTTTGTGTGGGTGTTTGTCTGTTTTGGCAGGTCACTGCATGGTGTGGCTCTCTGACTCTCACAGTTTAAAATTTTGGCTATTTGTTTCGAACTTGCTCGCCACTCCTGATATAGACTGAGTTATCTATAGACTTAATTTTATTCTATATTCTTTGGTTTATAAAGCTAAATTAGGCATAAAAGAAATGACTTTAGACTCAGATTTTTTAATCCTAAAGATGTTATTTTCCCCCACATGATACTCTTTAAAGCAAAATAGATTAAAGAAAATTAGTACAGGAATTTTATGTGTTTTTTAAACAACATATTTAAATTTTAGGTAGCTGTCTTTATTCACTATGAAGAAGGTAATTTGATTATATCACATTTCTTCCTTTTTAAAATAGGGGTTACACCCAGCTATGCTGGCAGGATTGGAGTGTGGAATAGGACACACCCTACATGCAGCGTTTTAGGGTTCCATATAATGTCTGGGTTTTCTACGTAGAAGGTAAGTGCTCTATTATTTAAACTATCTCTATGGGTTATTACTGTTTTTGTCATTTTGGTGCAAGGGATTGAGCTCAGTTTCTTATACCCATAGGCATGTGCTCTACACTGAGCCATAGCTCCGTCCTAACATTTTTCTCTTTCTTGTTTTATGGCAGGAAACTACAAACTGCAGGGCCCAACTAGCCTGTAGCCTTTCTTGGTAAATAATTTTTTATTGTAACTGGCCCACTTTCTTATGCGCATTTATTCACATCTGGCCTATTCCAATGCTTACAAAGGATAAAATTTTATAGCAATGAAATAATATAGCCTAGAGATTCTATATGTCTATATATATATATATATCGCATGAAGCTGAAAATATTTTCTCTCTTTGGTCTTTGGCAGAAAAGCATAATGATCACATTGATAATGAGATCTAAGCTGCAACCGCCAAATTATGCAACGTGCCTGTCAAGGTGGCAGGAAGTAGATGTGTGTGTGTGTGTGTGTGTGTGTGTGTGTGATTATAGAATAAGAGGTGGTAGAGAATGAGATCACTAGTATGGGAGTTGACACTGGTGTTGGGATTAGTGTTAAAATCTTATATGCCTAACACTTAACTATATTTTTTATATAATTTTAATTATAGTGGTCTACATATCATTGACAATAATATTTCATGTACATATTAACCTAAAATCAGGGGAATTCCCATCACCGAATTGTCCTCGCTCCACCTCTGTTCCATCTTACCTCCCATATCCTCCTCCCTCACCCCCGGGGCTGCCAGAATAAGTGGTCCCCTCTGTGCCTAGCTATCTACTTAGTGATCCTACACCTGTTTGGTTTTGGTACCTCCCTTATTTCCCACTCTAGTTGGGAGGCGGGACTAGATAGTTCAAGTTATGTGGTTTTGTTTGAAGAAGAGAAACTAATAAACTGGGGGGGGGGAATCAAATACGCTGAAAATGGGCAGAGTCCTTCTGGTAGCTCTCATCCTATTTTGAGAGACATGGAAAACCACAACAGTACTAAATGAAGTGCCAAATAAAACATCCAGTGAACACTCCAACAAAATAGATAAGCACCACATAAAGGACATGGTCTTGAGATAAAAATACATGGCCGAGCACATAAAGAAAGAAAAGAAAAGAAGAAAAAAAATATGAATGGAGACAACAACTTCAATAACCATACCAAAACAAATAAATCGGCAAAAACTAGATAAATAAATAAAAAATATTTGTACTTTTTGGCTTTTTTTTTTTTTATTCCCTCCTGCACAGGCACAGTAAATATTGGGGTCATTAGAAAAGGAATTCCCTTGGCCTAAGAGAAATAGGGTTTCTCCACCCTTGAAGGGTATTGTCATGGGATTAACTATAGACTTTTTTCAGGTTCATTTACTTTCCCCTTGGCGCTTTTGTGGTGTATGGAAGACTTCTGCTCCATCCTGGGTGATAAAATCAGATCTAGAGATCTTGGTATCTGCACAGGTCAGGGAGTGGAACTTATGATGAAGTCTTTCTTTGAAGTTCTATTCCCTCTGTGTCATTTTAATCCGTTTTCTGTGGTTGGTGGTCTTGGTCTTTGCACTGATCCTAGGATGGGGCCTGGGATAGCATCTTTCATTATGTTTCCAGAAGACCCATTTCTTGCATTAAATAATTAATGATGGGGCTGGATGGCAATGGATGGTGAAGGATTTCTCTTTGCCACCCCAGGCCACGTGGCTTTGCAACCCCATCCAGCCGGCGGGTCCCAGGCCCAGGTGAAAGGCGAAATCACTCACTTACAGGCAGGCATTAGGAAGCATTAACTTTATTTATGCCCTATTCACCACATGTGTGTGGCCTACTCATAACCTTTTTTTTTTTTTTTTTTTTTTTTGGTTTTTGGGCCACACCCGGCGGTGCTCAGGGGTAACTCCTGGCTGTCTGCTCAGAAATAGATCCTGGCAGGCTCAGGGGACCATATGGGACACCGGGATTCGAACCAACCACCTTTAGTCCTGGATCGGCTGCTTGCAAGGCAAACACCACTGTGCTATCTCTCCGGGCCCTACTCATAACCTTTTAAGCATTCAGCCATTCTTAGCCCTGCATCTTATAATTTAGCCATTTTTTTTGGCCTCTATCCTGGTCCAAGACCAAAAGAGGCAATGACCCAAAAGCCAGGGAGCACAGCAGGGCAAAAAGACCCCTAATCCCAAGGCTCCAGGGTTTATTTACCTATTCCAAGACCACTCCCCAGAATGGGAGGGGTCTTTCAGATATGGTTACACCTAATATCTGGTTTCCAAGACCCCTACCATAAATGGGTGGGTCTCAGGTAGCCACACCTAAAACCAGGGTCTCAGATAGGTACACCTACACCATTTTGTTGCAACCGTCCAGCTTTGAACACTGAATCCCAGACATAGAAATGACACAGTTCTTCACAACAGCCACAGGAAACAAATCCCATCCAGGACATCCTTAATACTGCTCGGACATCAATAAGCACCAGCTTTAATATGATATCCTGACAACGAGGAAACTGGGAACAACTTGACATAAGAGCAGGTTATCCTACCTCACCAGCTAACGATAAGACAAAATCAGAAGTCTTGTCACCCTTTGGTCTGTCCAAATGCCAAGATCGCGATCTACAGATGACTAGCTGCTAGAACCATGACCAGACTGTGTGTATCCTGGGACCAATAAAAAAGCCCTAGTCTAGGGTTTGAGCTACGACCTGCACAACAACCATGATCTCTAGTTCCAAAGGTCTGTCTGAGACACTTAACTTTCTTAAGTTTGATGATCTGTTTATTATACTATCATGTTTTGTGTTAACAAGAATTATACTATGTTTGAAACATATTTTACAACCATAATTTCAGCACTTTGGAAGTATCTCTTATTTAACTGGAGCTAGTGTTTAACACTAGGTCTCTTTTCCATGACATCTCCAATGAAAAATTCTTTTTTATAATTATCTTTATTTAAACACCGTGATTACAAATATGATTATAGTTGTATGATTACAGTCATGTAAAGAACACCCCCTTCACCAGTGCAACATTCCCACCACCAGTTTCCCAGATCTCCTTCCTCCCCCCACACCTGTACTCGAGACAGGCTTTCTACTTTCCTCATTTATTTACATTGTTATGATAGTTTTCAGTGTAGTCATCTCTCCAACTGCACTCATCACTCTATGTGATGAGCTTCATGTCATGAGCTGCACCTACCAGTGCTCATCTCTCTTGTCTCTGAGATACTGTTAAAATGTCTTTCATTTTCCTTAAAACCCATAGATGAGTAAAACCATTCTGTGTCTCTCTCTCTCCCTCTGACTTACTTCACTCAGAATAATAGATTCCATGTACATCCATGTATAGGAAAATTTCATGACTTCATCTCTCGTGACGGCTGCATAGTATTCCATTGTGTATATGTGTGACACCCAATGGGGGACCCCTGACCCGCAGGGGTGTGGGAATGAAGGTCACTAGCAATTCATGGGTTTTTTTGAGCAGCGCCGATCTGTGAATTAAACTTGAGAGGTTAGTAAGGAGGAGGCTTAAGACAACTTACGCTGTTCAGAAGGATTTATTGCCCGGGGAGACTAGCATTTATAGGTAAAATACGTCATGGGGGGTGTTACAAGTACGTCACTCAACTTTCCACAAATTACAGCTTGCAAGCACTTATCAGCATAAGCTGGGGGCAGGAAATAGGGAGGGGTAAGAAGGTGGACTTGAGCACATGTAAAATGTTAAATATTATCTTCAAAAATCATCTTGTTTGTACTGAAAGCACAAGTCATGTAAAATGTTACCAAACAGGATCTTATAAATTTTACTCAGCAAGCATAAATAAAACATCAGCTGTAAACACATTAATCTTTTGCTAACACAAGGGCAAGTTGTTCTATATGGGTAACTTCCCTCTGGCTGGGTGGTTGGGCTGCTCTGAATATAACTTTAGAGTTTAGATATTTCCTTTGCCCTCTGGTTGTATTGGTAGTAGAGTCTGAAGTTTCAGAGATTTCGGTTATGCTCAGGGTTCAATCAGCCCCCAACATATATGTACCACAGTTTCTTTAGCCACTCATCTGTTGAAGGGCATCTTGGTCGTTTCCAGAGTCTGGCTATTGCAAATAGCACTGCAATGAATATAGGTGTAAGGAAGGGATTTTTGTATTGTTTTTTTGTGTTCCTTGAATATATTCCTAGGAGTGGTATAGCTGGATCGTATGGAAGCTCAATTTCCAGTTTGTGAAGGAATCTCCATATTGCTTTCCGTAAAGGTTGTACTAGACGGCATTCCCACCAGCAGTGAAAAAGAGTTCCTTTCTCTCCACATCCCCGCCAGCACTGTTTGTTTTCCTTTTTTGTGATGTGTGCCAATCTCAGTGACGTGAGGTGGTACCTCACAGTAGTTTTGATTTGCATCTCCCTAACAATTAGTGATGTTGAGCATCTTTTCATGTGCCTTTTGGCCATTTGCCTTTCTTCTTTTTCAAAGTGTTTGTTCATTTCTTCTCCCCATTTTTTGATGAGGTTAGTTGGTTTTTTCTTGTACAGTTCTGTCAGCACCTTGTAAATTTTGGATATTAGTCCTTTATCTGATGAGTATTGGGTGAATAATTTCTCTCACTCAGTGGGTGGCCTTTGTATTCTGGGCACTATCTCCTTTGAGATGCAGAAGCTTCTCAGCTTAATATAGTCCCATCTGGTTATATCTATCTATCTATCTATCTATCTATCTATCTATCTATCTATCTATATAATATAACTATATACTATATATATAGTTTCAGATCTGATATCAAGGTCTTCAATCCATTTGGATTTTACCTTTGTACATGGTGTTAGCTGGGGGTCTGAGTTCGCTTTTTTTGTAAGTGGCTAACCAGTTGTGCCAACACCACTTGTTGAATAGGCTTTTCTTGCTCCATTTAAAATTTCTTGCCCCTCAGGGAAAGCCTCTTCAATAAGTGCTGTTGGCATAACTGGCTAGCCACTTGCAAAAAATTGAACTTAGACCCCCAGCTAACATCATGTACAAAGGTAAAATTCAAATGGATTAAAGACCTCGATGTCAGACTCAAAACCATAAGATATATAGAACAACACGTAGGCAAAACACTCCAGGACATTGAGACTACAGGCATCTTCAAGGAGGAAATTGCACTCTCCAAACAAGTGAAAGCAGAGATTAACAGATGGGAATATATTAAGGTGAGAAGCTTCTGCACCTCGAAGGAAATAGTGCCCAGGATACAAGAACCACCCACAGAGTGGGAGAAACTATTCACCCAATACTCATCAGATAAGGGGCTAATCTCCAAAATATACAAGGCACTGACAGAACTTTACAAGAAAAAAAAACATCTAATCCCATCCAAAAATGGGGAGAAGAAATGAACAGACACTTTGACAAAGAAGCAATACAAATGGCCAAAAGACACATGAAAAAATGCTCCACATCACTAATCATCAGGGAGATGCAAATCAAAACAATGATGAGATACCACCTCACACCACAAAGAATGGCACACATCACAACGAATGAGAATAAACAGTGTTGGCGGGGATGTGGAGAGAAAGGAACTCTTATCCACTGCTGGTGGGAATGCCATCTAGTTCAACCTTTATGGAAAGCGATATGGAAATTCCTCCAAAAACTGAAAATCGAGCTCCCATATGATCCAGCTATACCACTCCTAGGAATATACCCTAGGAACACAAAAATACAATACAAAAACCCCTTCCTTACACCTATATTCATTGCAACACTATTTTTTTTATTTAAACACCTTGATTACGTACATGATTGTGTTTGGGTTTCAGTCATGTAAAGAATACCAACCATCACTAGTGCAACATTCCCATCACCAATGTCTCAAATCACCCTCCTCCCCACCTGACTCCCGCCTGTACTCTAAACAGGCTCTCCATTTCCCTCATACATTTTCAATATTAGGACAGTTCAAAATGTAGTTATTTCTCTAACTAAACTCATCACTCTTTGTGGTGAGCTTCTTGAGGTGAGCTGGAACTTCGAGCTCTTTTCTCTTTTGTCTCCATTGCAGCACTATTTACCATAGCAAGACTCTGGAAACAACCAAAATGCCCTTCAACAGATGAATGGCTAAAGAAACTGTGGTACATATACACAATGGAATATTATGCAGCTGTCAGGAGAGATGAAGTCATGAAATTTTCCTATACATGGATGTACGCAGAATCTATTATGCTGAGTGAAATAAGTCAGAGAGAGAGAGAAAAATTCAGAATGGTCTCACTCATCTATGGGTTTAAATAAAATGAAAGACATTCTTGCAATTATAATTTTCAGACACAAAAGTGAAAGGAGCTGGAAGTTCCAGCTCACCTCAGGAAGCTCACCACAAAGAGTGCTGAGTTTAGTTAGAGAAATAACTACATTTTGAACTGTCCTAATAATGAGAATATATGAGGGAAATGGAAAGCCTCTCTAGAGTATGGGCGGGGGTCAGGTAGGGAGCAGGGAGATTTGGGACATTGGTGATGGGAATGTTGCACTGGTGATGGGTGGTGTTCTTTACATGACTGAAACCCAAACACAATCATGTATGTAATCAAGGTGTTTAAATAAAAAAAACTTCTTGTTCCTTTATAAAAAATCTAGGTGGTTATATGTTTGATGAACATTCTCTGAGTACTCAAGCTTATTTCACTGATCTGACAGTCTGTCTTTATTCCAATATCATGCTGTTTTTAGAACTATTACTTTGTAATACAGCTTAAAATTGGGGAAAGTTATGCCTCCTATATTCCTTTTCCCAAGGAGTCCTTTAGCTATTTGAGGTTTTTATTGTTCCAAATTAATTTCAGAAGTGTTTGATCCACTTCTTTGAAGAATGTCATGGGTATCTTTAGAGGAATTGCGTTAAATCTGTACAATGCTTTTGGAAGTATTGCCACTTTAATGATGTTGATCCTGCCAATCCATAAGCAGGGTATGTTTCCATTTCCACGTGTCCTCTCTTATTTCTTGGAGCAGTGTTTTATAGTTTTCTTTGTATAGATCCTTCACATCTTTAGTCAGGTTGACTCCAAGATATTTTAGTTTGTGTGGCACTAATGTGAATGGGATTGTTCTCTTAATGTCTATTTTTTCCCTATCATTATTAGTGTATAAAAAGGCCATTGACTTTTTTGTGTTAATTTTGTAGCCTGCCACTTTGCTATATGAATCTAATATTTCTAGAAGCTTTTTCATAGAGTCTTTAGGGTTTTCTAAGTAGAGTATCATGTCATCTGCAAACAGTGAGAGCTTGCCTTCTTCCATTTCTATCTGGATTCCCTTGATATCTTTTTCTTGCCTAATCGCTATAGCAAGTACTTCCAGTACTATGTTGAATAGGAGTGGTGAGAGAGGATAGCCTTGTCTTGTAGCAGAATTTAGAGGGAAGGAATTTAGTTTTTCTCCATTGAGGATAATATATGCCACTGGCTTGTGGTAGATGGCCTTAACTATATTGAGAAAGGTTTCTTTTATTCCTATCTTGCTGAGAGTTTTCATCAAGAATGGGTGTTGGACCTTATCAAATGCTTTTTCTGCATCTATTGATATGACCATGTGATTTTTATTTTTCTTGTTGTTTATGTTGTGTATTATGTTGATAGATTTACAGATGTTAAACCATCCTTGCATTCCTGAAATGAAACCTACTTGATCAAAGTGAATTATTTTTTTTTTGGGGGGGGGGTCACACCCGGCAGTGCTCAGGGGTTATTCCTGGCTCTAGGCTCAGAAATTGCTGCTGGCAGGCACGGGGGACCATATGGGGCACCGGGATTCGAACTGATGACCTCCTGCATGAAAGGCAAACACCTTACCTCCATGCTATCTCTCCAGCTTTGAATGATCTTCTTGATGAGGCACTGGATCCTGTTCGCCAGGATTTTGTTAAGGATCTTTGCATCTGTGTTCATCAGGGATATTGGTCTTTAATTTTCTTTTTTGCAGCATTTCTATATAGTTTAGGTATTAAGGTGATGTTGGCTTCATAAAAGCTATTTGGAAGTGTTCCTGTTTTTTCGATTTCATAAAAGAGCCTGGCTTGGATTGGTAGTAATTCCTCTTGAAAGGTTTGAAGGAATTCATTCGTGAATCCATCAGGGCCTGGGCTTTTGTTTTGGGGCAAATTTTTGATTATGGTTTTAATTTCCTCTATAGTGATGGGGGTGTTTAGATATGCTACATCTTCTTTATTCAACTCTGGAAGGTTATAATAGTTCAAAAATTTATCCATTTCGTCCAGGTTCTCATATTTAGTGGCTTAGAGATTCTGAAAGTAATCTCTGAATACTCTTTGAATCTCTGCAGTATCTCTAGTGATCTCCCTCTTTTCATTTCTAATACTCATTATCAAGTTT
This sequence comes from Suncus etruscus, assembly GCF_024139225.1. NCBI lineage: Eukaryota > Metazoa > Chordata > Mammalia > Eulipotyphla > Soricidae > Suncus > Suncus etruscus. Next base: position 47,735,974 of record NC_064860.1, on the reverse strand, counting down.
CTCTCTCTCTTTTGCTTTGTGAGTTTTGCCAATGGTCTATCAATCTTGTTTATTTTTTCAAAGAACCAACTTCTGCTTTCGTTGATCTTTCGGATTGTTTTTGGGGTTTCCATTTCATTGATTTCTGCTCTCAGCTTTGTTATTTCCTTCTGTCTCCCTATATTTAGTTTCTTTTGTTGATCATTTTCTAATTCTTTTTTTAATAAATTATCTTTATTTAAATACCGTGATTACAAATATAATTGTAGTCATATGATTACAGCCATGTAAAGAACACCCCCCTTCACCAGTGCAGGATTCCCACCACCAATTTCCCGGATCTCTCTCCATCCCACCCCAACCACACCTATACTCGAGACAGGCTTTCTTTTTCCCTCATTCATTTATATTGTTATGATAGTTTTCAGTGTAGTTATTTCTCTAACTGCAATCATCACTCAATGTGTTGAGCTTCATGTTGAGCTGCACTTACATGGGAAGATGGGGGGAAATCAGGGTTGTGACTGAGGCAGTAAAATATTAGAAATGAGATTTGTAGGGCAGTATCAAGGTCACAATACAAGATGGATGTTATGAATATATAAAATATATGCATACAATACTATCAATAGGAAAACAAAGAGAAAAAAATTCCAGTGACTGTCCCAACATAAACCAGTACTAGAGCTGCCAGCCCTCCTCCCAAAGCGCATTCCCATTAGTGTAGGGAGAGATAGGGGGAAATCCTGTTGACCCCTATAGAGTCCACCTAGACCGGCGTTCAAGGAAGGCCTGAAGTCTAAGGGAGAAAAAGGGGGATGGGTGAGGGCCTGCCAAGCCTCCCATCACTCCCCAGGCTAGGGAGAAAGGCTCCAGTATGGGGCCTCTCCAAACCCCTTCCCTGGCAAGAGCTATTCTCCAAAATCAAGGAGGAAACCAGAAGCCAGATGTCTGCCAGCCCTCCTCTCCATGCACCTCCCCCCTGGCATACGGAGGGAGGGGAAAACCTGAGGACCACTAAGAGTCCACTTGAACCCACTTCTGACCATCTGAGTTGGCGCCCAGGGAAGGCCTGGATTCAGGGGAAAAAGACAAGGATGGCGAGGGCCTGCTAAGCCTCCCAGCACTCCCTAAGCCAGGGAGAAGGGCTCCAGTATGGGGCCTCCCCAAACCCCATACCTGGCAAGAGCTGGTATCCAGAATCAAGGAGGAAACCGGAAGCCAAATATCTGCCAGCCCTCCTGTCCATGCACCTCCCCCCTGGAGTACAGAGGGAGGGGGGAAGCCTGAGTACCCTTAAGAATCCACCTGAACCCACTTCTGGCCACCTGAGCCGGCACCCAGGGAGGGCCTGGAGTCCAGGGGAAAAAGAGGAGGTAGGCTATGGGGCCTGCCAAGCCTCCCAGCACTCCCCAGCATAGTGAAAAAGCCTCCGGCATGGGGTCTCCCCAAACCCCATGCCTGGCAACAGTTGCATAAGCTCAGTTTTTCTGATCTGTTAATTCAGTGTGAAAATTTCTAATTTCAGTTGAGAAATCCTCTTGATGCTTAATTGTGCTCCAGCCAATTCTATTGATGTTTATTTTGAGCTCCCTGAACATTTTCCATAATTCTACACTAAACCTCTTATTTGAGAGGATACCTAGCTGTTTCCTAATTTTTAGATTATTAGAGGAGCCATCTTGATTTCTGTAAATATGGGGGTGTACTGCAAAATTACTCCACTGTTAAGACTGTAGATTGCTTCTTACAATGTGCAGAAATGGAATTTAGGGGTTACAAGATAAGCGTGGCTTCGGAGCAAAGCAGAGCGGCTGTGCTTTTCGGGTGTGGGTCCTGGAGAGATTATAGTCCTTGGTGTGTCTAGGCTGTTTCAGCAGAAAAGTGGCAGAGAGCATGGCTGCCATTCTTTATGTCTCTGGGTTCCCAATAACACAGCAGGAATTGGCCCCACATTCATTGGGTGGGGACATCTTACCAGGTGTGGGTCCTGGAGAGATTATAGTCCTTGGGGTGTCTAGGCTGGCTCAGCAGAAAAGAGGCAGAGAGCATGGCCACCATTCTTTATAAGTCTCTGGGTACCTAATCACATGGCAGGAATTGGCCCCACATTCATTGGGTGGGGACATCTTACCGGGTGTGGGTCCCGGAGAGATTATATTTCTTGGTGTGTTTAGACTGTTTTAGCAGAAAAGAGGCATAGAACATGGCCGCCATTCTTTATAAGTCTCTAGGTATCCAATCACACGGCAGGAATTAGCCCCACATTCATTGGGTGGGGACATCTTACCAGGTGTGGGTCCTGGAGAGAATATAGTCCTTGGTGTGTCTAGGCTGGCTCAGCAGAAAAGTGATCATTTTCTAATTCTATAAGCTGCATCATTAAGCTATTCATGTATGCTCCTTCTTCCTTCCTGATATGTGCTTGCAAAGCTATAAATTTTCCCCTCAGTACCGCTTTTGCTGTATCCCATAGGTTCTGATAGTTTATGTTTTCAATGTCGTTTGTTTCCAGGAAATTTTTCCATTTCTTCTTTGATTTCATCTCAGACCCACTGGTTATTCAGTAGTAGATTGTTTAATTTCCAGGTGTTAAATTTTTTCTTCTGTGTCCCTTTGTAGTTCACATCTAACTTCAGAGCCTTTTGGTCAGCAAAGGTAGCCTGCAAAATTTCTATCTTCTTGATTTTATGGAGGTATGTTTTATGTGCCAGCATGTGGTCTATCCTGGAGAATGACCCGTGTACATGGGAAAATAATGTGTACCCAGGTTTCTGAGGAAGGAGTGCCCTATATATATCTACTAGGCCTCTTTCTTTCATTTATCTTTTCAGGTCTAGTATATTTTTGTTGGGTTTCAATTTGGTTGACCTATCAAGTGTTGACAAGCCTGTGTTGAGGTCTCCCACAATTATTGTGTTATTATTGATATCCTTCTTCAGATTTGTCAACAATTGTATTAAATACTTTGCTAGCCCCTCATTGGGTGCATATATGTTTAGAAAAATGTTTCTTCCTGCTGTACATATCCCTTGATTAGTACATAATATCCATCTTTGTCCCTTACAACTTTTCTGGGTATAAAGTTTGTGTCATCTGATATTAGTATGGCCACCCCGCTTTTTTAAGGGTATTGTTTGCTTGAATGATTTTCCTCCAGCCTTTGATTTTGAGTCCATGTTTATTTTGACTATTTCAGGTGTGTAGGCAGCAGAAGATTGGCTTCAGTTTTTTTGATCCATTTCGCCACTCTGTGCCTCTTAACGGGTGCATTTAGTCCATTGAATTGAGAGAAATAATTGTCATGGGATTTATTGCCTTCTTTGTGTAGAAGTTTGGTGTGTTTTTTGTTCTGTCTTGTCTTTAGAATATATCTTTCAGTTTTACTTTTAAGGCTTGTTTTGAGTCTGTAAAGTTTTTGAGCTGTTGTTTGTCTGTGAAACCATGTATACTTCCTTCAAACCTGAAAGTGAGTTTTGCTGGGTGCAGTATTCTTGGCGAAGCATTTATTTCATTGTGTTTTGTCACTATATCCCACCACTGCCTTCTGGCCTGAGTGTTTCTGGTGACAGGTCTGCTGTAAACTTCAAGGATGCTCCCTGGAATGTAATTTCCCTTTTCGATCTTGCTGCTTGGAGTATTCTATCTCTATCTGTGGGATTCATCATTGTGACTAGGATGTGTCTTGGGATGTTTCTCCTGGGGTCTTTTTTAGCTGGTACTCTTCAGGCATGCAGGGTTTGGTCACATGTTTTCTTTAGCTCTGTGATGATGATCTTGACTGTTGATTCTTCCTGGAGATTTTCTTCTTGGGTCTCTGGGACTCCAATGATTCTAAAGTTGTTTCTGTTGAGCTTATCAAAGACTTCTATTTTTATCTGCTCATATTCTTTGAGTAATTTTTCCATTGTCTGATCATTTGATTTAAGGCTTTTTTCCAATCTCTTCTGCTGTGTAAAGTTGTTATGCATCGCATCTTCCAGTGCACTAATCCTATCCTCAGCTGCTTTTAACCTGTTGGAAAGCTCATCCATTATGTTCTTTAATTCGTCTAATGAGATTTTCAGACCTGTTATTTGACCTGATATTTCAGTTTGGAGTTTTCTGATTTCTATCTTCATATTCTCTTGACTTTTATTAGTGTTCTGATCTATACTTTCTTTGAGTCCTTTGAGCATCCTCCATATTTCTTCTCTAAACTTCATTTCTGAAAGACTGCTTAGGTGGTTGGCCATTGTTGGATCATCAGAGTTTCCATCTTCATTCTCTATGGCTGATGTTGGTCTGCACAGTTTCCCCATTGTCATGCTTATGCTGTGGGTTTTTCTACGTGTTGTGGTGGTATTAATTGGCTAGGTGGAGTGTGCAGCTGCAAAGCAAAGAGGGGACTAGACACTATATTTGTTTACTTTTGTATGGATGTTTGGGTGTCAGTATTTATAGAGAAAGATGCCCAGCATTTTATTTATAGACCAATGTGGCCCTTTGAGAGTAGGAGTAAATTAGGAGCCATGCCACTCATGCTTACGTGCTGTCCTATACCTTTCTACTCTTGAAGAATTATTTGTTTTGGTGGACACAACCAGCGGTGCTCCAGATTTACTCCTGGCTATGCATTCAGACATTACTCCTGGAGGGCTTGGAGGATCATATGGGATGTCTTATCGCTGTAGTCCCAGCATTTGAAACTTTCATTATGTAAATTAATAGTGGTGAATTCTATACCTTTGGAATCTATAGGTAGACTTTTTCTGTTGCAGTTTCAAATATGGTTAATATTTGTTGCAGCTTCATTTACCCCCTTAAGCATTACCCCTTTCTCATTTATAAGGTGTGGAGAAAAGAATTAAGGGCATTGTTGGTTTACACATGGTGGTGCTTATAGCTTATTGCTGGCAGTGCTTGGGGAGCCACATGTGATGCCAAAAATTCAAATGGTCTTGGATGTGTGAAAGGCAAGTGCTTTAGCTTTGGTACTATCTCTCCAGCCACGGGAAGAAACTTTTTGAGATAGTTTCAATTCAGAAGTATTTCCCTCTTCCATAATTGCAAGGAGACTTAGAATATCTCCAATATCACAAAGGGGAACAATAAGTAAAGATGATTTTCAGTTTGGTAAGTATGAATACAGTAATTATACTATTCATGTTAAATTTTTTTGTGAATAAAAAGTTCGATTTTCATAGGGTCAATACTTAGGAATCGAGGTGCAGAGTCTATGTTTAATTCATAAGAAACTGCATTCTATTTTCAGAGTTTATGTACTATTTCTGTATTGCTACCAGCTGTATATAAAAATTTCAGTTGTCCACCAGCCTACCAAGCATTTGGTATTGTTATTACTTTTCACTTGAGCCATTTTAGAATGTGTGTAGCATCATCTCAGCCTTATTTTGATTTATGTTTTTTCTAGTGGCAACTAATTTTAAGCATATATTTATGTTTTATTTAGCATTAATGTATCTAAATTTACAGTAGGACCATACTGTCTTGATTATTATAAATTTATAGTTCATCCTAGTGAAAAGTAATATAGTTTTTTCAATTGTGTTCTTTTTCAAAATTGTGTGGGTCATTCAGTTCCTCTGATATTACATTTGACTGAAAGCTCAACGGTTTTGCTTATCAATTAGTAAGAATGGGAAAATTTACCATAGAAATTCTTGTGATTGCTTCAGAAGCTCATATATTAAAAATTCTTCTTTTTTTTTTTTGTGGTTTTTGGGTCACACCCGGCAGTGCTCAGGGATTATTCCTGGCTCCAGGCTCAGAAATTGTTCCTGGCAGGCACGGGGGACCATATGGGACGCCAGGATTCGAACCTCCTGCATGAAAGGCAAATGCCTTACCTGCATGCTATCTCTCTGGCCCCTAAAAATTCTTCTTAACTGATGAACAGAGCCAATAAAATTTGAATCTCCCATTCCACACCTTGCTGATCAGTTTTGTAAGATTCCTATCCAAAAGTTTTATGAATCTTGACTCCATTTCAAATCATATTATGACTTCTGATTTTCAACTGTCCATTGCTAGGCAATGGAAAGGCAACTAATTTTGATACAGTGACTTTGTGTCAGATGGCCTTGATATACCTATTTTTGCTAAAAGTTTTGTTATCTTTTTGCAAAAACCTTAAGGTTTTAGCACACCCAGTTGTAAAATAAATCCCCACATTGTGAAATTACCCCATATATGGTATTTCTAAACCCGAATGAATAAAAAACTTAATAAACCAAGCCAGTCAGGAGAATAAATTTGCTTCTCACCTTGTGGTATTTCTGCATGACAAAGCCAGGCTGACTTTTCTTTATTAACTCTATACAAAATTCACCAGCGGGGGAGGTTGAGTGAGAGTCAAAAGTACCTATCAAGTTGGATTTTTATATATCAAAGGGATTGGTTTAAAGGAAAGAGGAAGATGGGGGAATGCTTTGTTTTGGGTTAATAGCTGGTTGTCATCTTACACCCAATAATGTTATCTGCAAACAAGAACAGTCTTATCATTCATTTCTATGTGGTTCTTCTATGGCTGTTTTTCATCTTAAACTGGTTAAGATTGTGTGGAATAGTTGTGGTTAAAGTGGATATCCATGGGAGAAGACACTCTGCTGCCATTAAGTATGATGTTCTTTGTTATGTTAAACGAAGTAAGTCAGAAGACAAAAGATAAACACAGAATGATAGCACTATTCTGAAGCACTTAGAACATACATCTTATATACAACTAATACTCAACAATCAAATAACAGGGTTTAACAGGGTAGAAACTCCAAACACTGTAATAGTCAACATATACTCAAGAACAGTGCCCAAAATACATGAAAAAGGAACAACACAAACTCTTGACTACACATTATACCACAAAGAAACCAGCAACACCAGAAACAGCAGCATAGAGAGAACAGGTATGTAATCAGCCTTCTACAACAAAGGCCCACAATAATCCCTTAGAGATCATATACAGGATCACAGGTAAAGAATACCATGGGAAATCACTGACTCCAATGGAAACATCCCATAACACTATGTTTTAATGCCTTTATCTTACTATATTTAAAATAACCTCTCAGCTTTTCTGTCCACAGGCGTTCTTGGATACAAGGGTGGACAAACTAAGATGGCAGCTCGGGGCTCAGTCAGACGAGATACCATACCTAGCTTGCACTATGAGATGGTCCTGAGAAAACTCTTTAACATACACTTTATCTCTAGGTTATACCTTCTTTTAGGAATTGAAGCACGTGACCAGTCAGACCACCGAAGCAGCAACTGCGATGTACAGACTTAAACTACAGGCTCTACTCATCGAACATATTCAAGCAAACTAGCATTCCCTTGGTATTTTCTCCTCTCTTCTCACTACTTTCTTTTTTTCTTTTCTTTTCTTTTCTTTTCTTTTCTTTTTTCCTTTTCTCTTCTCCCTTTCTTTCTAATATATTTTCTCTTTTCTCCCTTCCTAACCCTTCCATATACCTTTCCCTTTCCCCCCTTTGGAAATCCAATTATCCCTTCACCCCTCAATCCCATCCAGATCTCCCACCGTATTAAAACTCTCCACCCTCAGTCCTTAATCTATTAGGCATCAAGATTAACCTCCTACCCCAACGAATCAGTACCCAGCACCCAAGCGAAGGGACACCCAGTCAAACCCACACCTCGTCCCCTGCAAGAAAAGGCAGCCAACTCCCCTGCGGACACATGCTGCGCAGCCCTCCCTACCAACTCCCCTTAACATGGACTGTTACTTGAAACCTGACTTAGTTCCAACAGTATCCCCAATGCAAGAACTCTTCCAAGACCTCCCTACTGCAACTCTTTTGCCAATCTGAAGAAGGTCAGGGGGTGTAATGGAAAGGTGCCTGGGAACCCACACACCACAAGAAAAACCCAAAAGACAATGGAAAAACCTGTACTTCCAACATAAGTATAAGACCTGTATTACACCACATCTTTACCTGCTTTTCCCCAAATTTAAGGTGGTCTTTTGCATCACTTTGGTCCTTTAAATACTTTGTTAATTCATTTTTTAAATGTCTGTTCTACATATACATGTGTGAGCACATACATTTTTTATTCCTATTTTTATCTTTTTTGGGTGTGTGACCTGTTTCTGTTTTCCTCTCTGTCCACCCCCAAATGCACCGACAATATAATGTAGCACCATTTCTCCCTGCAAAGGCACACTAAAAAAAGAGGGGGAAAATCTTACATATAAAAAAGAGCTCTTATCTACTACGGATAGGAACTCATAGTTGTTTACAATACAGGGATATCTCCTACCTTGAAAATATGTCATGTGGACTCAACTTAGACCTCAGGTGATTAGACACCATCCATCCAGCCTTGAACCCTGGATCCAGACATAGAAACAGCACAGTTCTTCACAACAGCTGCAGGAAACAAATCCCATCCAGGACTGCTGGGTTACCAACAAGTGCCAGCTCTAATATGATATCCTGACAACAAAGAAAATGGGAACAACTTGACCTAAGAGCAGGTTATCCTACCTTACCAGCTAACGATAAGACAAAAATCAGAAGATTTGTCACCCTTTGGTAGGTCCAAAAGCCAAGATCGCGATTTACAGATGACTGGCTGCTAGAACCATGACCAGACTGTATATATCTTGGGACCAGTATAAAAGCCCTAGTCTAGGGTTTGAACTATGACCTGCACAATAACCATGATCCCCAGTTCCAAAGGTCTGGCAGAGGCAATTGCAACGGAATAGGGCTTCTGGAAGCACAAAGAAAGACGCTATCCTAGGTGCCATCCTAGGTTCAGTGCAAAGACCAAGACCACCAACAACAGAAGATGGATTAAAATGACACTGAGGGAACAGAACTTCTAGAACCACAAAGACTAACTTCATCATACGTCCCTCTCCTGGACCTGTGCAGATACTGAGATCTCTATATACAGAGGTCTGATTTTATCACCCAGGACGGAGCAGAAGTCTTCCAAACACCACGAAAGCACCACAGGGAGAGTAAATGATCCTGAACAGTCTATAGTTAATCCCATGACAAAATACTCCAAGGGTGGAGAAACCCCATATCTCTTAGGTCAAGTGAATTCCTTTTCAAATGACCCCAATATTTACTGTGCCAGGGCAGGAGGGAAAAAAAAACAAAAAGCACAAAAAATTGTTTATTTTTATATATTATTTTTTATTTTCATTTATTATTATTATTATTATTATTATTTTTATTTACCTATCTATTTTTGGTCGATTTCTTTGTTTTGGTGTGGTTATTGAACTTGTTGTCCCCATTTATCCTTTTTTTTTTGGTGCTTATCGTTATTGTTGGAGTCCTCACTGGATACTTGACACTTTCTTTTGTACTGGTGGAGTGTTTCACCTTCTTTTTCTCCTTCGTCTCTCAAACCGATGATGAGAGCCTCTAGAAGGATTCTGCCCATTTTCGGCGTATTAGACATTTACCCCAGTTTATTACTTTTCTCTTCTTCAAACAAAACCACGTAACTTGAACTACCTAGTCCTGCTTCCCAGTTAAAGGGAGAAATAAGGGAGGCACCAAGACCAAACAGGTGCAAGACTACTAAGTAGTAGGCGAGGTACAGAGAGGACCACATATTCTAGCAGTCCCGGAGGGTGAGGGAAGAGGATATGGGAGGTAGGATGAAAATGGAGGTGTAGGGAGGACAAATTGGTGATGGGAATCCCCCCTGATTTTATGTAAATATGTACCAAAAATATTATTGTAAATAATATGTAAGCCACTATGATCAAAATAAAAATTATATTTAAAAAATATGATGTTCTTTGGAGAATATTTGGAAATATCCTTGATTAGTTCCAGGAAATTTGCTCCTAAAAATCAGAATGAGAATTGAATTTGGTTAAATATTTTATGACTTTAATCTACATAATCATGTGGTTTTCTTCTAAAGACTTTTAATATGATGGGTAGCATTTATTGCCCAGAGTTGCATTTCAAATTTATCCTACTTACTTTGATAAATGGAATAATTATTTTTATGTGTTGAGGTTTGACAATATTACCATTGTTTGGTTAGTCAGGATACTTTAATTGAATTATTAGAATAATCCTATAAATCAAGAGATTTTTTTTTCAACTTCTAGAGATACTGGTGGAGTTTAACAATTGATTAATAAGTAGTGGAGCTAATAAGTGGTAAAGCCAAGGAATTTTTGTTTATGGCTTTCTCAATCCAAAATTGCTCTCTTTTCACCTTGCTACCAAATATACAATTTGGAAAGAGAGAGTAAGAGTACACTGAAGATATGTTCTTGCTTTGTTTTATTTTTTATTATAGTAGTTAAGGAAACATGGTGATAACAGTATCAATATTTATACTGTGAGCATGTCTTTAATGTGATCTAGTGTCCAGTAGAGAAAATTATCACTCAGAATCTAAAGGTCTTCTGGATATGTTGACAGAGATATTAGGACACTGAAATGATGTGAGACTGGCAACATAAAAATATTTTTTAAATAGATTTGAGGGGCCAAAGCAATAGCACAGTGGATAGAGCATTTGCCTTGCATGAGGCCAAGTTGGTTTGATCTCTGGCAGTCCATATGGTCCAGAAGCCCACATTTAGAGTGATTCCTAAATATTGAGCCAGGAAGAAACCCATGAGCATTAATAGATGTAACCCAAAAACCAAAAATTGATTTGATAAATTATTCTCTTTTAATTAGATACATGGTTGTCTAACACATTGAACATAAGATAGTATTCAAATAGGAATAAACATATATTTTATATGAATAGGTCAAAATAAACCTCCATTTTCTTTTATCATGTACTTTCTAGATTGTTTGATCACACGAAAAAGCTGGTATAATGACATTGAGACTAAAGGCATCTTCAAGGAGGAAGCAGCACTTTCCAAACAAGTGGAAGCAGAGATAAACAAATGGGAATATATTAAGCTGAAAAGCTTCTGCATCTCAAAGGAAATAAAGCCTAGGACACAAGAGCCACCCACTGAATGGGAGAAATTATTCACCCAATACCCATTAAATAAGGGTTTAATATCCAAAATATACAAGGCACTGACAGAACTTTACAAGGAAAAAAAATATCTAATCCCATCAAAAAATGAGGAGAAGAAATGAACAGATACTTAGTCAAAGAAAAAATACAAATGGCCAAAAAACACCTGAGAAAATGCTCCACATCACTAATAATCAGGGAGATGAAAATCAAAACAACTATGAGCTACCATCTCACACTATAGAGACTGGCACATATCACAAAGAACATAGGTGCTGGGGGGATGTGGAGATAAAGGAACTCTTATTCACTGCTGGTGGGAATGCCCTTTAGTCCTGCCTTTATGGAAAATTATATGAAGAGTCCTAAAAAAATCTGGAAGTTGAACTCCCATATGATCTAGCTATACCACTTCTAGGGATATACCCTAGGAACACAAAAATAAAATTCAAACATCCGTTCTTCACACCAATATTCATTGCAGTGCTACACACAATAGCCAGACTCTAGAAAAAAACAAGATACCCTTCAACAGATGAATGGCTAAACTGTGGTATATTTATGCAATGAAATATTATGCAGCCATCAGGAGAGATGATGTCATGAAATTTTTCTATACATGGATGTACATGGAATCTATTATGCTGTGTGAAATAAGTCAGAGGGAGAGAGATAGACACAGAATAGTCTCACTCATCTATGGGTTTTAAGAAAAATAAATAAATTTTTGTAATAATTCCCAGAGACAATAGAGATGAGGGCTGGAAGGTCCAGCTCACAATATGAAGCTCACCACAAAGAGTGGTGAGTGCAGTTAGAGAAATAACTACACTGACAACTAACGTAACAATTTGAATGAATGAGAGAAGTAGAAAGCCTGTCTCAAATACAGATGGGAGGAGGGATTTTGGGAAGTAGGGAGATTTGGGGCATTGGTGATGGGAATGTCACACTGGTGAAAGGGGGTGTTCTTTACATGACTGAAACTCAACTACAATTATGTTTGTAATCAAACTGTATAAATAAATACATTAATAAAGAAAAATATGAAAAGCAAAAAAAAGCTGGTAAAATATATGATCATTGGTTCAGCAAATTTACCCATCCCTATTGGATCAACATCTACATAGGAGAAGTAAAGCATTTGATGTACATTCACATGGGAGAAGAGGATATAAAATAAGAATAATTTCAAATTTATATTTTGATAATTAGTAAGGAATGGTCACAATATACCTTAAAGAAACATTATTAGCTCTAAAGGAAAAGTCCATAAAGATTTTGTCATTTATGGCTTAGGTCAGTATCTTCCATTTCTATACCCATTGCAATGTGTTGCATTGATCACGTACTTAGTGTGGTTTCTTCATAAACCCAAAATTATCCCATAAGTTTTTAGGTGAATGAAGATACCTATTTCCTAGAAATATGGGAACTTAAGGGAAAAAGTAATTGTTTTCTCATGATCATTTACACATGATTTGATGGTGAGTCCCATTATCAGAACCCTGTGGTTTCTTTACACACAATTTCTACTGTTGTTTTTGTGGTGGGTTCCTCCTTTGTCTTTCTTATCAGCTATTTATCTGCACAGTTCTTGTTTTTCATCTTTCCTTGAGGTAACAAAGCTGCACAAATAGTCCCTTGGAAATCTTTATTATTGTACTGCAAGCTTCTCTAAAATATCTCATGACAACATAGAGGCAGATAGGGTGACTGAGTCTACAGAGGACTATGGTAGTTAATGCTATAGTTGTGTGAATAACAACTACAATGGTCAAGATATAACTAGATTATTTTATGCATTAAAGTTTTACTTATACTTTAAGAGTAAATAGCTAAGATGGTTGAGCACTAATAATGATGGCCAACAGGGAGGAACTGAACTAACCTCTGAGGAGATCAGATGGAACAATTAGGAATGTGCAGAAGAGAAGATTAAGAGAGACAGGCTAATTATTTTGGTCCAGACTTGTTTTATCCTGTCACAAGGGGAAAACTGGATCAATGTTACAGGCAGTATTCAGTTCAAAAAGGAGAACTTTCTATAATTAATAGAAGCAATAATGTGGATGATTGAAGGACCATCTGGCAGGAATATTACAGAGGTCATTATTGCCTATAGATATAATATAATGATTTAACTTGAATGATTTTTCTAATTCAAAGATTCAACTGTTAAATAGAAGACTTAGCTGAATTTTTAAAATATGTGGGAAATATATATTTTGTTCATTAATGGAAATACTTCAAAAGAAAGATTCGTCTCACTGATTAAACCATGCAACATTTTTTTCTATTTTATTAAACTATGGTTTTAACTTTGCAATTTGTCTCCAGTTAAGGAACATTAAACAGTCATATTGCTCAAATCCACAATTCTGCTTAAATGTAGTTTTCTCTGCTGTTTTTTTAGAGACCCAAAAGAGGTTTAAAATAAAAAAAATGATTTTGTAGCATTCTTTCGTGTTCAGATTATTGAGATTCCTTGAAAATAGTATATTTTTGTTTTTATGTATTTTATGTTTTATATCTTTAAATGAACATTGAAAATTGTTTTTTCTTTTTTAAATGGATTTACCATTGTTTACAATATAGAATTTTACGAGTAGAGAAAACGCCTCTAACTATATATAAGATCTCTTCTACCAAAATTCCTGTGCTGTTCATCACTAGAGACCTTTATATTCTTCCTCACCTGCTTTCCATCTAATAATCAACCTAGTTTTCTTTCTCTTTATTTCTCTTTCTCCCTTTCTCACTTCTTCCTCCTTTCTTTTCCTTTCTTTTTCTTCTTTTTTCTATAGTTTCATTATTTATGTTTCACATATTATGTTTCACAGTATAACTATCTGGGCATTGTCTTTTCTCTTATTTCACTAAATTTAATTATCTCAAGTTTTATCCTTTTTATCCTAAGTTACAAAAATTTTCATGGTAGTATATGTATGTCAGATTTAAAAATAAAATCCAATTATCTGTCAATGACTCTGCATTTTGTCTATTTTGAATAGTGCTTCTATGAACAAAGAGGTGTCCTGGTTAGGGCTACACTAGTGGTGTTTAGAAGCTATTCCAAATTTCTCATGGTTATTCCTGGCAATTCTCAAGGAGCCATATTGTGCAGGGATTAAACCAGAACTGACTAAACTCAAGTCAAGTTTCTTTACTACTTCTCTGGCCCATGACTATCTAACTGTCTTTGAAATGATCTATTTTTGTTAGTGACTCAAGTGCTTCATTAATGAAAAGTTAAGTCAGACCAATTGTCTTCCCCCATAATAGTTCAATGCAATACATTGCAGTCTGCTAACAACCACAAACCAGCATCCTGCTGTTCAGAACATCCATCATCTTATCCTGATTAGGATTTTGTCCCTGGAACACTTGTTTTCTCACAGCATTCTTTCTTGGGTTTTTCAGCTATCCCTTCCTCATTCTCATTTTAATTGCTGTACTATTTAAGTGAAATCATTATCATGCTCCTGTTCTGTTTTTATGTCTTATGCCTAAATGAGAGTGCCTCAGCTCCTGGTATAAGCCGGGTCCTAGTTCTCCCACTTCTGGGTTAGCATAACCATTGGAGTTAATGACTCCAATATCTCATGCTTTGCCTTTCCCTTTATTTGATCTCTGTTTCTGCAGTGACACCAGTTTTCTTACACCTACAAAAACTCAGAATATTATCATTGCCTCTTTTCTTCCTGTTTGGCAAGGTAGTGTCCCATGATTGTTAAAAGCACAACTTAATGACTCAGACTGTCTATGTTCACATCTCTGTCCTTCCCTTTTCCAATTGCACAACTCCAACAAGTTCGTTGGCCTGGTAAGACTGTATGTGTCATAGCTGCAAAGTGGAAACAACAATCATTGATTTAAAGATTGATGTCCACAAGGTTGTATCAAGTGTTATGGGTTTGGTAAGGAGCACAATGTCACTTGAAGTGTGAGAGCTCCTGATAGACCTGGGGAGATGTTCAAAGCAAAGATGTCTTTTACTTGTAGCATGTAAGGAAATAGAAGAAGGGAGATAACTCCATGTTACCTCTCTCAACAACTAGTTTAGGGACCTTTAAATTTTAGTGTCAAATTTAAAAACTTAAGCTTGGGTTATTGGAAATAGGGAGGTTAACTCCTTTTACCCAGTGATTGCTCATTCTTCTTAACATTTATTGTTTTCAGAAAATACCATTCTTAGCTTGGCCAGTGGAAAAGTTTGGGGGGGGGCACATCACAAGGTCAATTTTAAGATAAGTTCCTTATTATAAATTATCAAGCTACAACTGTGATTGGAGTTAGTTTTAACTGTGGGACATCTCTTGGGAGATGGCCTTGCTAAAAGTTTATATATGGGATGGTGTGGCTCAAGATTTTAATTAATGAGGAGGTAAAAGACAGAGCTTTAAAAAAATTTAGAAGATTTAGAAACATACTACTGTGACCTATTTTTCTCTAGCTAACAGATTTAATAGTTCAGTCTTTCAGAATTTTGTCATTTTGTTGTTCAGTAATGACCTTATGGATCTTAAAACAAAACCTTAAATATGGGAATCAGATGATATTGAATTATTTGGATTGAATTAATGTTTTTTTGTTTTGGTTTTTGGGCCACACCCGGTGATGCTCAGGGTTATTTCTGGCTATGCTCTCAGAAATAGCTCCTGGCTTGGGGACCCATATGAGAAGCTGGAGGATGGAACCATGGTCAGTCCTAGGCTAGTGTCAGCAAGGCAGATGCCTTACCACTCCATGCCACCACTCCAGCCCCTGGATTAAATTAATTCTTAGTAATAAATTTTCAGTTTTAATTTTAGTATGTGAATATGTTTTTAAAATGCTGAAGAGTTTATATACTTTTTGAGTTTGCTAGGGCTGCTATAAGAAAGTACAGTGATTAGGGAGGTGACTGCTAGAAATGATCTTCTTCTCAGTTTTGAAGGTTAGAAGTCTGAGATCAAGAGGGCAGAAATGTTGGTTTCTCCTAAGGCCTCTCTCCTGGGTTGATAAATTACCTTTTTTTTTCTGTATTTTCACAGGATTTTCACTCTGCATGTCTGAATCTCCTTTCAGAAAAAAACAAACAAGAGACAAGGGCAGCTGTGAGAATAGATGAAGATGCTTGAAAGCTTTCACTTGACCTCATATCTTTAGCAGCTGCATATTCAAAAACAATGCTATCCAAAAGATCAGGCCTTAGGGCCTTAGCAACTGAATTTTATTTATTTTTTACTTTTTAAGTAAATTATTTATTTAAGCACTGTGCTTACAAAATTATTCATATTTGAGTTTCAGTCATAGAATAGTACACTATTTTCACCAGAGCACATTTTCTGCCACCAGTCGGGTAGGCAATTTGTTTCTCTCTCTCTCTCTCTCTCTCTCTCTCTGTCTGTCTGTCTGTCTCTCTCTCTGTCTGTCTCTCTCTCTCTGTCTCTCTCTCTGTCTTTCTCTCTCAACTGTTGTTTGCTCTATTGTTAATGAGGGAGTGTTATGCATGTCACTTTATCCCATTTCTTGTCGAGAGTGATCATTTCCAACTATTATTGTTATAGTGCATAGTGGACCCTGCTCTACTCTAACAGCACTCACCACTCTTTGTGGCAAGCTAAGCTTCTTACCATGGACTGCTCCTCCTGACACTCATCAATATGGTTTCTGATATTATTACCATACTGCCATTTAGTTTTCTTATATCCCACACATGAGTAAGATTAGTCTATATATATATTTTTTTTTCCTCTCCCTCTGACTCATTTCACTCAGCATAATAATTTCCATGTCCATCAGCACCTGCACCTGAATTTTAAAGAAGGGAACATGATTCACCCAGCCTATAGCTAACTAAAGCTATAGGTGAGGGGAAAAAAAAATGAAGAAAACTAAGAGTTAGTTCAATAGTTCTATTCTTTCCATCTGCCCAAGCATTTAAAAATATTCACTCCCCTTCCCTTTTCTTTACTAGTGTTTTGACAGCTGCTGGTCTAACACAAGATTATGATACTAAAATTTAGTTAAGATGTAACAGAGATAGTAGATTTTCTTTCTCTCTGTTGCCTGGGAAATCCCAAACAGCAGAACTTCAGAGGTTGAATTTGGCTTATAGGGTTGTAATGGGAATTGAATTTGTGGCCTAACTCCAACTGGTTCCAGGGATTTTCCTAAATGTTCAGGTAATTAAATATTTTTATAATTTTTAAAATATTAATGTGTATTTTTATTGATTGCATTTATATATAGTTTGGGGACTATACCTGTTGATGTTGGACTATCTTCTTGGGATCACTCCTGGTGGTGTTTTAGGGAATCATCTGTGGTGCTAAGTTTTGAACCAGAGTTGGCTGTTGTACTAGGTAAATCCTTTACCTGCTGTACTATTTCTCTGACTCCTGGCCTTTAACAATTTACTTATTTATTTTTGTTAAAGGGTTTTTGACACATATCTAATCTACTGTTTCCCATGAGGTAATCGGAAATAACCTGGGGAATGTAGTGTTTTTCTTTTAAAGTAGCTACTTTTGTGGTGTCATCATTATTTCTTGAGTGGAAGGAAATGAAACTTCAACTGGCCAAATTTGGTTTATTTGACACCAGATTGTTCACTGTCTTGGGAAGGGTGGTTTTGAAACTGCAGACTAGAAAAGAATTTTAGATGTGTGTGTGAGCCATACTTTGTGCCCCCTAGTTGTGTTGAAGTATTGCTCCCTAAAAAGATCACATTCCCATTCTCTTATCAACCCTCCTACCAATTTTACTTTATCAAATGCTTTGTTATGTGAGAAATTTAGCATCCAAAAACTTACTATCTTTCCTTTTGGAAAGGAGTTATGATTTCTTTGATGAAAGCGTTCGTGGTCTGGACTGGAGACAGCAAGTGATGGCAGGAGGAATCACAGGAATTTGCTTCTAAAATGAGTCTAGGTTTAAGTGGCCTCTTGTGTCTGGTTTGGCTTTTTCTGCAAAGGAAAAAGTTTAGCTTGTAGGAAATTATATTGCTAATATAGTTTCTCATTCTGTTTTAACTTGCAAACAAGTTAGTTCCTATGAGACAGACAGATGAGAAAATTCATTTTCAGAAGCATGCAGAGGCCTCTGTGACTCTTTGAAACCCTTGAACTCACATGTTGTTTGAGTTTTGCTACAGATCAGTAAGCCCTGAAGCTAATTTTAGGTCATAGTTATTTGTGTGGTTTATGAAAAGAGTAACATTTGTCATAATCTATCCAGAGCAGCAAAGAAACACCAAGAGAGACCATCAAAGGAAATGATTAAACAAATCCAGCCAGTGCAAGAGAAGCACTTATTTTCCTGAGAAGTTGATCTTTGCGAGAAGCCCAAATGCCACCAAGTGACAAGGGAAAAGGGACATCTTTCCCTGGAGCCTGACATTATTTGTAGAATGAAGTTGATTTATTTTCCTGATGGTTGAAGAGGTCTGCCTCTGGTCTAAGGCACTATATTCTGCTGATTGGAGATCTGATTGGAAAGGAAACGAAAGCAAAAAATATCAAGAAATTTGCATGTTCTGTAATGTTCGAAGGTCTTAATGTCTTCACACAATTTGCAGTCTACCTGCAATTCTTTTCAAGGAGACCTTTGCTCTAGTTCTCATCAAAACCTTTATATAGCTGCCTCCCACCCCCGCCGAGTTCTTTGTTTTCATTATTTGTCAGGGTGCATTTTTGTTAAACACTTTCCTCATCTTCCTTCCTCTTCTGGGACCCTTCCACTCCACCCACTTGCCTTCCCTATCCAGAACCCCAGACAATACAATGTATTTTACGTATGATTCATGGAATTCTCATTATTATTATTATTATTATTATTATTATTATTAAATCCATGGGCAATGTGGTCAATCTGCAGAATTATCAGAAATAAATTTCCCATAGTTTGCATGTCAGGGTGGTTAGATCCACCTTCTGGCTCCCATTCTCATCTCTCCTCCTCTAGCAATAGTGACTTATAAACCCTTCTTGTTGTAGTTACACCTTGAGGCTACTGGTCTAGATGGGAAATGAAGGCTTCCTGCAGAGCCCTTTCATTTACTACAGAGCACGGTCTGTGTGGTAATTAAGGAAGGGCTTTTTACCAATTGGTGGAAAATTGGTTCTTCATTCCCTGCCTCTACCCCTATTTCACTGGCTGTGTGCTGCCTTGGATGGGATATGCCACTTCTTTCGGACTCCTTACCTGCTTTTGGTTTCCTTGTCTGAAACAAAGGGTACTGTTGGATATACAGACATCCAGGAAATAAAGATTCTTAGCTAGAAAGATGATAGTCTGAGGAGAGAAGGTGAAAAGGCGATTCAGGGACCTCTTAATTACTAATTATCAGAACCCCCTATTGTTGGGGGTCTGGTAGTCAGTCTTACCTGCTCCCTCTCCAGGAAAAGACAGAGACTTTTGTGTTGGCTACTCCAGGCTCCTTTGTTATGTAAAGGCCTAGCTAGACTAGATTAGCATAACTAGGCAACTGAACATTTTTACCCTTCTTCCTGTGTTTACTGGTCCTAAACAATAAATGCTACCTGTGAAGGACAGACAGGGCTTTCAGAGTGCAAGGTTGAATCCCCCAGATTCTCATGCTTTACTGTCTTATTTTGTGAATGTGTGTGTGTGTGTGTGTGTGTGTGTGTGTGTGTGTGTGTGTGTGTGTGTGTGTGTGTGTGGTCTTGTTTTCTTAATCTTTGAGGAGGTCTTTAGGGTCGTTCATCTGGGCCTGGTGCCAGGCAGAGTGCTAATCTGGTAGGGGAAACTGGCTTTATCCATCTTTCCAGTGTTGGCAGCTCTGGGAAAGAATATCATTCATGGACAATCCTTGTTTTGCTTCCATTGAGATTTTACTTCTGTGGATTCCTGCTATTCATCCTTTCCCAGACTTGTAAGTCCCAGGGAGTGAGTCATCCACTGACATTCGTCTAGCCAAAGAGTGAATCCTCTTTTCTACTAATCTTCTGAAGAATAATTCATTCCAGAGGCTGTAAAAATCATCTCTGATTGCACCAGTCATTTCATTGTGAGCTGTCTTCCTGAGGCCCAGGCCCCACCACCAAGCAGAGTGAGACACAATTTGGGGCGTAGTTCCCACAGCCATGGCTGAGGTCACCTTCCCAGGCTCTGCAGTATCCTTCCTGGATTAGGCCACTGCATTCTAGGAACAAATCCCCTCTGCTCGCTTCCCTGCCACGCAGCTCATTTTCTGAATCTTCCATTTCTCCTCCTCTCCATACTGCTTCTCGAAAGACTGAGTTTTTAAGCCCTGTAAATCCCTGTGGGCCTATCCAGGTGCTTAGGACTTTGGTTGCTCTTGGCTTTGATAGATATTTTTAAATGCTTTCAATTGATTTAAACACACACACACACACACACACACACACACACACACACACACACACACACACACACACACACTGAGTTTTAAAGTATTTGTAATTGCACCCCCCAAGGGCATTGGCTTAGAAGAAGAGTTGTCAAATAGCCCATAAGTAAACAAATTAAAAGGTAGGGCCAAGAAAGCAGTTGCAGAATTGGAAGCCAACAGGACATTCTGTTGAGTGACACTCTAATAGCCCTGAACCTGTGTGTTTATTCCCTAGTCTTGGAAGGAAGAAAAAATAAACTCATAATGGGTTCCAAGAAATGAGTTGTACTGGGTCAAACTTATAAACCATGTTGTGTCCTATTCCTTCGAGGCTGACCTAGTTCATGGCCACTCTTGTGAACAGTGCATTATATCTTGTCAGTAGAAACATGCCCTGTCTTATAGTATTACAACTCTTTCAAGATGATATAGCAATCACATTAATTGCTTGTTTGTTTGTTTGTTGTGAGGTCATACCCTGCAGTACTTGGGACTTACTCCATGCTCTGCACTCAGAAATCACTCCTGGCTGGCTCACTTCTGGGGTGCTGAGGATTGAACCCTAGATTGCTCTATGTGAGGCAAATGCCCTTCCCTGCCCTACTATAATTCTGGCTCCAACAATTACATTCTTTACTCTGGTCTCTTCTGACTAGAGTTTTTTGTTCTTGGTTGGTTGGTATTTTTACCAAGTTATTTGTATTTCCTGCCCAGGCCTCCAAAAGTAGTTCTTTATCATTCACACACTGCTTTGTTTCAAGATTCCTTCTTACATTATAATTCCTACCCTCCTCACTCTAATTTTTTTCTACAGAAAAAAATTTTCTACAGGCAGGTACATTCACTTCTAAATTCACAGCAGTCATTATGGGTACCATAGAAACCCAAAGTTTCATTGCTCTGTCTCATCTTAATTCTCAATATTTTCCAGTTGCTTAGTATCTCTATGAATCATTGCATTTCTTAGTACTTTTCTTTCACTCTGCCAAAGAGATGAACCATTTTTTAGAATTAGGGTTGTACAATGTAAGTTTATCAACAAGAACACATTTATAATGAGGTTATTTTTAAGCAGAAACATTCTAGCACTTTGTGTAATTATGTATTTTCTCTTCACTGTTTATATCCTCACTGCAAAAATACTCAGGGCATTGAAAATGGCAAGACCTAACCCAAAGCAAGAAGACATTATTTTAAGTGCTGCGATTACATAGATTATATCATGAAACTATGAATTGTGACTCCCTCAGAATGTGCAGTATTTCTTTAGACATATGGAAGATGATGAATTTCTAAGATAAGTAGTTGATGTATCTTGACTAAGCTGACATCCTTGATGTAATTCCCAGATAACTAAAATGGTCAGGGAGATTCTCATTATGCAAAATGTCCTTGAGCAAGAGGCACTGGGGATTTTGTGTGTTCAATATTCAAATGAATTGCTTTCAGCCAAGTCAAGTTAATCCTCTTTCCAATTACATACATGTACACTTCATATATATTATATATTTAAATATTTATTAAAATTTTAAAATAACAGTATTTTTAAAATTCTCATTTAAAAAGAGTTACTGAATTCCTCCTATGTGCCATACACATTTTCAAGTTTGGAAAATCCAGATGAATAAAACAGATTTGTATCCCTACCCTAGGGCAGTCACTTGCTAGTGTTTGTATCAACATTCTGAAAAAAGAGCTTCCAATTTTTAAAGACTAAATAGTTTTAAAGTGTCAGGGTTTCAGGTGTTGGAGAAATATTTCAAGCACTAAACCCATTGTCTTAGATGCGACTAATCCCTATTCAACACCCAGCACCACATATAATTTCTTCAGAACCTCCTGGAGTGATCCCTAAACATAGTTGAAAAGCTTACATAAATCAGCTTATATTATTCTATTAATTGCATTTCTTTTTTTCTTGGAAAGGATCTACACCTGATGGTGCTCAGGGATAACTCTTAGCTTTGCACTCAGGCATCACTCCTGATAGGCTTAGGGGATCATATGGTATGACAAGGATTGAATTCAGGCTGGCCGCGTGCAAGGTAAATGCCCTCCCACTGTATTATTACTGCAGGCCCTCAATTGCATTCCTTAAGAAATAATATTTTCTACTCTTCAACTTCAGTCTTCTTTCTAGAAAGTGTTTAGAAAATCAGAAAGTAGAAAGTAAACCTGAGTTATATGTATTATGTTTTAAAATAACAACGCTCCTGGGAAATTAAGATCAAGTGGATTTGCTTGGGATTGAAAGTGATGAACCTAATTATTAATCTGAAAAAAATACTCTAGTAAAACTATATAGACTAGCCCCCAAGTTTGTAAATAATAGGGGAAATAAAACAGAACACATTTTTGTTTGTTTGGGGGTATGCCCCGCTGTGTCCAGGGCTTATTTATTCATGGCTCTGAGTTAAGTAATCACTCATCGCAGAACTTGAGGAACCAACCATATGTGCTGCAGAGGATCAAACCCAGAGGGTCAATTGTGTCCAAGGCAAGCACCAAACTCTCTGTTCTTTTTCTTCAGCCTCCAGCTCAATCACATAATACTGTATTTGAAAAATAAAATATGTTTTTGAAAATCTAAACAATGAAGTGTTGAAGATGATATTTATCTTACATTTCTTCACCTTTACCATCAGCATGAGGAAGTAACCACTTTCCAATCATTCAAGCATTTCTCTTGTTTTAAATCTTATGAAACAAGATCTCAAGATTTGAAAACAAAATTGGATGATATTAACAGAAAAAGTGGAATGGAGAGTTTCCTCTAGGACACTATTGAGTATGTTAAATTTCAGCAATGGAGTCCTGGTTTTTTGAAAAAAGAACAGAAATTTATTTTAAGTTTTTATATCAGTCACAAAGGGCTTCCTGACAATGAACCAAAACACTTCCCTGAGAGATTTCCTCTCTTAAAAACGAGGAGCTGAAATATTTCTAAAACTCCATATTTCTATTTGTATATAGTTCCACTCATGGAAAGATACTCATGTGTCTTTGAATATAGGAAGAGGTAGGGGTCCCATTTCTTTCCTCATTTCTCCCCATCTCTGCCAGTATTGATTATGCCTTTAAGGCAATGAATGTCTTTTTGACAATAATTTTTCATGTTTCATCAATTAAAAAATGTTGGATCATTGGGTGACTCTTCTAAATTAGCTATTTTTTGAAAGAATGAAAATTGACTTTGTTGGGGAGAGAAGATAAATTTTAGATTTTGTGACTTTTAATGATTATTTGTTATTAAGTTAAGGATGGTGATTCAAGAACAATGGCTTCCAGAACTCATGACCACATGGAATTCTAATATTCTTTTTTTTTTTTTTTTTTTGGTTTTTGGGCCACACCCTCTGACTCTCAGGGGTTACTCCTGGCTATGCGCTCAGAAGTTGCTCCTGGCTTCTTGGGGGACCATATGGGACACTGGGGGATCGAACCGCGGTCCGTCCTAGGCTAGCGCAGGCAAGGCAGGCACCTTACCTCCAGCGCCACCGCCCGGCCCCCGGAATTCTAATATTCTTATGGTTGGAAAATGTAAATCAATTTTGTTATACATTCAAGAAGAGACAGAATATTTAAATACATCTAATGACATCCTTGTGCATATATATTTTAACATCATTTGTTGGAAACTTTCTCATGGATGTCTTATAAATTAAGTAAAATTAACTTAGGAATCCCTCCCTAAAGAAAACTGGGGCCAATTTTGTACACAGCGCCAAGTTTATGTCAAAGTATGATGACTGCCTGTAGATTCTCTCCAGCAGAAAGATGAAAACATTATTTTATAGTACAATGATTCAAGCAGTCATGGTTTATTTACTCTTTTTCAGAGTCTAGTTGGGGAGTACACAAGATGAAAACTCAGGAAACTGAGACCCTGCTTCTGATTCGCCAGTCTCTAGAGTCAGTCAGCTTCTGCATGCACTCATCTTGGCAAGCATCTCCCTGTCAGGAAATAATCACAGAGCTGCGCAAGTCCAGACCCCACATGAGTCTTCTCTGTAATTTTTGGTAGCCCTGGAAACTGGACCATCAACCCTAGTTAACTATGTCGGGAAGCCTCTGCACACTAGGCCACATTTTTTTTTCTCAACAGCTTGCCCGAGCCATGCCCCTAAAAACAGCTCAGACCTGCTCCAGGCGGGTGTCAACCTGGCAGCTCACAGGGTGAACTCATTTTAGGTATACATTTGTGTAAGCAACCCAAGACAGCCATATGCACTAACTATATGTTGTTACTATGAATGGTCTTCTTTTTTATTTTTTTAAATTCCTAAAAAATTGCACACTTTCACCTTGTAGCTGAATTTGGTTAGATAAATTTTACTAAATTTTAAACTCTCTCTATGCCTACTCTCTTCAAACTCACCACGGAAACCACATCCACATCCACTTTCAGTGGTTTTATGCCATTCTGGAACTGTTTCTCAGAGCCTAAAGCCAGCTGGAACAAATGATCCACATTTCTTTGGACACTAGGGTTAGTGTTTGAATTATACAATGGTTGTATGTGTTTTCTCCACTCTCCACATAGTATCATTATGCCATGGCTATTGAATAGGTAAGAAAACCAAAGTTAATATCATTTGCCTGAACTTACAGCTTTTAGTGAAGATTCATAGAATCATTCTATGAATCCCTTATAATATTTTTTATACTGTCAGACAACTGTTCAAAGCAAGCACTGAAAAGTGGATGAGGCCTAAGGGCCAAGTGGTCTCAGGTACATTGGGTAGGAAAAAAATGGTCAGAACTAAATACCCAAACCAAAGTCAATGACAATAGAATCAAGAGGCCAAACTAAACCAAGCTAAACACAAAATGGACCTGTTACATTAGTAGACCCTGGGCTAAGGGTGGAGGTACAGGATGCTTGCTGGGAACTCTGGTAGAGGAAGATCGACACTGGTGGTCGATTCATTGTCACTATATGCCTGAAGTACAACTACGAAAGACTTGTAATTCACAATGGTCTCAATAAATTATTTTTAAATTTATTATTTATTTATTTAGGTTTTTGGGCCACACACTAACAGGAGGCTGGCTTCCTCCTGTCAGGCTCAGGGGACCATATGGGGTGAAGGAAATCAAACCGGTGACTTTCTGAGGTTGGCCTCATGCAAGGCAAAGGCCTTAACGCTGTGCCATCGCTTCCCTACTCTCCCAATAAAAATTTGTTTTAGAAAAGCAAGCACAGAGGCTTAAAGAGTAGTACAGAAGGCCTTTCATTTGGCTGAGCTGGGATCAATCCCTGACATCCCATATGGTTCCCCCAGACCCTGCCAAAAGTAATTCCTGAGTACAGAGCCAGGAGTAACCCCTGAGCATTGACTGTGGCCCCAAACCAAAAAAATAGCAATCCAAGAAATTATTTTATAATAATTTATCAAGATTTTCTTTAGATATTAATTTACTTATATATCTGAGTGATTATTTTACAAATATATGATGTGTTTACAAATGATTTTTAAAAATGTTCAATGAATGTTCATAAAATTATTTCAAGGTTGGAGGGATAGCACAGCGTGTAGAGCTGCCTTGCATGTGACTGACCCAGGTACAATCCTCAGCACCCCATATTATCCCCTGAACCCCTTCAGGAGTGGTCCCTAAGCACAGAGCCAGAAATAAGCCCTTTGCACTGCCAGGTGTGGTTCAAAAACAAAACAAAACAAAACTTATTAAAATTCATTATATCTGTCTAATTAAAATTTGCATTTATGATAGTTCAAGTTCAATTGAGAATATATATACTACATATATTTATTTGATGGTTTTATATGAATAAAATTATATTATGATTGTATTTCATCATCTGACTTATTTCACTAAGCATAAATATACTGAGTTCATCCATTTCTTGCAGTTGACAGGATTTGTCTTTTTTTATAGGTAAATAATGTGTGTGTGTAAAATTTTTATTCACTCACAGAGCAATGGGCACTTAGGTTGCTTCCAACTCTTAGCTATTTTAAATAGTGCTGAAATAAACAAAATGGAATATATCACTATTTGAATTAATAATGTTGTATATATTTCTTTGCTTAATACTCAAAAGTGTGATAACTGGGTCGTGCAGGATTTCTATTTTTAATTTCCGGAGGAATCTCCATGCTGCTTTGCCTACTGACCGCATCAATTTACATTTCAACTAAGTATGTGTTCTCCTCTCTTCAATTCTCTATAACTCTGGTTGTTCCCCATATTTTGGATAATTTATATAAATGTGAAGTGCTATATTATTGTGTGTCAATATGCATTTCCATAATAATTAAAGATCATCAGCATCCTTGTTGACCATCTGTATAACATTTTTTGGAGAAGAATATATTCATATCTTCTGTCCATTTTTTTCAAAATTGGGTTGTTCTGAGTCCCAAGTGATAGTAGAGAGGAGAAAGCATTTGCCTTGCACAAAGCAGATCCAGATTCTATCCCCAGCATCTTTTATATCCCCTGTGTCTGCCAGGAGTTATTCCTGAAAACAGAGCCAGGAGTAACTCCTGAGTGTTTCTGAGTGTGGTCCAAAAAAAAAAAAAGAAAAGAAAAACATGGTTTGTTCTTTACATTGATGAGTTTTGTGAGGATTTTTGCTTATTTTGAATGCCAACTCCCTATCAGTTTTATAATATGCAAAAATCTTCCTCCATTCAGTATGATGTTTCAATATACATTTTTATGACTGTAAAAGCTTTCTACTAGCTTATAGTCAAATCTCAAAACACATCTGTAAGACTGATATGAAAGAACACATCATCTACTTTCTTCTGTATGTTTTGTCATTCATCTAAGTTTTAATCCATCTTGAATTAATTTTGGTGTCTACCGTTAAGTATTGGCCTAGTCATCTTTGTGCATATGGTTGTCTGGTTTTACTGACATCATTTACTGTAGAGACTTTCCTTGTCCCAAAGTAGGCTATTGGCACCACTGATTTAAATTCATTATCTGTATTTGTGTACTTTTCTTTGTGGGCTTTTAATTCAGTTCCATTGATCTGTGTGCAGACTATATTTTTAATGCATTCCAGTAAATATCTATTAAGACCTAATTGCTGGGTAGTGAGTTGAAGATTTCTGACTATTAGAAAGCTTGGCTATAGAGAAATTTTTATCTTCTGGGTTTATAAAAAGGCATTATCTTGAATATGCTAAAGTGTTTAGATATTGAGAGGAAAGATCTTAGAAAGGAACATAAAGCAGAGTGTATGTATTTATGATTTCAACCTTAGATTTGTTAGGATAAGTCTCAATGTTAATAAGTATTCAGGGGCCGGAGAAATAGCATGGAGTTTTGCCTTGCATGCAGAAGGACAGTGGTTCGAATCCCAGCATCCCATATGGTCCCCTGAGCCTACTAGGAGTGATTTCTGAATGTAGAGCCAAGAGTAACCCCTGAGGGCTGTCGGGTGAGACCCCAAAACCAAAAATTAATAATAAGTAAATATCCTGGCTTAATTTTTGTTTGTTTTGGAACCACACATGGTGGTGCCCAGAAATTACTCCTGGCTCTGCACTCAGAATCACTCCTGGCAGTGCTCTGCAAGCCATATGGAATGTGGAGGAAAGAATATAGGTTGGCCACATGCAAGGCAAATGCCCTACCCACTCTACTATCTTTTCAACTACAACTTACTTAATTTTTATGTATTGATGTCCAATGAGAATCGTGGACTGCAATGGCATTCTTCAATATGCTGATTTTAAACACTGAAATCAAGTAATTTGTTTCTTGTTCAAAGCTTTCAAAACTAATAGAATTGGGAACTCAAATTTTTATATTTCAAACCACTTGCCTGTTTAATAAATTTTTCATACTTTTCAAGAGAAAAATAATCACTCCCTGCGACAGACTTGCAAAATTTAAGGTTGACTACTCCTGGAAATTCTTAGGCAAAAAAATACTTGACTGTGTCTCTGAATAATATTTTTCTGTTCCAAAAATAAGACTTGATAGTACACTTAATCAAAGGAATTCACACTTCATCTCAGGCACATAAGTCTATGAAGAGATGTGCTTCTTCATGTCATCAGGAAAAATGGAGCAATCCAAGACAATAATGAGATACTACTTTTCATCTTTTGAAATGGCAAAACTTCCAAACATTAATAAACCAAAAAATAAAGAGGATGAGAGACAACAGGACCATTGTTTCATTGCTAATGGGATTGCAAACATGTACAGCCATTGGGGATAATAGTATGCTGCTTTCTTACAAAATGAAACATACTCTAGAGAAGCTGGTATGAGTTTCAACTACACTACTTCTCTTCCTTTACTTTGTGGTTCTCTTGCTCATTGTCTCCTTCAACTCCCCTTCTGCCAAATTCCTTTCTGTGTATTTGGATTTTGTTTGATTTTATTTTTGTTGGTGTCTGTACTCAGCAGCATTTATGGCTTCCTTCTGGCTCTGTGCTCAGGGAGCACTCTTAGATGGGTTCAGGGGACCATAGTGGGTGCTGGGCAAGGGAAATAGCCCCTTCCCTCTCTCTGACCCACTGTCACATGTCTTAATGAGAATCTTTTTACTTCATTAAAATAAACAGATTAAAAAGGACACACTCCTTTCATATGATCCACCAATCATACTCGTTTATATTTAACTAAGGATATGAAAGTGTATCCAAATAAAAACCTACACATGAATGTTTATAGTAGCTTTATTTATATTTGATAAGGTCTGATTTGGGACCACACCTGGCTGCTTTAAAATTTATTCTTAGCTCTATGTTCAGGGATGACTCCTAGCTAGACTCAGAGGACGATTGAAATCAAGGGAGCTGTGTATAAGGCAAGAATGTAAAAGATCTGGAATAAACTAAGATGTCCACCAGTAGGTGACCAGTTACATATATACATGTAGACAATGAAATATTATTTAATGTCAAAACATCCAAAACTCATAAGTTACCCAAACTTACAAAGCAAATGTAAATATCTATTATTAAGACTCTGACCTGAAGATCTGAGCTGAGCTGTGTACTGTATGATTTCAATTTTTTTTTGGGGGGGGCACCCCCGGCGGTGCTCAAGGTTTACTCCTGGCTAACTGCTCAGAAATAGTTCCTGGCAGGTACAGGGGACCATATGGGACACTGGGATTCAAACCAACCACCTTAGGTCCTGGGTCGGCTGCTTGCAAGGCAAATGCCACTGTGCTATCTCTCCAGCCCCCCTATGATTTCAATTTTATGAATCCTGGAAAATGAAAAACTCTGGAGTCATTAAAAAGGTCACTGATTCCAGGAACTGGAAGAAGGAGAAAAAGATGGAGAATAGAGGACTTCTAGGAAAGTGAGACTACACTATATAATTCTTTAAAGCCACATACATTTCACTCTGTATTTGTCCAAACCCTAGACCATGTAACACCAAGCAAACTTGATAGGTGATTATGCCAATGTATAGGATCAAACTGTGAAAATAATACACTTTGGATGGGCCTGAGCAAGAGAGCACAGTAGGTAGTACAGTTACTTTACACCTAACTGATCTGTGTTCAATCCCCTGTACCATATGGTCCCCTGATCACTGTGAAGAATGATCCTGGAACAAAGAACCAGGAAAACTAAGCACAGTCAGATGTGAAACCAAACCCACTTCCCAGTGTTCACTTTGTAGAGGGGATATAGTTCATAGGGGAGGCTCTGTAGATATGTGTTAAATCGGAAAAATCTCTGCATTTTCTTCCTGATTTATGATGAATGGAAAATCGCTCTAAAAATTAAGTTTATTTAAAATAATAATGTGAATATATGTATATAAAACGGTGCCCAGGGAGAGAGTTCAAGTTATATAACCCATGTGTGAGCCTCTGAGTTTAAATCCCAGCATGGTAGCCGCCCAGAACTTATCTGGGTGTGGTCTGCAAGACCCACAGAGTACTGGGCTCTGTACACTAGAAGTAGGCCCAAGCACTTAGCATTGGCGGGTGTGGCTGTTTTTTTTTTTAAGATTGGGGAGCAGAAGTTATATTCATATCGCAGCTTAAAGTTTACATTTCAAGCTGATTATACAAGTGAAAATAGGAACCATTTCTTGATTTAAGAATGGCATGAATATCTTTCATACTTAAAAACCTTTACAAAGCTGACATCGCCAGAGCCACGACGTGCTGACTCTCTCCTTATCCTCTGCATCTCAGCAGCCATTTCCCATGAACTACTTCTGTCGCCGTAGGAGCTCATCAGCCCAGCTCCTCAGATCGCCAAAGTCCTGGACCATGTGGTCGCTTATGCAGCCATGCAACACTCCCATAATTTTTTGTTTGGCTTTTGGTTTTTGGGCCACATCCTGAGACACTCAGGGGTTACTATTGGCTCTGCACTCAGAAATCGCTCCTGGCTTGGGGGACCATATGGGATGCGGGGGGGGGGGGGAATCGAACCACGGTCTGTCTTAGGTCAGACACGTGTAAGGCAAACGCCTTACCGTTGCGCCTCCGCTCGGGCCCCACTCCCATAACTTTTATACTGACTTCCCAATAGGAATACACCAAACTCGATGTGAAATTATTCTAGAAACCATATAAACCCAACAAACAAAGCCAATAAGAGATTGTTCAACTAGTAATAAACAACTTAGTAGCCCTTCAGACAATGACATACTAACCCCATTGAGAGATATGAAACTTTTCACAAATTTTCCTTTCAGTGAAGTTTTTTTCTTTATAATTTTATTTCAATTTAGTTGTATCAACCAACATTAAGCAAATAAATTGTATCTGCCAAGGGTCAGTCTCGGGGAGGTTGGGAAACTTGTGACAGGGTTAGAGGGAATGTTATACTGGTGGTGGGATTGGTGTTAGAATATTGAATGTCAGAAGTAACTGTAATATGAGCAACTCTGTAAATTATGGTGTTTAAAATAAAGACATTTAAAAATAAACTGGAAGATATTATGTTAAATGACATAAGCCAGATGAAGGATAAATATATAACATCATTTATACATGGTATTTAGAATAACTGCATGAAGAAACACAATGGTTTAAATGGGGGTTGTTGAGAATATACTAGGTCCCAAAGTATAGAGAGGAGAAGAAACAAATATGAAAGGATGGGTGACAGGGTCCAAGAGGTCTCAGCTGCATTAGTGGTGTTAAAAAGGACAGAACTAAATATCTATGCCAGAGTCAACAACAATGAAATCATAAGACTCAAAATTTAACAACCAAAATAATAGACTGGCCTATTATGCTGGCAGGCTGGGACAGGTGGTTGGTGGCACGGGTTGGATTCTGGGAACATTGGTGGAGGGAGGTCTACACTATTAGTGGGGTTGGTTCTAAAACATTGTATGACTGATACCCAACTATGAAGAACTTTGTAAATCATAATGTTTAAGAAAAAATTTAAAAAATAAAGATTTGAAAGAATTCATTAGTGAAAGAAATTATCTTTTGATAATGAAGTGTGAAAAGGCAGCAATGAATTGAGATTTGGCCTCTGTGTATTTCACTGTTTCTAAGCAAAAAAAAAATCTGATTCATTTAATCCATTTCATTTCTTTATCACTAAATACTTCCTGATAATAAAAATCAAATAATTTAACCATTATTCTTGCATGTAGTACCTAAAAAGCTATTTCTATATTTACAATATAATTGTTGGCAAAGAAAAAAACTGTCAACAAAATAGACTGCCATTAAATGGCTACATTTTCCTAATAGAGGTTTTGCCATTTGGTCATATAAACTTCTCATGGAGGTAGTCAGAGAATGTGACTTAACTTTTTGACATTACCAGATATTAAGCTCCCTATTTTCTATTTTCTATTTACTCACTGGTAGAGCCAGTAACATTGAATCATCATTCACAAGAGGAAGGACTTATTTCCCCATTTTCAACATTGTTTGCAAGTGCTTTTTGGGGATAATTTCATTTCTTCTTCCAAGCAGAAAATTGTCTAACTTTCCTTTAAAAGTTATATTATATAGCAAATGTTCTGATATTTAGTTTAGTCACAGATGAGAAATAGAATATTTATAACATGACTTATATTCTGTAAAGCGTTATGGGTGGGTGGAGTCAGTGTTACTAAGATTCCTGGTACAAGAATAGTACAAGAATAGTCCTAGATTTCAGAAATTTGTGGCTCCATCCAAACTCATATTTCATTTTTTTTGCAAGTTGAAACATATTTTATTTTGCATTGTCTCTAAGATTTTTGTTTACATTCATAATTCAACTGATGTGATGAACAAATATCTAACTCAATTTTTATTTCATTTTCTCTTTACATTATATATCCAAATAATACTATAATTTAACTACCTATACTTTATGAAAATTATAATCTATTTCAATTTATTTTTTTACATTTTATTTTTTTATTTTTTATTTTATATATATATATTTTTTAAACACCTTGATTACATACATAATTATGTTTGGGTTTCAGTCATGTAAAGAATACCACCCATCACCAGTGCAACATTCCAATCACCAATGTCCCAAATATCCCTCCTCCCCACCCGACCCCCGCCAGTAATCTAGACAGGCTTTCCATTTCCCTCATACATTCTCATTATTAGGACAGTTCAAAATGTAGTTATTTCTCTAACCAAACTCATCACTCTTTGTGGTGAGCTTCCTGAGGTGAGCTGGAACTTCCAGCTCTTTTCTCTTTTGTCTCTGAAAATTATTATTGCAAGAATGTCTTTCATTTTTCTTAAAACCCATAGATGAGTGAGACCATTCTGCGTTTTTCTCTCTCTCTCTGACTTATTTCACTCAGCATAATAGAGTCTGTGTACATCCATGTATAGGAAAATTTCATGACTTCCTCTCTCCTGACAGCTGCATAATATTCCATTGTGTACATGTCCCACAGTTTCTTTAGCCACTCGTCTATTGAAGGGCGTCTTGGTTGCTTCCAGAGTCTTGCTATGGTAAATAGTGCTGCAATGAATATAGGTGTAAGGAAGGGGTTTTTGTATTGAATTTTTGTGTTCCTAGGGTATATTCCTAGGAGTGGTATAGCTGGCTCGTATGGGAGCTCCATTTCCACTTTTTGGAGGAATCTCCATATCGCTTTCCATAAAGGTTGAACTAGGTGGCATTCCTACCAGCAGTGGATAAGAGTTCCTTTCTCTCCACACCAACACTGTTTATTCTCATTTTTTGTGATGTGTGCCATTCTCTGTGGTGTGAGGTGGTATCTCATCGTTGTTTTGATTTGCATCTCCCTGATGATTAGTGATGTGGAGCATTTTTTCATGTGTCTTTTGGCCATTTGTATTGTTTCTTTGTCAAAGTGTCTGTTCATTTCTTCTCCCCATTTATTGATGGGATTAGATGTTTTTTTCTTGTAAAGTTCTGTCAGTGTTAGCCCCTTATCTGATGGGTATCGGGTGAATAGTTTCTCCCACTCAGTGGGTGGCTCTTGTATCCTGGGCACTATTTCCTTTGAGGTGCAGAAGCTTCTGAGTTTAATATATTCCCATCTGTTAATCTCTGCTTTCACTTGCTTGGAGAGTACGATTTCCTCCTTGAAGATGCCTGTAGTCTCAATGTCCTGGAGTGTTTTGCCTACGTGTTGTTCTATATATCTTATGGTTTTGGGTCTGACATCGAAGTCTTTCATCCATTTGGATTTTCCCTTTGTACATGATGTTAGCTGCAGGTCTAAGTTCAATTTTTGCAAGTGGCTATCCAGTTGTGCCAACACCACTTGTTGAAGAGGCTTTCCCTGCTCCATTAAGGATTTCCTGCTCCTTTATCAAAAATTAGGTGATTATGTGTCTGGGAACATTCTCTGAGTATTCAAGCCTATTCCACTGATCTGAGGTCCTGTCCTTATTCCAATACCATGCGGTTTTGATTACTATTGCTTTGTAGTAAAGTTTAAAGTTGGGAAAAGTAATTCCTCACATATTCTTTTTCCCAATGATTGCTTTAGCTATTCTAGGGTGTTTATTGTTCCAAACGAATTTCAAAAGTGCCTGATCCACTTCTTTGAAGAATGTCATAGATATCTTTAGAGGGATCTCATTAAATCTGCATAATGCCTTGGGGAGTATTGCCATTTTGATGATGTTAATCCTTCCAATCCATGAGCAGGGTATGTGTTCCATTTCCGCATGTCCTCTCTTATTTCTTGGAGCAGAGTTTTATAGTTTTCTTTGTATAGGTCCTTCACATTTTTAGTCAAGTTGACTCCAAGATATTTGAGTTTGTGTGGCACTATTGTGAATGGGGTTGTTTTCTTAATCTCCATTTCTTCCTTATTACTATTGATGTATAGATTTTTGTGTGTTAATTTTGTAGCCTGCCACATTGCTATATAAGTTTATTGTTTATAGAAGCTTTTTGGTAGTCTTTAGGGTTTTCCAAGTAGAGTATCATGTCATCTGCAAACAGCGAGAGCTTGACTTCTTCCTTTCCTATCTGGATTCCCTTGATATCTATTTCTTGCCTAATCACTATAGCGAGTACTTCCAGTGCTATGTTGAATAGGAGTGGTGAGAGAGGACAGCCTTGTCTTGTGCCAGAATTTAGAGGGAAGGCTTTTAGTTTTTCTCCATTGAGGATAATATTTGCCACTGGCATGTGGTAGATGGCCTTAACTATATTGAGAAAGGTTTCTTCCATTCCCATCTTGCTGAGAATTTTGATCAAGTATGGGTGTCAGAACTTATCAAATGCTTTCTATGCATCTATTGATATGATCATGTGGTTTTTATTTTTCTTGTTGTTGATGTTGTGTATTATGTTGATAGATTTATGGATGTTAAACCATCCTTGCATTCCTGGGATGAAACCTACTTGATCATAGTGGATGATTTTCTTAATGAGGCATTGAATTCTATTTGCCAGGATTTTGTTGAGGATCTTTGCATCTGCATTCATTAGCAATATTGGTCTGTAATTTTCTTTTTTCATAGCATCTCTGTATGATTTAGGTATCAAGGTGATGTTGGCTTTATAAAAGCTATTTGGAAGTGTTTCCATTTGTTCAATTTCATGAAAGAGTCTTGCCAGGATTGGTAGTAGTTCCTCTTGGAAAGTTTGAAAGAATTTATTAGTGAATCCATCTGGGCCTGGGCTTTTGTTTTTGGGCAGACATTTGATTACCGTTTTAATTTCATCAATGGTGATGGGGGTGTTTAATATGCTACATCCTCTTCTTTCAACCGTGGAAGATTATAAGAGTCCAAGAATGTATCCATTTCTTCCAGGTTCTCATTTTTAGTGGCGTAGATTTTCTCAAAGTAGTTTCTGATTACCCTTTGAATCTCTGTCATAACAGTAGTGATCTCTCCTTTTTCATTCCTAATACAAGTTATCAAGTTTCTCTTTCTCTTTCTTTATTAGGTTTGCCAGTGGTCTATCAATCTTGTTTATTTTTTCAAAGAACCAACTTCTGCTTTTGTTGATCTTTCAGATTGTTTTTTGGGTTTCCACTTTGTTGATTTCTGCTCTCAGCTTTGTTATTTCCTTTTGTTTCCCTATTTTTGGGTCCTTTTGTAGAGCACTTTCTAGTTCTATTAGCTGTGTCATTAAGCTACTCAGGTAAGCTCTTTCTTCCTTCCTGATTTGTGCTTGCAAAGCTATAAATTTTCCTCTCAGTACTGCTTTTGCTGTGTCCCATAAGTTCTGATAGTTTGTGTCTTTATTGTCATTTGTTTCCAGGAACCTTTTGATTTCCTCCTTGATTTCATCTCGGACCCACTGGTTATTCAGTATGAGGCTGTTTAACTTCCAGGTGTTAAAGTTTTTCTTCTGAGTCCCTTTGGAATTCACAAATAATTTCAGACCCTTTTGGTCAGTGAAGGTAGTCTGCTAAATTTTTATCCTGTTGATATTATGGAGGTATGTTTTATGTGCCAGCATGTAGTCTATCCTGGAGAATGTCCCATGTACATTGGAGAAGAATGTGTATCCAGGTTTCTGGGGAAGCAGTGGGTATATATATACCCACTAGGCCTCTTTCTTCCATTTCTCTCCTCAGATCTAGTATATTCTTGTTGAATTTCAGTCTGGTTAACCTATCCAGTGTTGACAAAGCCATGTTGAGGTCCCCCACAATTATTGTGTTGTTATTGATATTAATTTTCAGATTTGTCAACAATTGTATATAATATTTTGCTGGCCCCTCATTCGGTGCATATATGTTTAGGAGAGTGATTTCTTTCTGCTCTACATACCCCTTGATTAATACAAAATATCCATCTTTGTCCCTTACAACCTTCCCAAGTATAAAGTTTGCATTATCTGATATTAGTATGCCCACTCCAGCTTTTTTATGGGTGTTGTTTGCTTGGATAATTTTTCTCCAGCCTTTTATTTTGAGTCTATGTTTGTTCTGACTATTCAGGTGAGTTTCTTGTAGGCAGCAGAAGGTTGGATTGAGTTTTTTGATCCATTTCGCCACTCTATGTCTCCTAACTGGTGCATTTAGTCCATTGACGTTGAGAGAAAGAATTGTCCTGCGATTTACTGCCATCTTTATATTGAAATTTGGTGAAGTTTTTTGGTTAGTCTTGTCTTAAATTAGGTCTTTCAGATTTTTTCTTAAGACTGGTTTTGAGTCTGTAAAGTTTATTCGCTGTTTATTGTTTTTGTATTTTTTTTTCTGTGAAACCATGTATTCTTCCGACAAACCAGAAAGTGAGTTTTGCTGGGTACAGTATTCTAGGTGAAGCATTCATTTCATTCAGTCTTGTCACAATATCCCACCACTGCTTTCTGGCATTGAGTGTTTCTGGTGACAGGTCTGCTGTAAATCTCAAGCATGCTCACTTGAATGTAATTTCCCCTTTTGATCTTGCTGTTTTCAGAATTCTGTCTCTATCTGTGGGATTCGTCATTGTGACTAGGTTGTGTCTTGGGGTAGTTTTTCTGGGTCTCTTTTGGTTGGTACTCTTCGAGCATGCAGGATTTGATCACATATATTCTTTAGCTCTGGAAGTTACTCTTTAATGATGTTCTTGACCGTTGATTCTTCCTGGAAATCTTCTTCCTGGGTCTCTGGGACTCCAATGATTCTTAAGTTGTTCTGTTGAGCTTATCATAGACTTCTATTTTCATCTGTCTCCATTCTTTGACTAATTTTTCCACTCTCTGTTCATTTGCTTTAAGTTTTTTTTCCAATCTCTCCTTCTGTATGGAATTGTTATGTATCTCATCTTCCACAGCACCAAGTCTATTCTCAGCTTCTGATACCCTATCCCGGAGCTTATCTATTTTGTCATTCACTTTGTTTACTGACTTTTTCAGGCCTGTTAGTTTACATGTTATTTTAGTTTGGCGTTTTGTGATTTCTGTCTTCATATTTTCTTGGTTCTTGTTAGTGTTCTGTTTAACTCGATCCATGGTTTCTTTGCGTTTGTTGAGCATCTTCCATATTGCTAGTCTAAAGTTCTTATCTGAGAGGTTGATTAGTTGGTTGGTCATTATCTGGTCATCAGAATTGTCATCTTTATTCTCTATGTTTGATGCTGTCTGCATTGTTTCCCCATTGTCACACTTGTATTGTGGGATTTTCTATGAGTTGTGGTGGTATTCATTGGCTATATGATGCAGGCAGCACACTCCACTGGCTCCGCCCTTTCTGGATGGTTCGACTTGCCTCCAAGGGAGGGGAGTCCTCTGTGGATGAAGCCTCACACAGGATCAAATCTTAGGCCCGAGGAAACAGCAGAGAAGACAGTTCGGAGAGAAATGCTGGGCTTCAGTGATCCATCACATTTCTTAGTGTAATTTTTTCTTCCTGTTGCGATGCTGTTCTTTTCTCAGAAAGAGCACATGGCCGCCTAGGGAAGCAGAGCGGCAGTGCTCTGCTGGAGCCTCTTTTTGGCCCACTCCCAAGAGGTTCATGCAACAGGATAATAGACACACACAGGCAGCACTCACAATTTTTCACTGTAGGGCCTCACTGGGCAGGCGTAGTTTCGTGGATTTTTCCCCAAACTCATATTTTATATCTTTCTCTTCATGTCTGATAGGTTTTATGTAACTTTTTTGGGGGGGGCACACCCAGTGGTGCTCAGTGGTTTGTGCTGGCTATGTGTTCAGAAATAGCTCCTGGCTTAGGAGACCATATGGGGCACTGGGGATCGCACCAAGGTCCATCCTAGGTCAGTGCATGCAAGGCAAACACCCTACTGCTTGTGCCACCACTCTGGCCCCTTAAGTAGTTTAAAACTAAAACTCCATATTCAACTAAAGTTACAATTAGAATGGCTTTTTATTTTTATGTTTAAGTCATCACTTCTAGTCTCAAATGGTTCGTAATGATTGTATTATTGCTTCAATGAAAAGTATATCTAAGACATCAGAATGTGACTTTAAAAAGTACTAATCATATCTACAATTCAATATGAGGTTTTTTGTTATTAAGCAAATGAGTTTTTATAAACTTAACTTAGAAAGAAGGGAGGAGATAATAGAGGTATATATGTTCAGAGAGATAAAGGTCTTCTCCAAAAATCAAATAAAGAGACAGAGACAAGCAAGCAAGCTATGTGGTCGAGGGAGAACATGGATTTGAAGTGCAAGCCTACTTTTTCTATAGTTTTATGTTATTAGATTAGATATATTTTAATAGATTATTATACTGGATGTTTCTAGCTATTATTAATTTAATTTATTTGGGGGTGTCATGCCACTCCTGATGGTGTTCAAGGGACTATGCCAGAGAATGAACCCCAGATCAGTTGGACATATTCAAGGCAAGGTAAGTACCTTACACACTGCACTCTGACCTCTATTTTCAATTTAAATATACAGTATTTATGCAGAAATTATTTAAATGTATTCATTACACATGTAATGAAGGTCTCCATAGAAGTCACTTGAAAATCGTTCTACTCTGAAAATTTGAAACCATCATTCTAGAATATTCCCTTTTCCTTTAAAAATACTATATTCTCATAAATATTTGAAAGTAAAATATCATTACAATATGCTTATTGGCTCCTGGGCCACATCCAGGAGTCTTCAGGGCTTACTTCTGCCTCTGTGGTCAGAGATCACCCAGAGAAGAACCATATGGGGAAGCATATGTGGTCCCAGAAATCAACCCCTCTTACTATGTAAGTAAGTGTTCTTCTGACTGTACTATCTGTCTTACCCAACCATTGCCTGGTTTTAAATTATATATTTTTGTAATAACATCAAATATTCAGTTTTGTTATGATTTAATAACATATCATGATATTTTATGCTATTATTGCATTTCTGGTAAAATAATAAAATCAGTTTTTTGCTAAAGTAATTTTTAGATCGCTTTTGTCTATGAGTAGTAGAAAATAAATAAAAAATATAAAGTCTCCTATTCTCTGTTACCCCCTCCCCAATTTTCTCTGTCCCTTTTTTCCTTAGAATTAAATACTTTTTTTTATTATTTTTGGGGCCACATCTGACAGGACTCAGGTGTGCTCAAGGATCACTCCTATCAGAGGACCATGTGTGGTACCAGGAATTGAATCAGGGTTGGCCACAAACAAGACAAGCACCTTAACACTTGTACTATTTTGTGGTTTCAGAATTAATTGCTTTTGAAGGTATAAAGCATCTGTCCATGAATTTTTAGGCATCTGAAAATATATATATTTAATTTATTTATTTTAGGCACCATTCTTTACAATATTGATAATGGCAAGGTTTCATGCAAAAATGTCCCAACACTACACCCTCTACCAGCATATCATCTTTCCTCCACCATATGTCAGTATTCTGAAGCCCTGTGAGAGTGATATTACTCCTAATTAAAAACTGGTTCTCAATTTCTATTGCCTCCCTCCCACATAAGAGAAAGATTATTCAGTGTCTGACTCTCTTCTTTAAATTGTTTTTTAAATTTAAGAACGGTGGTTTACAATGTTATCAATAGTTGAATTTTAGACATATAATATTTTAATACCAATTCCATCACCAGTGTCAAATTCCATCACCAATGCTCCCAGAATCCATCATCCCCATTCCCCAATCAACCTCCTCTACCCCCTGCCTGCTGGTGGGGATGGGGTCAAAAAGAAACATTCATCCACTTCTGGTGGGTATGTTATAAAATGATATAAAGAATCCTCAGTAAACTTAGAGTTGATGTACCACACAATTTCACTTTGGGGAATATATCCCAAGGACTTTAAAATATTTATTCAAAAAATTGTGTGCATACCATTGCTGTACTTAGCTAAGAATGTGAAGTCAACCTAGGTATCCAAAGATAGATGAATGGATTATGAAGATGTGGTACAGCTACATATTGGAATATAATACAACTGTAAGGAACAATGAAATCATGCAATTTGCTACGATTTGGTTGGAATAGGAAGATATCATGTTGAGTGAATTAAGCCAGATGGAGAAATAGACACCGGATGATCTCACTTACCTGTAGTTAAGTGACTGAATGGGGAAATGTAATACAGTAAAAGAAAGTTGTGTAGATTACCCTTGACCCCAAAGCCTTGGGAAGAGAAGAACAACAACAACAAAAAAGAAATCTGGGTAAAAAGGAAGAACATGAGAATGGGAAATAATGGGTAAACAGTAGCCTGGGTTTTGGTTCTATTGGGGATGTGGGACAGTGGTATAGCTATATATCAAAAGCACAAACTCAACACCCCTGAAATCATGAGATCTAAATTATAATTACTGCACTTTATAATGTGCCTGCCAAAATAGGGGCAAGGAGTGGGGTTGGAGGGTAAAAAATGGGGATAGGCAGATTTATGATAGCACTGTAGATGGATGTTGACACAGGTGCTGAGATTGGAGTTGAAATATTATTTACCTAAAATTCAACTGTCAATAATTGCATACATCATGGTTCTTTAATCAAATACAACCTATGTATGTTTATAATATCTATTAGTATTTTCAATTTTTTTGATTCACCAAGAATTTTATTTTTGTATGAAGAGGTAAGCATTATGTTTTTCAGATGACTAGTTTGTTTTTTGGAGATTACAATGTAATCTGACAGAGCAATAATTTGGTAATCTTACATTTTGTTACCATGAATATGAAATGAATTTGCTCAATGCTAAATTCTAAAAGGAATCTGAGCCCAATTTCATACTCTTTTTTTTTTCTGCTGTTGTTTCTGGGTCACACCCAGAAGTGCTCAGACTGACATTGGGCCTGCCTTTGAGGAATTACTCAGGGAGGTGCCCAGGGAAAAATACAGAAGGATGTTACAGATAGAACTCGGATTGGCAGCACAAGGCCTTACCCTATGTACTATCTCTCAGATCTTACACATTCTTCATTTTCTTTCAATGAATTGCCTGTCTAATAGTAGTATAAATATTGGTAAGATTTTTATCATATTGTTTGCTAGGATCAAACCTTTCTGTAATCCCCTTTTTGGAAATAGGCCAAGATACTGAAGAAGTGGAGATGTTCCTATTGGTAATCAGATTAACTTCTCTACAGATTAACTTCTCTCTCTCTCTCTTTCTCTCTCTCTCTCTCTGTCTCTCTTTCTCTCTCTCTCTCCATCACATTTCATTCTTTTGATGAAGTCACCCATCATGTTGTGAGCTGCATAAAGAAAAGAACACTAGCATGAAAGTCACCAGTCAGCAGATTGTGAAAAAGTGAGGCCATTAGTCCAATTTCCTGTAAGAACTCAAATTCTTCCAGCAGCAAAATGAGCGAGTCTGGAAGCAAGTTCATCACCAGTTGAGACTTGTGATGACTCTAGTACTAGATGATATTTTGATTATAACTTTGTGAGACACTCAGAGTCAGAGAAACTGGCTAAACCGCATTCAGACTACAGACCCACAAGAACTATATGCTTATGTTTCCTAAGTCAGCATGCTTAGGAGACATTAGTTATGAAACAACAGTTAACTAATACACCAGTCCTGCACAAAATGTTTTCATTCATGAGGTTACATGTGTCTTAATATTGATCAAATAAATGCTATATCGTTCTATTTTTAAATATCATGTTTTGGTTATGCTGATATATTTAATCATCCTGATAAAGTTTATATAGTTTTGTTAAATCTCTCACAAGGTCTTATTCCTTTAAAATATTTTTAAAGATTGAATTGATAATTATTGTTGAAATTATTCTACACACAAACATTTGATCTACTCTACATTTTATGCCTTCTTACATGAAGTTAAAATACTATTTTTGGTATTTGAACTGAACATTCACTATTAATTTCTGGTTATATATTTTGGTTTTGCTCCAATTTGATTTTTGTTTTTCTTTCATTATTACATACACATAGAAAACTTAATTTTATAAAATGTATTTTAAAACTAATCACTTATGTTTAAATACAGGGTGTCCTTGCTTATTTTTAACTTATTTGATAAACATTTTTATAAACAATTATGATGATTATATTTTATTTGATTACACCAGATTTTACTTCAAGAATGATGAATTACCATGATTGAACCTTATTTTTTTTGTGTGTGAAATTTTAACAGAAAATTGAAAATTTTACCACTAAACTTGTTGCTGGCCTTTGAGATGATTACTCTAGATTGCGTGGTGTCAGAAGTAAATGTTAAATTCTAGACAGTATGCATTCCGGGACCAACAACAACAACAAGCTCTAGCCTAGGTTTTGGTCTACAATCTGTTCAACAAACAAGATCTCCAATTCCAGAGGTCTGACTGAGACAATCGCAACTGAACGGGTCTTCCGGAAACATAACTAAAGACTCTATCCCAGGCTCCATCCTAGGAGCAGCATAATGACCAAGACCACCAACTACAGAAGATAGATTAAAACAACGCTGAAGAAGCAGAACTGCTAGAACCACAAAGAAACACTTCATCATAAGCTTGATGAGTTCCTTGAGTTGTACAGACACCAAGATCTCTAGATACAGGATACAGAGGTCTGATTTTACCATCCATGAGGAAGCAGAAGTCT
Source organism: Suncus etruscus (assembly GCF_024139225.1). Classification (NCBI taxonomy): domain Eukaryota; kingdom Metazoa; phylum Chordata; class Mammalia; order Eulipotyphla; family Soricidae; genus Suncus; species Suncus etruscus. Next base: position 47,692,775 of record NC_064860.1, on the reverse strand, counting down.
TCCATACACCACAAAAGCACCGAGGGGAGAGTAAATGATCATGCAAGGAGCCTATAGTTAATCCCATGACAGTATACTTCAAGGGTGGAGAAACCCTGTATCTCCTAGGCCAAGGAAATTCCCTCTATAATGTCCCCAATAGTTACTGTGCCTGTGCAAAGGAAAAAGAAAAAAAAAGCACAAAATAATCTTTTTATCCACATATATATTTTTTGATTGATTGATATTTTTGACTTCTTTATTTTGGTGTAGATATTGAAGTTGATGTCTCCAATTTTATTTTATTTTATTTTATTATTTTATTTTATTTTATTTTATTTCATTTTATTTTATTTTATCTTTATCTTTCTTTTTGCACTCCAGCATGGTTTGTTTTCAGGACCGAGACTATTGTGTGGTACTTGTCTTTATTGCTGTAGTGCTCACTAGATATTTTATTTGATATTTCTTTCTGTATTGTTGAGGTGTTTCAATTTCTTTTTCCTGTCTTCTCTCAAACTGAGGTTGAAAGCCTTTAGAAGGACTCCGCCCATTTTCAGCTTATTTGATTTTTTGTTTTACCCCATTCTATTGCTTTTCTTTCCTTCAAACAAAACCACATAGCTCAAACTATCTAGCTCCGCCTCTCAAATAGAGGGGGAAACAAGGGAGGGTACCAGGACCAAACAGATATATGATCACTAATAGTAAGTTAGACACAGAGGGGACCACTTACTCTAGTAGCCCAGGGGGCGATGGTGGGAGATATGGATTGCGGGAAGGGAAAGGGGGGGGGGGAGTGAGGACAAATTTGGTGATGGGTATTCCCTGATTCATTGTTAATATGTACCTAAAATACTCCTGTGAAAGGTATGTAAGCCAATATGGTCAAAATAAAAATCAAAAAAAATTTTTTTCTTCTTTTTTTGGGCATTTCTTGTAATGTCTACCTGAGTATTTTATGTTATCAAGTAAAACTACAAATTATATTCAGTGATCCTTTGATGTCCAACAGTGCAACTGATGACCACATAGTATAGTATCAGATGAAAAAACACTAACTTTTGCTTCTACGCAAGCCCCATTTTAGCCAACATCTATATGTCCGTAACTTTGTCCTTTGTTAAAAATAATAATTCATATTGAACTTCTTATCTCACAGGCATTCTAACATCTTTCTTATTCATTAATACCAATTTTTAGAAAAGTATAACTTTATCTATAGGTATTAATCTTACGTCCATTTGACAGAAAGTACTGACACAGGATCTAGTAGATGTCAAGGGTTCTTCTAGTCCCAATGCAATGGTTGTGATTTACGATAAAAGGTGACTAATACTCACCTGTGGGAGACAGGAAAGAAGCTCCGTGCTTCAACAGCCCATCTGCTCACAATGCCTGTGGACTATGTTCAAAACAAGTGCCAGTATGACTCAGGGCCATTATCTCTCTAGGATGGAATGCCACAGATAGCTACAACTAGTGAGAGAGTGCATGCACTCACCTTCTCCATCTTTCCAGATGAAAATGATTGTTTGAAAAGGACTTCGAACCAGAGAGTTTATTGCAGAAGATATCCATTGATCTTCAGTAGCCATAGGTGCATTGGGCCTTATGCTAAAGTATGAAGTTTGCATACCTTTCATTTTGTGATTATGGGCAAAAAGAAACATTTACTGTCTTGGACTTTATATTTTAATATTGGCGAAGTTGGCTAATTTATACTAATGTGATAGAGTACATTGAGCAATATTTATGAAAAAACCTCACTGAATCTCCTTTATATATAATATATATTACATTATATTATGTGATATAATATATTATATATCATATGTATATAATATATAAATATATTGAAGATATATGTGTACAACTTTAGATAATATCTCATTTCTATTTGAACTTTGAAAGATACTAAATTCAAAATGTTCTTTTTAAATCTTCATTTAAAACTTGGAGGGGTTTGTTTTGGCTTCACAAATATATACAGATTTTGGTCTTCCTAGATGTGGTATATATTATTGTGAAGAATTTCTTGAGGGTTTTCAGTGTGATATGGTACAAACACAAAATTTCTACTTCAATAACTGCTTTCAGTTCGAATTTGACTTTCTTATCACTTCTTCCTGTCTGCATCCTGTCAGTTAGTGTCATGTTGGCCAGATTTGTTAACTTGTATTTCTAGTTATTAAGTCAGAGTGAGTCAGGTTTTTGCAAATTCACTGAACTTCTCCTGCCATTAAGAGGACTAATTTTTGTTTTCGCTAAAAGAAAAATTCTTTCATCTTTTTGTTTGTTTTCTTTTTGGTCCACAACTTACTGTGATCAGGGCTTACTCCTCTCTCTGCACTCAGGGATCACGCCTGGTGATTCTCTGAAGACCATATGCCCTGTCAGAGATCCAACCCCAGTCAAACAGCTGCAAGACAAATACCTTACCCTCTGCACTATCTCACTAACCCTCCCAATTTTTTAATTTGAGTGAACCTGGGATTTGGGTTGATCATCAGAGAGTCACAGAATTAATGCTATGTGACTTTTAGTCACAGAATACCAGAAGAGAGTTGTATTGGAAATCCTAGACCAGGGAATAAGCACGGTTATCTGAAGCTTCCATGCAGTGAGGAACCTCAGGTATATCTATTACAGTACTAAGTCATTCAATCCTTCTGGGACAGATATGTTTGCAAAAAGTCTTCAGATCATTCCAGCCTTTATTATTCCGCTATTTCCAGCTGAGGATGCAGATCTTGTGAAGCAAGATCTTGCTCTACTCTTGTGAATTTTTGACGCACAGAAGAAAGCGTATCAAATGGTTGTTCTTTGATGTCTCTGAACTCGAGCTGTAAGAGTGTACAGTAGTAGATAATCTGGACCATAGGTGAAAATTAGGCTTATTCATTTTATAATGTCAAATCCATGTAATTTATCCTTTCCCCCAAGCTCTTATTTATTTTTATTTATTTTATTATCTATTTCTTTTTTGCTTGGGAGAAGAAATGAAACTATGTCCTCTTTTTATATGTCCTCTCTTCTTTAACTTTTTCTTCCCTCTGGTGTATATACCAGCTGAAAGGGAGAGTTGAGATTGTTTTCATTATATGATGCATGGGTAGGAGACAAACAAACGTTTCTCTAGTTATTACCCAAAGTGCCTCTGCTAACACTGTTCAGCCAACACTGCCCCTGGCCAAACTTACCAATCAGTAGTGTCTTTGGTCCCTATTGACCAACGAACACCACCTCCCATGTGACAGGTATACACCCACTGCTTCTACCATGTTAGGCAGAAATTATCATTAGGGCTGCTGGACAAAGCTTTACCTCTTGCTCAGCCCTATCATTAATTACTACCAACTAATGTTTTGGTTCTGAGATCTTAGAGTTAATACCTTAGGATACCATGAGGTCATTTTTCAAACTCTCAGAGCTTAAACTTCACCTACAACCAATTAAACATGTTCTGTATGTATTCTGACATGAGAATGTTGTTCTTTAAAACTTCATCAATGGGATCTAATCCATGAATTCTTATTATGTAGTTATACCTTAGATTGTTACATATGTATTAAATATATACAAAAATTTTAGATTCCCTAAATGGCACAATATGACAACTATTTACATAGCATTTTTTACATAATATGCATAATACCTGGATAGCCATGCATAGGTCAGATGCATAGACCACATCATTTCATAAAAATATCTTAAGTTTCTGTGAAGTTTCACTCTGTGAAAGTCATGGAATCCATCCCCTGCAGAAACCAAAATAATAAAACTTTAAAACTTGGCTGCCTGTTTGAATTATCAATAATTTAAAAATAATAATTCAACAATGGCTATAATTTATAATTGCTTATAGAAAGAACCATGTCAGACTTTTTACCCCTACTAATTAATATTCATAAAAATTACATTAAACAAGTTCTACTGTTTTTTTCATTCAGAGAAAGACATAAATGGTTTGGGAGGTTGAAAAATTTGACCAAAGCTATGAAGTTTATAAGTTACAAAAATGAAGATTGCAGGATTTGTCTGACTATACAACCCACTATCATTTCCCTCTACCACCTAGCTCTGTTCAAAAAGTTAGTAGTACTGCATGTGTATTATAGTTTTCAGGGACTTAATCTATTCTCTTTAAATTAAAATTTTAATTTAATTAACATGAGGTACATAATTACAAAGTTGTTCATGATTGAGTTTCAGTCATACAATGTCCAACAGCCTTCACCAGTGCACATTTCCTGCCACCAATGTCCCTCAATTCTTTTAAAAATACCTGATGACTTTTATTGTAAAGCACACAAAAATCAGAGCTGCTTGGATTTTTCAAAGGAAACAACCTGTCAATGATCCTTTCATAATGGTATTTGCCTCACTAATACAAAGAAAGTAATTTAAAATAAAATAAAAATTAGTAATTTCACTAATACAAAGAAAGATTATGGGTCACATTGGATAAAGGTTGAAAACTTGATCTATTTTGAGGCAACATAATCATGTTTACATAAAGTGACACTATGTGGTATTCACCAAAAGTGGGTCACCCCAAAGCAATGTAACTAATTTAATATTTAAAATAAAAAGTTTGAGAAGGCTTATGAAGAAACACATTTAATAGAGGATGAACAAACCTGGTACATGCTCATGATTGATGAGAGGGATCCTGTTTTCTGCTGAAATGAGGCAAGGAAAGGTGGAAGAAAATTCATGTAATATGAGGAGTTGGAATTTGGGTGCAGTCTCTTGGCATCTGTTCATCCTCTATTTCCAATTCCTGGAGGCTATGCCTACGTGATTTTGCCTGCTGCATACCTTCAATCAATCATCTCTCTTTTTTTTTTAAATTATATCTAATTGTGCAATCCTTTCTTGTTTGTTTTTGTTAAGATTTCCTTTGCTTTATCACTGACAGGAAAAACTTATCCCTTGAGATTTCCTGTGGGACATGATTATTTACAGTAACTACAACTTAATGCATTCTTGAGGATTTCTGCCTTATTTATCTTCTGCAGGGTTTACTCATACTATTAAATATCGATTTTTTATTTTGATTTTTCTGAAACATCATGTTGTATATATTAATCATCATAGATATGCTATTTGTTCTGATTTTTGTGTATCATTCTTTTATCTGTGAAGATGATAATATTTTCCTATATCTTGCTCCTTCCGCCACTCTTAACTTGGCTTGGGGAATTATAATCTCTTGTCTCCATGAGTAGATCACCCTCCTGTTTTATCTTGCTTGTCCTGGACTTCTTCATTTTATAGTTTTTTTACACACTGAAGAAGCTATCTTTGTCCAAAGACAAAATCTCATTATATGTGTATAGTACCTTTCAAGACCGCATTGATTAGGAAAGCAAGGTCTGACTGCAGCCTTTTCTTCCAACTCCTCCCTGTACCATCACCAAGTCTTATTCTGATGATACTGTCAATGTCATAGTTATGGAATTATCCTTCTCCCTCCTGCTCCTTGCACCTGCTATCCTCTCCTGTGAAACTCACCCTGAATTCATAGATTCCTTTTGCCTCTTTTATTCCCATTAATTAACCATTTTTGAGATTCAGTTTAGACATACTTTTACACTAGCAGTGTTTTGGAAGGTCTTCTGAGTGGGGTTAGACACTCTTTGTCCTCCTCTTCCCAGGTCCTATTTCTAGTGAAAATTATTTTCAAACTCTTGAATTGTCTCATAAGAGTAGGGACCCCAACTTTTGCAGTAGACACTCAAATATTTTTATAAGTGAACAGATAAAGACAGTGTCTGGAAGAAGTGGCTTGGGTCCAGTGACTCACGATGGTCCTCAAACTACGGCCCGCGGGCCAATACTGTATTTATTCCCATTTTGTTTCTTCACTTCTAAATAAGATATATGCAATGTGCATAGAAATTTGTTCATAATTTTTGTTTTTACTATAATCTGGCCCTCCAACAGTCTGAAGGACAGTGAACTGGCCCCCTGTTTAAAAAGTTTGAGGACCCCTGCTAGAAGCTGGAGTTAAGTGGGTTTAGATATGAGTCCTATACTTCAGCTGTATCATCTATATAAAGTAATTTTACCTGTTTCTTAGCAGGTAAAATTTGGATATAATAATAGTAAACATCTGGTCAGATTATTCAAAGAGAGAATTGATGTGAACAGGGATCAAGGAAGGGCTGAGCACATCTTTTATATGTGATAGCCCCTTTAAGGGTCTTCAAACTACAGCCCGCGGGCCACATATTGTATTTATTCCCATTTTGTTTCTTCACTTCTAAATAAGATATATGCAGTGTGCATAGAAATTTGTTCATAATTTTTGTTTTTACTATAATCTGGCCCTCCAACAGTCTGAAGGACAGTGAACTGACCCCCTGTTTAAAAAGTTTGAGGACCCCTGCCTACCCAGCACTTCATTGTCTCCTAAGTACCAAGCACCACTAAGTGTGACTCAGAAACATGAAAACAAAAATATAGATGTAAGGATAATAAGTGTATATGATAGTTTCATCTCATATTAACTATCTTCTTTTTCTTCTTTTTTATCTTTTTCATCTTCTTTTCTTCTTCCTTCTTTCCTATGTCCTTCATTTTTCTTTTATTCTTTTTCTTTTCTACTTTTCTATTTTTTTTGTTCTATTAGTCTTTGTCTTCTTTGTTTTCTTCTTCCTCTGCCTCTTCCTTCTTTTTTCTTTCTCTTCCTCTTCCTTCTCCACTAAACTTTCATCTGGTAAGTTCGAAGTGCAAGGCACAGCTTTTGACAAAGTCAGTTAGGAATTGTTGACTCAGCTCTATGCCCTGCGATATTTAATGGGGGAGATCTGTTCTGAGAAATGCATTGTTAGGTGATTTCATTATTGTGCAAACATCCCACTGTTTAATTACACAAACCTAGATGGCTCAGCCTACCACATGCTTAAGCAACACACAGAGATCACGGTGGTGCATCGTTAACAGAAATATTATGAGATGGCTCTTGGCTATGGAAGAGCATTTACAAGAACTTATAAAATATTATATTCTTACAGAAATGTTACAGATTATTTTAGCTGTAAATTACTGACACCCATATTATAGACATCCATTACTATATGTAACCTAATTATGAGATAATTTTTCACATCATCACTAAGCCTTAATATATTTGACAGCACTTGATCTAGTGTGGGCTAAATTTTTAGTCAACAATCTTGATGAAAGGAATGCATGATAAAGTTCTTTAACTAAAAGCTGCATTTAGAGCCAATATCCCCTCAGTTTTGTCCATTCTACCCTTGAAGACTACCTCCTATGAGACATGGTAACCCGTTCTCTGATAGATCATGAAAACTTCATTCAAGGTGTTGATCAGAAATTGAGCAGAGAATAATATAGAGATTTCTCAAAATGAAACATCAAAGACATAGAAGAAATCTGGAAGGAAGCTTCTACTTCAGCAATGATGGTTGAAACTAATAGTTCTCATTCATGTAGCCCAGAAATTAGATGATTTGTTGAGGAGTGGGCAAAGAGGAAAGCTTGCTGGCAGTGGAAAGAAGAGAGAATGTGTAATCTTGCATTTTTTAATTTAATTTTATTTATTATTATTAGCTTATTTTATTTTCATTAGCAAGGTCATATAGATACTTTTAGATTCAAAAAATCATGATGTTACCTATGTTTCTTCATAGAAGGTACTTTTAGATAGAATATCATGAAGGACTTTTCCTATGTTTCTTCAGTATAACTTATGGATTCAGGTTTGATACTGAAGTTCTTTAGTCCATTTTGATTTGGCTTTTGTACATGGTATTAAAAAGATGTCTCCGTTTATTTTTGAGCATATGATTCACAGTTTTCCTAATGTTATTTGTTGAAAGGTTTTGCTTACTTTGGTTTATATTTTTTGCTCCTTTGCTGAGTATTAATTGCCAAAAAAAAAGATGACTGGATAAGGAAACTATGGTACATATATGCAATGGAATACTATGTGGCTATAAGAAAAATAAATAAATCATGCAATCTGTTGCTAGGTGGATGGATCTAAAAAGGATCTAAAATCTAAAAGGATTAATGCTGAGTGAAGTTAGTCAGGAATAGACACAGAATGATCTCTCAGATGTGAGACGTAAAGAAACATAGTAGAAGAATAAAAATGTCCAAAGTCAGTAAAAGCAGTAGGAAGTTTACATGGTGTGTGGTGAGGAGGGAGTTAATGGTGGTGGAGTTGGGGGAACAGAATGGGACAAGAATACTGGTGGAGGGAAGCAGATACTTTGGGAGAGAGTGCAGTGCAGGATTATTTTATGGGTGAAAACCTGCCATTAACAGTCATACCTATGAGAAAATAAAATTATTTAAAAATTAAGGAAGTTGAGGGAAATGAAGAGGGTAGGAACTTGAAAGGGGCTTTTTTTTTTTTTGTCACACTTGGTGTATTGTTCAAGGGTTGCTCTTGGCTTTGCACTTAGGAATCACTCTACCCCCCCCCAAATTTTCTTGTTTGTATAAAAGGAGTGTTGTTTCATTATTAATTATATGCTCTATCTAAGGTATCTTTGACACAAAGAATGTAAAACACTAAACACTCTCAGAGAAAGTACTCTCCTTATTATGAGATTTCATAATTAAATGAATGAATGTGGATTAATTAAAACAAGAGAATAAAAACAGGACTGCAGTTAGTGTTAGAGGTAAATTAGTGAGATAATTATACTTAGGTGACAATGAGATGCCTGAACATTCAAATGTTTGAACAGATGTTTCTTAAAAATACAGATTTTGGAATCTGAGTGATATTAGAAGTAAGGCTTTTGTCTTGCATGGACCAACCTAGGTTCAATCCTTTGCACATGCTCCCAGATGGTCTCCCAAGCAATATCAGGAGTGATTCTTAAGCATTACTGGCTGTTTCCCCCAAACAAATGCCCCCAAAAACAAACTATAATTTTGTCTTTGGGGGAAAACCATGAACTAAATGAGAAAATTTTTTATATTGCAGATTTTTATATTTTATATTATCTTAGACACAGTAACTTCAATCTATAGGAAACATCATTTTGAAATGGGATAAAGGGTTTGATATAACCTCAAGTACAAGAATGAATATGAGATCCATACTTGCCTGGAGACAGTGCAGTAGAGGTTAAAATGTACTCAGCAGCTGGCCAAGGTATGCTTTCCATTTTAGGCTATAACTGCAAGAATCCTAGCAACACAGCTAGAGCTAAGAGAAGCTCAACCTTAGCAAGTACAAACACACTCAACTTGAGGTCTTATTATGTGAGAGTTCTTATTCAAAGAACATTTAAAGCATACACAACTATAAATTGGGCTTATTTTTAAATTGTGTGATGTGTTTTAATTGTTGCATTGCTTTCATTTAAGGTGGTCAGGAGAATCCCTGGTGCCTTGGTGCATTTTATCTCACTTCATAATCTTGTTCTTTGTGGCCAAAGAGATAGCACAGTGGGTAGGCATTTGACTTGCACCTGGCTGACCTGGGTTTGATCCCTGGCATCCCTTATGGTCCCTGAAGCTGTATGGCCCCAAACCAAAATCATCATCATCATCATCATCATCATCATCATCATCATCATCATCACACTCTTCTTTCAGCAAGGAAAAAAATGTTTTTCTTTTCAGCAAGAAAAACTCCTACAAGAGGCATCAAATTGCATTACAATTAAGTGAGGCAAAAGAGCAGATAGCTTAGAGCAGGGAGCATAAAAAAGTGATTAAGGCGCATTACTGGCTTGTTCTGTTCTTGGTGGTAGTATAGACATAGTCTTTGCAGGTATTTATAGGACTTTGCTTAGTCAATTACAATTATGTTCACATCCAAACTTTTGAAATAGAAAAAGGTGGAGCCAGCGTTTCAACCAAGTTAACTCTATATTAGAGCCCCCTTTCTATACCTCTCATCACACTTACGCAGATTTCTATACTTCTGGAGACCAAATAGAAATTAATGTGAGGGGAATGGTTTACAGAAAAATGCTCTTTCTTTTTTTTAAAAGTACAAGTTTTTATATTTGAATAGTTTGATTAATAAGCTAAAATTCAATTTTTCACAAGATATAATATAGATAAATATAATATATATGTATACATCTTCATCCCAACTAAAAGTAAGTATGAACTTTTTATTAAAGTAATCAATAGAGGAGCCAGAGTGAACACAACCACTCGAATTGATTCCCAACATCCCAGATGGTCCCCAGGTCCACCAGAAGTGATTCCTAAGTGAGGATCCAGGAGTAACCCCTGAGCAACTGTTGCATGCCCCAAAACCAATTTTTTTGAAAAGTAGCCAATACAAATCACAAAATTGAAAGTCTGTTCATTAAATATTCTGACCACATTATTTAACATAATTCACATTCAAACAGCAACAAAATTGTCTACAACTATTGAAGAGAAACATTTAATATATTTTGGTCAACATGTTAAGAGATCATGGATAGAAAGCCTGGTTATTTTGCATTGAAACAAAGATAAGTCAAAGCACTTTTCAAACTGGATGTCCATCAACTAGGACTTCCTTCCAAAGATTGTACTTTAACAGAGTGGAGGATAAGTATTGTTTGAAAGCTCCCCAGGTGACTTCTAATGGGCAGTTGGAGCTGAAATTTACTATGATGAAGGACAAGCAGGGATAAGTAATTGAACAAGACAATAAGTACTGGCTGAAATGAATGAAGTCTGCCAGACTTAAAAAAAAAAATCAATGCCTTTATCTTCCCAGAATCCATTAAAGAATATTCCTTTCATCTTGAACTTTCTTCAGAGTTCTTTGTCTTTGCCGAGTGAATGCTACTCATGTTCCTATTTCTTCACTTTTTTTTTTTGGGCCACACCCGGTAACGCTCAGGGGTTACTCCTGGCTGTGCGCTCAGAAGTCGCTCCTGGCTTGGGGGACCATATGGGACGCCGGGGGATCGAACCACGGTCCGTCCAAGGCTAGCGCAGGCAAGGCAGGCACCTTACCTCTAGTGCCACCGCCCAGCCCATTTCTTCACTTTTTAATCTATTTCAAATCAGTTCAGTCTTCTTGAAGTAGGTCTTATTAAAGTTCAACCAGAAATTCTTTTAACACATTCAAGTATATATATACATTTTATGGACATCCAAATGTTTCTTCAACCAAGCAGAACAATTAGATATTAGTAATATAATAATAATATAGAAGATATACCTTGAGACTTCAGTACATCAGAAGCAGTGTTATCTAATGTAAGATAGCAGAACTAAATAAAGATTTGGAGATTCATGTATGTAATCAAGGTGTTTAAATAAAAAAAAGATTTGGAGATTAACATGCCTTGTGATTCTCACGTTAGTTTTTTAATATAGCCACACATCCTTTACTGAAGAATATTGCTTGGAATGTTCCAATGCAACAAAGAAAAAGGTGGAACTACATTGCTTAAGCAGTTCTGACTATGGGGAGCAGAACCCAACTTTCCCTATGAGATTGTATTTAGAGATTTACACAGGATTTTCAGTTAGTCCAATAAGTACAGTGTGAAAACCACCCATCTAGTCTTGAGCACAGGATCTTTTTTTTATATAATTTTTATTTTGATCATAGTGGCTTGCATATTGTTGACAATAATATTTTAGTTACATATTAACATAATATCAGAGGGATTCCCATCACCGAATTATCCTCCCTACACCTCCATTCCCATCCTACCTCCCATGTCCTCCTCCCTCACCCCCGGGGCTGCTAGAATACGTGGTCCCCTCTCAGCCTAGCTTAATACTTAGTGGTCCTACACCTGTTTTGGTCTTGGTACCTCCCTTGTTTCCTCCTCTAACTGGGAGGCGGTACTAGATAGTTCCAATTATGTAGTTTTGTTTGAAGAAGAGAAAAGTGATAAACTGGGGTAAAAATCAAATACGTCAAAAATGGACGGAGTCCTTCTAGAGGCTCTCATCATCGGTTTGAGAGACAAAGGGGAAAAAGAAGGTGAAACACCTCAACAGTACAAAAAGAAGTGCCAAATGAAATATCCAATGAGCACTCCAACAATAAAGATAAGTACCACATAAAAGCCATGGTCTTGAGAGAGCACAGGATCTTAATACAGGATGTACCTGTCTTCTGAAGAATATTCGAGGCTCTGCAAATCAAGATACCTATCTAAGTTTAAAACATTAACAGGCATAAATCCATGTATACATTGCTTGTTAGATCTCAGGTTCCTTTCTAAGTATGTCACAGGTAGTATCTGACTCAATCCTCACAACTGGGTTATGGTGTGACTTATTATTACTAATCTCATTATTATGGGTGAGAACAGAGAAGCAAAGGTACTATGTTCTATATCTAAGGAGTGTGTTTTTCATCCATGATCCTAATCAACAGTGCCCTACCTGCTTGTAATAGGGTGTGTGTCTGCTTACCTACATGCATATTTGCGATATCATTATGCAAACATGTTATTTCAACAATTTATCTTTAGGAAGATTAACTTATCATTTAGAAATATATGAACAAGTAAGATGAAAAAGTTTTTTTAATTGAAATATTTTTAAAAGGTCTCTGCCGTCATGGGACTGGGAGTGATAAAGAATTGGTCTATCAACAAATAAGAAAATAAACTAGCTCATCTTAAGAACATAAGGTATAGTAAATAAAGACAAGTCAGTGATCAGAGAAGATGTCTTTTATACCATATAGATTTCCTTCAATTTGATTATTTCCTGGGAGCATCAGTATTACCTGAGAAATTTTTAGAAAGGCAGAATTTCATGCAATACCCAAAATTCACTCTAAAATTAGTTGCTGCTTAAAAGGCACCCAAGGCAATTTATATATGCATTAAATAAATTTAATTTAATTAATTAAAGTTTGAGGTACTGAACAACAGAGAACAAGTTTCTGTTGTGAAGCCAACAGTTATGCTCTCCCTTACTCTTTATTTCTTCTCTTTTTTTCTTTCTCACAAACTTTGCACACACAAAGTACATACATAAACGTGAAAACATGAACTTTCCATTTTTAAGTATCACTTAATATGAACTATGTTCAGAAACATCATCATTCAAAAATAGAATTTTTAAGTAGCACTAATGATATAATAGTGGGTTATTTTGCTGATTTAACATGAAATGATTCACAGCTCTGCTTAAAACATAAAAGAAAATTTGTAAGGATAACTCCTACATCCCCTCTTAATATCTGCAATTTAATGCTTCAACTTTAATAAAATGAATAACTGGAAATATTAAATTAATTGTATTAATTAAATATTAAATTAATTGTATAAAGAACTTTAATATATAATATATAAAATAAGACTCCAGTGTAAATTTTATCTCACTTACCATGTCAATGATAAATATTAGCTAAGCAGTTAATTATATAGTTGTGTTTGCATTTTGAGGGGAAGATTCATATTATTCCAGTCATTGCAATTTGGAGGGGGGGTTTGGGCCACACCCAACCACTCAGAAATCACTCCTGGCAAGGTCGGGGGACCATATGGAATGCCAGGAATCGAACCCAGGTTCATCCTGGTTTGGCTGCTTGCAAGGCAAATGTCCTATTGTGCTATCTCTCCGGCCCCCAGTCATTGCAATTTTAAAAATTTAGTCTTATACAGTTTCTTTCTCTGAGCAAAGTATCTTGTCACAAGTCACGTTACAAAATCATCCCATTTAATTTAGAGTTTTAATATGCTACTACTCTAAATACTATTGCTGAAATACTTAACGACTTGAAGTAAAACTCCATTGCCTGTATCATTCAGAAAATTAAAAAGTACCCAACATTTTTCTACTGCATTATCCAGCAACCTTTCTGAAAAAAAAAAATCATATAGAAAAGGTCAAACAGAAGTTACTGGGCACAAAGAGTCATTTTTCAGCTGGTACTTGGAAGCTTATTTGTCATCAAGCTGGGCAACTAACTTCCAGCTTGCTGAGGACTTCCCTGTTTTAACACTGAAAACCTCAAAGGCCAGAACTTTCTTAATCTCTGCAAAAAACTTAAATGTTTGGTGAGTCTTTGGCACTAAAGATTAAATTTGAAATTCAAGTTTCAAAGCACAAGATTTGGTCATTGTTTATGGCGGAAACCACACGAATCTTCCAGGAGAACAAGGAAGTCTGCGGGAAGCAACTACTGAGACTGAAATACTCACAAAGAGATTGAGGTGTTAAGTGGTGTGAGGTCTGTAAGCAAAGAAGATACAGTGACTGTAAGAAACTTTGGGACATCAGTCAGTGTGGAGCAATTGAAAAAGAATGATCTAAATCTGGGGCCGGAGAGATAGCACAGGGGTTTTTGACTTGCAAGCAGCGATCCAGGACCTAAGGTGGTTAGATCGAATCCCGGCATCCCATATGGTCCCCCGTGCCTGCCAGGAGCTACCGTATTTCTGAGCAGATAGCCAGGAGTAACCCCTGAGCACCGCCGGGTGTGGCCCAAAAACAAAAACAAAACAAAACAAAAGAATGTCCAAAATCTCAGAAATATAATAAGGATAGATAAATAGTATTTTGATATCTGTAAAGTCCCCACTTTATGAGATCATCCCAGACACTGTTTTTCCAACTCAAGGCCAATGGGCCTGAAGAAGTAGGGTCAAGGCAAAGGATTAATAAAACAAGACAGCCAGGAAAGAATCATGGAGTCAATTTGCTTCTGTGTGTCAAGCCAAAACCATTCTTTCTTTATTAACCCATCTCCAATTCATTAGGAGGGGAAAGTTCAAATGGGAGATAAAAGAACCTATTCAGGGCCGGAGGAGAGATAATATGGAGGCAGGGCATTTGCCTTGCATGCAGAAGGACGCTGGTTGGAATCCTGGCATCCCATATGGTCCCCTGAGCCTACCAGGAGCGATTTCTGAGCGTAGAGCCAGGAGTAAACCCTGAGTGTTGCCAGGTGTGACCCCAAAACAAAACAAAACAAAACAAAACAAAAAGTACCTATCAAGGTGGGCTTTTGCACTTCAAAGGAGAGAATTAAGGGAAAGAGGAAGATGGCAGAATGCCTTTGTTTTGGGTTAATAGCTGGGTGTCAACTTATATATATCATCATATTCATATTCAGGTCCTTTTATTCTACATTTTGGTTTAGGATGTAAATTTTGTATTTTGTTCTTTGATTATTTATGATTCTAATTGTTTACCTTGCACATGGCTAACCTAGGATAGACTGCGGTCTGATCCCCAGGTGTCCCATACGGTCCCCCAGCCATGGGGCGATTTCTGAGCGCATAGCCAGGAGTAACCCCTGAGAGTCAATGGGTGTGGCCCAAACCCCCCCCAAGAAAAATTAAAAATTATTAATTGGATGGACATTTTCTACTGCACAGTATTTCTTTTATTTTTATTTATTATTTATTTATTTGTATATATATATATATATATATATATATATATATATTTTTAGTTTTTGGGCCATACCCAGTAACGCTCAGGGGTTACTCCTGGCTATGCATTCAGAGATCGCTTCTGACTTGGGGGACCATATGGGACACTGGGGAATCAAACTGCAGTCCGTCCTAGGCCAGCACAGGCAAGGCAATGCATTATCTCTTGTGCCATCGATCCGGCCCTAACTGCACATGATTTCTTGAAGAGCAATTAATTGTTTATGTTTTATGATTTGGGGTGCTAACTTCCTATTCAAGCAACTTTTATGGTTGTGCTATAGGAGTATATTTTGGGGAGAGGATTAATAGATGATACCTGGGGTCTACTTTTGGACATACTTAGGAGTCATTTCTCTCAGTGCTTGAAGTGAGCCATCTCCCTCAGCTTATCAGATCATTCTAAATATGTTGGCATTGTGCACTTGTGTTTGTTGAATTCCTTGGCTATATAGGCCCATATATTTTTAATATCAAATTAAAAATTTGGTCACCTCCCTTCTTTTCAGAACTCAAATACATCTATTAGACTGCGAAGCTGTATTTTTTCCTATTTAATCTGAATAGTTACTATTATCTATTATAACTATAAAATAATAAAATAGATACTATAACTGAATAATTACTGTTAACTACTATAACTATAATTTCTATTATTCCTCCCTTCACTATAGTACTCAATCTGATTTTTATTTAAATCTTATTTTTATATAAGACTATTTCCTAGAAATTGAATTTGTTCTTTTAAATATAGTCTATTATTTTTAAAAATTTACTTTCAATTTTTAATCTCTTCTTTACCATCTTTACATTTACATTACATTTGGAATATAGGTTGGATTGGCCTTAGTTTCTGTATTTACTAATGTTATTATTTGTATGCATATCATTCCTATCAAGTCTTTATTTTAATAGGAAATTTCCTATTTTCTTTTTGTTTGTTTTTTTCAGTTTTTTAATATATTTTTCTTTATTTAAACATTTGATTACAAATATGATTGTGATTAGGTTTCAGTCATGTAAAGTACACCCCTCCTTCACCAGTGCAACATTCCCACAACCAATGTCCCAAATCTCTCTTCATCCAACCCCACCCCTACCTGTACTCTAGACAGGCTTTTCAGTTCTCTCACTAATTCACATGATTATGGTACTTCTCAGTGTAGTTATTTCTATAACTGCACTCACCACTTTTTGTGGTGAGCTTCATGAAGTGAGCTGGAAGTTGCAGCCCTCCTCTCATTGTCTCTGAGGATTGTTGCAAAAGTGACTTTTATTTTTCTTAAAACCCATAGAGGAGTGAGAATATTCTGCATCTCTCTCTCTCCCTCTGACTTATTTCACTCAGCATGATAAATTCCATATACATTCATATATAGGAAAATTTCATGACTTCAATCTCTCCTGACGGCTGCATAATATTCCATTGTGTATATGTACCACAGTTTCTTTAGCTATCCATCTGTTGAAGGGCATCTTGGTTGTTTCCAGAGCCTGGCTATTGTGAATAGTGCTGCAATAAATATAGGTGTGAGGAAGGGGTTTTTGTATTGTATTCTTGGGTTCTTAGGGTATATCCCTAGGAGTGGAATAGTTGGGTCAAATGGGAGCCCAAATTCCAGATTTTGGAGGAATCTCCATATTGTTTTCCATAGAGGTTGGACTAAACGGCATTCCCACCAGGAGTGGATAAGAGTTCCTCTCTCCCACATCCCCGCCAGAACTGATTGTTCTCATTCTTTGTGATGTGTGCCAATCTCTGTGGTGTGAGATGGTATCTCATCGTTGTTTTGATTTGCATCTCCCTGATGATTAGTGATGAGGAGCATATTTTCATGTGCCTTTGGCCATTTGTATTTTTATCAAAGTGTCTGTTCATTTCTTCTCCCATTTTTTGATGGAATTAGACGTTTTTTTCTTCTAAAGTTGTCAGTGTCCTGTATATTTGGATATTAGCCACTTATCTGATGGGTATTGGGTGAATAGTTTCTCCCACACAGTGGGTGGCTCTTGTATCCTGGGTACTATTTCTTTTGAGGTGCAGAAGCTTCTCAGCTTAATATATTCCCATTTGTTGATCTCTGCTTCCACTTGTTTGGAAAGTGCAGTTTCCTTCTTGAAGGTGCCATTAGTCTCAATAACATGGAGTGTTTTATCTACGTGTTGTTCTATATACCTTATGCTACCAGGTCTAATATCAAGGTCTTTAATCCATTTGGATTTTACCTTCATACATGATGTTAACTGGGGGTCTATGTTTGCTTTTTTGCAAGTGGCTAACCAGTTTTGCCAGCACCACTTGTTGAAGAGGTTTTCCCTGCTCCACTTAGAATTTCTTGCTCCTTTGCCAAGAATTAGGCAATTGTATGTTTGGGGAACATTGTCTGAGACTCAAGCCTATTCCACTGATCTAAAGGTCTGTCTTACTTCCAGTACCATGCTGTTTTGATAACTATTGCTTTGTAGTACAGTTTAAAGTTGGGGAAAGTAATGCCTCCCATTTTTCTTTTCCCTAGAAGTGCGTTAGCTATTCGAGGGTGTTTATTGTTTCAAATGAACTTCATAAGTGTTCGATCCACTTCTTTGAAGAATGTCATGGGTATTTTTAGAGGGATCACATTAAATCTGTCTTATGCTTTGGGGAGTATTGCCATTTTAATGATGTTAATCCTGCCAATCCATGAGCAGGGTATGTGTTTCCATTTCCGTGTGCCCTCTCTTATTTCTTGGAGCAGGGCTTTATAGTTTTCTTTGTATAGGTCCTTCATGTCTTTAGTCAAGTTGACTCCAAGATATTTGAGTTTGTGTAGCACTAACGTGAATGGGATTGCCTTCTTGACATCCATCTCTTCCCTATCATCATTGGTGTATAAAAAGGCCATTGATTTCAGTGTGTTAATTTTGTAGCCTGCCACCTTGCTATATGAGTCTATTGTTTCTAGAAACATATTGGTAGAGTCTTTAGAGTTGTCTAAGTAGACTATCATGTCATCTGTAAACAGTGAGAGCTTGACTTCTTCCTTTCCTATCTGGATTCCCTTGATATCTTTTTCTTGCCTGATCGCTATAGCAAGCACTTTCAGTACTATGTTGAAAAGAAGCGGAGAGAGTGGACAGCCTTGTCTTGTCCCAGAATTTAGAGGGAAGGCTTTTAGTTTTTCTTCATTGAGGATAATATTTGCCATTGGCTTGTAGTAGATGGCTTTAACTAGATTAAGAAAGGTTCCTTCCATTCCCATCTTGCTGAGAGTTTTGATCAAGAATGGTGTTGGACCTTATCAAATGCTTTCTCTGCATCTATTGATATGATCATGTGATTTTTATTTTTCTTGTTGTTGATGTTGTGTACTATGTTGATAGATTTATGGATCTTAAACCATCCTTGCATTCCTGGGATGAAACCTACTTGGTCGTGGTGTATGATATTCTTGATGATGCATTGGATCCTATTTGCTAGGATTTTGTTGATGATCTTTGCTTCTGCATTCATCAGGGATATTGGTCTATAATTTTCTTTTTTGGCAGCATCTCTGTCTGGTTTAGGTAGCAAGGTAATGTTGGCTTCATAAAAGCTGTTTGGGAGTGTTCCCGTTTTTTCAATTTCATGGAAGAGTCTGGCTAGGATTGGTAGTAGTTCCTCTTGAATGGTTTGAAAGAATTCATTAGTAAATCCATCTGGGCCTGGGCTTTTCTTTTTGGGCAGATGTTTGATTACAGTTTCAATTTTCTCAATAGTGATGGGGGTGTTTATATATGCTACATCCTCCATACTTAACTGTGTAAGGTTTAAGTGTCTAAGAATTTTTCATTTCTTCTAGATTCTCATGTTTAGTAGCATAAAGTTTCTCAAAGTAGTCTCTGATTACCCTTTGCATCTCTGCAATATCTGTCGTGATCTCCCCCTTTTCATTTCTAAAATGGGTTATCAGATTTCTCTCTCTCTCTCTTTCTTTGTGAGTTTTTCCAATGGTCTATCAATCTTGTTTATTTTTTCAAAGAACCAACTTCTGCTTTAGTCAATCTTTCTTTGTTGTTGTTGTTGTTGTTTTTTGGTTTTCCACTTCATTGATTTCTGCTATCAGCTTTGTTATTTCCTTCTGTCTCCTTATTTTTGGTTCCTTTTGTTGGTCATTTTCTAATTTTATGAGCTGCGTCATTAGGTATGCCCACTTTTTCTTCCTGATGTGTACTTGCAAAGCTATAAATTTTCCTCTCAGGACCGCTTTTGCTTTGTCCCATAGATTCTGGCAGTTTGTGTGTTCATTATCATTTGTCTCCAGAAAAGTTTTGATTTCCTCTTTGATTTCATCTCGGACCCACTGGTTGTTCAGTAGCAGGCTGTTTAATTTCCAATTGTTAAAGTTTTTCTTCTGTGTGCCTTTGTAGTTTACATCTAATTTCAGAGCCTTGTGGTCAGCAAAGGTAGCCTGCAAGATTTCTATCCTCTTGATTTTATGAAGGTATGTTTTATGTGTCAGCATGTAGTCTATCCTGGAGAATGACTTATGTACATTGAAGAAGAATGTGTATCCAGGTTCTTTGGGGTGGAGTGTCCTATATATATCTACTAGTCCTCTTTCTTCCATTAGTCTTTTCAAGGGTAGTATGTTTTTGTTGGGTTTTAGTCTGGTTGACCTACCAAGTGTTGACAGGGCCATGTTGAGGTCTCCCACAATTATTGTGTTATTATTGATTTTTTCTTTTTGATTTGTCAGTACTTGTATTAGATAATTTGCTGGTCTCTCATTGGGTGAATATTTGTTTAATAGTCTGATTTCTTCCTGTTGCACATATCCCTTGATTAGTACATAGGTCCATCTTAGTCCCTTACCACTTTTCTGAGTATAAAGTTGGTGTCATCAGATATTAATATGGCCACCCCAGCTTTTTTAAGGGTGTTGTTTGATTGGATGATTTTCCTCCAGCCTTTGATTTTGACTCTATGTTTGTTCTGGCTATTCAGGTGTGTTTTTTATAGGCAGCAGAAGGTTGGATTCATCTTTTTGGCCCATTTTGCCACTCTGTGTCTTTTAATTGGTGAATTTAGTCCATTGACATTGAGGGAGATGATTGTCATAGTATTTAATGTCATCTTTGTGGATAAATTCGCTGTGTTTGTTGGTCTCTCTTGTCTTAAAGTAGACCTGTCAGTTTTTCCTTTAAGGCTGGTTTTTCATCTGTAAAGTTTCTGAGCTGTTGTTTATCCACGTAGCTATGTATCCTTCCTTCAAACCTGAAAGTGAGTCGGGCTGAGTGCAGTATTCTCAGTGAGGCATTCATTTCATTCAGTCTTATCACAATGTCCCACCACTGTCTTCTGGCCTTGAGAGTTTCTTGTAACATGTCTGCTGTCTTAGGGATACTCCTTTGAATGTAATTTCCCTTTTTGATCTTGCTGCTTTTAGTATTCTATCTCTATCTGTGAGATTTGTCATTGTAATGAGGATGTGTCTTGGGGTGTTTTTCTTTGGGTCTCTTTTAGCTGGTATTCTTTGGGTATGCAGGGTTTGATGGCATGTAGTCTTTAACTCTGGGAGTATCTCTTTGATAATGTCTTTGACAGTTGATTCTTCCTGGGTATCTTCTACCTGGGCCTCTGGAACTCCAATGATTCTTATGTTGTTTCTGTTGAGTTTATCAAAGATTTCTATTTTCATCTGCTTGCATTCCTTGAGTACTTTTTTCATTGCCTGATCGTTTGTCTTAAGGTTCTTTTAGAATTTCTTCTGCTGTGTTGAGTTTTTCTGCATTTCATCTTCCACATGCCGATTCTGTCCTCAGCTGCTGTTACCCTGCTGGAGAGGCCATCCACTGAGGTTTTCAGTTCAGCTAGCGTGTTTTTCAGATCTGTTATTTCAGTTTGGAGTTTTCTGATTTCTGTCTTTGTGTTCTGTTCAGATCGATCTATGCTTTCTTTGAGTTCTACAAACATCTTCCACATTTCTATTCTAAATTCCTTATCCATGAGGTTAATCAGATAGTTGGAATATTTTTGGGTCATCCGAGCTATCGTCTTCATTCTCTGTGCATGGTGTTTGCCTGCAAGGTTTCCCCATTGTCATGCTTGTAGTGTGAGTTTTTCTGCATGTTGTGGTGCGGCCTCTAGGTGACAGTTTTTTTTTGGGGGGGTGCGCTCCTTAGGCCTCTGAGGAGAGCTTCAGGTATCCATGAAAGACAGACAGGCAGAGCAAAGGAAATTTCCTATTTTCAATAGGGTGCTGCCGACTGTTTTATCCTGATGAGATAAAAAGTTCCTAAGCATAACCTTAGTGAGTTCATTTTCCCACTGGAAGTCAAGCGGGAGCGCGAAGAGGCGAATATGGAATAATAAATTATGAAATATGAAATGAATGAGACCACACAGAATGCATGGGGACTTGCGTCTAGAAAGACGAAGACAAATTTATTTTTTGAGCTGGGTAGCTTTTAAGGGTTGAGGTTTGGAATGCAGGGTGTAATTTTTGACATCAAAGAAAGTGGGAGATGATTAGGGAAACAGAATGAAAGAGGTGGCTAAAATTTGCATATTAAAGAACCGATACTGAAAGTGAAAAGAAGTTTTATTTTGGGTTAGCTTTGTTTTGGGTAAGTAGGAGAAACCTGGTAATTTTCAGGGAAGTGGGAAGAGAGATAGATGTTTTAGAGTTTTGGGGAAAACTGAAAATTGCTTTACTATGAGCTAAGTTTTGGTAAAAACATGATCTTGGCGCCAACGTAGAAAAAGATCACAAGAGCTGGTCAGTGGGAGACTTTTGGCGGATTTATACTGTCCTCCTTTGTTAGAAAGAATTATAGAGGCCTGATTTCTAATAATGGTCAAAAATAAAGAGAGAGATAGTTACAGCCACTTTAGAATTATGGCCAAACAATCCATGCAAAGGGTCAACTGATTTGACTGCTCTAAGCGGGCCTTTTTGGCAAATAATTCTTTTTTCAGGAGTGCAACACTTTTCTGATGTGTGTGCCCTTCCTGAGTGGGCTGTAACAATAGATAGTAACAGCCACTTTAGAATTATGGCCAAGCAATCCACGCAAAGGGTCAACTGATTTGACTGCTCTAAGCGGGCCTTTTTGGCAAATAATTCTTTTTTCAGGAGTGCAACACTTTTCTGATGTGTGTGCCCTTCCTGAGTGGGCTGTAACAATAGATAGTAACAGCCACTTTAGAATTATGGCCAAACAATCCACGCAAAGGGTCAACTGATTTGACTGCTCTAAGCGGGCCTTTTTGGCAAATAATCCTTTTTCAGGAGTGCAACACTTTTCTGATGTGTGTGCCCTTCCTGAGTGGGCTGTAACAATAGATAGTAACAGCCACTTTAGAATTATGGCCAAACAATCCACGCAAAGGGTCAACTGATTTGACTGCTCTAAGCGGGCCTTTTTGGCAAATAATCCTTTTTCAGGAGTGCAACACTTTTCTGATGTGTGTGCCCTTCCTGAGTGGGGTTTAACAGTAGGGAATAGGTTCTAAATTAGTAATGACCATTAATAACTACTAGCCATTACTAATTATTTGTACCAGTTTAGTTAATAGAAAAATACATGTATTTTTATTGGTCTTTCCTTTTATCACCTATTGCCATATTTTTCTGTTTTTCTGTAATCCCAGCAATTTTAATTTGTGCCTGACTTGTGAATTTTACAGGTGATGTGTTTTTTTAAATGTCATTAATATTCTTGAGTATTACTAAGATGAAGTTACAAAAGAAAAAATAAGACTGTCAAGATTTGCTTTGAAGATGTGGTAAGTGAAACTAGGGCAGACTTATTTTGCCCACTGTTGAGGCATGAACTTTCATAATGTTCTACTCAATGACTCATGAACAATGAGATTTTCCACTTTGATGTGTAGTATCCTGAACCATAATCAGTTTTGTATTAACTCCACTAGGTTTATTCTCTGCTCCTTTTTGGTGGTTCTTTCCTCCTCACCTACTAGCATTTTTCTTGCAGGCATGCTATGACCATTACTAACGCCAAGCTATGAAGGGACACTGGAGCTTGCTGGAATTTTCTCTGCATGTAGCCTCCTTTCTTCAACATTCTCCTCTATGAATTTCAGCGTTATTTGATTTCACCAGTCTACCAGCTGACTTGGGTTCTGGCTCTGGTAGTATTTATGGCTTTCCGAATCACTCGGAGTGATTCGTGTGTAGTGTCAGGCATAAACCCTGAGCAACCCCGCACTCCTCCAGTTCACCCCGCCTCTCTGCCCAGCCTTAAGAAAAAGCTAGCTGAGACCAGAACAATAGGATAGTGGAATGATGCTGCATATGACTGGCCTGAGTTCGATCTCAGGTCAAACTCCAACTCCAGTTCCAATCCCTCAACTCAAACTGACCCCTCTGCTTATCTGAGTTCTTTCTAATCCTGGATCACTCAGAAGGTTCATCATATCTGCTTCCATCATCTGAGAAATTACTGTCCTATATTAACAGGATTCAGTGCTCTGAAACCATAGTTTTATCCTGTATTAATTTTCCATGGGCAAGGTCAATCTTGTCCTTGTTATTTTATCTTGATCAGATCATGATTCCATCCTGAGTAGAAGTCCTGATGTAGAAGTCCTCATTTACACTCTTTTTCTTTCTACCTTCTTTCAAAAGATAACATGCTTTTTTCATAGAAAATAAATACTGCGTATTTTACATTTCTGAATAAACTGCAAACAGGTCACATCTATGAGACTTTCTTGAGGAATCAAAAAAAGCATGTCTTACATTTCTATAACTTCTTTCTTTTCATTTCTATAACTTTTATCATTAAATTCTAACTCTTTATCACATTCTTTTTCTGGAGATAAGCTTTAGTTCTAATCATTCCTTTTTTCTGTTTTCATGCCTTTGAAACCAACCCCAATGTTATCTGACCACAATACTAAATTTACATTATTGATCAATAATTATTGTATCCAAGAGTCCTTGTCATGCATCAGTCAGAGCTGAATTAGAAACTTAAACCACCAAATTATAGTAATTAATGTTCCTTTAAGGATCTGCCCAGGTTCTTGGGTAAAAAATATTAAGCATTTATATGGACTGTTTCACTGTTTCTTTTTATCTAAGACCATCTAAGATGATATTATTGTTGCACCTGATATATAATATATGATGTATTGTTGCACTTGATTCAGATTCTTGTGTTTGATGATGAAGATATCTTCAATGTTATATCTCTTTATTTACTGCACACTTCAACACCTCTCCGTGAAATGATTCTCCAATAAAATCAGCAACCCCAGCAGTGTCCCCAAACAACAGCAATTGCTATCCAGAAGAAGCAATAGCTTAGGAATTTCTGAATTGGTATGTGAGGTAGAATAGGGGTGGAGAAAGGCAGAGGAGAACACATAAGAGCCAATGATACTGGTTACTGACAGCAAAAGCAAATAGAAGCTCAAAAGTTGTATAAAAAGGAAGGCCCTGAAAGATAACGAGCCTGAAATCGCCCCTGATTTTGTCTGCTATAAGCCTGACACACTCTTCAATTGGTTTTCATAGTTTTGTTTTACTGAGGACATAGAAGATGCACATCATAAGTATATATACATAATTCTGAAAAAGAAGCTTCAACTCATTTAGCAACGGAGATTTCAGGGTTTCAGAATGTTTTCATGTCTATGCATAATTAACATCCTTCCTAATTACACAACTGAAAATCACTAAGTCCTCAGTACTTCCTCCTGCTAGTATTCTCGTCTCTGAATAAGTAAGTTTGGGTTTGACCAGGACTTAATTTCTGCTTTTTTTCCCAATGTTTTACTTGGTCTTAAATTTGAAAATAGTCTTAGCTTCTATAACAAGTTCTCTGAATATTAACTCATTTCATACTTACAAAACCTCGATTGACAATAAATAGCCTATTTCCCATTTGTGACAAGAAAAATACTCAAAGCTGGTTAAGAAGAACTGGCATTCAAACAGTTTGTTGTGGAACCAGTACCAAGAATCACTATCATGAAATATCCCTCCATGAAGTCAAACTTCTTTGTTAAAGCAGCTTACATTGATTATTGTCTAATGTGCTCCATGTAATTTCTCACATATGAATCTCTGTGGTGACAGAGATTGGACAAAATAAATTGGACAAGTCGGTATCAAATATTTAATTAATAGCAGGAAGTCTGGCTTAGCTTCTGGAAAGTTCCTGCTCTATGCTGTTTCTAACTTGTTAGCTTTCCGAAGCAATGTCACAGAGGCAAGGGTTTTGCCATTTTTGATCATTATAGTCAAATTGTTTTAAAAATCCCCCTGAACTTATATAAATGTTGATAAAAGTTTTTATAGACATGATCACATATCATAACATATAAGCTGTCACCATGCATTGTACAATAGAAAGTTTTGAGACTAGCATGCTAATGATAGGAAAAAATGATATTGAAGTCTACGAATTCAGTATATTTATTTATTATTTATTTATGATATCCTAAGTAAAGGGACTCTTGTCTAAGAAGACAAAAACTTGCATGGCAACATTTTCCTAGCTTTGGGCCTTAAAATTCAGCTTTCTTATCTTTTTTTTGGGGGGGCACATGCAGTGTTCAGGGGTTACTCCTGGCTATCTGCTCAGAAATAGCTCCTTGCAGGCATCGAGGACCATATGGGACTCTGGATTTGAACCAACCACGTTAGGCCCTGGATTGGCTGCTTGCAAGGCAAACGCCACTGTGCTATCTCTCAGGCCCCAAAACCACGATTGAAATTTTATTTTGAGAGCCACACATTTTTTTTGTATTTTTTTTTGTTTTTGTCTTTTTGTTTGTTTGTTTGTTTGTTTGTTTTTGGCAGCGATCAGAGGTTACTCCTGGCTTTATGCTCAGAAATTGCTCCTGGCAGGCTCAAGGGACCATATGGGATGCCAGGATTTGAACTACCAACCGTCTGCATGAGAGGCAAAAGCCTTACCTCCATGCTATCTCTCCGGCCCCGAGCATTTTTTTTTATTTAAACAATTTTATTACATACATGTTGTGTTTGGGTTTCAATCATGTAAAGAATACCACCCATCACCAGTGCAACATTCCCATCACCAATGTCCCAAATCTCCCTCCTCCCCACCCAACCCCTGCCTGTAATCTAGACAGGCTTTCTATTTCCCTCGTACATTCTCATTATTAGGATAGTTCAAAACGTAGTTATTTCTCTAACTAAACTCATCCCTGTTTGTGGTGAGCTTCCTGAGGTGAGCTGGAACTTCCAGCTCTTTTCTCTTTTGTGTCTGAAAATTATTATTGCAAGAATGTCTTTCATTTTTCTTAAAACCCATAGATGAGTGAGACCATTCTGCGTCTTTCTCTCTCTGACTTATTTCACTCAGCATAATAGATTTCATGTATATCCATGTATAGGAAAATGTTATGACTTCATCTCTCCTGACAGCTGCATAATATTCTATTGTGCATATATACCACAGTTTCTTTAGCCATTCATCTGTTGAAGGGTATCTTGGCTGTTTTCAGTGTCTTTCTATGGTAAATAGTGCTGCAATGAATTTAGGTTTAAGGAAGGGATTTTTGTATTGTATTTTTGTGTTCCTAGGGTATTTTACTAGGAGTGGTATAGCTGGGTCGTATGGGAGCTCGATTTCCAGTTTTTGGAGGAATCTCCATATTGCTTTCCGTAAAGGTTGAACTAGATGGCATTCCCACCAGCAGTGGATAAGAGTTCCTTTCTCTCCACATCCCCGCCAACACTGCTTGTTCTCATTCTTTGTGATGTGTGCCATTCTCTGTGGTGTGAGGTGGTATCTCATCATTGTTTTGATTTGCATCTCCCTGATGATTAGTGATGTGGAGCATTTTTTCATGTGTCTTTTGGCCATTTGTATAGCTTCTTTGTCAAAGTGTCTGTTCATTTCTTCTCCCCATTTTTTTGATGGGATTAGATGTTTTTTCCTTGTAAAGTTCTGTCAGTGCCTTGTATATTTTGGAGATTAGCCCCTTATCTGATGGGTATTGGGTGAATAGTTTCTCCCACTCAGTGGGGGGCTCTTGTATCCTGGGCACTGTTTCTTTTGAGGTGCAGAAGCTTCTCAATTTAATATATTCCCAACTGTTAATCTCTGCTTTCACTTGCTTGGAGAGTGCAGTTTCCTCTTTGAAGATGCCTGTAGTCTCAATGTCCTGGAGTATTTTACCTACGTGTTATTCTATATACCTTATGGTTTTGGGTCTGAAATCGAGGTCTTTCATCCTTTTGGATTTTACCTTCATACATGATATTAGCTGGGGGTCTAAGTTCAATTTTTTTGCAAATGGCTAGCCAGTTGTGCCAACACCACTTGTTGAAGAGGCTTTCTTTGCTCCTTTTAAGATTTCTTGCTCCTTTATCAAAAATTAGGTGATTGTATGTCTGGGGAACATTTTCTGAGTATTCAAGCCTATTCCACTGATCTGAGGGCCTGTCTTTATTCCAATACCATGCTGTTTTGATAACTATTGCTTTCTAGTAAAATTTAAAGTTGGGGAATGTAATTCCTCCCAAATTATTTTTCCTATGATTGCTTTAGCTATTCTAGGGTGTTTATTTCTCCAAATAAATTTCAAAAGTGCCTGATCCACTTCTTTGAAGAATGTCATGGGTATCTTTACAGGGATCGCATTAAATCTGTACAATGCTTTGGGGATTATTGCCATTTTGATTATCTTAATCCTGCCAATCCAGGAGCAGGGTATGTGTTTCCATTTCCGCGTGTCCTCTCTTATTCCTTGGAGCAGAGTTTTATAATTTTCTTTGTATAGGTCCTTCACATTTTTAGTCAAATTGATTACAAGATATTTGAGTTTGTGTGGCACTATTGTGAATGGGGTTGTTTTCTTAATGTCCATTTCTTCCTTATTACTATTGGTGTATAGAAAGGCCATTAATTTTTGTGTGTTAATTTTGTAGCCTGCCACCTTGCTATATGAGTCTATTGTTTCTAGAAGATTTTTCATAGAGACTTTAGGGTTTTCTAGGTAGAGTATCATATCATCTGCAAACAGTGAGAGCTTGACTTCTTCCTTTCCTATCTGGATTCCCTTGATATCTTTTTCTTGCCTAATCGCTATAGCAAGTACTTCCAGTGCTATGTTGAATAGGAGTGGTGAGAGAGGACAGCCTTGTCTTGTGCCAGAATTTAGAGGGAAGGCTTTCAGTTTTTCTCCATTGAGGACAATATTTGCCTCTGGCTTGTGGTAGATGGCCTTAACTATGTTGAGAAAGGTTCCATTCCCATCTTGCTGAGAGTTTTGATCAAGAATGGGTGTTGGACCTTATCAAATGCTTTCTCTGCATCTATTGATATGATTATGTGATTTCTATTTTTCTTGTTTATGTTGTGTATTATGTTGATAGATTTACAGATGTTAAACCATCCTTGCATTACTCGGATGAAACCTACTTGATCATAGTGGATGATCTTCTTAATGAGGCATTGAATCCTATTTGCCAGGATTTTGGTGAGGATCTTTGCATCTGTATTCATCAGCATTATTGGTCTGTAATTTACTTTTTTGGTAGCATCTCTATCTCATTTAGGTATTAAGGTTTTGTTGGCTTGATAAAAGCTATTTGGAAGTGTTCCTATTTTTTCGATTTCATGAAAGAGTCTTGCGAGGATTGGTAGAATTTCCTCTTGAAAGTTTTGAAAGAATTCATTAGTAAATCCATCTGGGCCTGGAATTTTGTTTTTGGGCAGATATTTGATTACTGTGTTAATTTCCTCAATAGTGATGGGTGTATTTACATATGCTACATCTTCTTCATTCAACGTGAAAGATTTTAAGAGTCCAAAAATATATCCATTTCTTCCAGATTTTCATTTTTAGTGCCATAGAGTTTCTCAAAGTAGTTTCTGATTACCCTTTGGATCTCTACCATATCAGTAGTGATCTCTCTTTTTTCATTCCTAATACGAGTTATCAAGTTTCTCTCTCTCTTTCTTTGTTAGTTTTGCCAGTAGTCTATCAATCTTGTTTATTTTTTAAAGAACCAACTTCTGCTTTCGATGATCGTTTGGATTGCTTTTCAGGTTTCTACTTCATTGATTTCTGCTCTCAGCTTTGTTATTTCCTTCTGTCTCCCTATCTTTGGGTCCTTTTGTTGAGTACTTTCTAATTCTATGAGCTGCGTCTTTAAGCTATTCAGGTATGCCCCTTTTTCTTTCCTTATGTGGGATTGCAAAGCTATAAATTTTTCTCTCACAGCTTTTGCTGCGTCCCATAGGTTCTGATAGTTTGTGTCTCCATTGTCATTTGTTTCTAGGAAGGTTTTGATTTCCTCTTTGATTTTATCTCGGACCCACTATTTATTCAGTATTAGGCTATTTAACTTCAAGGTATTAAAGTTTTACTTTTGTGTGCCTTTGTAGTTCACATCTAATTTCAGTGCCTTGTGGTCAGCAAAGGTAGCCTGCAAAATTTCTATCCTCTTGATATTATGGAGCTATGTTTTATGTGCTAGCATGTAGTCTATCCTAAAGATGTCCCATGTACATTAGAGAAGAATGTGTATCCCGGCTTCTGGGGGTGGAGTGTCCTTATATATCTACTAGGTCTCTTTCTTCCATTTCTCTTTTCAGGTCTAGTATATTCTTGTTGGGTCAGTCTGGTTGACCTATCCAGTGTTGACAAAGCCGTGTTGAGGTCTCCCACAATTATTGTGTTGTTATTGATATTAATTTTCAGATTTGTCAACAATTGTATTAAATATTTTGCTGGCCCCTCATTCGGTGCATATATGTTTAGGAGAGTGATTTCTTCCTGCTGTATGTTTCCCTTGATTAATACAAAATGTCCATCTTTGTCCCTTACAACTTTCCTAAGTATAAAGTTTATATCATCTGATATTAGTATGGCCACTCCAGCTTTTTTTATGGGTGTTGTTTGCTTGGATAATTTTCCTCCAGCCTTTTATTTTGAGTCTATGTTTGTTCTGACTATTCAGGTGTGTTTCTTGTAGGCAGCAGAAGGTTGGATTGAGTTTTTGATCCATTTCACCACTCTGTGTCTTTTAACTGGTGCATTTATTACATTGACATTGAGAGAAAGAATTGTCCTGGGAGTTAGTGCCATCTTTATATCAAAGTTTGTTGTGTCTGTTGGTCAGTCTTGTCTTAAAGTAGGCCGTTCAGTTTTTCTTTTAAGAATGGTTTTGTGTCTGTAAAGTTTCTGAGCTGTTGTTTGTCTGTGAAACCATGTATTGTTCCTTCAAACCTGAAAGTGAGTTTTGCTGGGTGTAGTATCCTAGGCGAAGGATTTATTTCATTGAGTTTTGTCACTATGTCCCACCACTGCCTTCTGGCCTTTAGTGTTTCCGGTGACAGGTCTGCAGTAAGTCTCTAGGATGTTCCCTTGAATGTAATTTCCCCTTTTGATCTTGCTGCTTTCAGAATTCTGTCTCTATCTGTGGGATTCGTCATTGTGATTAGGATGTGTCTTGGGGTGTTTTTTTGGGGTCTCTTTTAGTTGGTACTCTTCAGGCATGCAGGATTTGATCGCATGTATTAATTAGCTCTGGTAGTTTCTCTTTAATGATGTTCTTGACCCTTGATTCTTCCTGGAGATTTTCTTCCTGGTCTCTGGGACTCCAATGATTTTTACGTTTTTTCTGTTGAGCTTATCATAGACTTCTATTTTCATCTTTTCCCATTCTTTGAGTAATTTTTCTATTGTTTGATCATTTGCTTTAAGACTTTTTTCCAATTTCTCTGCTGTATGGAATTGTTATTCATCTCCTCTTCCAGTGTACTAATTCTAACCTCAGTTGCCGTTAATCCATGGGATAGCTCAACCATGTTTTTTCTTCAATTCATCTACTGAGTTTTTCAGATCTGTTATTTGACCTGAAATTTCAATTTGGAGTTTTCTGATTTCTATCTTCATATTCTCTTGATTCTTATTAGTCTTCTCTTCTATACTTTCTTTGAGTTCTTTGAACATCTTTCATATTTTGACTCTAAACTCCTTATCTGAGAGACTGACTAGTTGGTTGGTTATGTTCAAGTCATCAGAGTTGCCATTGTCATTCTCTATGTCTGACACTGGCCTGCATTTTTTTCCCCATTGTCACACTTGTATTGTGGGTTTTTCTATGTGTTGTGGTTGTATTCATTGGCTAAATGTGCATGGCCGGGAAGCGAAGCTGAGTGTCCGTGCTCCTCTGGCTCCACCCTTTCTGGGGTTGTAAAGTCACCTCTAGGGAAGGCTCCAGGGAAGGCGAGCAGTTTGCAGATGAGCCACACACAGGATGAAATCAGGCCGAAAATGGAACACAGCACAGAAGACAGGCAGATAGGGGTGCTGGCATCTGAGTTCCAGCAGAGTTCAGCGGCTTCCCCTTTCTGGGCTTGTAAAGTCAGCCATTTCTTACTCTCTCGCTTGCTGGGTAGCTTCAGAATGCTGTTTTTTAGGGCTTAGTTTTCCAGGGCTCTGAGGAGAGCTTCAAGGATTCAGAAAAGACAGAGAAGCACAGGACAGGCCTTCCTTCAGGTCCTCTGTTTCCTCAGAAGAAGCACAGCAGGGTGGAGACTCCGCAGGTAGAGCAATCAGCACTCCACCTGGCAATCCCCACAGTCAGCCATTTCTTCCCCGAGCTTTCTTATTTTAAGAGTGAAAAGTTTCTGTTTGATTACTGATGATGGCATATCATATGAAATAAAATATGTACAAATTGAGAATTATTAAATCTTAAACATATATGTATATTTAGTATATTATTTGATCAAGAGATAATGTATTAGAATCTGCTATATTTCTTGCTATTTTTTGTTTAGTTTAGTTTTGTTTTTGGACCATATTTGTTGGGGTTCCAGACTCATTCCTGGCTTTGTGCTCAAGAATTCATCTTGTCAGTGTTCAGGAGATTATAAAGGATGTTGTGGGATCAACCCAGATTCTGTAGTATACAAACAAGTACCTTAACCCTACCATGGCCCCTGTTTTTTGCATTTTTATTGCATTTTTGCTTTATTTTTATTCCAACAATGATAAATTTTTATTTCTTAGCATCTTATTTTTACTATAACACCTAAAGATATTAAATAAGTATCTTACTGACTAATATAAAATATTATTTCTAAAAGCCATGCCAGCTCTTTGGAGTAATTCTGAATTATCCTTGGTCTGCATGTTACTGTTTATTTAACATTTAGTATTACAATTTTAAAAAATTTTTAAATTTTAAATTTTAAAATCATTTAAAATGTTCAACCTTTCTAAGACAGTGACATGATTCCCAAATATGGTTTCCTATTCTAGATACTTCCTTTTCATACTACCAAAATGCATTTGAATCCAATTCACCATGAATATTTTTATAAGCTCATTTGCACTATAGAGCCTCTGGTTGTCATTGAATGTGGCTAAGTCTGTCTGCCCTTGGTAACAGATTTTGTTTAGTAGAGAACTTCTGTATGTGCATATCCTTCAGAATTTATCTCTGAGAAATTTTGGTCACCAAGAAGAGAGGCAAAGTTTAATTTGCCTAGATTTGATTTAATAAAAATGATAGAGATGTCTGACTATTTTGAAATCTACTTATATGGTGTTTGCAAAAGTTTGTCTGCTTAATTTCTCATTCTTAGTGTAAAGAATAGTTATGTTAGGGCTTGTTTTGGGGGAATTCAAACTAGATATCCCCATGTAATTGGAAATTACATGTAGAACAGTTTACTTTCCTTGCTTACTTTATGGAAATATAAAAAAGCATTCCCAAATAGTCCTTTTTATTTTTTCTGGAAATCTTTAAACAAAAGACAATTTGCTGTGTTCCAATCAGTTCAAATGTTTGTCTTAAGAATTCTAAGCTTAATGTCAATACTGAGCTCTACTTAACTGAATTTCTCAAATTAATAGTATTAAAAAGCTATTTCCTCTTCTAAGAGATTAAAGGTATCCAACATCTCCTTTTCTTTATAGTTGCACTGCATGGATTTAACACATATTTATTTATTTTGGCTACATTCAGTGAATCTGTCTAATTCCTGTGTTCTACTAATTATGATGCAATTTTTACATTTTATTTCATTATAAACACATAAAAAAACAGAAAGAGTTCAGTTGTCAGGATAATTTCATTCCATTTTTCTTTCTTCCAAAGGTTCTGCAGAGCTAAAATATGTGAAATTGTTTTGAAAGAGTTTAACTTCCTTTTTCCCTTCCCCACCCCCTTGGGCAGCTGTGCTGTTTCAAAATAGTCATTTCCTGGAATTTCATTGGAGTATTTTTACTGGCTTATCTGTATCACTATTCTCTAACATATCTAAAAGGTGATGGAAATGATGAAGGAAGTCAATAATAATATTCTTCATAATTTTGTACTAAGATCTATTTCTGGTCTTTCTCCTCTGCTCTTCACTACTGTACTATGTTTTACAACAATCTGCTCATAAATATCTAGGTCATAAGTTTAGGTTTAGTATTTTCATAAAAACTCATTTAGTCTCACATACTATGAGGATGCAAGATTAGAGAATTGTCCAAGCACTTAACTTGGTATCAATTAAGACTGAATTTGGCTTTGGTAATATAAAATCACTCTAGAGTCTTATGAGACAGGGTTTTGTTTTATTTTCTCTCTCTACTATGATAAGAAGAGTCAATCACCCCTATCACCCTCACCACCTCCAGGACTGGTTATCTGTTCAAAGAAGCCATTCAGGGCCTGAGTTTGTTTGGGAGTTTTTGCTCTGTCATCCTTCTGTGGTTTTCATCCTCAAGGTTGAAAGATAAGAACGATCTCCAGTTTCAAGGGAGGGAAGATTCCAGGCAAAAGCACATACCTGCTGACTTAGTGCTTAATCATCAAAAAAGTAAGCACTTTTTTAGAAGTAGCACTGAATATATATTAGCTCATATCTAGTTAACCAGAAGAAGATTGTTATGGCTAAGAAAGCCTGAGAAAAGTCTTGAATTATTTTTAACCACATTCCATAAGGATATTTAAACAAAGAAGAAGGGTATATGGTCATTAGGTAGGTAACTATCAATGTCTGCCCAAAAGAAACATAGAGAGGGGGAAATGAATAGTGAATACAACATCTCTGATCTAAAGATCCACACTGAAGCTACAAAGAGCTTTGCTTTGAAATGCCTGGACTTCAGCTTGTGAAACTCGCAATTCTGAATTTGCAGATGTGGAGAACTGAAATGACAAACCAGCTTTCAGAGATGTTCACTCAAAGCTTCCTTCAGTGGCAGGAATTTCATCTTTCCACTAGGCAAGAACATTAGCTAGTTTATGTTGAGAATTTTGCTAGTTAAATGTTCCAAATATTGATGCTATAAAATATATCTCTGTTAATTGACGTTTATGAAGTGCCAAATTATTAGAAATAAATCAAATGAGTCTAATGATATCTAGGAAATCTAATGAAGATGTGTGATGGCAAATTTAGTGGAATGAAGTCACTAGAGCTGGAGGCTCCCATTTTCTTACATTCTGCAGATAACAGTACCCAGGAGCAAAACACTGGCTCTTAAAGCAAATACGTCCAAGCAAATACATCTGGCTCTTCGTTTCTTAGCTTCATGTTTTAATTAACTTCCCTCTCTTTAATTTTTGAGTAGTGCTAGAGATAAAATTCAGGGGATCTTGAACATTGAAGGCTTATATTTACCTCCAAACTCCATCTCTTCTTGATCGTCTTTTTTTTTTAATTTTGACAAAATATTAAATGAGGTAACATCATTTGTGTAACAATTAACAACAGTTTCATGCACACATCTTTCCAATTCCACTTTCCCCAACTTGAGTGCTTGCTTTTCCTCACCAGCACCCAAAAGACACCCTCTGCTTCCATAGATTTTCTCCTAGGGTAAGATCAGTCTGTAAACCAACTCTCTATTCCTGATGTTTTTGGCCATTTGTTGCTCCTTTATTAAATATTTTTATATCTAAAACATGAGAGAAATTATTCTTAACTTAGAATGATGCCCTGCAGTTTTATTTATGTAGCAGCACATTTCATGCTTTCATCTTTTCAACTGCATGATATTCTTTTATATATACACATATATGTATATATATATATATATATATATATACCCATACAACTTCTTGACCTAATCATCCATAATTGGATATTTCAATGATTAAAATACCAGTACTAAGTGCTACAATGAACATAGGTGTACATATATCCTTTTAAACTAATGTTTTGTGTTTTGGGAGTAGTTACAAGAATTGCTATCATTGAATCATATAGAAGTTTGCTTTTCACTATTTTTTGATTGGGTCACCCTTGGTAATACTCAGGGCTTTTTCCTAGCTCTGTGCTCAGAGACAAACAATGTGAAGGGTGCAAAGCAAATATCCTACCTTCTATACTGACTGTCTC
The DNA here is from genome assembly GCF_024139225.1 of Suncus etruscus. Classification (NCBI taxonomy): domain Eukaryota; kingdom Metazoa; phylum Chordata; class Mammalia; order Eulipotyphla; family Soricidae; genus Suncus; species Suncus etruscus. The sequence goes on along the minus strand of NC_064860.1, from coordinate 47,657,109 downwards.
TCCAGCCCCTATTTCTTTTTTTACTTTTTAGGAGAAATCTCCATATTGATTTCCATAGAGGTTAGACCAAATTGATTGTTATATTATGCACTTACACAAAAATTACTCAAGCTGTCATTTTATTCAGCAATTTTTAAAAATAACCTGATGAGGGGCCAGAGAGATAGCATGGAGGTAAGGCGTTTGCCTTTCATGCAGTAGGTCATCAGTTTGAATCCCGACATCCCATATGGTCCCCTGTGCCTGCCAGGAGCAATTTCTGAGCCTGGAGCCAGGAATAACCCCTGAGCACTGCCGGGTGTGACCCCAAAACCACACACATACACACACACACAAAAAAAACCTGATGAGAAAACAATAGTCTTAAATATTGAAGCAAATTATATTGGACAAGGTATTGTTTGGGTATAGGTCATTTTACTTGAAGTTGCAGTTCCCAGGAAACTATTGTGGATTGAATTAATTTACCGTATTAATACATTCACTCCGGCTACCTTTAAGGCTTGATCTGGTCAATTAGTCAGGCAACTGGCAGGGAGCTTATGAGATCACATACAAAGGGAAAGGGGGGTAGCTTACCAGGGACTAGTGGCATGTTCTGGGCTTAACTATGGGAAAATATGACCACCACTAGATTATTGCTGCTTTGCCAATAGCACCAGATAAAGGTTACTTGACAAAAGCGGGTGCCTCTGGTAAAGGAATTTAAACCCAGATACCCATTGCCCAGAAGAGAGCAGAAAAAGAGCTGAGTTTCTGTTGATGCCTCTCATCATTCAAGTAAAAACAAAAGTGAGGGAGCAGATTTCAGAATTCTGTGTTTAGGGGCATAGAATGGTAAAGGAGAAATCTGGAGTGAGTGGTGGTGAAAATTCTATACCCCAACTGATCCTTCCTTTATTGTTTTTTATGGTGATATACCACTCTTCTCTGACCCAAAGAGTTTGACTTTACAGTTTTAAATCCTAGAGGTCAATTATCCTAAGCCATTTCCAAAGACTTCCTACTATGGTGCACTAGTGCAGAGAAAAGGCTATTGTGATGGAAAGTGAGGGGGAGGCACATTTATACCCATTTTATACTTTCCAGTATTTTGGCATTTCTTCCTATGTTTAAGTCATTCCAGTTTCTCAGTTAGATATATATTCTTACCTTCTAAATTTTCCATCTTACCTGGCTATTAGGAATCTATGGATAATTTTGTCACTCGTTTTAACTATTTTTTCTGTGGGACTGGAGCAGTATTACAGTGAGTAGAGCACTTGCAATGGATGTGTTAGATCCAGGTTCATTCCCTAGCACATCATATGGTCCTCTGGGACTACCAGAAATGATCTCTGAGTACAGAGCTAGGAGTATGCCCTAAGCACTAGTGGGTGTGTCCCCCCCAAAGTTTTGTGATATGTATGTGTTTGTATTATTTTATCTTTACTATCTCTGGCTCCCTTGTTTGCTCTAGCTCCCATTCATGCTTTATATACATGTAAATACATATACATACATATTTGTCATATTGAGTATATCTAGGTCAGAATTTCTTTTTTCTTTGTTTTTGGGCCACACCTGGTGATGCTCAGGGGTTACTCCTGACTCTGCACTCAGAAATCACTCCTGGCTGCTTGGGGGATCATATGGGATGCCGAGGATCAAACCAGGGTCTGCCTCGGGTTGGCCAGGAGCAAGGCAAATGCCCTACCACTGTGCTATCACTCTGGCCCTAGGTCAAAATTTCTTAGCCTTGCCATTAAGAACATTTTGTGGAAGAGAATTAATTCTTATAAATGTGGAATATGGCATCCTTATTTGCCATATATCTTTGTTTTTCTTGTGCATTAGGATGCTTAATATAATCTCAGAACCCCTTATCAGTAGACACCACTTGTATCGTTCCCACAAACCCTGCCACACACACACACACACACACACACACACACACACACACACACACTGTCTATCAATATTTGGTATGTTCTATAGTACAAAACTGGATTCTATTGAGAACCAGTGCTTTAAGTGAATAAAGTGGTATGTGGCAGAGGGTAAGTAAAAATGTTAAAATATGACACCTTTTCTGATTTTATCAGTTTTACATTCCCTCTTACCCCTTACCACCTCTTTTGTTTTTACAACAAACTTATAGAAATGAAGTGTATAATTTAATGCCTGAATGAATCTTAAAAAAAATTGAGTGTCTCAAGTACTGCAAGCTATCATCTTTGGTATAAAAACAACAAACACACATAACAAAACTGGCAGGGTACATTCCTCCTCTGTCCATTGTAACCATGTGACGATGGCTGAAGGCTTCATGTATGGTTGTGACTCAGCACCAAGACAAATATCACAATTTCAAGATTAAGGCATTAAACTTTATTGAGGGCTTTAGGGATTAATCACACCAGGCTTTCTAATCTTCTGTCATCTTTATGGCTCCAACTCAAGTATCTTTTCCTGTTATCTTCCCAATTGAGTGCAGAGCAATTAGGTTACACATAAACTCCCAGACGTCTCAGTTTATTATTTTACATATAGTAATAAATACATGAGCACATATTGTTACATACAATACATATTATGAAATAATTAAATATGCCAGTAGAATTTCCAGCCTTACCTCATGAAAATAATGTATTCTCAACTCTACAAAATATATGCAATAGAGTGGGAAAACTTGGGGAGCAACTAATCTAGCATTGCAGAAAACCTCATGCCATCTGATTAAGGGTCTTTAACACAGGCTTAAAATTAATATATATTTTAATATAATTTTTATTTTGATCATAGTGGCTTACATATTGTTGACAATATTATTTTAGGTACATATTTACATAAAATCAGGGGGGATTCCATCACCAAATTGTCCTCCCTACACCTCCATTTTTGTCCTCCCTCCCATTTCCTCTTCCCTCACCCCCAGGGCGGCTAGATTATGTGGTCCCCTCTGTATCTGACCTACTACTTGCACCTGTTTGGTGTGATGCCTCCCTTATTTCCTCCTCTAACTGGAGGCAGGACTAGCTAGTTCAAGATGCATGGTTTTGTTTGAAAAAGAGAAAAGTAATAAACTGGGGTAAGAGTCTAATACACCGAAAATGGGCAGAATCCTTCTAGGGGCTCTCATCAATGATTTGAGAGATGAAGGAGAAAAAGAAGGTGAAACACTCCACCAGTACCAAAAGAAGCACCACAAAAAAACAAACAAACAAAAAAACAAAACAAAGAAAAACAAACAAAAACAAAACAAAACAAAACACGCCATAGTCTTGAAATAAGGAACATGGCATAGCACATAAAGAAAGAAAAGAAAGGAAGAGAAAAAAATAAGTATAACTGGGGACAACAATTTCAATAATCACACCCAAACAAAGAAATCGATCAAAAATAGAAAGGTAAATAAAAATAATAATAATAATAAATGAAGATAAAAAATAATATATAAAAAATAACCAAGGTTTTGTGCTTTTGTATTTTTTTTTGTATTTTTTGTATTTTTGTTTTTTCCCCTCCCCTGGCACAGTAAATATTGGGGTCATTCGAAAAGGAATTCACTTGGCCTAAGAAATATGGGGTTTCTCCGTCCTTGGAGTATATTGTCATGGGATCAACTCTAGACTCTGTTCAGGATCATTTACTCTCCCGGTGGTGCTTTTGTGGTGTGTGGAAGACTTCTGCTCTGTCCTGGGTGATGCAATCAGACCTCTGTGTCTAGAAGACGGTCTCAGTATCTGCACAGATCCTGAGGTGGGACTTATGATGAAGTCAGTCCTTTTGGTTCTAGAGGTTCTGTTCCCTCAGTGTCATTTTAATCCGTCTTCTGTGGTTGGTGATCTTGGTCTTTGTGCTGAATCTAGGATGGCATCCAGGATAGCGTCTTTTTTTGTGCTTCCAGAAGCCCCATTCCATTACAATTGTCTCTGCCAGACCTTTGGAACTGCGGATCATGTTTATTGTGCAGGTCATGGTTCAAATCCTAAACTAGGGCTTTTTTTTTTTTTTTTTTTTTTTTTTTGGTTTTTCGGACCACACCCGTTTGAGGCTCAGGGGTTACTCTTGGCTAAGGCTCAGAAATTGCCCCTGGCTTGGAGGGACCATATGAGATGCCAGGATCGAACCATGGTCTTGATCTTTGCTTGGCTAGTGTTTGCAATGCAGACACTTTACCTCTAGTGCCACCTCGCTGGCCCTAAATAGAAACAAGGATTTTTTTTTGTTTGTTTTTTGGTTTTTGGGTCACACCCAGCGGTGCTCAGGGGTTACTCCTGGCTGTCTGCTCAGAAATAGCTCCTGGCAGGCACGGGGGACCATATGGGACACCAGGATTCGAACCAACCACCTTTGGTCCTGGATAGGCTGCTTGCAAGGCAAACACCGCTGTGCTATCTCTTCGAGCCCAACTAGGGCTTTTTTATTGGACCCAAGATGTATACAGTCTGGTCATGGTTCTAGCAGCCAGTCATCTGTAAATCGCGATCTTGGCTTTTGGACCTACCAAAGGGTGACGAGTCTTCTGGTTTTGTCTTGTCGTTAGCTGGTAAGGTAGGCTAATATGCTCTAAGGTCAAGTTATTCACATTTTCGTCGTTGTCAGGATATCATGTTAGAGTTGGCCCTTGTTGGTGACCCCGCAGTATTAAGGCTGTCCCGGATGGGATTTGTTTCCTGCAGCTGTTGTGAAGAACTGTGCCATTTCTATGTCTGGGATCCAGGGTTCAAGGCTGGATGAATGGTATCTAATCACCTGAGGTCTAAGTTGATTCCATATAACATATTTTTAAGGTAGGAGGTATCCCTGTATTATAAACAGCTATGAGTTCCTATCTCTAGTAGATAAGAGCTCTTTTTTATATGTAAGCTTTCCCCTTTTTTAGTGCACCTTTGCAGGGAGAAATGGTGCTACATTATATTGTCGGTGCATTTGGGGGTGGACAGAGGGGATAAGAGAAATAGGTCACATACCCAAGAATGATAAAAAGAAGAAAAAGAAAGAAAGAAAGAAAGAAAGAAAGAAAGAAAGAAAGAAAGAAAGAAAGAAGAAAGAAAGAAACCTAAAAAAAGGGAATAAAAATGTATGTGCTCACATGTGTATATGTAGGACAGACATTTAAAAAAATAAGTAAATAAAAATAAAAAAAAGAAATAAAATGAGTTAGTGAAGTTTTTAAAGAACCAAAGTGATGCAAAAAACTACCTTACATTTGGGTGAAAGCAGGTAAAGAGGTGGTGTATTACAGGTCTTATGCTTATGTTGGAAGTACAGGTTTTCCCAATGTCTTTTGATTTTTTTTTTTTTGTAGTGTGTGGGTTCCCAGGCATCTTTCTATCACACCCCTTGACCTTCTTCAGATTGGTAAAAATTTGCGGCAGGGAGGTCTTGGAAGAGTTCTTGTATTGGGGATACTTTTGGACCTAGGTCCGGTTTCAAAAAACAGTCCACATTAGGGGGAGTTGGTAGGGAGGGCCGCGCAGCATGAGTCCGCAGGGGAGTTGGCTGTCTTTTCTTGCAGGAGACGAGGTGTGGGTTTGACTGGGTGTCCCCTCGCCTGGGTGCTGGATACTGGTTCGTTGGGGTAGGAGGTTAATCTTGATGCCTAATAGATTAAGGACTGAGGGTGAAGAGTTTTAATATGGTGGGAAATCTGGATGGGATTGAGGGGTGAAGGGATAATTGGATTTCCAGAGGGGAGAAAGGGGAAGGTATATGGAAGGGGTATGAAGGGAGAAAAGAGAAAATACATTAGAAAGAAAGGGAGAATAGCAAAGGAAAAAAGTAAAGAGAAGAATAGAAAAAAAAAATAAAAAAGAAAGTAGAGAGAAGAGAGGAGAGAATACCAAGGGAATGCTAGTTTGGTTGAATGTGTTCGATGAATAGAGCCTGTAGTTGAAGTCTGTACATCGCAGTTACTGCTTCGGTGGTCTGACTGGTCACGTACTTCAATTCCAAAAAGAAGGTATAACCTTGAGATAAAGTATATGTTAAAGAGTTTTCTCAGGGCCATCTCGTAGTGCAAGCTAGGTATGGTATCTCGTGTGGTATCCCGAGTTGCCATCTTAGTTTGTCTGCCCTTTGTATCCAAGGGCACCTGTGGACAGAAAAGCTGAGAGGTTATTTAACATATAGTAAAATAAAGGCATTAAAACATAGTTTATGGTATGTTTCCATTGCAGTCAGTGATTTCCCATGGTGTTCTATACCTGTATTCCTGTATATGATCTCTAAGGGATTATTGTGGGCCTTTGTTGTAGAAGGCTGATTACATACCTGTTCTCTCTATGCTGCTGTTTCTGGTGTTGCTGGTTTCTTTGTGGTATAATGTGTAGTCAAGAGTTTGTGTTGTTCCTTTTTCATGTATTTTGGGCACTGTTCTTGAGTATATGTTGACTATTACAGTGTTTGGAGTTTCTACCCTGTTAAACCCTGTTATTTGATTGTTAGGTATTAATTGTGTATAAAATATATGTTCTAGGTGCTTCAGAATAGTGCTACTATTCTGTGTTTATCTTTTGTCTTCTGACTTACTTCGTTTAACATAACATGATCTAGGTCCATCCAGGTTGCTGCGAAGTCTGTGATTGTATCATTTCTGACTGCCATGTAATATTCCATTGTGTATAGGTACCACATCTTAATGATCCATTCATCTGTTGTTGGACATCGATGTTGGTTCCAAGATTTGGCTATTATACTGAGTGCTGCGATAAATAGTGGGGTGCACACGTATTTTGGAATGAATGTCCTTCCAACTTGGGTGTATATGCCTAGGAGAGCAATTGCTGGGTCAAATGGCAGCTCAATTCTGAGTTCTTTGAGCACTCTCCAGACTGTTCTCCATAGGTGTTGGACTAGGGGGCATTCCCACCAGCAGTTGATGAGAGTTCCTTTCATACCGCATCCCTGCCAACAAAGGTTGTTCCCATTATTTTTTATGTGAGCCATCCTCACTGGTGTAAGGTGGTATCTCATTGTTGTCTTGATTTGGATCTCTCTGATGATCAGTGAAGGTGAGCATGTTTTCATGTGTTTGTTGGCCATCCTTCTGTCTTCCTCAGAGAAGTGTCTATTCATTTCATCTCCCCATTTTTTATGGCTTTATTTGGTTTTGAAGGGCTCAGCTTTCTGAGTGCTTTGTATGTTCTGGATATCAGCCCTTTATCTGATATGTCGAGTGAAAAGATTTTTCCCATTCTGTTAACTGTCTTCTTGCGTTAAGTAGGGTTTCTTTCGCCATGCAGAAACTTTTTAGTTTGATGTAGTCCCATTTATTTATATTTGATGCTAACGTTCTTGCCATTGGTGCTCCATTCTCAAAGACCTTTTTGAGTGTTCTTCCTATTTTATTCTCGATAAACTTTATGGATTCGGGTCTGCTTTCAAGGTCTTTGATCCATTTTGAGTTAACTTTTGTATATGTGTCAATCTTCACTTTCGTACTAACACCATTTGTTGAATAGACTTCCTTTGTTCCATTTCAGGTTCTTGCCTCTTTTACTAAATATTAGTTGGCTGTATATCTTGGGGTTTATGTCTGGGAATTCTGTTCTGACCCACTGGTCTGAGGTCCTGTCTCTGTTCCAGTACCATGCTGTTTTTATTACTATGGTTTATAGTATAGTTTCAAGTTAGGTAAGGGGATGCCTCCCAGCTTTTTGTTTTTCAGTATGTGTTTGGCTATCCTGGGTCTTTTGTGGTTCCAGATGAATTTTGTGATTGATTGTTCTATTTCTTTAAAGAATGGTGTCTGGATTTGGATAGGGATTACATTAAATCTATATAATAGTTTGGGTAGGATAGTATTTTGACTATGTTAATTCTACCTATCCATGAGCATGGTATGTTCTTCCATTTTTTAGATCGTCTTCAATTTTTTTCTGAAGCGTTTTGAAGTTTCCCTGGTATAGGTCTTTCACTTACCTTATAAGGTTGATTCCTAGGAACCTGATATTTTTGATACTATTTTGAATGGAATTGTATTTTTAATCACTCTCTCTCAACTTCGTTGTTTCTATATAGAAACACTACTGTCTTTTTTGTATTGATTTTGTATCCAGCCACTTTGCTGTATTGTTTAATTGTTTCTAGGAGTTTTGTTGTGGATTCTTTAGGATTTTCTATGTATATCATCATATCATCTGCAAATAGAGATAGTTTGTGTTCCTCTTTCTTAACTTGGATTCCTTTGATTCCCTTCTCTTGTCGGATTGCTATTGCTAGGAATTCTAAGGTTATACTGAATAAGAGTGGAGAGAGAGGACAGCCTTGCCTAGTTCCTGACCTTAGTGGGAATGCTTCTAGTTTCTCACCATTAAGTATAATGTTGGCTGTAGGCTTATCATAGATAGCTGTAACTATCTTGAGGAAGGTTCCTTCTAACCCTATTTTGCTGAGTGTCTTTTACATGAAAGGGTGTTGGATTTTGTCAAACGCCTTCTCTGCATCGATTGATATGATCATGTGGTTTTTGTCTTTCTTGTTGTTGATGTGATGTATAATGTTGATTGATTTGTGTATGTTGAACCAACCTTGCAATCCCACTTTGTCATGATGTATGATCTTTTTGATGAAGTGCTGGATTTGGTTTGCTAAGATTTTGTTGAGTATCTTTGCATCTATGTTCATTAGTGAGATTGGTCTGTAGTTTTCTTTCTTGGTGGTGTCTTTGCCATCTTTGGGAATGAGTGTGATATTAGTCTCATAGAAGGAATGAGGGAGGATTCCTGTTTTTTCTATGGTTTGGAAGAGCCTATGGAAAAGTGGTAGTAAATCTTAGAATGTTTGGTTGAATTCACCTGTAAATCCATCTGGGCCTGGGCTTTTGTTCTTAAGGAGTTTTTTAATTACATCTTCAATTTCCACTGAAGTGATTGGTCTGTTTAGGCTTTCTAGGTCTTCCTTGTCCAGTTTTGGAAGAGGGTTTTTCTCCAAGAATCTGTCGATTTTTACTGGGTTCTCTATTCTAGCTGAGTATAGTTGTTCATAATATGATCTCATGATATGTTGTATTTCTTGGGGTTCTGTTGTAATCTCTCCCCTTTCATTTGTGATCCTACTGATTTGGGTGTTTTCCCTCTTTTTCTTGGTGAGTTTTGCCAGTGGTTTGTCTATCTTGTTTATTTTTTCGAAAAACCAACGCCTGGTCTCATTGATTTTTTGTATTGTTTTCTTAGTTTCTATGTTGTTTATTTCTGCTCTGGTTTTTATTATTTCTTGCCTTCTGGTTGTGGTTGGATTTCTCTGTTGAGAAATTCTTTGAGGTGATCTTTTAAACTGTTGGTTTTGTTGTTTTCCTGTTTCTTGACATAGGCCTGTATTGCTATGAGTTTCCCCCTAATTACTGCTTTTGCTGTGTCCCATAAATTTTGACATGTTGTCTCTTCATTATCATTTGTCTCAAGGAATCTTTTTATTTCTTCCTTGAGTTGATCTTTGATCCAGCTGTTGTTGAGCAGCATGTTGTTTAATCTCCAGGTATTAGTTTTCCTCCATTGCTTCTTCTTGACCTCAATTTTGAGCTCTGTTACATAGTGATCTGAAAGAGTACTTCTAATGATCCTTACCTTTGTGGTGTTATATAGTTTGGTGTTTTTATCCTAAGACATTGTCTATTCTGGAGAAGGTTCCATGTGGGCTTGAGAAGAATGTGTATTCTGCTTTCTGGTGATGGAGGGCTCTATATAAGTCTATTAGCCCTAAATCTTCTAATTTTTCATTCAGAACTCTTATTTCTTTGCTATTTTTCTGTTTGGTGGATCTGTCCAGTGGTGATAGTGGAGTATTGAGGTCCCCTACTATTATCACATTTCCCTTCATGTGTTTCTCCAGGTTTACGAGCAGTTGCCTCACATATTTTGCTGACTCTACATTAGGTGCATAGATATTGACCAGGGTTAGTGCTTCTTGATCTAATGTTCCCCTGATCAGTATATAGTGACCCTCTTTGTCTCTGATCACTTTCCTGAGATTGAATGTAATTTGGTCTGATATAAGAATGGCTGTCCCTGTTCTTTTTTGTTTTCCATTGGCCTGAATAATTACTTTCCATCCTTTTATTCTAAGCCTATGCTTATCCTGTAGTTGTAGGTGTGTTTCTTGCAGACAGCAGAAGTCCGGTTTATTTTTCCTAATCCAGTTCTCTACTATGTGTCTTTTAATTGGAGAGTTTAGGCCATTAACATTTAGGGAGATTATTGAGAGAGAGGACTGTTGTGCAGTTGTGTTGTGTAGGGTGGTTTTTGTTACAATTGGGGGTTTGGATTGTGTAATTCATCTCTGAGTAGGTCGTTTAGGATCGGTTTTGTTTGCACAAATAGTTCTAGTTCGGTCTTGTTTAAGAATGTTTTTAGTCTGTCCTCCCATATGAATGATAGTTTTGCTGGGTATTGGACTCTAGTTTGGAAGTTTTTTTCATTCAGTCATTTAAATATGTCATTCCACTGTCTTCTTGCTTGAATTATTTCGAATGGGAGATCTGGTTTGATTCTTTTGTCCCTACCTTTGTACTTGAGGTTTTTTTTCTCTCTTATTGCTTTAAGAAGTTCCTCTTTCTCTTTGTTTTTTGCTATTTGGATTACTATATGTCTTGGTGTTGGTTTATTAGGGTCTATTTTATTAGGGACTCTCTTGACTTTCTGGATTTGCCCTGAAGTTTCTTTTCAGAGGGTGGGGAAGTTCTCTGCTATTATCTCTCTGACTACTTGTTCTTCCCCTTTCCCTATTTCCTCCTCTTCTGGTATACCCATGATTCTTAGATTGTTTCTTTTGTCCTTGTTCATTAGGTTCTGGACTTTTCCTTCCAGTATTTGCCTTTTATTTCTTTGTTGGTTTCTTGGTCATTTTTTGTTTGCAGTTTTCCTTCGAGTTCTTCAATGTGTTTTTCCAACTCTGTGTTTCTGCTAGTAAGGCTTGTTACTTTGTCTTTTAATTCCTTCACTTCTTTTTGTATGGACTCTCTCATGTTCTTTAGCATTTCTTCTTTGATTTGGCTGATTTGTTCATCCATAGATTTCTTATACTCGGGAGCTAAGGTTTCATTTTTTTTATTAATTCTTGCATTTCCTTCCTCATTGCTGCTTTTAGGTCACCTTCCCATGGATATGTGCGTTTTGGCAGACTTGGAAACTTGTTAGGGTTTGTCTCCATATCTTCAAAAGTTAGGGTTCTCTTTGATTTACCCATATTTCTTTGTGTTTATTCGTGTGCTTTGGAGTGCTGTTCCTTCCAATTTCAGCCTGTTTTGATCCCCTGTGGTGTGAGAATGGGTCCCCTCCCTGAGGGTGGTTCTAGAGGTACTATTGGGTGAGCTTGCGGAGGTGTGGCTCCTCCTGTGCTCTTTCTGTGGCCTGATTCGTTGCTTTGTCCTATTGTTGTCAGCTAGTGCTGGGAGGCAGCAGAAACCTGGGAGGTGCGGGGCATGGCCGTTTGCGGGCCAGCGTGGCTGGGCGGGGCTTCCCTACCTTGGGAGGCAGCAGAGACCCGGAGGGGGTGGGCGTGGCCATTCAAAATTAATATATTTTATTGTATTTCCAGTTTTCTTAAGTCCTCTGGTGATTCTTTTACACATTTATCTGCCTTCTCTTTTCCATCAGATATTTAATATAATCATTTCCAAACTTACTGTCTTAAATCCATAGTCATGAATTGACAGGACTTAGCTGGAAGGTTCTTTTATAGATCAGATGGGTCAAGATAGCTCTCTCACAACACATTGGTGCCAACTACTAGCTAGTTGCTCTTCTTGGATCATGGCTGGAAAATCCATTTCGCATGTCTTACAATGGACATTTAGAGGATGGTGGCTTTTTTTTTTTTTCCTGAGAGGAGTATCCCAAGAGAGAACATGTTTAAAAAATTGGGAATTTTTGGTGTTTTCTTAGGATGACCAGGCCATTAAAACTCAAGAAAAAAGGTCCAAGGACAAGGTAAATGAACACCTTTCTTAGTAGGAAGAGTAAGAAAATTTTTTTAGTTATCTTTATTTAGTTCACCGTAGCCTACAGCTGGATATTATATTATTATTGTTATTATTATATATGTATATGTATTTCTAAACTGAATAGCCAAGAGATAGTTAAAAAGTAGTTTATGATTGAGTAATACTATGTCAAACCAATCCCTAAACCTGTGTACATTTCCCGACACCAATCACCCCAGTTTCCCTCTTGTCCTCTCTCTAACCCTGCTTGCTTCTATGGCAGAAAATTTTCTTTCTCCTTTCCTTTTAGGCACTGTGGTTTGCAATGTTTCTGAAAGGGTATCATGCATATCACTTTACCTCCTTTCTGAAGCTAATTTTTATGAAGGCACAGAATTGTTCTGTATTTGAATACTACATTCATATTTCAGTTGTCATGAAATCTGGCAGGCAAATAGCACTTCTGTTCCTAATTTGACCCTTGACCCATTAAGTTCTCAGGTTCCAATATAGTCATGCTCCTTTTTCTATTTTTCTTCTTTTTTATTTCTTCCAGATCTCAGACTAGATACTACATTATTTTCACCTTATTTTTGTCACTTTATATAATCATCTAAGCATTAGGGGATTCCTGTGTGTCCATTATGTTCCAGGAATTATGTACTGTTATTAATAAGTAGCTTTAGCTTCAGCAAAAATCTTCCCACTGGAGGTAGCTTTGGTAGATTCAATCCATAGTCACTTTTGGAAAAAATCAACTAGCAATTTTCCCATTTTTTTGAGATGTTTGTCTTTTTTTTATTTTAAAATTTGGTTCTTGAGATCATATGCAGTGCACAGGCAAGTGTCTTAAACCCCTGCACTAACTATCTGGACTCCACCTATTTATACTTTTTGATCATCTCTTAATAATTTTAACTCATGAATGAATATTTAAAGTCAAAAAGCATTAAAGTAACAGAAACTCAGTGGACAATGGTCTCTAGAATTGGTTTGTAAAACACAATCACATGACTTAAATGTCTTTTCACACTGCCTTCCGCCCACGGGATACAGTCCAAACTGCATATGTGTAAGAGCCGTTTCTTTCCTTTTATTTCACTCTCCAGTTTCGGTTTTCATTTTTGCCCTGTCTCTACCTTTTATTATATGTTATAATGCAGTAGTCTTGGGTGTGGTTTAAAGACTACCTGCATCATTATTAAGAAGGAAGATCTTTGGGTCCTACTCAGATCTACAAAATGAGAATCAAGGGTCAGCCCAGAGATATGTATTTCAAACAAAGTATCAAAGGCACTGCAAAGGTGTTGAAAGAGTATCTTTCTGAGGTTTATGATGAAAGTCTTGAAAACTTGCAGTTTTTTTTTTTTTTGTTGTTGTTGTGGGGGGTACACCTGATGACGCTCAGAAATCACTCCTGACTTGGGGGAACATATGGGACATCGGGAATTGGAATTGAACCTTGGTCTGTCCTGGATCAGCATCGTGCAAAGCAAACGCCCTACTGCTGTGCTACCGCTCTGGCCCCAAAAACTTGCAGAAGTTTTGAAGAACCCCAATCCTGTCATGATCGACCCCCATAGTATTTTCTTGTATCTTAGTAAAGATTTGTATCCCACCATGAACCTGGAATTCCTGAAATAGCCATCAAACTCCCGTCTCTGTTGCATTCACTCTTCCCTCCCTGAGCCTTGGAGCTCCATTCTTCCCATTTAAGACCCAAATGCAGAGATCACTACCTCCCTTCCTGATACTAGGTCATAGTGAGTCATCACTTGCACCCACTTCCGTACAACTTAAACACGTCATTTCTCTCCATAGACTGGATGCAATTCAAGGTTCCTAAGTCTCACAGCTTGTGTGTACACACAGTCACAAGAGAGATAATACCTGGGGTTGTTTGCCTTACAAGTTTGCCAGGACTAATTCCTAAGCACAGACCGGGAGGGGGGAGAGAAAAGAAGAGGAGGAGGAAGAGGAGGAGAAGAGGAGAGAAGGGAGAAGAAAGAGAAAGGAGAGAGAGGAAGAGAGGGAGGGGGGAAAGAAAGAGGAAGAGAAAGGGAGGGAGAGACAGAGAGAGAGAGAGGAGAGACAGATAGACAGGAGAGATAGAGACAGAGAGAGACAGAGACAGATCTCTGACCTACAAAGGTACTCAATTCCTTGGAAACATAATTTCCAAACCTGACAAAAACTGCAGGAGAGAACAAATAAGCACCAAAGGATGCAAACCTGGCCTCAGCTGCAGGTTAGAACCTGCTGACACTTCTGGAACGCTGAGAACGACTTCGCTTCTAAATTTCCTTCAGTCACAGCATCTAAAGGGGGCACCTGTCACCCGCCCTAGTTTCCACACTCAGAGGTGGGGATGAAACGACAAATCTACAAACTCTTTAAGTGCCCTCGTTGCAGCCGCATCACAAACCTGGGCGCCTCTGAGGACGCTTTCAAGACCGACACCCTGTAGGGACCAGTCTGTGGAGAAACTTGGGAGCAGTGCCCAGTCCCTCAGCCTAGCTGCGATCTGCGAGGATTCTGGCTGTCGGGGACAAGACTTGGGAACCTTTCCTTCCTTTAGGCTTTTTCTTTTCTGAGCAGAGCAAGAAGCCGTGGTCCTCGCATATCGATCAACAACAGCAGGCGGGCGGCGCCCATGGAGTGGGCGAAGTGGGCAGCGCGCGCGGACCCAGCCGGGAGCCTCCCGGAAGTCCACGCCGCTACCTCGAGGCCTCGCAGAGGGCGGAGCGGCAGACCTCAAGGGGGCGTGGCCTCGAGGGAGGGAGAAAGGGGCGGGACGCGGGGGCCGGGCCTCGAATGAGGGGGCGAGCTAGAGCTAGGAGGCGTGGCCTGGAGGGAGGGAGAGGCGGGACAAGGGGTCAGGGGCATGTCCAAGAGGGGGGCGTGGTTCCAGTGCTGGGCGGCGGCGGAGGCAGCGACGGAGCGGAGGGCCTGAGTCACCTGACCGCTGCCCGCGCCGCCGTCAGGATCGCTGGGCTGCCGTCAGTCGGGCCGCGCCGCTTCGCCTCGTTTCGCCTCGGCTCCTCCGGTGAGTGCCTCGGCCATTCCGAACGTCGGCCTTTCCCCGGCTGGGACGATAGAGATGGGAGTCTTGGAGGGACTGGGCGGCTGCGCTAGCCTCTTTATGAAGGCCGGTTCCCCGGTCGCGAGGGACCCCGGAGCGACTACGGTGGCCGGGAAGCGTCAAGCGCTGTTGTTTACCGGATCGCGCGGTACTTTTTACCCCGCGCGCGCCGGCGATCCTGGGGGGGGGGGGGGGAGGTAGGCATTGGGAGCGCCCTGCAGCTAAAGGGCCCCGGGTTCGAGCCCGGGCTGGGACCTCTCAGTTTACTCCCGCCAGGGTTCCATGCATTGTCCGCGCCGCAGCTGTTCCTGTTGCTGCTGCTGCTGCCCCGATGGCTAGCGGGGCCATTTGCCTCTCGGGGTGTCGGGGGGTCGTGCATAATTGCGGGGTGGACGAGTTGCAAGCCTGGGGGGTGCACTCGGTAGTTCGCGGGGCCCCGGGCCGGCTGCACTGCTCTGGGGTTGGTGCTGGGAAAGCCCAGGCTTTTTTCCTTTGTTGGGAGTTTCGCTCCCCGGCCCCTGGAGAGAGAGAAGGGGTGGGGTGCCCCTAGCGATCTGGAGCGGGGATCCCCCCCTACCCTTTCCCCGGCTCTCAAAGCTGGCTCCCGGTGCCACGCGTGCCTTTTTTTGCTTGTCCCTCGGTGCCCGGCTTTTGCAACTGGCGTGGGGCGCCCTAGGGGGGAAGAGGAATCGGCTCGGCATCGCTTTGTGTTCAAAGAGCGCGGTGCGTGGAAGGAGCGCGGCGTCCGGGTCCAGCGTGGTAGTCCATGGGAAGGATGTGTTTTTGTGCATATATGTGTTTTTGTATGTATACATATATATAATATATATATATATATATAATATATATATGTATGTTGATAGCGAGGCTGATCTTGATGGGGGGCTTGGGGATGCCAGGGAGATGCTTTTGCTCTTGCGTCCGAGTGTTTCTGTCTGTTTGTGTCCACGCCCCTGGGCAGCCCCGAGGGTTTGAAGCCTTGCTTCAAGGTTTAAAAAAAAGGCGGAGACCCGAGCGCAAGTCTGCGATGGAACCTTTGGGCTCTTCCTCTGGTTCCTTAGAAATGGGAAGAGATTGTTGGCCTGTGCTTTTTCGGCGTTGCTAGTTGGTTGTTTGCAAGGGCTGGGCTGGGCTTGAAGGCATTTGCTACTTCTGCCTTGGGATTAGTGAAGCCTCGGTAAAAAGGACTCCTGATGAGTCAGTTTGGGGTCCGATGCTGACTTGGGGTTTGGTTGGTGATTGCATCGCGGAGGAGTCTTGTTTAACTCAGGACACCGTCAAATGCCATTTGCCATTGTTCACTTGGTTGGGTAAAGGTAGGGTGACTCCTTAAAAAAAGTTGGGCTGCTGAGTCATTCCCCCCAGCCTGGGAGGTAATTCGGAACAGCTGGTGGAGATCCACTCATCACATGCTTCCACTCGAAAAAGCCACGGAGCAGCGCCTGAGAGGGCTCCAGAGGGCTCAGGGTCCTTGCCCGCTTTGCTCCAGTAGCGAAGTGCACCCCACTCGCTTGCAAGTGGCCACTGAGCTCTGGAGAGGGGGGAAACTACCCAAGAGAACTGATTGCAGTGGCCCAGAGCACACCCAGGAGCAGGGGTGTGCAGCTTGCGGTAATCTAGTCTCCTGATTGAAGCCCAGATGTTGACTCTTGACAGCAGTTATTGGTTTCTTTCTTGTGGCTTTTGTTGCTTTCAGAGGCGTCAAAGTGAACTTTGGGGTTTTTTTTTGGGGGGGGGGAGGGCGTGGTGATGTTGGAGATTTCTTGAGAACAACCAATGGAGTGGGTTTGCAGGAGGACCTTAGGCTTTTTATGCAGACAGTCCTAGTTTGAAGTGGTAGAAACAAGGGTAAGGAGAATGTGGACCATATATATTTGTCTACTCTTAGTGGCTACTTCTTCCTTTAAAAATTAACACATGCCCAGTCATTACATTGTTAACAAAGTTTAGCAGCAGCATCAGGAGAATATTTTTCTCTACTTTTCTTTCCTTTTCTTTTTACAAAATCAAACTTAAAAGTCATCGTGGGGGATGGTTTGTATTCACCATTCCATTATTGCCTCAAGGCCACATCATATGCTTTCTTCACTACCATTCTCTGGGAAATGATGTCAGAATAATGGTGGCACATTCCTTTGAAATGACCAGTTGTCAGTTTCTTTTCACAATGCTCGTTTTTTTTTTTCAAGATGTGTGGTTTTTGGGAACTACCAACTAGTGCTCTGTTAGTGGGGAAAATAATTTTAAAGCTAAAACCCGAATTTCCTAAGGCATTAAATGGATACACACGATAGATGAGTTCTGGAACATTTTACTTAAACATGTGCCAGATAGGCAGCCCTCTGAAATTGGGTACAGTAGGTGATATGAACACTGTCAGAATCCAGGTCTTTGCAGGGGGTGGGGGTGCAGGTAGAATAGAGACTTAGACAATCATGCCTGAGAGTTGGGCTTCTGGCTTACTCACTGCAATGACAGAATTACTAGGCTTTATAGTGATTGATTAAACATGGGTTTGATCATGTACAATTGACAGAAGTAGTCACCAGTTCTGCTGTTTGTCTGCCCTTGGATCCAACTGCAAAATAGTAAGCAAAGTTGCAGAAACGAGAGATGCCGGACTGCACTACTTAAGCTCAACTGTTAATCTTCCTGCTTTGAAGTTGTAGACAAGTTACATGTGCCTCCTGTAGCCATCTGTAACACAGGTGTTAAAAGAATAAAAATCTCTCATGGAGCAGGGTTTCTTCTTCTTCTTCTTCTTCTTTTTTTTTTTTTTGGCGGCCACATCTGGTAATGCTCA
Organism: Suncus etruscus; assembly: GCF_024139225.1. Lineage (NCBI taxonomy): Eukaryota > Metazoa > Chordata > Mammalia > Eulipotyphla > Soricidae > Suncus > Suncus etruscus. The sequence continues at coordinate 47,639,319 of NC_064860.1, read as the reverse complement.
GGGTATACTCCTGGCTATGCATTCAGAAATCCCTCCTGGCTTGGGCCTTTCCACTTGTGCCACTACTCTGGCTCCTGGAGCAGAGCTTCTTAAAACTTTTCCTTGAGTAATTTTTATGTGACCTTGGATATATATTTATATATACATATTTGTATCTGTATTACATATAGATACATATAGTAGTTATGTTTACAAATGAAATTTTGGTAATTTAGAGTTCTACTTAATTTTATTGATGGTCATATTCAGGAAGCAACTGGATTTAAAACTTGGCTTTAATTCATCTCCCAGGATAGAAGATTTCTCTTGACTTCTTTTTGCCTGTAATTGACTAACAGTTGAATTGAGTAGAATATTTCTTGGGTTGCTGAATCTTAAAAATAAATCTCCCAATGCATCCAATACTTTCCAATTAATAGCATTAGTCTTTAGAAAAGAAATTTAGTCTTTAGAAAAGAAATTCTTTGTTTTATTTAGGATCATATTTAGGGAATATCAATAAAATAATAAAATTTGCTATATAAAATTTAGAGCCAAGAATGAGATTTGCTAGTCTCATTGTGATGCTTGTGGTCGGAGAACAAGTGAACAAGTGCAGTGAAGCCTCACTGGGGTCCTGCTGGAGAGAATCTTTTTTTTTTTTTTTTTTTTTTGGTTTTTTGGGCCACACCCTGTGACGCTCAGGGGTTACTCCTGGCTATGCGCTCAGAAGTTGCTCCTGGCTTCTTGGGGGACCATATGGGACGCCGGGGGATCGAACCGTGGTCCGTCCTAGGCTAGCGCAGGCAAGGCAGGCACCTTACCTCCAGCGCCACCGCCCGGCCCTGGAGAGAATCTTTTTTTTGCCTCTGAAAATTGTGTTCTTTTGAAAATCGATTAAAGCCATTTTTTTTTAATGCTTTATTTAGGAGACTTTGAATAAATCAGATACGCCAAACTTCTGTCTGGTGGTTTTTACTTTGTCATTTTTTATATTGTTGGATCCAGAATCATAGTGAACAGTTGATACTCCTCTTCCTGTCCGTCATTAAGGTAGAATCACAGTAAAAAGAGTTTTATATCGTGGGTTTATTATTTTAAAGATTCCTTTGTAGCAAGGTCATTAGCATTATTTACCTCCACAGCTATAGATCAAGGAAGCAAAGTCAAGGAAAGTCTTTTTCTTTGTATTCTCCCCTGATCTCTTTTAACTGACTTGGGAGATTCCCTTACACCCCTTAAGGAAGGACCTTTTTGAAGAAATGGCATAGTATCTTTATATCCTTGAGGTCTTATTCCTCCTCTAATTGTGCTGGCAGTTTTTGGAAGTTAAATAAATCATTGAAGAAAGTTATAATCTGTCAGAGCTTCCTAAACAATATATGATTGAGATTTTTTAGTCTTTAATAAACTTACTAGGTTGTAATTTTGGAGTAAGTACCTTTTACTAAGATCAGTAATTTCATCACTGTATTTTGACTTAAATATTACTTGAAAAATTGCAAAGCAGTTATTACAGCATCCCAGGGCACACTTAATTTTCAAAGCACCTAATTCTCTTTATTTACTTTTTTTTTTCTTTTTGAGACACGTTTCCAATGCAAGTTGCTGTTTTCCTGTAGATAGGATGTATCACTTAAATAGAAGTAGTAAGAAAAAAGGTTAGTGTTTCTTTTGATCAAATTTTTTTTTCCATGCTAGCAAAAGACTTCTGAGGTCTCTATGCCTTTTTCCCCTCCAGCTAAGTCAGGGTCTTTGCTAAATTCCAGCTGTCCTCTAGAGAAGTCAAAGGCAGTACTGTTAGAGGTGAGTCTGTAGTTACCATCAATTGTGTTTCCTTAGTAGCCTCTTTGTGGTAAAGGACTGTCACAAGTAGGAGACAAGCTTTAGATTCATTTCTTGGGGTTTCTGACAGTGTTGCTTCTTAGGTCATGGCTGTTGTCATTGGCCTGGAGTGTTGTTGACCCCTCCAGTTCCTGAAGCGGAAGCATTGCCACTGTGGAGCTGGGTAGCTGTGGTGTTCACCAGGGCAGGAGAGCTCAGATGTTTTGTTTTCTGGCCATTGCTCCTCAGACACCAGTGTGGAAGTATGTCCCCCTTTTCTAGACAGTGAATGTTGAATAACTCCTAGCACACTGGAGAATAGGTGTTTTCTACATTTCAGGTTTTTATTTTTTTATTTTCTTGAGCATACTGCCCATTACCAAAATATACACATCAACACATAAACAACTTTTGACCATTAGGTTGCTCAGTAAATTTTCACATTCTTGTGTAACATGCTTTCCTAGATATTATGTTTCTGCTTGATTTATTAATAAATCAGTTTAGGTATTTATATGCCAAGGTCTAATACATAGCTCTTCAAAAGTTACAGTCTTACAGAAAGCTGCTAAATTGTAACATGTACATTGTGCTTTGAAACCATTCAACATCTAAGAAGCCTTAGTATTGGGAATGCAGAAGTTTTAAGAGTCTCAGAAGTTAGTGATAAAAATATATAGATATTAAAAAGATATAGATATAGATATTAAAAAGGGGGGTGGTGGAGAGATATCATGGAGGTAAGGCATGTCTTGCATGCAGAAGCTTGGTGGTTCGAGTTCCAGCATCTCATATAGTTCCCCGAGCCTGCCAGGAGTGATTTCTGAGTGTAGAACGAGGAGTAAAACCTGAGCGCTGCTGGGTGTGGAGGAAGCAGCATTTTTTAAATTTTATTTAAACACCTTGATTACATACATGATTGTGTTTGGGTTTCAATCATGTAAAAAACACCATCCATCACCAGTGCAACATTCTCATCACCAATGTCCCAAGTCTCCCTCCTCCCCACCCAACCCCCGCCTGTACTCTAAACAGGCTCTCCATTTCCCTCATACATTCTCATTATTAGGACAGTTCAAAATGTAGTTATTTCTCTAACCAAACTCATCACTCTTTGTGGTGAGCTTCCTGAGGTGAGCTGGAACTTCCAGCTCTTTTCTCTTTTGTCTCTGAAAATTATTATTGCAAGAATGTCTTTCATTTTTCTTAAAACCCATAGATGAGTGAGACCATTCTGCATTTTTCTCTCTCTCTCTGACTTATTTCACTCAGCATAATAGAGTCTGTGTACATCCATGTATAGGAAAATTTCATGACTTCCTCTCTCCTGACAGCTGCATAATATTCCATTGTGTATATATACCACAGTTTCTTTAGCCATTCATCTGTTGAAGGGCATCGTGGTTGCTTCCAGAGTCTTGCTATGGTAAATAGTGCTGCAATGAATATAGGTGTAAGGAAGGGGTTTTTGTATTGTATTTTTATGTTCCTAGGGTATATTCCTAGGAGTGGTATAGCTGGCTCGTATGGGAGCTCCATTTCCAGTTTTTGGAGGAATCTCCATATCGCTTTCCATAAAGGTTGAACTAGATGGCATTCCCACCAGCAGTGGATAAGAGTTCCTTTCTCTCCACATCCCCGCCAACACTGTTTATTCTCATTCTTTGTGATGTGTGCCATTCTCTGTGGTGTGAGGTGGTATCTCATTGTTGTTTTGATTTGCATCTCCCTGATGATTAGTGATGTGGAACATTTTTTCATGTGTCTTGGCCATTTGTATTTCTTCCTTGTCAAAGTGTCTGTTCATTTCTTCTCCCCATTTATTGATGGGATTAGATGTTTTTTTCTTGTAAAGTTCTGTCAGTGCCTTGTATATTTTGGAGATTTTAGCCCCTTATCTGATGGGTATTGTGTGAATAGTTTTTCCCACTCAGTGAGGGGCTCTTGTATCCTGGGTGCTATTTCCTTTGAGGTGCAGAAGCTTCTCAGCTTAATATATTCCCATCTGTTAATCTCTGCTTTCTCTTGCTTGGAGAGTGCAGTTTCCGCCTTGAAGATACCTGTAGTCTCAATGTCCTGGAGTGTTTTGCCTATGTGTTGTTCTATATATCTTATGGTTTTGGGTCTGATATCGAGGTCTTTAATCCATTTGGATTTTACCTTCGTACATGATGTTAGCTGGAGGTCTAAGTTCAATTTTTTTGCAAGTGGGTAGCCAGTTGTGCCAACACCACTTGTTGAAGAGGCTTTCCCTGCTCCATTTAGGATTTCCTGCTCCTTTATCAAAAATTAGGTGATTGTATGTCTGGGGAACATTTTCTGAGTATTCAAGCCTATTCCACTGATCTCAGGGCCTGTCCTTATTCCAATACCATGCTGTTTTGATAACTATTGCTTTGCAGTAAAGTTTAAAGTTGGGGAAAGTAATTCCTCCCATATTCTTTTTCCCAATGATTGCTTTAGCTATTCTAGGGTGCTTATTGTTCCAAATGAATTTCAAGAGCGCCTAATCCACTTCTTTGAAGAATGTCATGGGTATCTTTAGAGGGATCGCATTAAATCTGTATAATGCCTTGGGGAGTATTGCCATTTTGATGATGTTAATCCTGCCAGTCCATGAACAGGGTATGTGTTTCCATTTCCGCGTGTCCTCTCTTATTTCTTGGAGCAGAGTTTTATAGTTTTCTTTGTATAGGTCCTTCACAGTTTTAGTCAAGTTGATTCCAAGATATTTGAGTTTGTGTGGCACTATTGTGAATGGGGTTGTTTTCTTAATGTCCATTTCTTCCTTATTACTATTGGTGTATAGAAAGGCCATTGATTTTTGTGTGTTAATTTTGTAGCCTGCCACCTTGCTATATGAGTCTATTGTTTCTAGTAGCTTTTTGGTAGAGTCTTTAGGGTTTTCTAAGTAGAGTATCATGTCATCTGCAAACAGTGAGAGCTTTAGAAAGCAGCATGTTTTGACAAGTCTTACAGAAGTTTAGCTGTGAAGAGTAAAGAGAAATATTAGTAGTGGAAGATGGAGTGTTTATTATTGGATATGTGTATTAAAAATAAGAACAGTGGGACATTGTTAGAAATTTTATTCAAAGTTTTATATTATCCCTGACAAGTTTGGTTTCTCTTGTATGACAAGTATGACAAAGTTTCTAGAAAAAAAGTGAGTTTGAGTCTTCTATCCCTCCCAGGATGTCTCTTAATCACGTAGAGAAATCTTTCTCCATAGCTAGCATCCTAACAGGTGTCATTCTGTTCACAGCTACCAGTGCACATAAACCAATTCCTGTCAAATCTGTCAGTGCCATGGGAAAAAGAGATCCTGGGGATTGACTTCAGTGGTTCAGAATTCATTGGGGCTTTGGGCTGGGATCTGCTTCCCTAGAAAGACCTGGCCTCGGGCAGAGAATGAGCACAGTTTTGTTAGATAATAAAGGGTGAATGATACCGTGAAGGCCACAGTATCATTTCTGGTTTGGCTTCCTCTACATGCAGACATGTCTTTGGTTTCGGAATTAAGTGACCCCTTTCTCGCCCCATTTTTCATCCCATTCTTTACTATCATCAAGTGTTACTTTAATAATCACATCAGATAAATGTTTTATTTAAATGTTATATATATTTTTGTTTGTTTATTTGTTTGGTTGGTTTTTTGGGCCACATCTGGTAGCTCTCAGGGGTTATTCTCTTAATACTTCAGGGAAAGGAGAATATGCAATTTTATCCTATAGATTCTGGTTTTATATATCCATAGAAGACCTTTTGCTCTGTCTACTGGACATACAAACCTACCTCTGATTGCTGTGGCTCTCAATGAATGGCTGATTTATTGAGTAGAATGGGCAGGATTCTTTCAACCCCAAACTCTGAGGCAAGGGCACACAAAACATCATTCCTTCTCTGTGCAGTTACTCCAGCCAGGAGGAAGTAACTCATATGACTTAGTTCATACCCCATTCTTTTTCCCATTTATGAGAGTTTTCTCATATCCTATTCTCTTTACACTTCAGAATATTGCTCTGTATGTGTAATCTTTTTGTAGTATTTTAATATTTTGTAGTATTTTGCATTCCTAGACATTTTAGAACACTTTTATTTATATTTGCCCTTTTTTGGGGGTCAGCACACCCAGCAGTGCTCAGGTATTACTCCTGGCTCAGTGCTCAGAAATTGCTTCTGGCTTAGGGGGCCCAATGGGATGCCGGGGATTGAACCTGTGCCTGTCCTGGGTCAGCTGTGTGTAAGGTGAACTGCCTACCACTGTGCTACCATTCCAGCTCCTTAAGTTTGCTTCTTTTGGAGCAATATCCAGTGATGCACACGGTTTACTCTTGGCTTTGATGGGTGTGGAGGACTATGTATGGTTCCAGGGATAAGACCTAGGTAGACAACATGCAAGGAAAGCTCTTTATGTACTGTTGCTCTGGCTTTCAGAACACTTTGAAATACCTTTGGTGTTTTGATTTTTGTAGCTTCTCAGTTCTAGGTTTGGTGCTTTATAATCACGTGAAAGGAAGACATCAACAGTGTTGTAAATTCATAAGATATTCTTTAACTGGTAATAATTTTTCTATATGAGGACAACTGATAAGCTGTTGCAACATGCTTCAAAGATGGTATTAGGTTTTTTTTTTGTGTGTGCAAAGTCTGTAGCTTGTAAATGTTCATATCTAGCATGCTAAATTTGAATCTTAGGTAAAAGAAATAGTTTTATTTTACTTATTTATTTTTGATTTTGTATCATGTTCAGGATTACTCCTGGCTCTCTGCATGCAAGAATTATACCTGGTGATGTGTGTTGTACCATATTGGATGCCAGAGATGAAGCTTGAGTCAGCCATGTGTAAGGCAAGCATCCTAACAACAAATACTATTGATCTAACTCCAGAAAAAAAAATGGTTTGAAAATTTTAACATTACACATATATGTATATATGCTAGATCACTGTGGTATCAATCACAGATTATTAGATATTATTGTGTGTTTTTGGCTACACTCAGCTATGCTTAGTTCTTACTCCTGGCTCTGCACTCAGGGATCATTCCTGCTGAGCTTGGGGGATCATATGGGGTTCTGAGGTTAGCAGGTTAGCAGTGGCAAGGCACACACTTTACCCACTGCATTATTGCTCCAGCCCCAATGATTAGATTGTTTTTAAATGAAACATTTTAATTTAGTATGTGCTTATAAATAGAGGAGGAAGTGGTGCTGAAAAGTGAAATTATGTAAGAAACCATAACAACAGTACTGTAAACTACAGTGCAGAAATTTATAAAAAAAATATGTGTGTATGCATATACACATATGTATGCATGCATATATTTATATACAACACCTCTTGTAGGAGCAAACTGGTAAGTGGAAGGCAATGGGGATGGGGCATTGATTGAGTGAAGTGGACTTGGGGAAAGGATTGGTATTGGAATATATGCCTGAAAGACAATCATGAATAATTGTAATTTCATTAAATACAAAAAATGATTGGGAACTGAAAGGTGCTTTCTGTTATTTTTGTTGGCTGTTTTCTTTTCTTTTTTTTTTTTTTTCCTGTTAACATGATCATTCTGACCTTGATCTAGCTTTAGAGTTTTCACTTCCTCTGGACAATCAAAATTTGAACCTTTGAGTCATGGACATCATTTTTACAGTTTTAAAGCAAAATGATGCTTGAAGGTCCTTAATCATGAGTAAGACATTGACATGTAGTTCTGAAAGGAAGGAACTTTCAGTGAGATACCGCCTAGTATGTGCTCCTTAAATATTCTATGTACAGTTGGGTATTAATTGATAAAAGTGCTCTTCTTTGCACCACAAATGCACCCCCTGCTATGATTCATGTAATGTGAATTGGAATGTAAGATTTGGTGGAGTTCTGGGAGATGATCTTTCTGCCTTTCATTATGGATCATCTCAAGACATAATTCCACATCTGGAGCAGGCATGAGATCATATGCTCTCCTCATTAGAATTTCTTGTCTTCAACAGACTTACATAGTTTTAATATATTCTTTTTTTTACTTTGTCGAGATTTTATACAATTCTATTCTTTTTTTTTTTTTTTTTTGGTTTTTTGGGCCACACCCATTTGATGCTCAGGGTTTACTCCTGGCTAAGCGCTCAGAAATCGCCCCTGGCTTGGGGGGACCATATGGGACGCCAGGGGATCGAACTGTGGTCCTTCCTTGGCTAGCGCTTGCAAGGCAGACACCTTACCTCTAGTGCCACCTCTCTGGCCCTGAGATTTTATATAATTTTATTCTTAAAGGTTAGAAATCTTTGCATTTTATAGCTTCTTGGATTTGTAGACACTTTCAAAATGTTTTTTTTTTTTTTTGGTAAGTTTCATAGCAATGACAGTAAAATGATAATCTTAATAATTTTGTGTGAAAAAAAAATCTTGTGTGAAGCATCAGTCCACAAGTAGAGTGGATGTTTTCCTTATAGGAGTCTGAAATGCAAAGTCAGTTAACTTAAAGAAAGTCACACAATATTATTACCAGATCTTTTATTGTATTACATTATTCTTTCAAATACTATTATACTGATGGTGCTAAAATAATCTAAAATTGATTTTTCCATTTGCATTTAATAATCTATTAAGCTTGCTGTTTTAAGACAGTTTGCTGTTCCATTTCCTCCCCCCAAATTCTCTAAATAAAAAGTATTAAATAGTAATAAAAATGTCTATTGATTTAGTGTTTTATTCTTTTCAGAGAGCTTTGAAAGGGAATTTATATATATACATATATGTATTTTTTTTTTTTGGTGGTGGTTGTTGTTGCTGTTTGTTTTGTTTTGTTTTGTTTTTGGGTCATACCTGGTAGCACTCAGGGATTACTCCTGGCTCTGTGCTCAGAAGTCGTTCCTGGCAGGCATGGGATAGCATATGGGATGCCAAGATTTGAACCACTGTCTGCTCTAGATCAGCTGTGTGCCAGGCAAATGCCCTACCACTGTGCTATCTCTCTGGCCCCAGCAATTTATATTTTTATAAATTTAATTTATTCTTTAGTAATTACTATGGCAATATCAATGAAGGTTATTGTTTTAGAGTTACCCATGCATTTTCTATGTGGTGACAAGCCAGTGCCCATAGATGATAAAGGGTAAAGCAGTGACTAATTAATGAATTTTTGGGGACACCCCCCCCCCCCATCGTTGCCTGTGAAACTTGACTGAGCTTTGAAGAGCTTAGGATTTTAGTATAGTTTTAATGCAGAGTTGCTTGCAGGACTGTGTGGTTCTTTGTATTGAACCCAGAGTCTTGTGTATACTCCAGCCTTTGAGCCAGGGATCCTCAGTCTTTTTAAACAGGGGGCCAGTTCATTGTCCCTCAGACCATTGGAGGGTCTGACTATAGTAAAAACAAAATGTATGAACGAATTCTTATGCACACTGCATATATCTTATTTTGCAATGAAGAAACAAAACAGATACAAATACAATATGTGGCCCACGGGCCATAGTTTGATGACCACTGTGAAGTTTGAGCTATTCTCCTAATTCCCAAAGCATGTTGCTTGTGGTTTGTATTTTTGCTTAACATATATATATTTTGGGGGAAGGGAGCCATACCTGGTAGAGCTTCAGATTCTGAATAATCAGGGATCACTCCTGGCAGTGCTCTAGGGTCGATATATGGTGCCCAGGATTAAACTTGGGTTGGGCATGTACAAGGCCAACACCCTACCCACTGGATTATTGCTCTGGGACTCATATCTGATTATAAACTAATTCATACTTATGCTCAAGATTTTGATGCAATTCTGAAGATGTAGGTCAGTGAGTTGAGCACATGTTTTGTATGAAGGAAGGCTGAATTTTATCCATGATGCCATATGGTTCTATGAAAACTGCTGGAAATGATCTTCACATATAGACAGAACTAGGAGTATTCCCTGAGCACTGTTAGATGTGACCCCCTAACAAAACAGAAAAAAAATCATTGCAGAAACAATAGTTACCAATGTCTAGCTTACAGCTAGAAATTTTATTTAATTTTTTTATTTTTGGGCCACACCCGGTGACAGTCAGGGGTTACTCCTGGCAATGCGCTCAGAAATTGCTCCTGGCTTGGGTACCATAGGGGATGTGGGGGGATCGAACTGTGGTCTGTTGTGGGTCAGCTGTGTGCAAGGCAAACACCCTACTACTTTACCATCGCTCTGGCCCCTAAGCTAAACATTTTAAATGTGTGAACTTCATTAGGTCTACAAGGAGTAATTTAGAGGATACATCTGGATATTGAACCCAAGAACTTCCAGAAAATCTTGTGTAATTGGAACAGATATCAGTAGGAGAGTGTTGAGTAAACTCATTGGGGATGCTGTCCCTGCTCTGGATTCCCAGGAGTTCACCTAGGGAGCATATGCAAAAGAGAGATGAGATCTAACAATACAGTCACAGAAAATTTGGCAAGTGATTTCCATTGAGGTAGTTAGGGAAATCACAGAATTATGACAGTCCGATGAACAAGAAAGGATTTCAGAGAGGGAATGATCAATTTGTTTAAGAATGAAAGCTTTCCATTGGCATATGGGAAGGTGTCAGGTCATTGACCTAATGAGGTCACAGTTTTCAAGGAGTAGACCAGAAGGGACCTGATTTTAGTGGACTCAAATTGAGAGAAAAGAGGAAAGTGGAAATAACATAACACAAATGATTTCTTTATAGTTCTGTTTTACAGGGCTGCAGAGATTTGTTCTGTAGATAGAGGCTAATGGAAAGGTAAAGATATTTTAAGAGAAGAGCTATAAATGGCATATTTTGTGTGTTAATAGGGTTGTTGTCTATTTTTCTTCCTTTTTTTTTTTTAGTAAGATTGCAGAAGTTTGTCAATTTTGCTGGTTTTCTCAAGCAATATTTTTCATAATAATCTTGCGCTTTAATTTTATCAATTCTAATAGAAGCAAACATGAAGTTTTTATTATGTGGTTTTCTTGAAGTTCAGTAGATATCAGCTTCAGTATGTGAAGCTATGCTCTCGGATTTCAAAACTGAACAAATCATTTCTCCAGAGAAGTTTTTTTGGGGGGAGGTATCATACCCAGTGGTATTCAAGGCTTATTTCTGGATCTATACTTCCTAGCAGATACCCTTACTTTTTCTTTAAAATCATTTTTGAGTCACACCCTGCAGTGCTCAGTGCCTCTTAGCCACCCACTGGCTCTGCACTCAGGAATCATTCCTGGCAGGCTCGGGACCATATGGGATGCCAGAACATGAGTTAGCTGCATGCAAAGCAAGCTTCAAACCCTCTGTTTTAACACTCTGGTCCCTACCTTTACATTTGTAAAAACTCTTTGAATTGGTACAACCATCAGTATAAAAGTTTTCTCTAACCTAGTTTTTGTTTAAGTAATGAAAAATTTTAGTTCTAGATTGGTTTGTTTTTCCTTCAGATTCTTTCAAGTTGAAGAATTTTCAGAAAGCTGCATGAAGTAAATTATCAGTAGTTTAGACTTAAATGAATTTTACTGTATTTTTTTATTTGTTATTTAAACTCCCCCCCCCCCCCCGCTTTGTTTCTGGTCAAAGGATTACATATTCATGGATTTTTAAAAAAATTATCATGAGGCAAGATTATCTGTTATACCTTGCCCCACCCTAATTCTGCTTTGTAGATAATACACATCTTTATTCAATTCTACTGTTTATTTTTTAACTATGCTTATACTTTATTTATGAACCTGTTGATTTTCTGTTACAGTGGATGTGAATTTTGTTTACTTCTACCAACTTCCACTTGTTACAGTAGTTCATTTTTGTTGGAGGTAACTACAATTCCAGAGATTTTGAGACTTGTTTGGCTTATTTTGGGGGGTCTTATTATTCTGAGATATTTTGATTCTGTACATTATAATTTATATGCAAATACCCCTTTTAATTCTATTCTCTCTCTGAGTCTGCCAATTTTATTTTAATTTGGCAAAGTTAGTAACATTTACATCCTGTTTTGTTAATTGTTATATCATTTGTCTATTCTAAAAATTGGAAACCAATTATAGTATTCATGTTATTGTACCTGTGTCAATATTGGAAACTGGGAAGCTAATTAGTGTTACTACATTTCCTTCCCTACAGTTCCCCTGATCTTTGTGCTATTCCTGCAACAGATTCAAAAATTAACAATTATTAAGCATACATTACTATGCCAAGCACCATCTGAAGAGCAATATGTATAGTACTGCATTTGATTCTCCCAATGTAAAAGTACCAACTCTTGTTATAAAAGTTGTCTGAGAGACATGAAGTACATCATGCTCCATTGTGAGGGAAGCTGTGATGCAGTCTGTGCTATCTCCCCTTTGTGATCTCCACAGTAGCTCACTGCTATGTTTGTACTATTCTGATAAGAGTTCTTCAGTTCCTCCCTGTGTTTTCTGATAACCACTCTGTTCTCATATCTAGCCATTGATTGTAGTATTGAAGGGATATCTGGGCTAAACATTTAGCAAGTGATAGAAGAATGAGGAGACCTTTAGAGAGGTAGAGTAGGTTGGGTAATTACAGTCAGGAACTTTTGGAGACTCTTCACTTTCTGCTTTTGTACATTTTCAGAGGAACCATATGCTAAATGGGATAGTAATTACTGCATTGTTCTCTCTCTCTGTATGTCCACTGGTTGCAAATCTTACAAAACCTACAGTTAACACATATTAAGGATGAAATATTCAGCAATTTCTCTGAATATTGAAGGAAATTTTTTTTCTGAAATGTATTAGGAAAAGTATTTTAAGAAAAATTTCAGGAAATAGGTCAATGGGTAAGGTACTTTCCTTGTGTGCAGCTGACCCAATTTCTAGCTCTCATATCTCATATGGTATCCCAAGTCCCACTCAGAGTAAGCCCCCCAGGCATTGGTGGTTGTGGCCTCAAAACATAAAGAAATAAAGAAGATTTAAGTAAATGGAGAGATGCCTTACTCATTCTTTAGGAGACTCAATTTGTTTGAGGTCTATTTTTCCCAGATTGATGAATTAGTCCCAATCTTAAAAATTCTTCTGGCTCTTTTATCTGGGATGGGATAAAGAAATATAGCACATTGGGTAGGGCATTTGTCTTACATGTGGGTGTCCCAGGTTAAAGCCCTGGCATATTGTATGGACCCCCAAGCCAACCTGGAGTAACCCCTGATTGCTGCTGGGTATGGCCCAGAAACAAACAAACAAAAATTCCAATTAAGAAAAGATAAATGAATTGAATAGACACTACAAGAATTATATATGGCTGACAAGTTTTTGTAAAGATACCCAGATATTATTAAAGATATCATTAGTAAACTACCTTGTACATTTTTTATGGTAGATAAGATGGAAAAGACAGTATAAAGGGTTGGTTATAGAATGTGGAGCAAATTCAATCCTAATGCACTGTTGATAGTACTGGAAACTGATCAGTTGCTTTGGAAAACTGTTCGGTAGTTTATAATTAAATATAAACACTGTATTACTCAGCTTTTTCACTCCTAGGTATTTATTTGCTCAAGAGAAATGAAGCATATGTCCATGCAGAGGTTTATTGAACCTTAATTACAAAAATCTCAAACCAGAAACAGTGGAATCATCCATCTTTATTATAATTATGGATCATATCAACAGTTACATGGTTAAACAAATAGCAGTATGCTTGTACAGTGAACTATATTTTGACAGAAAGTAAACCAAGCATTTGATGGAAAAACATGATTATGTTTTTTGTTATGTTATGGTTATGTTGCAGGAGAGAAATGCAAACTAGGGTTCACAAAGTACAATTCCATTTATATAGAAAGTGAGCATTAATCTACTGTGATTTTAAGTTAATTATTGTTTGCCTAGAGCTAAGGCCTAGGAGAAGAACTTAAAGAGACAGGTACAATTTGAGGAATGTAGAAAGTCTACCTTGATTGTAACTGTGGTTTTATGAATGTGCCCGTGTTGAAATTTAGAGTATGCTTTTTAATCAGATGAAGCTTAATTTTTGTTAAATGATACTTGACGGTTAGTAAATATTGGCATATTCTAGGATAGAAAATAAGGTATTTGTATTACTAAAGATGCTACTTTGGCCAATTTTAATTTCTTATTCAGATTTTCATAAGTCATGTTCTGTTGAGGTGTAACAGTTTTATTACGAATCAAGTAACTGTGGGGCCAGAGTGATTGCACAGTTGCTAGGACAAATTTTCTTGCATGCGGCTGACCCTAGTTTGATCCCTGGTATCCCATCTGGTCCTGAGCCTCCAAGAACAATTCCTGAGAACAGAGTCAGGAGTGCTTCCTGAGTGCTACCAGGTGTGGACCAAAAAACAAAACAAAAAGAATCAAGCGATTAAAAAATATATTAAACAAATATAAGTCTTACGATATTTTCAATTCTTTGCAGTAAGGTTTTTATAATAGTGAAATCTGTTACTCTTGGTTCTGGAGCTTGGATTTCCTGTGCTCTTTATATCCTCCCAAGGAAAACACTTATTACGTAGAATTATCAAAGTTGTATTTATTGGTTTGGGAAGCAAAACACCTTTTGTTTCTGATTTCCTATTAAGATGTTTTAAAATTATTTTATTTAAACACTGTGGTTACAAAGTTGTTCATAATAAATTTTTTCCACAGATACAAAGTTGTAAATGATTGAGTTAAAGTATGTGGTTCCACTGGTGGATAACACTAGTGTAGTTTCATTAAATACAAATTGCTATACCATCATCAGGATGTTAAATTCCCACACTTTTATGTTAATCAAGAAACTTACAAAATTGGGACTAACAGAGAAAACCATGATTTTAAAGACTTAGATATTGTTGATTTTTTTTGCTGTTGACTTGAAAAATGGAAGATAGGTTAATGTAATTTTAAAGAAGGCTCAAGTTCTGATTATCTTGTGATAGGAACTAGTGTAGGACATTTTTAAACTTAAGAGGAAGTCCAAGAGGATGATGCTGGCAAGAATTGGCCAATTTTAGACAGTCTTGAAGCCAGTCCTGAAGTTGAGACAAAAGACAGGGATACATAATGGAGGTGTTGGTACGTGGAAACTGAGGAAAAGGCTGAAATCTCAAATGGCCATTAGCAAGTTCTGAGGAAGAACAGGGTGAGATGAAGGTCAGTGTTTAAATAAAGGCCACAACAGTTAGTTTACTTAACTGTTCTGGCCATAATTGTTCTCACTGATTAAATTATTATTATGACTAGAAGTGAACTGACTGGATATTGGTTTTTATTTGTAGATGTGCACCAGTCTAATTAGTGATTCTGTTCATTTCCCCATGAACTCATCTATTTTCTCTTTTTCTTGGTTGGGGAGTAGGGGGGTAGCACATACACCCAGTGCTTTGGGCCTGCTCCTATGTACTTAGGGATCACTCCTGCTGGGGTTGGGGTCACACATGGCTTTCAGAGGTAGACCCTGGTTGCTTTGCATGCAAGCCTTGTCCACTGTACTGTCTCTATGTCCCTTCCTCCACTTTTATTTTGAACAGATCTAAGTTTTTCACCCCTTTTAAAATGTGGCAGCTGTTAGATTTGTATTTTCATGGCACCTCATCTATTGACTCACAAGGAGTTCTTGTATAAAGAACATTCATCATTGTTGAGTGAAGAGAAAGGGGAGGAGAGCTTTTTCCTTTGAAGGGACCTTGATATTAGATATGCTTTGCTACAGTGAAAATTAAAGAACAACCAAGTCCTGAAGACCAAAAAAATGAAGTTGTAGTATGAAGTTCTCTACACGTGAGACTATCCTCACACATAGGTATCTTTTGAATTTTTGTGATAGTGCATTTGTAGATCTGGCTTCATGGTTGTATATTTTACCTTAAGTTTTAAAAAGGGTTTCTTTTTTTTGAGTAAGTTACTATAGAAGTTTAAAATTTTTAAGATTTGTTAAATTCAAGCATTTTGTTTCTATCTTATATTTTGAAAGTAACAACTTCAAATGGTAACTGTAGTAAAACTTAAATTGGATATTGAGCAGAAAGCAGAAGTTATTTCCAAATGAATGTGCAGGAAGCTTTAAAATGCCAATTCATCCCTTATCAGTTTAACAGTATGAATCAGCACTTCATCATAGGTCAGCTTATCTTTATTTTGAATTAAAATTACAGTATGTATTACAGGACTATAGAAAGTTATGATGCAGTGTAGAGAATCTAACTTTGGTGCATGTAAACAATAGTCAACTCAATAAAATCTGTATAAAAAGAAGTTTGCTGTTAATAAGTTAACAGAATTTTAGATCTGTAAGTTTCTTGGGGAGAGGGGCTTTGTTTTGGGCCATACCTAGTGGTGCCCAGGGTTTACTCCTGGCTCTATACTTAGGGATCACTCTCAGCAGTGCTTGGGGGTTAATATGGAATGTCTGAGATTGATCACAGGTTATCTGTGTGTAAGGCAAGGATCCTACCCGCTGTACTATCCCTTCAGTCCTATATTTTTCATTTTTATTAAATATTAACTGTAGCAGATTCTGAAGAAATGTGAGTTCTTCTTTTCCCAGTTTTGTTGTTCCTTTCCTGTTTTTGTCACTAGTTGTATTAATGGGTAAAACTGGTTTACTGACCAGCCACTTACATATTTTTCAGAAATAGTAAAATTGATTGACAACATAGTTTTTTTTTTCCTAGGGGATTGTGTCACACCCAGTGGTGTGATGCTTGGGTTTTACCAGGGGCTCTTGTATACAGAGTTGTATTCCAGGTCATTGAGCCCTTTCCCTGGCGACAGAGCAATTTCTGAAGTGCCCTCATGCTAATGAGTCCAAGGTCTAGGTGACCTCATGCATTCAAGCCACTTATATTAACCATGATTATCATTACCAGACTTTGTTCTTCTTTTGCCAGTTGTCCAGCTCCCTGTAAGATGAGCTGGGGTTCCCATTTGATCCATGGCACTTGGGAGCTGCTACTTTAAGGGCTTTTTTTTCCCCCTCAGTACTTAACACAGTGTTTTTTTTCCTGTATCAGAAGAGTCAACTTGGCTATGTTTGAAAGATATAGTTGATTCGTACGTTTTATACTTATGGCTTTATACTGAAAGTACAAAGTCAGCCATTCAGAAGCAAATATGACAGAAAATAAGTCAAAGTAATATTATGGTATTTATGCTGAAACCTGAAAGGTGCTCTGCTCCCTAGATGACAGAACTGAGACAAGTAAAGAAATCAAGGGAGGGGAAGGGAGTGTAGTGAACTGGCCAGGGCCTAGACACATTGGTGGCATAGTGATGTGGGATATCTGTATCTGAACCACAGAACCAACAAATCAGAAAACATGAGATCCAAACTCGAGCAGCCAAACTTGAAAAGGTGTAAAGATGCAGAATTGGAGTGAGGGGTGAGGGGAAAGTGGGGAATGAGAGAAGGAATTGATTATAAGAAATGTAGAAGGCATAGTAGAATTTTTGGCAAGGGAGAAATAACATTTGGTATAGAAAAATGATAAATCAGAATGGAGAGGGACTTGAATGACATGAAACTCAGGTGATTATAATTAATAGTAGCTAATACTTAGTATTTTTGTATAAGTAGAGTTATTTTTGCTGCAGATATCCTTGGAGCCCAAGAGCCTTTGTGGTGAAGAAAGTGGCTCATCTTCTGGCGTCCAAACAAGCTTCTTTCCTTACTCTGAAGCATAACCTTTTAGTACTACTTGGATCCCTAGATTACTGTGAACCTCTTCTTTTATGGAAGAGTCAAGCATTTAGTGCATATTCCTCTTCTCCATCTCATTGGTCTTGGAATTTGGAGATTGAGCAATCTCCTCATCTGTAAAGTTGAGGTTGTCTAGAGCATTCATTTCATTGCCACTGTGGGCCATAAGTAATATTAGCAGTGTATACATTCAGCCCAGTGCCTAGCTAGTGTCAACTTTGAGTTTATTGAGTATTTGGTAGTATTTCCCTTTTTTTTTTGGCGGGGAGAGGGGGCTTTGGGTCACGTCTGATGACACTTAGGGATTACTCCTGGCTAAGTGCTCAGAAATTGCTCCAAGCTTGGGGGACCTTATAGGACATGGATCAAAAGTGGATCAAACTTTGGCCTGTCCTGGGTCAGCTGCTTGCAAAGCAAAAGCCCTATGGCTGTGCTATAGTTCTGGCCCCAGGTGTTAGTTTCTAAGACAGTTTCTGGCCTGACTTGAATAAGCCCCAGGAGAAAGATCCAGTGTTGAGGAAGAGCTTAGATACTTGAGAAGAGGGGGTTAAGAGAAGAAAGGTTTAAAGGGGCCAAGAATAGACACCAACAGCTTGTCGTGACTAGGATAGGGAAGGTGCCTGGTAGAAGATGGTGGGAGATACATGAATTGAGGTTCCCGTGGCCTGTTGGAGAAGAAATGTATCATTGTGGAAAATGGGAGACAGGAACACATAAAAATTTGTTTAACAGTGCTGTCAGTCTTTTCAGTTGGCATGTTGGTATTACACAGATGTGCACATTTTGTTGCTTTTCTTGGCTATGTTATGCTCAGAATAATTTGATTATTAATGATTAAGTAATCTGGTTATTAAATTATTAAATTAATACAAATTTCAAATGAGTAGTATTAAGGTTGCCAGGCCAGGAGCTGGAAAATAATAGCAGCAGAGACTTAAGTGCAGGAACAGAAGGTAAAGTAAATCATCAACCATGATTCTTGGAGTTCTGGCTCAGAACTTGGAGGGCCACACTATGTAGTGTGGCATGGTTCACCTCACTCCCAAGTTATGCAGTTCCTTTGAATGAATGTTCTTCCTAATTTCATATGTTTAAATACTAAGACCAATCACTAGAAGGAATTTATTTCCTACTCTTGGTCTGGGCACAAAGTCCCAGAATCAAGTTTGTTTTAGAACTCATATTTGAAGTTTCCATCATGTTACATGGATTGCTGAATTGGCCTGTGATAGGGTGAGAGCCTTAACCTTGAGTAGAGTTTAAACACATAATGAGTTCATTTGCATTGATATCTTCTGGGGAACTTAACACTTAAAGTGTCTTTAGCAAGTACATAATAGAAAAGAATTTATAATAGCAGTGATGTGTATGTTTGTGGGTAAGCAACCTATCTTTGAGGTCAGATTCATAATATGCTCTGGTCTTGTTTAGTCTGATATTTTTTAGCCCATTTTTTTTGGCATAGAGCATATCTAAAAAGTGTAACAAATACTCAGTTCCTGTATACTTGAGCACCTTCATGTTATTGAAGAGGCAAATTGAAAGACACAGTGACAGTTGCAGGGACAAGACCAGGAGGGCCCAGCTTATTTTGCTATCATCTCCTCATGACAGAACACTCAACTGTGCAGTGCCCAGCATTGACTTTCTTACCAAAAGGAAAATAAGAGAACTTCTCTTTTAACCTACTTGTGGACTCCTCATAACACGAAACATGTAAGAATAGTAATGCCTGAGCTACGTGAACGCACCTACTACTTTTATTTATTCATTTATTATTCGTTTGTTTGCCCAGAAATGTGTATTTGATCAAAAGCCTCCAGAGAGGCTTTATATATTAGTATGTATTTAAAATTGAATTCATGTTGTTTTAGGATAATTTTATCTTTTAATATTTTGAGAAAAGCAAAAGCAAGAGTTTCTGTTCCATGTTCTTAGTGATGAAATAGTTTTGCTTGTTGCCTTTGTTTTACAGAATAAGATAAGGCCCGCTATTTAAATAGATTTGCTGTTAAAATGTGTGACCTCACAAATTTTCATTGTTTCCTTTGTGTTGGAGGAAACCTTCTGTGAAACGTATCTTTATTATATGAGTACCAGACCACTGTCAGATGTTGGCAAGTGGGGCATAGAGAATGATGGCATACCATTTGCCTGGTGAACCATTTAGGCCCATCCCAGAGTTATCCCTGGTGACCTCACATACTCATGCCTAGAGAATTAGGATTGGGATGTCACCAGAGATTTCTTAGTCCTTGAAGTTTGTTTATTGTAGATGTTTTCTCAATCGGAGGCATCTCACTTTAAGAGAATCTGAGATCATTGGTTTAAAAAAAATCAGTGTTTATTTTCCTTTATGAATCTTTCCCCAAAAATTAGTTAAAAATTGTTATCAAGAATCTAATTTTAACCTTTTGGGGAAAAGGAATGTGTTTGGGCTATACCCAGCTATGCCCAGAGATTTTTTGGGGAGGGGCTATTTGGTGCCTGAGGTCAAACCCCAGTCAGCCTTTCCAGCCCTGCTTTTCAATTTTTTTTTATTTAGGTTATTTTGTTTAACAAGACTAATATGTTTTAGAATTCATGTCTCTTCAAATATGTATTACCATGGCATGCCCATAACAAAACCACCATAGTCTTTTCTCAAATCATTGGACCCCTCTCTTTTCTATCCCTTTAAAAGACACCCCTTTTCCTCTCTCTCTCTCTCTCTCTCTCTCTCTCTCTCTCTCTCTCTCTTTCTTTCATATTCTCTCTCTCCCTCTCTCCCTCTTTCTCTCTCCCCCCCCTCAGTTGTGCCCTTAGAATCAAAGGGTTTATTTTTGTTTGACTTTCTCTATTCCCTTGCTTTCATTTGTTAATCCCACATAGGAGATGAGATCATTCAGCATTGTCTTTCTCTTTCTGACTTAATTCACTTAGTGTGACTCTTTCCCGTTCTATCTATGCTGTTGCAAAGGGCAAGATGTCATCTTTTCATATAGCTTTATAATTCATTTGTGCATATACTGTATCTTACTCATCTACTCATCTGTCATTGGGCACTTCCAGTGCTCCTCAAACTATGGCCCGCGGGCCACATATTATATTTGTATCTGTTTCGTTTCTTCATTGCAAAATAAGATATATGCAGTGTGCATAAGAATTCGTTCATAAGTTTTGTTTTTACTATAGTCAGACCCTCCAATGGTCTGAGGGACAGTGAACTGGCACCCTGTTTAAAAAGTTTGAGAACCCCTGCATCAGTTTTAGTAAACATTGTAGTACATATATCTTTTTGATTAATGTTCTTTGGATAAATTCCTAGGGATAAATTGCTGGATCATGTGGTAGATTATTTTTAATCTGTTGAGAAAACTCCATAACTGTTTCCTGTATGAGCAGAACCAATGCATTTTCCCACCAGTGTTGTAGGCGGGTTTGATTCTTTTTCTCTGTGTCCTTAATAGCAGTTGTTGGTTCTGGCTTTTGACAGACTGTTCTCACTGGATATATTAATACCTGATTAATATGTTTTCATTTTGCTTTTCCATAATCATCAGAGCTGCTGAGTCTTTTTTTTTTTCTCCCATGTGTGCATATTTGCCCTCTGTGTGCTTTTTTGCCAAAGCATCTGTTCTACTTTTCTGCCCTAATTATTATTATTATTTTGGTTTTGGGGCCATACCTGGTGACAAACAGGGATTGCTCTGGCTTTACTCTCAGAAATCGCTCCTGGCAAGTTTAGGGACCACATGGGATGCCAGGCTCTAACCTGGGTCTGTCCTGGGTCAGCCAAGTGCAAGGCAATCATCCTACTATTTTTTAAATGTAATTACAGCTCTTAAGCTTTTTGCACTCTTTGTATCTTGGATATTAGCTGCTTTTTGGATGTATGGTATGTGTAAATATTTCTCCCAGTCAGTAGGAATTTTTCATTTTAGTGGTACTTTATTTTTATTTTATTTTAATTTTCTTTGTTATTTTTTTTATTTTATTTAAACACCTTGATTACATACATGATTGTGTTTGGGTTTCAATCATGTAAAGAACACCACCCATCACCAGTGCAACATTCCCATCACCAATGTCCCAAATCTCCCTCCTCCGCACCCGACCCCCGCCTGTACTCTAAACAGGCTCTCCATTTCCCTCATACATTCTCAATATTAGGACAGTTCAAAATGTAGTTATTTCTCTAACTCATCACTCTTTGTGGTGAGCTTCCTGAGGTGAGCTGGAACTTCCAGCTCTTTTCTCTTTTGTGCTGAAAATTATTATTGCAAGAATGTCTTTCGTTTTTCTTAAAACCCATAGATGAGTGAGACCATTCTGTGTTTTTCTCTCTCTCTCTGACTCATTTCACTCAGCGTAATAGAATCCGTGTACATCCATGTATAGGAAAATTTCATGACTTCATCTCTCCTGACAGCTTCATAATATTCCATTGTGTATATGTACCACAGTTTCCTTAGCTTGAATATAGGTGTAAGGAAAGGGTTTTTGTATTGTATTTTTGTGTTCCTAGGATACATTCTAGGAGTGGTATAGCTGGATCGTATGGGACCTCGATTTCCAGTTTTTGGAGGAGTCTCCATATCTCTTTCCATAAAGGTTGGACTACACGGCATTCTCACCAGCAGTGGATAAGAGTTCCTTTCTCTCCACATCCCCGCCAACACTGTTTATTCTCATTCTTTGTGATGTGTGCCATTCTCTGTGGTGTGAGGTGGTATCTCATCCTTGTTTTGATTTGCATCTCCCTGATGATTAGTGATGTAGAGCATTTTTTAATGTGTCTTTTGGCCATTTGTATTCCTTCTTTGTCTAAGTGTCTGTTCATTTCTTCTCCCCATATTTTGATGGGATTAGATGTTTTTTTTCTTGTAAAGTTCTGTCAGTGCCTTGTATATTTTGAAGATTAGCCCCTTATCTGATGGGTATTGGGTGAATAGTTTCTCCCACTCAGTGGGTGGCTCTTGTATCCTGGGCACTATTTCCTTTGAGGTGCAGAAGCTTTTCAGCTTAATATATTCCCATCTGTTAATCTCTGCTTTCACTTGCTTGGAGAGTGCAGTTTCCTCCTTGAAGATGCAGTTTCCTCCTTGAAGTTTCTGAGTATTCAAGCCTATTCCACTGATCTGAGAGCCTGTCCTTATTCCAATACCATGCTGTTTTGATAACTATTGCTTTCTAGTAAAGTTTACAGTTGGGGAAAGTAATTCCTCCCATATTCTTTTTCCCAATGATTGCTTTAGCTATTTTAGGGTGCTTATTGTTCCAAATGAATTTCAAAAGTGCCTGATCCACTTCTTTGAAGAATGTCATGGGTATCTTTAGAGGGATAGCATTAAATCTGTATAATGCCTTGGGGAGTATTGCCATTTTGATGATGTTAATCCTGCCAATCCATGAGCAGGGTATGCGTTTCCATTTCCACGTGTCCTCTCTTATTTCTTGGAGCAGAGTTTTATAGTTTTCTTTGTATAGGTCCTTCACATTTTTAGTCAAGTTGATTCCAAGATATTTGAGTTTGTGTGGCACTATTGTGAATGGGGTTGTTTTCTTAATGTCCATTTCTTCCTTATTACTATTGGTGTATAGAAAGGCCATTGATTTTTGTGTGTTAATTTTGTAGCCTGCCACCTTCCTATATGTGTCTATTGTTTTTAGAAGCTTTTTGGTAGAGTCTTTAGGGTTTTCCAAGTAGAGTATCATGTCATCTGCAAACAGTGAGAGCTTGACTTCTTCCTTTCCTATCTGGATTCACTTGATATCTTTTTCTTGCCTAATCGCTATAGCAAGTACTTCCAGTACTATGTTGAATAGGAGTGGTTAGAGAGGACAGCCTTGTCTTATCCCAGAATTTAGAGGGAAGGCTTTTAGTTTTTCTCCATTGAGAATAATAGTTTCCTCTGGCTTGTGGTAGATGGCCTTAACTATATGAGAAATATTTCTTCCATTCCCATCTTGCTGAGAGTTTTGATCAAGAATGGGTTTTGGACCTTATCAGATGCTTTCTATGCATCTATTGATATGATCATGTGGTTTTTATTTTTCGTGTTGTTTATGTTGTGTATTATGTTGATAGATTTACAGATGTTAAACCATCATTGCATTCCTGGGATGAAACCTACTTGATTGTAGTGGATGATCTTCTTAATGAGGCATTGAATCCTATTTGCCAGAATTTTGGTGAGGATCTTTGCATCTGTATTAATCAGCGATATTGGTCTGTAATTTTCTTTTTTCATAGCATCTCTGTCTGGTTTAGGTATCAAGGTGATCTTGGCTTCATAAAAGCTATTTGGAAGTGTTTCCGTTTGTTCAATTTCATGAAAGTGTCTTGCCAGGATTGGTAGTAGTTCCTCTTGGAAAGTTTGAAAGAATACATTAGTGAATCCATCTGGACCTGGGCTTTTATTTTTGGGCAGACTTTTGATTACCGTTTTAATTTCATCAATGGTGATGGGGGTGTTTAATATGCTACATCCTCTTCCTTTAACCGTGAAAGATTATAAGTCCAAGAATTTACTCATTTCTTCAACGTTCTCATATTTCGTGGTGTATCATTTCTCAAAGTAGTTTCTGATTACCCTTTGAATGTCTTTCATATTAGTAGTGATCTCTCCTTTTTCATTCCTAATATGAGTTATCTAGTTTCTCTCTCTCTCTCTTTGTTAGGTTTGCCAGTGGTCTATCAATCTTGTTTATTTTTTCAAAGAACCAACTTCTGCTTTCGTTGATCTTTCGAATTGTTTTATGGGTTTCCACTTCGTTTTGATTTCTGCTCTCAGCTTTGCTATTTCCTTCTGTCTTCCTATTTTTGGGTCCTTTTGTTGAGTGTTTTCTAGTTCTATTAGCTGTGTCATTAAGCTACTTAATTAAGCTCCTTCTTCATTCCTGATTTGTGCTTGCAAAACTATAAATTTTCCTCTCAGTACTGCTTTTGCTGTGTCCCATAAGTTCTGATAGTTTGTGTCTTTATTATCATTTGTTTCCAGGAACCTTTTTATTTCCTCCTTGATTTCATCTCGGACCCACTGGATATTTAGTATGAGGCTGTTTAACTTTCAGGTGTTAATGTGTTTCTTCTGAGTCCCTTTTAATTCACAAATAATTTCAGAGCCTTGTGGTCAGCGAAGGTAGTCTGCAAAATTTCTATCCTCTTGATATTATGGAGGTATGTTTTATGTGTCAGCATGTAGCCTATCCTGGAGAATGTCCCATGTACATTGGAGAAGAATGTGTATCCAGGTTTCTGGGGATGGAGTGTCCTATATATATCCATAGGCCTCTTTCTTCCATTTCTCTTTTCAGGTCTAGTATATTCTTGTTGGTTTTCAGTCTGGTTGACCTATCCAGTGTTGACAAAGCCATGTTGAGGTCCCCCACAATTATTGTGTTGTTGTTGATATTATTTTTCAGATTTGTCAACAGTTGAATTAAATATGTTGCTGGCCCATCATTCGGTGCTGTATGTTTAGGAGAGTTATTTCTTCCTGCTCTACATACCCCTTGATTAATATAAATTGTCCATCTTTGTCCCTTACAACCTTCCTGAGTATAAAGTTTGCATTATCTGATATTACTATGGCCACTCCAGCTTTTTTATGGGTATTGTTTGCTTGGATAATTTTCCTCCAGCATTTTATTTTGAGTCTATGTTTGTTCTGACTATTCAGGTGTTTTTCTTGTAGGCAGCAGAAGGTTGGATTGAGTTTTTTGATCCATTTAGCCACTCTGTGTCTCTTAACTGGTGCGTTTAGTCCATTGACGAGAAAAAGAATTGTCCTGGGATTTAATGCCATCTTTATATCAAAATTTGGTGTGTCTTTTGGTTAGTCTTGTCTTAAATTAGGTCTTTCAGTTTTTCTCTTAAGACTGGTTTTGAATCTGTAAAGTTTCTGAGCTGTTGTTTGTTTGTGAAACCATGTATTCTTCCGTCAAACTAGAAAGTGAGTTTTGCTGGGTACAGTATTCTAGGTGAAGCATTCATTTCATTCAGTCTTGTTACAATATCCCAACACTGCTTTCTGGCATTGAGTGTTTCTGGTGACAGGTCTGCTGTATATCTCAAGGATGCTTGCTTGAACATAATTTTCCCTTTTGATCTTGCAGTTTTCAGAATTCTGTCTATCTGTGGGATTTGTCATTGTGACTAGGATGTATCTTGGGGTGGTTTTTCTGGGATCTCTTTTGGTTGGTACTCTTCGAGCATGCAGGATTTGATCACATATATTCTTTAGCTCTGGAAGTTTCTCTTTAATGATGTTCTTGACCGTTGATTCTTCCTGGAAATTTTCTTCCTGGGTCTCTGGGACTCCAATGATTCTTAAGTTGTTTCTGTTGAACTTATCATAGACTTCTATTTTCATCTGTTCCCATTCTTTGACTTATTTTTCCATTGTCTGTTCATTTGCTTTAATTTTTTTTCCAATCTCTCCTGCTGTATGGAATTGTTATGTATCTCATCTTCCACAGCACCAAGTCTATTCTCAGCTTCTGATACCCTGTCCCAGATCTTATCCATTTTGTCATTCACTTCATTTACTGACTTTTTCAGGCCTGTTGGTTGACATGTTATTTCAGTTTGGAGTTTTGTGATTTCTGTCTTCATATTTTCTTGGTTCTTATTAGTGTTCTGTTCAACTCGATCCATGGTTTCTTCGAGTTCATTGAGGATCTTCCATATTGCTAGTCTAAAGACCTTATCTGAGAGGTTGATTAGTTGGTTGGTCATTATCTGGTCATCAGAATTGTCATCTTCATTCTCTATGTCTGATGCTGGCCTGCGTTGTTTTCCCATTGTCACACTTGTATTGTGGGTTTTTCTACGAATTGTGGTGGTATTCATTGGCTATATGATGCAGGCAGCACACTCCTCTGGCTCCGCCCTTTCTGGATGGGCCGACTTGCCTCTAAGGGAGGGCAGTCCTCTCTGGATGAAGCCTCACACAGGATCAAATCTTAGGCCTGAGCACGCAGCAGAGAAGACAGTCTGGAGAGAAATGCTTGCTTTTGTGATCCAGCACAGTTCTTAGTGTGATTTTTTGTTCTTGTTGCGATGGTGTTCTTTTCTTAGAAAGAGTGCATGGCCGCGTAGCGAAGCGGCGTGCTCTGCTGGAGCCTCTTTTCGACTCACTCCCAAGAGGTTCACGCAACAGGATAGTAGGCAGACACACAGGCAGTACTCACAATTTTTCACAGTTGTGCCCACTGGGCAGGCGTAGTTTCGTGGATTTTCCCAGCCCGATGTCACAAACAGGGGACCCTCCTTCTGCAAACCTAGCCGGTTTTCACGTTATGGAGTCCCGCCCTTGAATTGGCCTCTGGGAGAGCGAGTTTTCTGGAGCCTCTTTTCGGCCCACTCCCAAGAGTTTCACGCAACAGGATAGTAGACAGACACACACAGGCAGCACTTACAGTTTTTCACAGTCGGGCCCCACTGGGCAGGCGTCCTTTATTTTTATTTGTATAATTCTTATCATGTTATTAACATTTTATTATTATAGTATTATTTAATTTTAATTTTATTATTAATAATATTGAGTAGGCATCACCGAAGCCAGTATTGTGGAGTGTATAATGCTTATGGGTTTTTTTTATGTATTTCATGGTTTCGATTTGGTAGCTAGGTCTTATATAATCCAATGTGATTTGACTGTTATTCATAGTAATACATTTTCTCACTCATTTTTTCTCTCATTCATATTTACCTTTGTTTTCAGGCTTTGAATTTTTGATCTGCAAGGCTGTATTCATAACAATACCACACTGGTTTTATTATCTTAGTTTTGTGATGAATTTGAAGTAGGTGAATTTGATGGCTCATCCTGTTTTTCTCAGAATTTTGTATCTGCAACTTTCAGTAATATTAATTATGCGTTGGAATTTTGACAGGGATTGCATTGAATCTGTATGTTGCTTTACATGGTGTAGTTGTTTTACAGCTTTTCAACTTAATGAACACAATCTTTACATTTCATTGTGTTTTTTGTGTTTTTTGAACAGTGTCTTGCAGATATCAGTGAACAGGTCTTACTTTTTCTTTATTCTTAGCCAAACCCTAGGTACCTTTTTTGATTGCAAATGGATTTTCTCAATTTCTTTTTTTTCTATTTTGTTGTTTGTGTAAAAGTGGAACAAGAATTCTATGTCTTGATTTTGTAGCCATTAGCTCTTGGTTGGCTTTTGTTGCTTTTTTGGTGCTGAGATTTTGCTTAAATATGAAATTATTATATCATCAACAAAAGCATTTTAACACCATTGTATCGAGTCTCTTGAGTGAAATCTCTCACATGTGTCTTTGCAGGTTTGATGACGTTTAGAAGCATGCTTTCACTGAATTGCCCAGCACCATTTGTTACACAGAATGTCTCTGAGTGTGAGTTCAGTTTTTGCCTATGAGTCTTCAGTGCACAGCTCTAACATCTTGCTCAGTCTCGACGACCAGCGGAAGAAGGATGTGCTTTGTGATGTCACTGTGTTGGTGGAGGGCCAGCGCTTCCGCGCTCACCGCTCAGTCCTGGCAGCATGCAGCAGCTACTTACACTCTAGAGTCATAGGCCAGGCTGAGGCACAGCTTCACATTACTCTGCCAGAGGAGGTAAGTGACAGCCACCCCCCACTTGTTCCTGGAGCTCATGCTGATTGCAATTTAGTTGAACTTCATTCAATTGCTTATGTTTATAACGTTTAGAAGAAAAGTCACAAAATTTGGGAAGCAATTTTCTGATCCTGCAACATCACAACTTTTTTTCCCTTCAATTTTACATGTTAAATTTGAATGCTAGTGTATTGCTTTTAATTGAGAAGATAAATAATGTGAGCCACTGTTTATGTTATTTTTGGTAAAATGACCATAGTATTAGTGGATATTTAAAGATTGTTATGGGGAAGCCATAACAAGTGCCATTCTTGCTCTCTGTACATATCGCTGTGATTGAAAAATGACCAATGATCAGGTTCCATGTTCTATAAGGTCCTCTGTATCTCCTCATATAGAACCCCATGAAAGTTAGGTGTTTAGAGTATCTGCTTTTTTTTCCTCTATGTACTGATGGCATAAAGGTTTGTTATTTATTCATAGAGACTTTTCTTTTAATCTTATTTTCTCACTATATTCTTATGGGATTCTTAATAATATCCCACCTATAAGAGAGCCCTCTCTTAGAAGAGTGCTTGGTTATACTGAATCTTAGTAGAAAATCTTGATTTATTTAAGTACACCTGCACCTATGAAAGCATCAGTTTTTTTGGCATTGGAAATTATAACCACACAGTGGAGAATCAGCAGCAGTCAGTTTTATGCAGCAGTCAGAAGTGATGATGGAGTACTAAGAAAATCACAAAAAATGACAAGCGAAGCAAATAGATGTTCTGTTAAGAAAAGAAAAAGTAGTAGCACTTAATAATGTGATATTATTCTGATGGAATTTACTTTGAAATTTCTCACTGGCAATTTCAAATAGAGTCAAGTTTGAATCATTGGTAAAGAGGAAGATGCATGTATAGTATATGTCTATATATTTATTATAATTTGAGAATAAATAATAAATTTTCAAATATTTTAAATCATCATCATGGTGAAAAATCATGGTGTAGCTCAAATTAAAGGCCTTTTTGGGTTATATTAACTTATCCTTTATTGAAATTTTATTTCACAGCACTGATTTGATTACTGAAATTCATATGAAGTAAAAATTGTAGACATCTTTTGTACACTTTCTTCAGTTTATCCAATGGTCATATTTTAGAAAACTAAAAATAAAATCAAGACCAGGATCTTGACATAAATACAGCCTAATGCTTTTTCACATTTTCCTGATCTTAGTTAGGTATCTGAGTATGAAATGTTTTTTTAAAAAAAGCTTTATTTATTTATTTATTTATTTATTGATTTATTGATTGATTGATTGATTGATTGGCTTTTAGGCCATACCCAGCAGTGCTGTCTCTGCTCTCAGAAATTGCTCATAGCATGCTGTGGAACTATATGGGATACTGAGAATCAAAGTGGGTCCCTCCCAGGTCAGCCACACCAAGGCAAATGCCCTACCACTGTGCTACGTCTACCCAGCCTCAAGAGCATGAAATTTTTTTTTCTTTTTTTTTTCTAGCATGAAATTCTTTTTTTGTGTGGTTTTTGGGTCACACCCGGCAGTGCTCAAGGGTTATTCCTGGCTCCAGGCTCAGAAATTGCTCCTGGCAGGCACGGGGTACCAAATGGGGCACCGGGATTCCAACTGATGACCTCCTGCATAAAAGGCAAACGCCTTACCTCCATGCTATCTCTCCGGCCCCTAGCATGAAAGTGCCCCCATACATCTGTCACAACAATGTCTACTAAACAAATCCAAGTCCTAGAGATCCCTCCTTCATAACCACTCTCGTTTTGTTTTCATCTCTGTCTTAACTTTCTGTCTTGGTTCCTAAAAACTGAAAACTGCTAATAATCTTTTTCTAAAGTTTTTTTGTTTAAAAATATGTCAATCTAAAGGCTGGAGTGACAGCACAGTGGTAGGGGGTTTGTCTTGCTTGCTACCCGGGGACGGACCCGGGTTCGATCACCAGTGTCCCGGATGGTCCCCCACGGCTGCCGAGAGCAATTTCTGAGCACAGAGTCAGAAGCACCCCTCGAGGGTGTGGCCCCAAAACAAAACAAAAAATATATGTCAATCTGTTCTAGATCTTTTTGGCCTGCCTCTACCTGAGATGTGTACTTTTCACTTTAACTTCAGAAAACACTTTCTCATTACCTGCACATCCCTGCTTGGGATATATGTACTTGCTCTTCTATTTTGGAAAAGTGCGCACATGTGTGTATGTGTCTTCTCCAATTCCCACCTCCTCCTTCTCTCCACTTTTCCTTCCTCCACCTTATTTTACTTAAACAAGAAGATAGTCTTATAAATCTTGGTTTTATTGAACAATCACTGGTTCTTTCATTAAATTGCTGAGTTGTATTTTATAGTATAAAAGGACCCATTTTGGCATTTGTTTTGGAGCCACACACAGAGGTACTCAGAGTTTACTCCTCAGGGCTTTGGAGAAGGGACTATGTGGGGTGTCAGGGATCAAATCTGGCTCTGCTACATGTAAGGCAGAGGTCTCAAACTCGCAGCCCTCCGTACAATATTTTGTGGCCCTGCCCTAGAGGAATCTTTTATTGTTTTGTTTTGTTTTAGTTGTTTGAGTTACACCCCCTAATGTTCAAGGCTTACTACTGACTTTGCACTCAAGGATCACCCTGACGTTGCCACCTGCGGCCCCTAGGTAAATTGAGTTTGAGACCCCTGAGCAAGTGTCCTTCCCGCTGCACTGAGTTCAGCCTATAACAAGGACCCATTTATATTTAACAGTTCACCTTTCAAAGGAAAGCAAAGTAATACCAGCTTTGACTATTATGCAAATAGAATTATTATCAACATTTGTGTATAGGTTTTGTGTGAATATGAACTTAATTTCTCTAGGTTAAAAGCTAGGAATATAATTGCTAGGATATTTTTTGGTTATAATTTTAGTTTTACAAGAAACTACCAAATTGTTTTTCGAAGTGTCTATACTATTTTCCATTTCCACAAGCACTATACCTAAGTGACCCAGTTTCTCTAAATTGTCACAAGTGTTTGGTGGTGGCACCATTTTTTCAGTTAGCCATTTTCAAGTTCTTATGTATTCAAAGTTTCATGATTTTTCAAAAGGTCATATGAAAGGTTATATCAACAAATCATGATTATCTATAGGATCTGCTCAAGGTTTTGAAATAAGTTTCATCTTTTTGAATTGTTTTGTTTTTGGGCCACACCTGGCTGTGCTCAGAAATTACTCCTGGTAGGCTCAGGGGACCATATGGGATGCCAGGGATTGAACCCGGGTTTTTCTTGGGTCTTCCTCTTGCATATGCATCCTACCTCTGCGCTATTGCTCAAGTTTCATCTTTTTAATCCAGAATGCGGTTCCTTGCTTTGTAGAGGCAATAGGTTTAGTGCAAATGAGCATCTCTGTAGAATTCTATTACCTATAGCGTCCTTGAATCTTTGTAAAAATAGTGTTTGATTTGCTTGGATTATTTTTTGATTGAGCCACACTCAACAGTGCTCACGGTTTACTTCTGACTCTTCTCAGGTATTCTTGGAGGTGTTTGGGGTCCTCATATGGGGTGCTGGTAATCAAATTGGGTCTGTTATGTGCAAGCACCATAACCCCTATACTAATTCTTCAGCTTGATTAGATCAGTTTTTCTAAATTTATATTTTGAGAGGGTTACATTCATGGTGCTCAGGGCTAAGATTACATTTTAAAGCTTTAAATGTTTATAAGAAAATTTTGGCTGAGATACAGATAATAACACTCACTGGCCATAGAAACCTGATACTCTGTATGAATTGCACACTGTATTCTTTTTATTACATAGAGGATTTATTTTAGCTAATGTGGGAACATTGTGATAATATTTGTCTTTTCCTCATATTAGCAAACCATTCAGGTTGCCTTCAGAGTGGTATCTATAAAGTGAGAACTGTATTCCAGTAAACAAAAGTATACTCATTTCTGGGATCTCTCAGCTAACATTTCTGAGAGGATTTTTCTCTCTTCTCAATTAAAATACCTATTTTGTAATTATCTCCTTCATTCATTCTCATTCCTCTTTTTACAGGTTTTATGTGATGCATTTATATTTTTTTTTATATTAACAGGTGACAGTTAAAGGATTTGAACCTTTACTTCAATTTGCCTATACCGCTAAGCTGTTTTTGAGTAAAGACAATGTGGATGAGGTGTGCAAGTGTGTAGAATTTTTAGGCGTGCGTGACATCGAGGAATCCTGCTTTCAGTTTCTCAAATGTAAGTTCTCGGACTCCACTGCACCAGACAAGCAAGAATGTCCAAGAATAAAATGCTTCCCAACGCACTGTCAAAAAACAGACCTCAAATTTTCACTTTCAGGCCAGAGAGAGTTGGAAATTGATGAAGTGGAGGAATTTTGGGAAAACAAAAATGACCAGATGCCTCACTGTAAACTTCGCAGGTACCAAGGAAATGCAAAAGTGTCCCTTCCTCTACAAGACAGTGCCAGTCAAACGTGTGAGTCCATGTGCTTAGAGAAGGATGCTGCTCTGGCCCTGCCATCCTTGTGCCCCAAGTACAGAAAGTTCCAAAAAGCATTTGGAACGGACAGAGTGCGTCCTGTGGAATCCAGTGTCCGAGATGGTCACACTTCTTGTGTTCAGCCAAATGAAACATCTGAGAGTGAATGTCTAGCAGGAATTCAGGAATGTGCAGATTTGCAGGTGATTTTAAAATGTGAAGAAAGCAAATTGTCAATGGAACATGAAGAACCCAAGAAGAAAGAACCTGCTTCTCAGTGTTCCTCCGAGAAAACTGAGGTGACTTCTCTACCCCACACTTCTTCTGCAGACCCTCACGGACTCTATACCCTGTCCCTTTTACACACATATGACCAATATGGTGACTTGAATTTTGCTGGTATGCAAAATCCGACAGTGTTAACTGAAAAGCCGTTGCCAGGTACAGATGTTCATGAAGAGAAATTATTTGGCGAAAACCAAGAGTTGCATTTGAAATCTGACTCTGGCCCCCGGGAAGACAGCAACCTTACCTCAAGTGATCGGAGTAGTGTGGAGCGGGAGGTAGCTGAACACCTTGCAAAAGGCTTCTGGAGTGATATTTGCAGCACCGATTCTCAGTGCCAAATCCAGTTATCATCTGCTGGGACCAAAGATGGTTCAGAGCAGAATTACCCACAGAAACGGTCTGAGTGTCCTTGGCTCGGGATCAGAATCAGCGAGAGCCCAGAACCTGGTCAGAGGACTTTCACGACATTAAGTTCTGTCACCTGTCCTTTTATCAGTACGCTGAATACGGAAGGCTGTTCTAGCAACTTGGAACTTGGAAACGATGGTTATGTTTCAGAGCCCCAGCAGGAACCTTGCCCATATACTTGTGTGATCAGCTTGGGTGAAGACTCTGAGACGGACACTGAAGGAGACAGTGAATCCTATTCAGCCAGAGAACAAGAATGTGAGGTGAGAAGGAAGTGGCCGCTTTGTTAAGTCATTGTTTGTCCACCTTTGGTTGGGTCGACTCTGTTAGCAGCATTTTTTGTACTTTAAGGTGGAAACATGTTCAGGAAGGAAGTTGAGTTAGAAAACTTGTCATCAATACCACTCGAGTGTGATGATGTTCATGATTTTCAGGTTTGATGTACTTAGGTAAATTATGGAGTTGATTAGCACATTGAGTTTAATTATTGAAATCAAATGCCATGTCCCAAGGGGGAAAAGCCTAATAATTGTACCATTATTACATATAATAGCCCTTGGAAAAATGTAACACATGTATATTTAAACTTGTGCATTACCATAATTATACCCAGCCTGGGAATAGTCAAATAACAATGATTTAGCAGTGACTAGTTGTAGGAATGTGACTTCTGATGCCTAGGTTACATTATTTTTTCTTACTTTCCTTCTATAGCTACATCAGCTATTATTTTAATGGCCATTAATCCAGCTTGAATTACATGTAATGAATATGGAACTAAAACTAACAAACTTGATCAGAGTTCTTTGTGAACATATATTTGATAGTTGATTTTTGCATTTGGGGTACTAATAAGAACGTGTTGATCCTTTGGGATTTTCTTTGATTTTATAGATGTTGAATGACAGATTTGAAAGTGTGAAAGAAACTTGAACTCTGACTTTCAAAAGAGGTGATTTATGAAATAACATGCTTTTTTTTTTTTAAAGAAGAATGTATCAATGGAATTTTTGTATGACATTTGTGAATTCTTTATTTCAAACAACAGGGAAGGTTAAAAATGAAAAAACACCGAACAGTATAGACATTTTGTGTAATTTCTGTAAGTTGGATAACAAGCCAAGTTAGTTTTCAGAGAGACTGACCAGTGTACCTTTTACATTTTAAATAATAAACTGTCCCATCGTTTTGTTTCTTAAAAATATACTATTTTGGGAGGGCCTGGATTGATAGTGCAGCCATAGGGTGTTTGCCTTGCACGCAACTCTCCCAGGACAGACCTGGATTCAATTCCCTGCATCCCATGTGCTCCTTCAAAGCCAGGAGCAATTTCTGAGTGTATAGCCAGGAGTAACCTGTGAACATCACCAGATGTGGCCCAAAACAAAACAAAACAAAAATATATATTTACTACTTTTTCAAATTGCAGTATACTGAAAATGATATGAACTTATAAGGTTTTTAAGTGAGAAGTAATTTTTAAAACATTATACATAAAGTACCATTTCCTGAAAGGAAATAAACATTTTTGAAATGTTTTAAAAATGAATATTACAGTATTAAATTAGTATTATATAGCACTAGCACTATAAAACAAAGATTATAATGTTTTTGTTTGAATAAAATCATATTAAAACATTAGTTATCATGTATTACTATATCTTAGAAAAAGTTTACAAAAATCTTTTCACTTATTTGTATTAATATTCTTGATTTACAGAAAAGTTATCTAATTCACACTTTGCTAAATACCCTCTAAAACAGAGTAGAATAAGCCACCATATAGAAATTGGGAATAGAGGTCTGTTTTTTAAGTCTAAAACTCTGGAAAACAGATGTACTTATTTCCCTCTTCCCAAATTTAAGTAGGGCTACAACATATGACAATTACTAATACCAACAAGACTAATGTTTGCTTGACATTCTAGGTTAAACTGCCATTTAATGCTCAACGAATAATTTCACTCTCTCGAAATGATTTTCAATCATTGTTGAAAATGCATAAGTTGACTCCAGAACAACTAGATTGCATCCATGATATTCGAAGAAGAAGTAAAAACAGAATTGCTGCACAGCGTTGTCGGAAGAGAAAACTCGACTGTATACAAAATCTTGAATCAGAAATTGAGAAGCTGGTAAGTAGACAATGGATTGTTGTTTAAATTCCACTCCCACTTCTCCCTCCCTTTTTAATTACAAATCAGATAAAGTTCAGTTATACATAAATTTAGAAATCGAACAGTTTTTTTAGATATATGTGAATATTTTAGAGATGTGGATCGTTTAGAAAGAACTAGATCATAATAAATAAGAATCAAATAAATATGGCATAAACTCCCAGCATCACAGTAACTAATTATGTAATCCAGATTAAGTTTTGGTTGTCATTTTAAGAAAACAAGTTGGATATCATTTTAAGAAGAAGATTTTATTGACTTATGCTCCATATTCTACATTTTTAGCATAATATACTATAGCATGTTGATAATGTTTAACGAACTAGGATGATTTAATGGTTGCCTAGGTCTGAGCACTTTGGTGCCTCTAAAAACTTAAATTCTAATTATTAGCTTAAATGAATTGTAGACTTGTAGCTTAGTTTTGTTGCTACTAAAACAGCATCAACTAGGATCTCTTTTCTTAAGAGGAAAAATAGATCAATAGAAAATCTTTAGATAAGAAGACTCCTTATTTTATTTAGTCTTACTATGTATTTCAGATTCAAGACATTAAATAATTGAAGTATTTGCACTCATGCTTCTTTTTTCTCTTAGTGGTTGGTAGAAGGAAGTATTGTCCAAAAGACAAGTGGTAGTGCTGGCTAAGCTAAATATGTGGTATTTTCTAGGAAATAGGAAAGCATTGTCTAGGAAGAACATTCCGTAAATGGTTTGTCTTTGTTCATTATTGGTTAAAGTTGAAAATTGTGATTGTGCCAAATCTTTAGTTTTGAGCATCCTAGCTATGAATGGTAATTAAAAAATAGCAACAATTTAGAAAAAAAGAAAAATTTATGCATATATATTTGCATATGCATAAATATATATGCTCTCCAGATCATATATGTTATGACAATGCAATATAATCTGAATTGCAAAAGATGAACATAAGAATAAATTGTGAATTAAGGTTATAAAGAGTGGAAGAAAAGCCAGATGTTTTTATAAATGAAGGCATGACAATATATAAAATATATAAGGCTGTAGTTTTGTTTTCTGGAAAAGCTGCAGACTGGAGCAACCAGTTGTCATCAGAAACCTGGAGCAAGCATGGGGGAAACTTTCAGGAGCCCAGAACATCTTGTGTCTCAGCTCACCTGTGTCCGTTCCTCCTACCCACCCTTGCATCTCTGCAGGGTACTCACAGAGTACTTTTGGGTACTCACAGAAGTGTGAAGAGCAGCTGCAGCACTGATGTTGAATTGTTTCCTTCCTCCAGATTATAATTTAGTCGCTTAAAATTTCTGAGGAAGAGAACATCTAATTGTTCTAATTCATTTGAGGTGTTCTCTTCAGCGACTAGAGAGCAGAGACAAATAGCAAATACTTGGCTGCCCTGGGCCTGCCTCTCTGGGCACACACTGCAGAGAGCTGGTTGGGTTTCTGATCACTGAGAGATGGGCTGGGCGAAGCTCACTCCACCCTATCCCTCCTTTTCTCTGGTGAAGAATGATCTGGGGGTCCAAGTGGCTTCTTTTATCTGTAGGCTCCTTCTACTTTGCTATATTTTTCAGCTACTCCTCATTCTAGTGATGAAGTGAGGTCAGTTCCAATTGCAAAGTTTAAATTTATCCCGGTCACAGCTACCTTTCCCAGGTGAAAACAGCAGAAACTGCAACTTAATAGCTAAGTTGGTTAAGAAGGCTTGTTCTTTCTCTAGAAATCAATAATTTAGTGCCTAAGATATGCGTATTCTTAAAACCTGGTTATAGGGTGATGTATGGGAACTTTTTTATTTTTTGCCTCTGCCTTTCTTTTCACAAAGGGAATTATTGGTAATAATGATTCCATCGTGAAGTTGGTACCAGCATCACTATTGCTAGCAATAGTACTGAGAGTTGAGTATATGGAGGAGTATAACAAATATCTATCCCGTTTTTGAAAAATAAAGATGCCACTTTCTGGAAATATGTCAACAAACAATGTCCTTATATTGTCTGGGTGGATTAGATAAATTATTTAAGGTCCTAAAATTAAGGTTCTGGTATAGTCTATTGAATCAGGCTTTATTGTTGGACATGTAGTAAGCTGAAGTGAATAATTATGCATTGTGTTTTAATGTTTAAGAAAACTTATCTTTAGGGTAGATTTCTAATAGTGGAATTGTTAAATCAAGAATACATATGTAATTCTATTAATAATGAATTCTTTTAGATATGGGTTGTATTTTGCCCTTCTGTCAGAAGTTTATTATGTGTCTTTGGCCTGCAAACTCAGCGAAAATGTAATTAGATTTAGTTTTTTTCCTGGTGTGAAGTGAGAATTCGTACTTGTGGTAGCATTTATTTTTGTTTCTCTTAGAAGTGAAATTGGGTCTCTTCATATTTTCAGGGGATATTTGTATTTTACTCTGAGTCAGGGAGCTACTAGTCACCACTTTCTAGCTGTGAGTTTTCTTTAACCTTAAAAAAATTGTCACCATAACATGGCTTGTTTTGTGCTACATTCTTCTATTTCTTACCTGTACTGAGTTATATTTGGAATGTTAATTTTTAAAAAAAAATTCTTAAATCTGGGGCCAGAACAATAGTATAGTGGGTAAGGCATTTGCCTCGCATGTGGCTGACGCAGGTTTGATCTCCAGTATCCCATAAGGTACCCTGAGCTTGCTAGGAGTGATTTCTGAGTGCGGAGTCAAGAGTAACTCCTGCGTGCCATTGGGTGTGGCCCAAAAACAAACAAAAGTTTCTAAATTTGAATACTTCACAATAGCAGGTAAAAAGTAGATTTAGATGTAAATTTGCAGTTTTAAAGTACTGACCTGGCAGAAGAACACAGGTTTTACTCAATTTTTAATAGATGTGTGATTATAGCAACAATACTTAAACATAAGATTTATGTAGTTGCATTATATGAAAATTCAAAATGTTCTTGGAAATAAATAATAGGATATTGGTAGGGAAGTAATGAATAGATTATGAAGTGATTAAATTGAATTACTTTTATTTATTTAGCTGAACATGTTTGCTTAGCTGAACTATTTGTAGTAAGCTTGGAGGGTTGTTTTGTTTTTTGTTTGTTTGTTTTGGGTTACACCTGGCAGCGCTCAGAGGTTACTCCTGGCTCTATGCTCAGAAATCGCTCCTGACAGGCTCAGGGGTTCCCACCATATGGGATTCCCACCATCCTTCTGCATGCAAGGCAAACACCCTACCTCCATGCTATCTCTTCGGCCCAAGCTTGGAGTTTTAAAATTAAAGTGAAATGAAAACCCAGCTAACTACTAGACATGACCATGTAGAAGTTAGCTTTAAGTGCAAAGAACAGATGGGAACCTTAAGTTAATAGAAATAGTCATGGAAACATTCTAGGGTTTTACTTGCTGGTTTTAATTCTAGAGAGGTAAGTCACCTGAAACAAGGTGTACTTGAAGAGTATATAGTTCTGTTCTTTATTTCATGGGATAAGGGTAGTAAGAACAGTTAAAGATCATATGGAAGCTTTTTTAAAGATATGTAACTTATAAAATACTTGCAATCTTTATAATCTGTGGATTAAGTTGTAGTTCTGATTTGAGGAAGAAAGCTCAGCTATCCATACTTGTGCTTTAATCTTGTAGACTGTAAAACTGTTGGAAGTTTGTTTCCCATTGTTTAGAAGAGTATTATTCTAGTTTCATTGAGTCTGTTACAAAATATTGTTGTGAGGTAGGAGAAATATTTGTTATTCTGGCAGCTTTGTTTTCATTTTCATTTAGATTAGCCTTTGAGGAAAAAGTAGTTGATGCTGATTGCATTGAGTGTTTTTCTGCTCTGGAGATACAGCAGTAGGTGCTGTTTGCCCTCAATAAAAACCCATTGAACAAAGCTATAATTTACATTCAAATGTGAGCCACCTTCTGGTATGTGCCAGCATCTCTGTGGTAAAGGATAGCAGTTGTAAATTATCATTAAGAAATAATTCAGGGGCCCAGAGAGATAGCACAGCGGTGTTTGCCTTGCAAGCAGCTAATCCAGGACCAAAGATGGTTGGTTCGAATCCCAGTGTCCCATATGGTCCCCCGTGCCTGCCAGGAGCTATTTCTGAGCAGACAGTCAGGAGTAACCCCTGAGCATCGCCCGGTGTGGCCCAAAAACTAAAAAAAAAAAAAAAAAAAGAAAAGAAAGAAATAATTCATCTAGTGGTCAGACAGAGAGTTCAGTGGGCTGGAATGTTTTGTATGCAGGAGTCCCAAATTTGATCCCCTTTCAAATTGAGCACCTCCAATAGCAACAACCCTGAGCGTTGAGACAGATAAAGCCTTTGTCACTAGGTGTGACCTCCCCCAAACCAAAAATAAATAAGTAAATAGAAAAGAATTGTTAATCATTGACAGCTCAACTTTCTCGAACCTACCCACAATCAGAAAACCAAGAATTGTCATAAATTTCACAAGAAGATCTTTGACCTTCTTCCAACATGTGTTTACTCTCAGTGTATAAACAGTGAGATTACTTAGTGTTTCTTAGATTTTTTTGGATCAGTAGCAGTACAATGCCAGACTAGGAACAACAAGGGAAAAGATGTGCTAGCAGCAGCAGCAGTAAGTACTGGAGAACAGAAGGGCAGAAACTGCGAAAGTTTGACACCCCCTTGGAAAATACTTTAATCAGCCTTCTCATAGTGATGAAATGTTTCCTGATTATAGCTTCCCCAAACTAAACTTGCCAAAATCAATTCCCTTGCTGCCCAGTTCTTCACAGTCTAGTAAGTCACCCACTGGCTTTCTGACCGTGGAAATGTTAAACTCTGGATTCTGCTCAACTTTTCATGTTTACCTGGGTTGTTTATGTTTCACATTATTTCTGGTGTCAAGTCCCACAATTGTTTATCTGCAACATACAAATGCAAAGATCTTGGAAAACTAGACAAGTGGATATTGCTCACTCTTTGACCAAAATTTAGCACAAATAGATTATAGGCTGTGTGAAGTCTTTATCCGACCTTGGGCATTATTTGATCTTTTCACATGTTTTATTTAAAACTGTAATGGTAATTTGATAATGGGGTGCTTACTTTAGGCCCTTCAAGAGAATTACTTGTGCACCTGTATGAAATTTCTAAAATTTGAAAATGTCTGAATCCTAAGGGAGAGACTGTAGATGTGTTAGATCACCCTAGAAATATAATTGACTCTAATAAACAGAAATTGTTTTGTCCTATTTTTTTCTTTCCACCTTCACAGCAAAATGAAAAGGAGAGCTTATTAAAGGAGCGAGATCACATTTTGTCTACGCTGGGTGAGACAAAGCAAAACTTAACTGGACTATGCCAGCAGGTCTGCAAAGAAGCCGCTCTGAGTCAAGAACAAATACAGATTCTTGCCAAGTATTCAGCCTCAGATTGCCCGCTCTCATTTTTAATCTCTGATAAAGGGAAAAGTACTCCTGATGGTGAACTTGTGTTTCCATCCATTTTGAGTTTACCTGAGAAGCCTCCAGCCATGCCAGCTGCTGTGGAGCCAAACCCACACTATTCGAGCACCAGCAGGAGCGGCGAGTCAGGCTGCCCACAGGGTCAGGAGTCTGGACCCACGCCCAGCACCAAGCAAGCAGGGCTCATGGAACAGTGTCGGCCCAGTGGTGGCATCTCCGATTTCTGTCAGCAGATGACTGATAAATGTACTACTGATGAGTAAAATTGCACTCCCTCTTCCTTCCAACCATCTGATTTTCTGCCACAGTTTTGACATTGTCTCAGAAGTGTAATATAACCATCTGTCTCTTACCAATGTTTTTAATTGTTGGCTATTAAGGGAGTTCTCTGAGTTCTTCTTGATTTTTAAGGGAATTCTTCCTGATTTTTACGAGATACAGAAAAGCTTTGGCTTCCTAGATACCGAAAAATCACATGTAAAAGTGTTGCCAAGTTTTTTTAAAACTCATGCTTCAAAGAGTGATTTTAGTAATCACTTTTCCCAGTATTCAGAATAAATATGAGAGTGAAAGCTGCAACACTATGGAAAAAGAATATAACAGCTTAAAAGTATCTATAGACAGTTTTCACTACAGAAGTAGCCCACACAAATTTATTAGTATAACTCTTTTGTAGTATAGTGGTGTGGGAAAAAACACTTCTCCCCAGGCAGTGCTAAAAGAGTTCTGATCTGTTCAGAGATGAGATCTCAGCTACTCAGGAGTGTTAGTATGGAACTCCAGTGTGAAAAATTAAATCAGCAGTATCACACAGCATTGCTCTTCAACTTCTCCCAGAACGAGTGGTTGCATGGCTTACATTGTGATCCCTAAACTTCACTGGGAATAATTAATAAAAGGGTTGACTGAGGCTTCCTCTTCTCAGTATCAACACAGAAATTGAATATGCATTAATATAGGGAAAAAGTTCTTTTCTGTGTTGTGCTTTTTCTTTTTTAGTTGCCTTCACAACTGTGTCATGAGCTTCCTGTTTCTGGACACATGTGTTTCTATGGAAAAAGAAATAGGAATCAGGACACATCCCTCTCCTGAGTGAATGTATTTGCAGCATTATCTTAGCCACCCTAGAATACTGGACAGCTTACCAAAATGTAAGACTGCTTGCCTTCCCACCAGAGGTCACCCATGTAAGAAAAGCAGACCACAGAGAAAGGAAATGGCCTACATTTATCAGGAGTGGCAATTCACTCTTTAACCTATTTTGTAGTCCTATGGTTTACTTAAAAAAAAAAAAAAAGAAAGAAAAACATTATGATAAATCAAAATGCACCTTATGGTGATCATGCAGGTTCGTGAAGTGGGATGAAATTCGATCTTGGTAATTGGAAATCAGATTTAATCTTGTTCTCTTCCTGTGTGTAAGGACTCCACATTTGGACTTGGGCATTTTAAAAATTAGTCTCTGCATTTCTTCACTCCTGTTAAAATAGTCTTTATCATCTACCTTCATAATATTATACAGTAGCTCTTAGCCATTCTGGTGTTAAGACTAGTGTGACAGTCAAAGCTAGAAACCTTTTCAACAACTTAAAATGCATGTGTTGGTATTTACAAAAAAATGCACAATGTCTAATTTTTATAGGGTAGATGAGAATAATTTAAATGACTTTGTTTCATCAGATCAGACAACTGAAAGACTATATTTGCATCCTGAGTGTTGGGTGAGCCTGATGGGGGAGAGGTAATATGGGAGGCAGCTATTCACTACCTAGAATTCAATAGGGAGTCTTCAGCAAGTTAGCATTACCTCGGGAACATAAAGGGCCCAGATGGAGACTTTCAAATGCTGCATATACTTTCTGAAGTGGAGAGATAGGGGATATACTGCTAGTGTATTTCAATAGTTCATAATCTTTCTTCTTAATAATTGCAAGTAAAAATGAGTTGGGCTTATTTTCTAAACAGTGGTAATTCTCAAGAATTTGTCAGGGAAAATGAATATCTCATGATGATGCATCCT
Organism: Suncus etruscus; assembly: GCF_024139225.1. Taxonomy (NCBI): domain Eukaryota; kingdom Metazoa; phylum Chordata; class Mammalia; order Eulipotyphla; family Soricidae; genus Suncus; species Suncus etruscus. The sequence goes on along the minus strand of NC_064860.1, from coordinate 47,596,524 downwards.
ATACTATAAATAAATTTATGTGTATATATATGTATGTGTACATATATGTATATATAAGCCCCATGTAGCTGTTTCTTTGATACTTGTAATTTTAAACTTCAGAATATAAAATAATATAAAAGCTTTTTTGGTTTACAAACTGTAAAATCAATACAAGCCAATGGAATCCTTGATTCCCTACCTCAGTGTATACTCAACTGTCATATCAGTTTGGTATGTGCTAATGTCAAATGATCTTTTGCTTTAATGGCTACTTTGTAAATAACTGCTTTGAAAGGTTATCCACTATTTTATAATAAGCCCTAGATGTCTCCAGAGTTTAAATATGATTTTTAAGACACCTGGTCTAAATTTCTTTCTATATATAAAAGGCTAGCATTAATTAAGGGTTTATTTTGATGATATTCTGGTTATTGGCCAAGTGTAATGTTTCTTAAGATGTAGCATTAATTTTAATAACCAGCATGTAATACAAGCACACTACCTCATACCTACATAATTTTCAAGTTGTAATATGGATGGGCAGATTTTTTTTTTAAAAAAAAGTATTTGTCTTTTGGCCATAGTTGGACAGGTTTTTTAGATATTGCATAACATTACACTTCTATGCCTATTTTAACATTTAACTTCTAAAGAAGTTTTTTCTAAAAAAATAGTTTCAGGTTGATTTTTTTTTTTGAGGCTGCCGAAGACAAATGACAGGATTATGTATATACAGTGTATATCTTTTCCTTCATGCGAAATTTTGGAAAGATGGTTTTTACTTTGTATATTCCATGTGTATGTGATCATTGTTCCTTATTTTATTAATTGGCCTTCTCAATGCTTGATGATTTTTAAAATCTGTTATGTCTAACTCAGTAAAAAATACTATATTAAATTGTTTTTCATTATGAATTCTCTAGCTCTAGCAAGCAATTTGTTAAATTGTTATGTTTTAGACAATATGGCTCTAAATCTTGGTTCTCCATCTTTAAATTTTAAGCCATTTCTTATAACACTTAACCAATTTTAAATAAGGAATTGAATATATTTAATATGGACGAGGCAGGTTGCTTGTGGACATTTAACCACATTAACAACTTGGGAAAAAGTCAAATGGTAATGTTATAATGAATTCTCAGGTGAATTTTTTCAGTTATGAAACATCTATTTTGAATTTGTAAAGTATTTTAAATGTTTTATTAAGGCATGTAATAAACTATTCTTTAAAACTTGTTGGGTGGAATGAAAATTTAAAGCCATAATGGTAAAAGGTGGCATACTGATTGTAAAATAAACAAATATAATATTGATTGTTTATTGTTATCTTTCATAACATTTTTCTAATAGTGCAATTAAACCACTAAATGCACTAAGGTCATGTTTCTTTTTAAGCAAACTTTCAGGGCTGGAGAGACAGTAGAAGGGTATGAGGATGGTGTTTACCTTACACATAGCTGACATTGGTTCAATCTCCAGCACCACCAATAGGCTGGAGAGAACCTCCAAAAGTGATCTCTAAGCAGACTTGGAGAAAACCTTGATTGTAGCTTGTATGACCCAAAACCAAAGCAGATGTTCATATTGTTTAGTTGACATTTTCTTCTGAATGTGCTTTTTCAGAAGTAGCAAGACTGTACATGGCAGAAGATCAGTACTTTGACAGTTAAAGCCTCAAAAATTGCTTTTAGTTTCACACATCTAATTTCATTTTCTCACCACTTAAGTAAATTTTCCAATTTTAAGTTTTTTGGTTAGTAGTAATTATGATCTTGGTATTGGAATAGGGGGTATAATGAGCTGATTATCATGTCTGAAAGAAAAATCTCAGCTCTCAAGTTTTTAAGGAAACTTAGTCTTGGACCTAATTTACTTAATTTTCAATCCTTGGGTAGGGGATGTAGGGATTCCTAAGGACTACTGACTATTACTGTGTTTTCCCAAAAATAAGACCTACTTACAGGTTTCTTTCTGGGTGAAATATAAGGCATGCCTCTGAAAATAAGGCCTCCTCTAGGCTCTGTTTTGGAATGAAAATGTACCATAAACTGGTTTCTAGGTGAATAAATTCTTGATACTGTAGGATTCACAGCTTGTCTGGTTTGTGTTGACAACTACCATACTACCGTGCCATATACAGATAATACATTTCCTTTATTTTCATTTAACAATAAATGTGTACCGTATTCTTCTTCATGCAAAAATAAGACATCCCCTGAAAATCAGACCTAACGCATCTTTGGGATAAAATTAATATAAGGCTTAATAAGACTTATTAACATGTCTTATTTTCAGGGAAATGGTGTCAGCCCCTAACTTTTTAAAAACTTCCTTCTGGGTCAGCTCTACCATGTAATAATCACCTTTTAGCCAGGCCCTGGTAATCCAGCTGAGCCAGTGCTCAATTATTGGTGATCCAGAGCAGGGTCTTCTGTGTTAGGATAGTGATTCTTTACATCTTGGACAACACTTTAGAATTCCCAGTGTTACAACAACTAGTTGGGACAGGACATAAAGAATTGACAAACAGCATGTAGAGATCAAGGAAGCTGCCAAGTACTATAATATAGGGTTGTCTTTACAACAGAGAAGTACCCACCCAACACACCATTCAGCTGCAGGTGGATAAACCTTGACTAGACCCAACAATGAAGATATGTAAGAAAATGCTCAGTCATGTTAGCATGATAAATGTGGGGATTATAGGACAGATGGTAAGAGAAGTGGAGTTATATCAGACCTGGGAAGATTTTGGTCTGAATCAGTATAAGGATGGTTCTGGGGAAAGGTGGCAGCGTGGGCCCAGAGAGATAGCACAGTGGTGTTTGCCTTGCAAGCAGCCGATCCAGGACCTAAGGTGGTTGGTTCGAATCCCGATGTCCCATATGGTCCCCCGTGCCTGCCAGGAGCTATTTCTGAGCAGATAGCCAGGAGTAACTAACCCCTGAGCACCGCTGGGTGTGGCCCAAAAACCAAAAAAAAAAAAAAAAAAAAAAAAAGGAAAGGTGGCAGCGTGACATCACAAAGTGCAGTATGCTCACTCTTTGTACTTGGGAGTACTAGAGTTGGGTGCTATGCTGTGTGTGTTTGTCAGACAGACCCACAACAATCTCTAAAGAAACAAAGTGCCGTTTTTGCTTAAGTTCAAATTTTTTTTGCTGCCAAATTTTCTCATTTCTAATTTCAGGTTGATTTCTGTGCTTAGTTGTTTCATTCGCCCACAAAACAAAAATGAAAAAAATATTAGTATTTACTATGGTGGAAGATGCAATTGGAAATGAGCTGTTTCAAGGTAGCTGTGATGATGAAATTGATTTTAACAAACAGGAAGGTATTTTTGAAGGTACTTGCTGGATAAAGCTATGATTCAGGTGATAGTGGTATATCACATGTAGGAGAAGAGAAAGCTCATTGGCAGTGTGTGTGTGTAAAGATTAGCTTGTTTGTTGCCAAAAGGAAAGTATAGTGGGTAGATTGCAGTCCCTGGCAGCACTGAACCATAGCAAAATCGATCCCTGAGCATAGAACCAGGAGTTAGCCTGAGCACAGTGAAGTGTAGCTCAAACTCTCTCCCCCTAAGAAGGAATTAGCATGGTTAATGTATATATTCTACACAAGCTATCTGGAACATAAGGAAAACAGATCTATGGCACTATAAAATCAGTGAAAAAGTTTCTACATCCATCTATCTGTCATCACCATCATATTAAAAGAAAACATTTGAATGGGAAGCTTCACATCATAAATCAGAAGATTCACATCATAAATCATAGGAAGGAAAAAAAAAACTGTCCAATGCAAAATTCTGCAAGACAGATTGTTTACTATTGCAAAGCTTGCCCTGGTGAGCCAGGTTTACAACCTTCCAGAGGATGTTAGAAAGGACAATATGCTTTATACAAAGTATTGGTTTATGAAAATTACAAGTACTTACGTATTTGTGAGTGACGAGTATTGACTCGCATGTTCTTATGAGCAGAAAAAATTCGAAGAATTTTGAATGTTCAAATCCTGGTACATAACCATTAACAGAAATGTTTGGCTGTAAGATGTAGTTGAGAAGAAAACAAAAGCTCAAATAGATATGAATGAATTGTGCTAGTGGTGAGGAAGGCCCAGTCTGGATTATCCTCTGTGAGACAGATTTTGTGAGTGTTCTGTTACCCTGGTCACTCTGCACCTTATGAAGTGAATTAAACATGGATTCCAGTCATCCATCTCATTTTCTGGGCTGTAAGGCTCTGGAAAGGTAGTACAGAGATGATGAGGAGGGCACATGCCCTGCATGCACCCAACCTGAGTTCCAGCTCTGGCACTTCATGGCTGCTCCAGCATGTGCTCCAAGTACTCCCTGGTACCACAGGGCTTGAGCAACATCACATCCTTGGGTAGCCCTAGCATTGAACTGCAGGCCCAGTTGTCCAGATAGGTTCAGGAATGGCACCTAAATCTCTTGAGAACTGCTTGGAAGCCCCAGTCTCCCACGAATGAGGGTTCTAAAGAACAAATATGATTAGTACAGATTAAGGTTGCTAAGAAGAGAGAAGGAGGCAGTGATTGAGTCTGCTCCAAAAGGTGGCTGATTTTCCTACACTCATTAATTCCACTCTTCAAGGAGTGAACTTCCTGGAAGAGCAGGCTCTGTAGGTATGTAAATTTTAAGACAGGCCTGGCTAAGCCAAGTGTGCCTCTGATTAATGATCAGAATTACTCAATACTCTGACAGCCAGGAAAATAAAGGGATGCAGAGATCAGAAAGGTGTTGAAGGAAAAGTCCTCACTTCGAAAAATCAGGATTAGAGAGAGGCTCACTTTTTGGTACTTTTCGGCTTTAAGCTTTCTGCAGACATTGAACTTAACCATTTGGGTCTAATCGACCAGATCTGGTTACCTGGAAAATAGACCTTTGTCACATTTATGACTCTACATCTGTCCCCAGAGCCAACACCTACTTTTGAAGGGTAACTTCAGTGAAGGGAAGATTTCTTTGTTCCCCTGAAGATTTTGGAGGGGAGCTAACAGTATTCCAGTGAGTTATTTAGAGGCTTCTTGTTTTTGTTTTTGTTTTGACCACACTTGACAATATCTAAGCCTTACTGACTGTACAGAATTAATTCTGGTGCTGCTCAAGGGATCCTGAGAGGTGTCAGGGATTGAGTCCAGGTCGACTACATGCAAGACAAACATACACTCTACCCACTGTACTATCTCTCTGGCTCTACTTGAGAGTTTTTAATCAGACAAAGTTAATTTCTTCTCTTTTCCATACCTAATTCCCCCCTGCCTCTTTGTCCAGTAGAGCTGATCATAAGGAGATTCAGTGATGAGATTGCTTGCCAAACTAAAAAGTTTTTTTTATGAGAAGATATTTTATTGATTAAAAAAAAACCCACAATAGAGTCCAAATTTGATGGGCTGGAGAGATTATTCAATGTAGTAAGGTGCTTTTTCCTTGCAGGTAGCCAACCTAGATTTGATCCTGGCATCTCAGATGGACCCTAAGCCCCATCAGGAGTAATCATAGAGCCAGGAATAAACCCTGAGTATTGCTGGGTATGACCCCCAAAACCAAACCAAAAGTGAGTAAATGCTCAACAATTAAGCTCCTCCATCATGCAATTTTTGCATTTTCCCCTGGGTGCTCCTGGCACCTAAAACCACTTGGGTAAGGGCTCCCTCTAGGGGCCTCAGGTCTGAACTGCTCTTTCTGGGCATTTGGCCTAAGCCCTTCTAGTATTTAAGCTGCCCCCTTAGAAGTTTGGAGAAGAAAACTGCCTCCTAAGAATAATTTCTTTTTCCTATGGATTTAAGTAAATCCAGATTTAATGTACACAAGATTTATCTTCCCTCCTTAGGTCTGAGCGCAGTATGTAATTAGAGGGGAGGGCAATGGTTGATATGCTAGTGACTAGGCTACCTGTTAAAAGTAAGACCTTTAAGCCCTGGAAGGCAGCTGGAACAGCACATACTATTATTTCCAGTTCTGTGCCAAGGTCAGGGAAGTTTTCTCCCCCACCCCACCCTGAAATCTACTGCAGGGGCCTGTGGCTCTACTACTACTGTTGGTTTGCATGCTTTCTGATGCACTGACCCAACTTCCTAAGCCTCTTAGTCCTCAGGGTCTCTTAGGGACTATTCCAGCCCATTGATATTTCATGCATAAGGAAGTAAACTCCAGGAGATGGACATCAACAGGCATCTGGGATGTGGCTATAAGGGTTTTTTCTGTGCATGTACTTTCCTGTGCTTATATCACCTATGGGTACAGCCTGTGGTTACTCCAGTACTGACTTCTGGGAACATAATGTTTCCTCCTTGCACAACCTCTCCTGTAGCTGGAGAGCAACTTGTTTTCTAAACCAGGCCACAGATGCTGCGATAAGCCGGTGTCTCCTTCACTCAGTCACTTTATCCTTGTGCCATTGAGCTCCTAGAATTTCCAGTGCTTGCAAGAATGTGGCTGTCACTGCGAGGGGTAACCCAGACTTCTGCTGAGGGCCTGGAGCCTTATTGCTTAAAGAACATGCTCAGCTTTTGTGCATGAGGTCAGTGAGAAAGTCACAGTCTGGTTCTTTAAGTAAAGTACTATCAATTACATCACCTGTATTTCAAATGCTCATCAGTGGGGCTGCCACCTTTCACTACACCCATTGTGCTGTTACATATCACCATCAAAGTTTCTTTATGGAGTTGCACAAGCCCTATCATATGAATATTTTTAAACATTTTTATTAAAGTACCATGACTTACAAAGTTATTTATAGTTGTGTTTAGACATCGTTCCAGCACCATCTCACCACCAGTGTCAACTTTCCTCTACCAATGTTCCTAGTTTCCCTCTAACACCCAAACTTTCCTCTCTGGCACCTTTTTTCTTTTACTTTTTTCCCTTTAGACACTTTTGTTTATAATATTAATACTGATAGGATATCAGGCATATTACTTCAAGAGATCATAATTTTCAATAGGCTGATTGCAAGAATTGAAATATATGAATAATTTTAATTGGTTAGACATTGCACATTATTTGTTACTTAAGTAAAACAAATATAAATGTAGAAAACCGGAAGCTTATGGTTGTAATAGGGATCAAATTAAGTGATGTGTTAGAAAGTTTCTGTCAGAAAGCCCAGGAGCTTTATGTTATATATTTTAGTCTTATAGAGAATGATGCCGTTCTCCAAGATACACTTTAGCCAGAAGAGGCTATTTTAATGGACAAATGGCATAATGCTAGACATTTAATTTCATGGTCACATTTCAAATTCTCAGTGGCTGTATGTAGCTAGGACAACTGTTTTTCACAGTGCAAATATAGAATGTTTGCATCTTTATAGAATTTCCTATATGATAATACCAACTAGAATGCCTAAACCTAACATCAATCAAACACTTCAAACAAATCAAACAGAAGCAGCAGCAACAACAACAATGTGGAATGGGTCTCCAGTGACTTAAAATATCAGCCCAGGCCTTAAAGTTGAAAAAAAAATGTCAGCATAGACATATCGAGGGGCTGGAGAGATAAGGGCAGTGCATAAAATGTTTGCCTTGCACACACTGACCTCGACTTGATTCCTTCACCAGCATTATATATGGCTTTCCTGAATCCCACCAGGAGTGATACCTGATTTTAGAGCCAGGAGTAAGCCCTGAACACTGTCAGCAGAGTCGCCATACAAACAAAAAAAAAAAATGAATAGTACAGACACAGCCTGGTAAGACCTTGAGATAGTGACAAAATTAATCATTTTAACCAGGCAGACTGTTTGGTAACCTCTCCTAGATCACGACTTCTTCAACTGTAATATTTATCTTTTTTTTTTTTTTTTTTTTTTAATTTTTTTTTTTTATTTAAACACCTTGATTACATACATGATTGTGTTTGGGTTTCAGTCATAAAAGGAACACCACCCATCACCAGTGCAACATTCCCATCACCCAAGTCCCAAATCACCCTCCTCCCCACCCAACCCCCGCCTGTACCCTAAACAGGCTCTACATTTCCCTCATACATTCTCAATATTAGGACAGTTCAAAATGTAGTTATTTCTCTAACTAAACTCATCACTCTTTGTGGTGAGCTTCCTGAGGTGAGCTGGAACTTCCAGCTCTTTTCTCTTTTGTGTCTGAAAATTATTATTACAAGGGTGTCTTTCATTTTTCTTAAAACCCATAGATGAGTGAGACCATTCTGCGTTTTTCTCTCTCTCTCTGACTTATTTCACTCAGCATAATAGATTCCATGTACATCCATGTATAGGAAAATTTCATGACTTCATCTCTCCTGACAGCTGCATAATATTCCATTGTGTATATGTACCACAGTTTCTTTAGCCATTCATCTGTTGAAGGGCATCTTGGTTGTTTCCAGAGTCTTGCTATGGTAAATAGAGCTGCAATGAATATAGGTGTAAGGAAGGGGTTTTTGTATTGTATTTTTGTGTTCCTAGGGTATATTCCTAGGAGTGGTATAGCTGGATCGTATGGGAGCTCGATTTCCAGTTTTTGGAGGAATCTCCATATCGCTTTCCATAAAGGTTGAACTAGACAGCATTCCCACCAGCAGTGGATAAGAGTTCCTTTCTCTCCACATCCCCGCCAACACTGTTTATTCTCATTCTTTGTGATGTGTGCCATTCTCTGGGGTGTGAGGTGGTATCTCATCGTTGTTTTGATTTGCATCTCCCTGATGATTAGTGATGTGGAACATTTTTTCATGTGTCTTTTGGCCATGCGTATTTCTTCTTTGTCAAAGTGTCTGTTCATTTCTTCTCCCCATTTTTTGATGGGGTTAGATGTTTTTTTCTTGTAAAGTTCTGTCAGTGCCTTGTATATTTTGGAGATTAGCCCCTTATCTGATGGGTATTGGGTGAATAGTTTCTCCCACTCAGTGGGTGGCTCTTGTATCCTGGGCACTATTTCCTTTGAGGTGCAGAAGCTTCTCAGCTTAATATATTCCCATCTGTTAATCTCTGCTTTCACTTGCTTGGAGAGTGCAGTTTCCTCCTTGAAGATGCCTGTAATGTCCTGTAGTGTTTTGCCTATGTGCTGTTCTATATATCTTATGGTTTTGGGGCTGATATCGAGGTCTTTAATCCATTTGGATTTTACCTTTGTACATGATGTTAGCTGGGGGTCTAAGTTTAATTTTTTGCAAGTGGCTATCCAATTGTGCCAACACCACTTGTTGAAGAGGCTTTCCCTGCTCCATTTAGGATTTCCTGCTCCTTTATCAAAAATTAGATGGTTGTATCTCTGGGGAACATTTTCTGAGTATTCAAGCCTATTCCACTGATCTGAGGACCTATCCTTATTCCAATACCATGCTGTTTTGATAACTGTTGCTTTGTAGTACAGTTTAAAGTTGGGAAAAGTAATTCCTCCCATATTCTTTTTCCCAATGATTGCTTTAGCTATTCGAGGGTGTTTATTGTTCCAAATGAATTTCAAAAGTGTCTGATCCACTTCTTTGAAGAATGTCATGGGTATCTTTAGAGGGATGGCATTAAATCTGTATAATGCCTTGGGGAGTATTGACATTTTGATGATGTTAATCCTGCCAATCCATGAGCAGGGTATGTGTTTCCATTTCCGTGTGTCCTCTCTTATTTCTTGGAGCAGAGTTTTATAGTTTTCTTTGTATAGGTCCTTCACATATTTAGTCAAGTTGATTCCAAGATATTTGAGTTTGTGTGGTACTATTGTGAATGGGGTTGTTTTCTTAATGTCCATTTCTTCTTTATTACTGTTGGTGTATAGAAAGGCCATTGATTTTTGTGTGTTAATTTTGTAGCCTGCCACCTTGCTATATGAGTCTATTGTTTCTAGAAGCTTTTTGATAGAGTCTTTAGGGTTTTCTAAGTAGAGTATCATGTCATCTGCAAACAGTGAGAGCTTGACTTCTTCCTTTCCTATCTGGATTCCCTTGATATCCTTTTCTTGCCTAATCGCTATAGCAAGTACTTCCAGTGCTATGTTGAATAGGAGTGGTGAGAGAGGACAGCCTTGTCTTGTGCCAGAATTTAGAGGGAAGGCTTTCAGTTTTTCTCCATTGAGGATAATATTTGCCACTGGCTTGTGGTAGATGGCCTTCACTATATTGAGAAAGGTTCCCTCCATTCCCATCTTGCTGAGAGTTTTGATCAAGAATGGGTGTTGGACCTTATCAAATGCTTTCTCTGCATCTATTGATATGATCATGTGGTTTTTATTTTTCTTGTTATTGATGTTGTGTATTATGTTGATAGATTTACGGATGTTAAACCAGCCTTGCATTCCTGGGATGAAACCTACTTGATCGTAGTGGATGATCTTCTTAACGAGGCATTGAATCCTATTTGCCAGGATTTTGTTGAGGATCTTTGCATCTGCATTCATCAGTGATATTGGTCTGTAATTTTCTTTTTTGGTAGCGTCTCTGTCTGGTTTAGGTATCAAGGTGATGTTGGCTTCATAAAAGCTATTTGGAAGTGTTTCTGTTTGTTCAGTTTCATGAAAGAGTCTTGCCAAGATTGGCAGTAGTTCCTCTTGGAAAGTTTGATAGAATTCATTAGTGAATCCATCTGGACCTGGGCTTTTGTTTTTCGGCAGACATTTGATTACTGTTTTAATTTCATCAATGGTGATGGGGGTGTTTAGATATGCTACATCCTCTTCCTTCAACCGTGGAAGATTATAAGAGTCCAAGAATTTATCCATTTCTTCCAGGTTCTCATTTTTAGTGGCGTAGAGTTTTTCAAAGTAGTTTCTGATTACCCTTTGAATCTCTGTCATATCAGTAGTGATCTCTCCTTTTTCATTCCTGATACGAGTTATCAAGTTTCTCTCTCTCTCTTTCTTTGTTAGGTTTGCCAGTGGTCTATCAATCTTGTTTATTTTTTCAAAGAACCAACTTCTGCTTTCGTTGATCTTTCGGATTGTTTTTTGAGTTTCCACTTCGTTGATTTCTGCTCTCAGCTTTGTTATTTCCTTCTGTCTTCCTGTTCTTGGGTCCTTTTGTTGAGCATTTTCTAGTTCTATTAGCTGTGTCATTAAGCTACTCAGGTAAGCTCCTTCTTCCTTCCTGATGTGTGCTTGCAAAGCTATAAATTTTCCTCTCAGTACTGCTTTTGCTGTGTCCCATAAGTTCTGAGAGTTTGTGTCTTTATTGTCATTTGTTTCCAGGAACCTTTTTATTTCCTCCTTGATTTCATCTCGGACCCACTGGTTATTGAGCATGAGGCTGTTTAACTTCCAGGTGTTAAAGTGTTTCTTCTGAGTCCCTTTGGAGTTCACAAATAATTTCAGAGCCTTGTGGTCAGCGAAGGTAGTCTGCAAAATTTCTATCCTCTTGATCTTATGGAGTTATGTTTTATGTGCCAGCATGTAGTCTATTCTGGAGAATGTACCATGTACATTGGAGAAGAATGTGTATCCAGGTTTCTGGGGATGGAGTGTCCTATATATATCCACTAGGCCTCTTTCTTCCATTTCTCTCCTCAGGTCTAGTATATTCTTGTTGGGTTTCAGTCTGGTTGACCTGTCCAGTGTTGACAAAGCCGTGTTTAGGTCCCCCACAATTATTGTGTTGTTGTTGATATTATTTTTCAGATTTGTCAGCAGTTGTATTAAATATTTTGCTGGCCCCTCATTCGGTGCATATATGTTTAGGAGAGTGAATTCTTCCTGCTCTACGTACCCCTTGATTAATATAAAATGTCCGTCTTTGTCCCTTACAACCTTCCTGAGTATAAAGTTTGCATTATCTGATATTAGTATGGCCACTCCAGCTTTTTTATGGGTGTTGTTTGCTTGGATAACTTTTCTCCAGCCTTTTATTTTGAGTCTATGTTTGTTCTGACTATTCAGGTGCGTTTCTTGTAGGCAGCAGAAGGTTGGATTGAGTTTTTTGATCCATTTAGCCACTCTGTGTCTCTTAACTGGTGCATTTAGTCCATTGACGTTGAGAGAAAGAATTGTCCTGGGATTTAACGCCATCTTTATTTCAAAATTTGGTGTGTCTTTTGGGTAGTCTTGTCTTAGATTAGGTCTTTCAGTTTTTCTCTTAAGACTGGTTTTGTGTCTGTGAAGTTTCTGAGCTGTTTTTTGTCTGTGAAACCATGTATTCTTCCATCAAACCGGAAAGTGAGTTTTGCTGGGTATAGTATTCTGGGTGAAGCATTCATTTCATTCAGTCTTGTCACAATATCCCACCACTGCTTTCTGGCATTGAGCGTTTCTGGTGACAGGTCTGCTGTAAATCTCAGGGAAGCTTGCTTGAACATGATTTCCCCTTTTGATCTTGCTGTTTTCAGAATTCTGTCTCTATCTGTGGGATTTGTCATTGTGACTAGGATGTGTCTTGGGGTGGTTTTTCTGGGGTCTCTTTTGGTTGGTACTCTTCGGGCATGCAGGATTTGATCACATATATTCTTTAGCTCTGGAAGTTTCTCTTTAATGATGTTCTTGACCATTGATTCTTCCTGGAAATTTTCTTCCTGGGTCTCTGGGACTCCAATGATTCTTAAGTTGTTTCTGTTGATCTTATCATAGACTTCTATTTTCGTCTGTTCCCATTCTTTGACTAATTTTTCCATTGTCTGCTCATTTGCTTTAAGTTTTTTGTCCAATCTCTCCTGCTGTATGGAATTGTTATGTATCTCATCTTCCACAGCACCAAGTCTATTCTCAGCTTCTGATACCCTGTCCCAGAGCTTATCCATTTTGTCATTCACTTCGTTTACTGAGTTTTTCAGGCCTGTTAGTTGACATGTTATTTCAGTTTGGAGTTTTGTCATTTCTGCCTTCATATTTTCTTGGTTCTTATTAGTGTTCTGTTCAACTCGATCCATGGTTTCTTGGAGTCTGTTGAGCACCTTCCATATTGCTAGTCTAAAGTCCTTATCTGAGAGGTTGATTAGTTGTTCAGTCATTATCTGGTCCTCAGAATTGTCATCTTCATTCTCTATGTCTGATGCTGGCCTGCGCTGTTTCCCCATTGTCACATTTGTATTGTGGGTTTTTCTACGTGTTGTAGTGGTATTCATTGTCTATATGATGTAGGCAGCACACTCCTCTGGCTCCTCCCTTTCTGGATGGGCTGACTTGCCTCTAAGGGAGGGGAGTCCTCCGTGGATGAAGCCTCACACTGGGTCAAATCTTAGGCCCGAGCATGTAACAGAGAAGACAGTCCAGAGAGAAATGTTTGCTTCTGTGATATAGCGCCGTTCTTAGTGTGATTTTTCCTTCTTGTTGCAATGGAGTTCTTTCCTTAGAAAGAGTGCACGGCCGCGTAGCGAAGCGGAGCGGCCGTGCTCCTCTGAGCCTCTTTTTGCCCCACTCGCAAGAGTTTCACGCAAGAGGACAGTAGACAGACATAGATAGGTCACACTCACAGTCTTTCACAGCTGAGCCCCACTGGGCCGGTGTACTTTCGCGGATTTTCCCCGCCTGGTGTCACACACAGGGAGCCGGATTTTGCAAAGCTTAGCCGGTTGGTTTTTATGCTCTGAAGTCCCTCCCTGAAAATGGCGTCTGGGCGAGCGAGGTTTCTGGAGGCTCTTTTTGCCCCACTCGCAAGAGTTTCACGCAAGAGGACAGTAGACAGACATAGACAGGTCACACTCACAGTCTTTCACAGCTGAGCCCCACTGGGCCTGTGTACTTTCGCGGATTTTCCCCGCCTGGTGTCACACACAGAGAGCCAGCTTTTGCAAAACGTAATATTTATCTTAAGATAAATTAATGATTGACTCAGAAAATGTTTAATTTGTATCATTTATATACCTGGAGATGTGTAAAAACTATCTCTGGGGAAAAGGAGTTGTGATTGGAAAAGTCTTAAGGATCCCCTAAGAGAAGTCTTATGGAAATCACCAAAAACTTGATTCTTTGAAGAATATTCATAAAACTATAGACAGTGCTATGGAGTAAAGAGTAGACACAAGAAAACAACTATAGAATGGGGTGACTTGATGGTGTACAGGGAGACTGGCCCCTCACTCTCAACTGAACCGCCAAAAATTTTGTTTTCATCTGCTCTTCTCAGAGCTAAGGAAGAGAAGGCTTTTTAGGGTGCCTGAACCATGATCATTCATCAGAAATTAGGAGGATATCTGTGAAATGGAGTTGCATCTCCTCAAAGGAATATGTATTGGGGGAATGGGGAGGATTGGGCCAGCCTCAGCAATGCTCAGGGATCACTGGTTGCTGAAGATCAGATCCAGGTCAGCATGAGCAAGGCAAGTACCCTTCCCACTTTACTGTCTTTCTGGTCCCTCCATGGAGAATCTGATGGTGAGAAGACAACTAAGCTGACCTGTGATAGAGCTGCAGGTGGACAGCCTGCCTGGCTACTTGTGGCTAGGATAGGTGCCAAGGATACACTCTAGAGAGGAGGCAGCTAAAGCCACATGAGGATTGCCTTATGGCACAGGCCAAAGTCTGTGTTTGTGTGAAGAGCAAGTGTCTGGGTGGAGTGCAGGCATTGGAAAGTGTCTCACCCATTTTCCTGTGGAGGAATCTCTAAAAGTTTGCCTGCTAAAGGTGAGCTGGCATTTGCTTTCCTGCTTTGACAAAGAATCACACATGGGCCAACAAGAAGAAGGATGCACAGCAACACCACTCCTAGGAATACACCCTATGGGCCCAAAACCACATTGCAGAAAATCCCCCTGCACAACTATGATCATTGCAGTACTAGTCACAAGAGCCAGAATCTGGAATCTTAAGTGGATGAGTACAGTGAGTGATTAAAGAAACTGATACATCTACACAATGAAATACTAAGCAGATGTTAGGGAAAATGAAATTATGAAATTTGTGTATACATACATGAAGAGGGTAGGCATAGAATGGTTGCATTCATTCATAGGGTATTAAAAAAAGAAATAGTACGGTAATGAAATCCAGAAACAATAGAATTTACTAGTCCATGGTAGGAAACTTGCCACAAATAGTAAGGGAGTGAGTACAGTTAGGGCAGAGAAGGGACCACTATGACAGTGATAGTTGGAAATGATCACTTTGGACAATAAATGGGTGCTGAGGCCAGAACGGTGGCACAAGCAATAGGGCATTGCCCTTGCACACATTAACCTAGGACGGACCAAGATTCAATCCCCTGACATCTCATATGGTCCCACAGCCAGGAGCAATTTTTGAGTGCATTGTCAGGAGTAACCCCTGAGCATCAATCGGTGTGGCCCCCCAAATAACAACAAAAAAGGGTGCTGAAAGGAGATAAAGTGATAGGTATGATACTCCTTCAGCAACAATATTTAAACTACAGTGTCTAAAAGGGGAGAAAGAGAAGAGAGATGTCTGCCTTAGAGGCAGGTAGAAGGGAAATTGGGGGTATTGGGGACAGGAAATGTGCACAGGTGAAGGGTGTTGGACATTGTATGACTGAAACTCAATCCTGAATAACTTTGTAACTATGGGTGAAAAAATTATTGTATATGAACAACCTTGTAACCCATGGTGTTTAAATAAAATAATTTTTAAAATCTAAAATTTTAAAAATGAAAAGAGGAGTGAATCAGAGACGGGACATAAGAGGTGAGATCACGTACTAGGGACATAGGCCGAATCATGAGAAAAAACAGCTGCAGTTGGGTACAACTGCAATAATGAATGAAGTAGAGTAGTGTAATAATAAAAGAAGTTGAGTAGGGCTGTGGACCGGAAGGCTGGCTCTGTCCAAAGGCAGAGCTGACCTGGGTCCCCACTCTGGATTGCAGGACAGTTTCCCTAGTACCAAATTTCTGGGTTTTCCAAAAAAGTTAGATGTTGACATTTTGGGGCTGCAGCACTAGTACAGCAGGTAGGACACTTGTCTTGCATGCATTCAACCCAAATTTTAATCCTGGCACACCATACGGTTCCTTTCCTATTTCTACCAGGAGTGATCCAGAAGCAGAGAGCCAAGAGTAAGCCCTGAACACTTCCAGGTGTGGCCCTAAAACAACAACATAATAAATGTTGACATTTTGTATGAAAATATCCAATTTTCAAAACTGAGATTTAGTTCAAGTAGTGTTTTTTAATTTTTGAAAATTGAATATGTTCATATAAGAATATGGAGAAGTTGGGGGCTGGAGAGATAGCATGGAAGTAGAATGTTTGCCTTTAATGCAAAAGGATGGTGGTTCGAATCCCTGCATCCCATATGGTCCCCCAAGCCTGCCAGGAATAATTTCTGAGTGCAGAGCCAGGAGTAATCCCTGAGTACTGCTGGGTGTGACCCTAAAACCAATATATATATAGAAAAGCGATAAAAAGTGGAAGGAAAAAAACCACTATTAGATTATTTCCTAAATGTGGCCAATATAATAGAAAGACACCTGTTAAACAAAATGCTTTAGTATTTCTTTCACTTTCCCAAATCTACTGTTGTACCAGCACAGTTGCAAAGCATTCGTTTTCTATTTGTAATTTGTCCTTCTTTTTAAATCTCTCATAAAGCTGAGTTTTAAAAATTTACTTGGCAGGGTCCAGAGTGGTAGTGCAAGTTGTAAGGCTTCTGCCTTGCCTGCACTAGCCTAGGACGGACTGCAATTCGATCCCCCAGCATCCCATGTGGTCCCCTAAGCTAGGAGTGATTTCTGAACGCATAGCCAGGAGTAACCCCTGAGCATCACTGGGTGTGGCCCAAAAACCAAAACAAACAAACAAACAAAAAAATTCACTTGACAGTAACCTGCTCTTCTCCCAGTTCTCCACTGGGGTTTCTATGGAAAAAGAGCTCTTCTAGCTGTGGGGCCCTTTGACACAACTCCCATTGGTAGGTGGGATCTGAATCCTTCTCACTCCTCTAATGTGGGTGGCTTCTGAGTGAGCAACACCATGAATGTGACTTATGTGAATTTTTTTGTTTGTTTCTGGGCCACACCCCAAAACTTAAAGGTTGTTCCTAACTCTACACTCAGGAATCACTCTTGACTGTCTCTGGGGAACTAACGGGATGTGGGTGATCCAACCTGGGTTGGCTGTGAGCAAGGCAAATGCCCTACCTAGTGTACTATTGCTCAGGCCCTGATTTATGTGAATTTTGCCCCTTGCTCACTGTTGGTGATAAAGTTTGTACACTCCCAACCCCCATCCCAGCCACCCTACTTTGCATATGCAACCCTGGGGGATACTGTGAGTAAAACACCTCACTCAGGTCATTAGACTGTGGGAAAGCTGAGTCACATGAAAAGGCCATGTGTAGTATTCCCATTAACAGAACTAGTTGAGGCCAACTCTTTAATGATTCAGCCTCGTGCCATTTAAGCCATGCCTCAGTGTCTGAGTTTTCCCAGTAGTCTTCAAATACCACAGAACTTTGGCAAACTCTCCTTAACCCATGAAAGACTGAATCACGGAGTCAAGAGCATAAGGGTGGGGGTATGATTTTGTCATCGACTCATGAAGTGAGTGGCTTAGTCCTAAAGCAACCAATAACTGGAATGTTAGTTAGATTTCCACTATCTGTTGAAACTCTACTTTTTACTTTTAAGTGTCTAATAACCAGATCAAAGCTTAATATAAACAAAAGAGACTTTTAAAACGTTTTTTTGTATTGAGGTAACTTACAGGAGTTGTAAGTGTTTGCATTAGAGGTTCAAAGTTAGTTTCAGTCTTGCCACCAGTATCCCTCTACCATGGTTCATTGAATTCTTTTCATCCAACCCTGCCTTGCTAGTTAGCCTTAGTTCTGTGGTCATAATCTAAGGGTTTTTTTTTATTATTCACCATTCTATATCTGTATTGTGTTCCTTTATTTATTACACATGAGTGAAATTGTCCAGTATTAGTGTAATTCTTCATTTATTTCACTTAGCATTGATCATTCTTCCCACCAACAAGTTCCTTCCAAGTTGTAGCAAAAGGCATGATTTCATCTTTCCTTATAGCAAGAGGAGTATAGTGTTGTATAAACAGACATCTTTTTTATCCGTTCATCTGTTGATGGGCATTGGCCAAGACTTAATTAAAAGCACACCAACCTTCTGAGGTTGAGTGGGCAATAGATGGGACCACACAGTGTGCAAAAGAAAAAAACAGAAATACACAGCAAGCATCACTGTGAGGGTCTAGGAACCAGAAGGCATGGATTGAATCTGTATCTTCCATCTGTTACTGCTGCCTTTGGCCAAGAAAGTTCGTCTCAATGTCGGTGTTAGCACTTGTACAATGATGGGATGGGGATGAAACTTTGTATGCATGTAACATGAACATTTACAAATGATGGGACCTCCACAAGAATGGGGAAAACATGGTACAAAGTCCATTCAAAGTGTTCTTATGACTTGAGATTGTTAGACATGTTCGTTCTCAGCAATCAACAACACAGAAATCTTGAGGAAATGGCCACCACCACAACTGTAAAATATTGATTTTAAAAGCAAACCCATGGGCTATTTAAGGGTAGATCAGACAGAAATGTAAAAGTAAACAGTTGTGTTCTACATATTGAAACTCAGAATCCTAACAGTATCCATAGTGTCTCCAGAGATAGACACCCTTTCCTCTCTGGACTCTTTATTGGGTTCCATTTTCCCAGTTCTAGGTGCCTACTGGTCTTTAGTGGTTACATGGACATTCAGGCACTGTCCATGGGGGTTGGATCAAGCACCCCCTTGTCCTGAAGGGTCAAATTGTCATTATCCTGTCTCCATTATTGAAGGACACCTTGTCGATGGTGTCCTAGTTATGCATTCTACCTCCAACCCACCACCCTGCTAACATTACACAGCTCACTTTCAGACATTTTCTTTCCTTTTCCTTTTTTTTTCTTTTTGGAGAGGGTGGGAAACAAAAATAGCAGTACTCTGGGGGCTACTCCCAACTCAGTGCTTGGGAGTCTTTCTCAGGTATGCTTAGAGGATCTTGCAGTAAGAAAACTTGCAGATAAAACTTGGGACTTCCACATGCAAATCATTTGTGCCCCTTCCCAGATCCTTTTTACTTCCTTTTTGCTTTTTTTTTCTTGGTTTCAAGGATCTCCATCACACAACCAAGAGTCTGTGCCAGCTTTGAAATCAAAAGCTTGTACATAAAAGGCAAGTGGTCTACTACTATAGCCACATCTCCAGTCCCTTGGCTTCTTTTTATGAATTCATTAACCTGTCTCACTTCATGATAAGCATTTGAAGGGTAAGAATTAGTGTCATCCACACTGCATCTCAATAAGAGATTGCTTGGATCATAGTAGAGTTCCCCTAAATTTTCATGGAATCGTGCTGATGATAACATCCAAATGAAGAGAAAAACATGATTTGATTTCTAGGCACCACAAAGTGTTGATGATTTGGAAGGTGATTACAACCAGTCTTGACTATGTGACTTACCAGTATCATTGATAAGAAAGTTCTAACCCTACCGAAATAGCTGGGTTACGGCTTTACAGCTGGGGGATTATAAGCATGCTTTATCTAAGATATATTTTACTTTTTCTTTAATGTATTTTACTTTTAAAGCAGCTTCCTAAGATGATTTTAGCCTGCAGAAAAGTCATTAGAAGTGTACTTTAGAAAGCATTTTGTTTGCACTTTTCTCTCTTTGCAGTGACTGTAGCTTTGACTGTACTGGTTGCACATTATATGTATATATATATATATATTTTTTCCTTTCCAGCTATAGATGGCAGTACACTACTGTGTATGATCGGATAAACAGGCTGTTTGTAAGTCAGAGTTGTTGGTCAGGAGAAAGCAGCTAATGAGTAATCAGTCCTAACTGAATGGCAAATTAATGCCTTCCTTAAATGAACTAACTGACTTCCCTAATAAATAAGGTCAGGGTATTTATAACCTGGTGCATTTCATAGGGTAAACTCCATCTACACAAATGGAACTCCACTATGGGACCCATGATTTATCTGCAGGAAGCATATGCAGAATATCACCTTGGAAACCATCCTTAAAATAAAAATTATATTTACAAAAAAGGACTAGTACAGTTCATAAAAGTCACTTTTGCTTCATAATGTCATTTCTCTCATACAAGGTGAATGGAGAAATGATTACCATTAATACAAGCCATTGTATAAGATGATATTGAGTGGCCCATTTCAAATTGAATTCGTAGTAATGAAAAGTAGGTGGGATCCTCCATCCATCCAACCTTGAACCCTGGATCCCAGTCACAGAAATGGCACAGTCCTTCACAACAGCTGCAGGTAACAAACCCCATCCGGAACAACCTTATTACTGCTGGAACACCAACGAGTGCCAGTTCTAATATGATATCCTGACACCGAGGAAAAGGGGAACAACTTGATTTAAGAGCAGGTTATCCTGCCCTACCAGCCACCAATAAGACAAAATCAGAAGATTTGTCACCTGCTGGTAGGTCCAGAAGCCAAGAACGCGATTTACAGAGGACTGGCTGCTAGAACCATGACCAGACTGTATATATCTTGGGACCAATAAAAAAGCCCTAGCCTAGGGTTTGAGCTATGACCTGCACAACAACCATGATCCCCAGTTCCAAAGGTCTGGCAGAGACAACTGTAACGGAATGGGGCTTCTGGAAACGCAAGGAAAGGCGTTATCCTAGGTGCCATCCCAGGGTTAGTGCCAAGACCAAGACCACCAACCACAGAAGATGGACTGGAGTGACACTGAGGGAACAGAACTTCTACAACCACAAAGACTGACTTCATCATAAGTCCCACCCCTGTAACTGTGCAGATACTGAGATCTCTAGATACAGAGGTCTCACTATATCACCCAGGACGGAGCAGAAGCCTCCCAAACACCACAAATGCACCACCAGGAGAATAAAGGATCATGAACAGAGTCTATAGTTGATCCCATGACAATATACTCCAAGGGCGGAGAAACCCCATATCTCTTAGGCCATGTGAATCCCTTTTTGAATGACCCCAATATTTACTGTGCCTGGGCAGGAGGAAAAAAAAACATTGTTTATTTTTCATATATTACTTTTTATCTTCATGTACTACTATTATTATTTTTATTTACCTATCTATTTTTGGTCGATTTCTTTGTTTTAGTGTGGTTATTGAAGTTATTGCCCCCCACTTATCTTTTTTTCTCCTCTTTTTTTTTTCTTTTTCTTTTTCTTTTCAGATTTCTGGGTGGCACCCGGCAGTGCTCAGGGATTATGCCTGGCTCCGGGCTCAGAGATTGCTCCTGGCGGGCACGAGGGACCATGTGGGGTGCAGAGCCGATGACCTCCTGCATGAAAGGCAGATGCCTTGCCTCCATGTGATCTCTCTGGCCCCTTCTTTTCCCTCTTCATGGGCTCTGCCATGATGCCTATCTCAAGACCACGGCATTTTTTGTTTGTTTGTTTGTTTGTTTTGTTCTGTTTTTGTGGTGCTTAGCGTTATTGTTGGAACTCTTAATAGATATTTGACACTTCATTTCGTAGGGGTGGACTGTTTCACCTTCTTTTTCTCCTTCGTCTCTCAAACCGATGGCAAGAGCCTCTAGAAGAATTCTGCTTATATCCAGCGTATTAGACTTTTACCCCAGTTTATTATTTTTCTCCTCTTCAAACAAAACCACATAACTTGAACTAGCTAGTCCTGCCCCCCAATTAGAGGGGGAAATAAAGGAGGCATCAGGACCAAACAGGTGTAAGACTACGAAGTAATAGGATAGGTACAGAGGGGACCACATATTCTAGCAGTCCTGGGGGTGAGGGAAGAGGATATGGAAGGTAGGACAAAAATGGAGGAGTAGGGAAGACAAACCGGTGATGGGAATCCCCCCTGATTTTATGTAAATATGTACCTAAAATATTATTGTCAACAATATGTAAGCCACTATGATCAAAATAAAAATTATGTTAAAAAAAGATATCAGTAAGGGGACTTCTTCTGAGAATTATGTTATGGGTGATTGTCCTTCCACTGTAACTTTACCTTGTCCTCTTTCTTTATATCTTTGTTCTCATAATTAAAAATAAAAAAATTGTACACGTAAAAAAAAAAGAAAAGTAGGTGGGATCCTTAATGAGCAAAAATGCCTGGCATTTAGATGAAACTTATTTAATATTTAGAGTAGGTAACACAGGCATACGGTTTCATACTTTTTTTTTTCATATTTCAATTAAATTTTATTACCATTTACAAGAGCAAGCCAGATTTGCCTGTGGGCAGTTATTATGAATATTCAAGAAGAAATTATACACTGGTATGTATAACATAATCTTATTTCATGAAAATTCTAACTAGAGATGTATCAAGATACATTAAAATATGAATACTTATTATTGTTAAAATTATTTATTGTGATACTGTGTATTATGTTTATAGGTATAAAAAAACCAATACATCAGGGGTATAAAAATATAGCATCTTAAATTTTGAGGCTCTTAAAGCAACATGAAATGTTGTGGGAGATCTAGAGTAAACACTGACATTCCCATCACAGTGCTGTATTTCACAGTTTTCCTGCACACTGTACCTGTGTCCTATTTTAGTAAAATCATCTTCAAAACCCCTAGAAATCCAATTATCTAGTGGTCTCTGACAAGTGTGAGTCAAGCTTCTAGAGTAAATACATGTTCGAATCTGAAGTGATCATGGTGAATTTTTAAAAATAATTTGCAAGAGGGGTTACCTCAAGCAATGTTCAGTGATCTGGAGCAACTACTGAATATGCTAGGCCTCGTGGTGCTCATAGATGGTTCAGTGCTTGGAATTTTGGTGCTCAGTGACCCCATGGCCACATTTGGCAACTATTGGAGATGTTATGGTGCTGAAGGTTGAACTCAAGTCCTCTCACATGCTACTTATGAGCACTCACTCTTGAGCTATCACTATTCTCAGAGTTGATATTTTTATGATCTCTTAACACACAATTTAATCTGATAAACCATCCTTAGATATTATTAGTTATTGAGAAATAGTGTGTCAGATCTCAGAAAGCATTTGCATTTAGAATATTAATGAGAACTATAACATTTAGTTTTTAAATTTAAAAAACTAAGTAATAATTTATAAATATATATTTACTTAGGTACTATGGTACCATTGTAAGTTTTCTCAGACTTGGAAGAAATCAATAGTCTTATTTACTTATTTACTTGATTTTTGGACCACACTAGTAAAGTTTAGGTCTTATTTCTTGCTTTGAACTCAGGGCTAACTCCTGGTGGACTAAGGGGGTCATATGGAGTGCCAAGGACTGGACCTGGGTCAGCTGCATGCAAGACAAATTCTCTAATATCTGTACTATCTCTCTGATCCTATATACTATCTTATTTACTATATTACTTGTTATTTATTAACTATTTACTATACCCAGATATCTGCAAAAAAAGATTTTTATCTTTTTTCTCAGAGACTCTTGGTCATTTATTCTTTCTTGTAAAAAATAAATTTTGTTTTGTTTTGTTTTTTGGGTCACACCTTATGGTGCTCTAGAGTTACTCCTGGCTCTGCACTCAGAAGTCATTCCTGGGAGCTCGGAGGACCATATGGGATGTTAGTATTCAAACCCGGGTCTGTCCTGTGTTGGCCACATGCAAGGCAAATGCCTTACTTCTGTGTTGCCGCTCCAGCCCTTTGTGAATTTTTTAAATCAGCTCATGAATTTTAAGAGAAACAAATATACTGAAGATACTGGTTAAATTGGGGGTGTCTTTATTTTTACAGTGTGGATTTTTTTTAACTCACAATATGTTACATTTATCATTCTTTTGATTAGTCATGTAATTTGTAACCTTTAAAAAAAACCATTTCTAAATTTCAATTTAGAAAAAAAGCCTGCAGATTAATTTTGAGCTAGTACAACATATGCATAATACCTACCAATTATTAATATCTTTAACACATTCTTCTTTTATATATAAGATAAAGCATATTGCTTAATATCTATTATTATAATTGTTGCTGAATTATGTGAAGATTAATTACAGATATCGGAAACATCTATTCCCACATAGCACTGAATCCATTTCCTTAAAATGAGGACAAATTAACATGAAAAAAGTAAAATAATAGTTCACTGTATTTTATTTTTATGCAATGCTATTATTGAGTTTACAGTGCATTATCAAATTTCTTGAATTATCTCTTAATGTCCTTTTAAAACTATTTTCCCTGATTCCGGATCCAATCAAGGATCACACATTTCATCTAGTTCTCCTGTCTGTTTCATATCCGCTGACCTGGATCAGTGCTTTCCTTTGTTTTTATCACAATAGAATTGTTAAGGAGTTGTTATGGCCAGTTGTTTTATAGAATAGCCCTGTTTTAATACTTCTTGGTTGTATTTAGATTACTTTTTTTTTTAATTTTTTTTTATTTAAATACCTTGATTACATACATGATTGTGTTTGGGTTTCAGTCATAAAAGGAACACCACCCATCACCAGTGCAACATTCCCATCACCCAAGTCCCAAATCTCCCTCCTCCCCACCCAACCCCCGCCTGTACCCTAAACAGGCTCTACATTTCCCTCATACATTCTCAATATTAGGACAGTTCAAAATGTAGTTATTTCTCTAACTAAACTCATCACTCTTTGTGGTGAGCTTCCTGAGGTGAGCTGGAACTTCCAGCTCTTTTCTCTTTTGTGTCTGAAAATTATTATTACAAGGGTGTCTTTCATTTTTCTTAAAACCCATAGATGAGTGAGACCATTCTGCGTTTTTCTCTCTCTCTCTGACTTATTTCACTCAGCATAATAGATTCCATGTACATCCATGTATAGGAAAATTTCATGACTTCATCTCTCCTGACAGCTGCATAATATTCCATTGTGTATATGTACCACAGTTTCTTTAGCCATTCGTCTGTTGAAGGGCATCTTGGTTGTTTCCAGAGTCTTGCTATGGTAAATAGAGCTGCAATGAATATAGGTGTGAGGAAGGGGGTTTTGTATTGTATTTTTGTGTTCCTAGGGTATATTCCTAGGAGTGGTATAGCTGGATCGTATGGGAGCTCGATTTCCAGTTTTTGGAGGAATCTCCATATCGCTTTCCATAAAGGTTGAACTAGACAGCATTCCCACCAGCAGTGGATAAGAGTTCCTTTCTCTCCACATCCCCGCCAACACTGTTTATTCTCATTCTTTGTGATGTGTGCCATTCTCTGGGGTGTGAGGTGGTATCTCATCGTTGTTTTGATTTGCATCTCCCTGATGATTAGTGATGTGGAACATTTTTTCATGTGTCTTTTGGCCATGCGTATTTCTTCTTTGTCAAAGTGTCTGTTCATTTCTTCTCCCCATTTTTTGATGGGGTTAGATGTTTTTTTCTTGTAAAGTTCTGTCAGTGCCTTGTATATTTTGGAGATTAGCCCCTTATCTGATGGGTATTGGGTGAATAGTTTCTCCCACTCAGTGGGTGGCTCTTGTATCCTGGGCACTATTTCCTTTGAGGTGCAGAAGCTTCTCAGCTTAATATATTCCCATCTGTTAATCTCTGCTTTCACTTGCTTGGAGAGTGCAGTTTCCTCCTTGAAGATGCCTGTAATGTCCTGGAGTGTTTTGCCTATGTGCTGTTCTATATATCTTATGGTTTTGGGGCTGATATCGAGGTCTTTAATCCATTTGGATTTTACCTTTGTACATGATGTTAGCTGGGGGTCTAAGTTTAATTTTTTGCAAGTGGCTATCCAATTGTGCCAACACCACTTGTTGAAGAGGCTTTCCCTGCTCCATTTAGGATTTCCTGCTCCTTTATCAAAAATTAGGTAATTGTATGTCTGGGGAACATTTTCTGAGTATTCAAGCCTATTCCACTGATCTGAGGACCTATCCTTATTCCAATACCATGCTGTTTTGATAACTGTTGCTTTGTAGTACAGTTTAAAGTTGGGAAAAGTAATTCCTCCCATATTCTTTTTTTCAATGATTGCTTTAGCTATTCGAGGGTGTTTATTGTTCCAAATGAATTTCAAAAGTGTCTGATCCACTTCTTTGAAGAATGTCATGGGTATCTTTAGAGGGATGGCATTAAATCTGTATAATGCCTTGGGGAGTATTGACATTTTGATGATGTTAATCCTGCCAATCCATGAGCAGGGTATGTGTTTCCATTTCCGTGTGTCCTCTCTTATTTCTTGGAGCAGAGTTTTATAGTTTTCTTTGTATAGGTCCTTCACATATTTAGTCAAGTTGATTCCAAGATATTTGAGTTTGTGTGGTACTATTGTGAATGGGGTTGTTTTCTTAATGTCCATTTCATCCTTATTACTATTGGTATATAGAAAGGCCATTGATTTTTTGTGTTAATTTTGTAGCCTGCCACCTTGCTATATGAGTCTATTGTTTCTAGAAGCTTTTTGATAGAGTCTTTAGGGTTTTCTAAGTAGAGTATCATGTCATCTGCAAACAGTGAGAGCTTGACTTCTTCCTTTCCTATCTGGATTCGCTTGATATCCTTTTCTTGCCTAATCGCTATAGCAAGTACCTCCAGTGCTATGTTCAATAGGAGTGGTGAGAGAGGACAGCCTTGTCTTGTGCCAGAATTTAGAGGGAAGGCTTTCAGTTTTTCTCCATTGAGGATAATATTTGCCACTGGCTTGTGGTAGATGGCCTTCACTATATTGAGAAAGGTTCCCTCCATTCCCATCTTGCTGAGAGTTTTGATCAAGAATGGGTGTTGGACCTTATCAAATGCTTTCTCTGCATCTATTGATATGATCATGTGGTTTTTATTTTTCTTGTTATTGATGTTGTGTATTATGTTGATAGATTTACGGATGTTAAACCAGCCTTGCATTCCTGGGATGAAACCTACTTGATCGTAGTGGATGATCTTCTTAACGAGGCATTGAATCCTATTTGCCAGGATTTTGTTGAGGATCTTTGCATCTGCATTCATCAGTGATATTGGTCTGTAATTTTCTTTTTTGGTAGCGTCTCTGTCTGGTTTAGGTATTAAGGTGATGTTGGCTTCATAAAAGCTATTTGGAAGTGTTTCTGTTTGTTCAATTTCATGAAAGAGTCTTGCCAAGATTGGCAGTAGTTCCTCTTGGAAAGTTTGATAGAATTCATTAGTGAATCCATCTGGACCTGGGCTTTTGTTTTTCGGCAGACATTTGATTACTGTTTTAATTTCATCAATGGTGATGGGGGTATTTAGATATGCTACATCCTCTTCCTTCAACCGTGGAAGATTATAAGAGTCCAAGAATTTATCCATTTCTTCCAGGTTCTCATTTTTAGTGGCGTAGAGTTTTTCAAAGTAGTTTCTGATTACCCTTTGAATCTCTGTCATATCAGTAGTGATCTCTCCTTTTTCATTCCTGATACGAGTTATCAAGTTTCTCTCTCTCTCTTTCTTTGTTAGGTTTGCCAGTGGTCTATCAATCTTGTTTATTTTTTCAAAGAACCAACTTCTGCTTTCGTTGATCTTTCGGATTGTTTTTTGAGTTTCCACTTCGTTGATTTCTGCTCTCAGCTTTGTTATTTCCTTCTGTCTTCCTATTCTTGGGTCCTTTTGTTGAGCATTTTCTAGTTCTATTAGCTGTGTCATTAAGCTACTCAGGTAAGCTCCTTCTTCCTTCCTGATGTGTGCTAGCAAAGCTATAAATTTTCCTCTCAGTACTGCTTTTGCTGTGTCCCATAAGTTCTGAGAGTTTGTGTCTTTATTGTCATTTGTTTCCAGGAACCTTTTTATTTCCTCCTTGATTTCATCTCGGACCCACTGGTTATTGAGCATGAGGCTGTTTAACTTCCAGGTGTTAAAGTGTTTCTTCTGAGTCCCTTTGGAGTTCACAAATAATTTCAGAGCCTTGTGGTCAGCGAAGGTAGTCTGCAAAATTTCTATCCTCTTGATCTTATGGAGGTATGTTTTATGTGCCAGCATGTAGTCTATCCTGGAGAATGTCCCATGTACATTGGAGAAGAATGTGTATCCAGGTTTCTGGGGATGGAGTGTCCTATATATATCCACTAGGCCTCTTTCTTCCATTTCTCTCCTCAGGTCTAGTATATTCTTGTTGGGTTTCAGTCTGGTTGACCTGTCCAGTGTTGACAAAGCCGTGTTAAGGTCCCCCACAATTATTGTGTTGTTGTTGATATTATTTTTCAGATTTGTCAACAGTTGTATTAAATATTTTGCTGGCCCCTCATTCGGTGCATATATGTTTAGGAGAGTGAATTCTTCCTGCTCTACGTACCCCTTGATTAATATAAAATGTCCGTCTTTGTCCCTTACAACCTTCCTGAGTATAAAGTTTGCATTATCTGATATTAGTATGGCCACTCCAGCTTTTTTATGGGTGTTGTTTGCTTGGATAACTTTTCTCCAGCCTTTTATTTTGAGTCTATGTTTGTTCTGACTATTCAGGTGCGTTTCTTGTAGGCAGCAGAAGGTTGGATTGAGTTTTTTGATCCATTTAGCCACTCTGTGTCTCTTAACTGGTGCATTTAGTCCATTGACGTTGAGAGAAAGAATTGTCCTGGGATTTAACGCCATCTTTATTTCAAAATTTGGTGTGTCTTTTGGGTAGTCTTGTCTTAGATTAGGTCTTTCAGTTTTTCTCTTAAGACTGGTTTTGTGTCTGTGAAGTTTCTGAGCTGTTTTTTGTCTGTGAAACCATGTATTCTTCCATCAAACCGGAAAGTGAGTTTTGCTGGGTATAGTATTCTGGGTGAAGCATTCATTTCATTCAGTCTTGTCACAATATCCCACCACTGCTTTCTGGCATTGAGCGTTTCTGGTGACAGGTCTGCTGTAAATCTCAGGGAAGCTTGCTTGAACATGATTTCCCCTTTTGATCTTGCTGTTTTCAGAATTCTGTCTCTATCTGTGGGATTTGTCATTGTGACTAGGATGTGTCTTGGGGTGGTTTTTCTGGGGTCTCTTTTGGTTGGTACTCTTCGGGCATGCAGGATTTGATCACATATATTCTTTAGCTCTGGAAGTTTCTCTTTAATGATGTTCTTGACCATTGATTCTTCCTGGAAATTTTCTTCCTGGGTCTCTGGGACTCCAATGATTCTTAAGTTGTTTCTGTTGATCTTATCATAGACTTCTATTTTCGTCTGTTCCCATTCTTTGACTAATTTTTCCATTGTCTGCTCATTTGCTTTAAGTTTTTTGTCCAATCTCTCCTGCTGTATGGAATTGTTATGTATCTCATCTTCCACAGCACCAAGTCTATTCTCAGCTTCTGATACCCTGTCCCAGAGCTTATCCATTTTGTCATTCACTTCGTTTACTGACTTTTTCAGTCCTGTTAGTTGACATGTTATTTCAGTTTGGAGTTTTGTCATTTCTGCCTTCATATTTTCTTGGTTCTTATTAGTGTTCTGTTCAACTCGATCCATGGTTTCTTGGAGTCTGTTGAGCACCTTCCATATTGCTAGTCTAAAGTCCTTATCTGAGAGGTTGATTAGTTGTTCAGTCATTATCTGGTCCTCAGAATTGTCATCTTCATTCTCTATGTCTGATGCTGGCCTGCGTTGTTTCCCCATTGTCACACTTGTATTGTGGGTTTTTCTACGTGTTGTAGTGGTATTCATTGTCTATATGATATAGGCAGCACACTCCTCTGGCTCCTCCCTTTCTGGATGGGCTGACTTGCCTCTAAGGGAGGGGAGTCCTCCGTGGATGAAGTCTCACACTGGGTCAAATCTTAGGCCCGAGCATGCAACAGAGAAGACAGTCCAGAGAGAAATGTTTGCTTCTGTGATATAGCGCCGTTCTTAGTGTGATTTTTCCTTCTTGTTGTAATGGAGTTCTTTCCTTAGAAAGAGTGCATGGCCGCGTAGCGAAGCGGAGCGGCCGTGCTCCTCTGAGCCTCTTTTTGCCCCACTCGCAAGAGTTTCATGCAAGAGGACAGTAGACAGACATAGACAGGTCACACTCACAGTCTTTCACAGCTGAGCCCCACTGGGCCGGTGTACTTTCGCGGATTTTCCCCGCCTGGTGTCACACACAGGGAGCCAGCTTTTGCAAAGGTTAGCCGGTTTTTATGCTCTGAAGTCTCTCCCTGAAAATGGCGTCTGGGCGAGCGAGGTTTCTGGAGGCTCTTTTTGCCCCACTCGCAAGAGTTTCACGCAAGAGGACAGTAGACAGACATAGACAGGTCACACTCACAGTCTTTCACAGCTGAGCCCCACTGGGCCTGTGTACTTTCGCGGATTTTCCCCGCCTGGTGTCACACACAGGGAGCCAGCTTTTGCAAAGGTTAGCCGGTTTTTATGCTCTGAAGTCTCTCCCTGAAAATGGCGTCTGGGCGAGCGAGGTTTCTGGAGCCTCTTTTTGCCCCACTCGCAAGAGTTTCACGCAAGAGGACAGTAGACAGACATAGACAGGTCACACTCACAGTCTTTCACAGCTGAGCCCCACTGGGCCGGTGTACTTTCGCGGATTTTCCCCGCCTGGTGTCACACACAGGGAGCCAGCTTTTGCAAAGGTTAGCCGGTTTTTATGCTCTGAAGTCTCTCCCTAAAAATGGCGTCTGGGCGAGCGAGGTTTCTGGAGCCTCTTTTTGCCCCACTCGCAAGAGTTTCACGCAAGAGGACAGTAGACAGACATAGACAGGTCACACTCACAGTCTTTCACAGCTGAGCCCCACTGGGCCGGTGTACTTTCGCGGATTTTCCCCACCTGGTGTCACACACAGGGAGCCAGCTTTTGCAAAGGTTAGCCGGTTTTTATGCTCTGAAGTCCCTCCCTGAAAATGGCGTCTGGGCGAGCGAGGTTTCTGGAGCCTCTTTTTGCCCCACTCGCAAGAGTTTCACGCAAGAGGACAGTAGACAGACATAGACAGGTCACACTCACAGTCTTTCACAGCTGAGCCCCACTGGGCCGGTGTACTTTCGCGGATTTTCCCCGCCTGGTGTCACACACAGGGAGCCAGCTTTTGCAAAGGTTAGCCGGTTTTTATGCTCTGAAGTCCCTCCCTGAAAATGGCGTCTGGGCGAGCGAGGTTTCTGGAGGCTCTTTTTGCCCCACTCGCAAGAGTTTCACGCAAGAGGACAGTAGACAGACATAGACAGGTCACACTCACAGTCTTTCACAGCTGAGCCCCACTGGGCCGGTGTACTTTCGCGGATTTTCCCCGCCTGGTGTCACACACAGGGAGCCAGCTTTTGCAAAGGTTAGCCGGTTTTTTTTTTCACGTTTTCATACTTATTACCTATACTAGGAGTCATCTTTTTAATGAGTTAAATAGTTTATAATCATCCAAGAACTATATACTGAAAAGCCCCCAAACTATTCAACTAAATGACAGGATACTCCGAACTTTTGGTAGCCCAATAGAACTCTAAAATGAGCTGCAAATATGAATTACATGTAACACTTAAAAATTGCTAGAATTAAAAATTCTAAGAATTAAAAATTTTCGATGTAGAAACTACATTGAAAAAAATAAATGGGTATTACTCTTAAGTTTGTATTCTAATTGTCTTACTTGATACACCAAAAGAGATCTTCTTAGGTAATCTATATAAATACTTTTGAGATTGTCCACATTTCTTTTATACCAAGTGTTTGAAATCCATTGTGTATTTTATAGTTACAGATCTTTTCAGTTAAGACTTTCAAGTGTTCCAATATCTGTGTGTTGCCAAAGGTCACTGCAATAACCAGCTCAGCTCTGAAGACACAATTCGTTATGGTCTGACCATGTTTTCCCCCATAAATTCATGAGCTGTTGAGTAAACCTCCAGTGTTTTAGACTGTGATGATAATGAGTGTTGGAGAGGGTCCTTCTCAAGTTTCTGTGAAGTCATTAGGGTGGACTCTGATCTCTTTAATTAGATCAATAAATGAATATTTGAATAAATGAAATAAATAATTAAATGAAATAGAACTCTAATCCTTTATAGTTCATGACTGCATACAATTGGGGAGATCTGTAGACTGCCTGACTCACACCTAGGGACAATGCCTTATGAAGATGAAATTAGAAGTAGGAATAGGGACAACTTACCTCCATGTCACAGAACACCAAACATTGCACACACACACACACACACACATAACCAGAAAGCAAGGGCAAGGCATAAAATACAGCCCCCTTATCCCCTACCAGAACTCAATCATAGCCCAGCCTTCTTGTCCCAACTTGATCTAAGACTTTCAGTGTCACAAATTGTTAGTATTCAATTTAGCTGTGTCAGCCACTGTTGGTGATACTCATTTGGTTGTTATTGATCCCTGAGTTCATGCCTTGCATCTCTTCTTTCTGCTCATTCTCTCTGCTAAGTCATGCATCCCAGGATGCCCTTCTGGCTCCCTCCCAGAGAAGGGCTAGCAGAAACTTTCCACCAAGGGAAGCACCAAATGGACTCATTTTGGCTTCACATTTGGAAAGGGGGAAAGCGTGTCCATGAGGCTGCCCTCCAAAGCTGTACTTGCAGTCAAGTATCAACCTAGAAAGTGCTTTACAAACCAGACAAGAAGGAAGAGCTTGTGACTCTTGCACAGAGTTATCATTTGAGTATGGGATAAAGTATTTCCTATAGATATGATTTTTAACTCTTAGTTATCCAGGGTTCCTGCTTCTCAGGAGGGCATGTGATTGAAGGTGGAAGGATCCTGACACCATGTGGTACTAATGGGCTTATCTTGATTGGCCCTGCCGCATCTATTGTAGCCTTCCCCAGCCATCCCCTCCTCATTTACAGGTCATATGTTATGGTGACCTGGTTCAGCCTGGAAGATTCAAATGCCTCTATCTCTGCATGTCTTTGCATATACACATGCATGATACATAGACGTACATGTCCACACAGCCAATTTCATTGGTCTGCTTCTCTGGACAACTTTGAGTGTCCAGACTATTCATAGAATAGACCCTATAATATGTTGAGCTCTATTCATGGCCCAGAAAAAAAATAAATGTTTAAACATATGTAAAGCTTGGGAGG
Organism: Suncus etruscus; assembly: GCF_024139225.1. NCBI lineage: Eukaryota > Metazoa > Chordata > Mammalia > Eulipotyphla > Soricidae > Suncus > Suncus etruscus. The sequence goes on along the minus strand of NC_064860.1, from coordinate 47,563,758 downwards.
AAACCTCCAGCACTTAAATCAGTTTCCAGCTGAAAATGTCAAAAGTTGGATCAACATATGTCCCTAATTATAAAGATGTAACATAATCTTTAAAATCTTTAGTACTTGACTCCTAAAGGTTCCCCAGATTTCAGCCTTTGCTTTGCTCGGGCCCCATCACAGCTGTTACCAATAAGTAGTTAATTATCTACAGGCTCTTTTCAACTCATCCTGGATCCATAGAGGAGCCACTGGGGTAGTGTATCTATAGAACTTCACTTGTCAAATAATGCCATTTGGAAATAGTTTTTGGCTCTCAAAACCAACAGCTGTTGGTCCTCAGAATGCCTCATTAGGCCTCTCTCTGCCTGACTACTTTAGGTGCTTGGGTTTCTAACACTTTTATGTGCTTGCCTCTCTTCTCCCCTCCAATTCTCTACTTGTTTTTGCTGCTTTGGTTTTGGATGGATTCCATCTGAAACAAGCCATCTGATGTTGAAGTCCCTCTGTTCCGCTGTGATCAGTCTAGCTTTCCACTGGTTCCCCTTTGGTTGTTCATAGAGTAAGGGACCCAAATGCTTGTGATTCTCTCTCTACCTGATCCTGAGTTTTGATGCCTACTGTTTCTCTCTCACTTCCATTTTCTAGCTAGTTTCCTTTGATCTCTTTCCCCAGTAGCTCAGTTAATGTAACCTGTATACAACACACAAACGTTAGTTTATTTTCATCCTTGCCAGGAGCTGATGCTAAAAGCCAAATAGCAACAAGAAAGCCTGCTTTTTACTGATGAGTAAAGGCAATATTCATCCTTTCCCCTGGAAAAAGCATAGATGGGTTTAAATGATACTTAATTTTGTTTAGTTTAGTTTATGGGCTACACCTGGCAATGGTCAGGGTTTACTTCTGACTCTGTGTTCAGTGACCACTCCTGGAAGGCTCGGAAGATTTTGCAGGGGTCTCAAACTCAATTTACCTGGGGGCCACAGGAGGCAAAGTCTGGGTGATCCTTGAGTGCAAAGTCTGTAGTAAGCCTTGAACATTGGGGGGTGTGACCCAAACAACTAAAACAAAACAAAACAAAAAAATTCCTCTAGGACAGGGCCACTAAATGTTGTATGGAGGGCCGCAAACAACCAGCTGGCCGCGAGTTTGAGAACCTTGCGCTCGAACCTGGGCCAGCCATATGAAGGGCTAATACCTGCTACACATTGTAGTATAGTAGGCCTCCAAATAATACTTTTTTAAAACTCTTTTATTTTATTTTTATTTTTTTTACTCTTTTCTCTCTTCTTTATATATATCGATCAAGTCCAGGTCGGCCATGTGCAAAGATAGTACCTGTCATACTATCAATCCAAACCCTAATGATTTGGATACTGTATTTTCCAGTGTAAAAGAGGACCCCCTACTTTTCCTGTTAAAATATAGAGTTAGGCTATATTCTGTCTATAAGACTACCTCTCCTTTTTGTTTGTTTGTGGGTTTTTTTTTTTTTTTGGTTTTTGGGTCACATCCGGCAGCACTCAGGGGTTCCTCCTGGCTCCACACTCAGAAATTGCCCCTGGCAGGCTCGAAGACCATATGGGATGCCAGGATTCAAACCACTGACCTTCTGCATGAAATGCCTTACCTCCACGCTATCTCTCTGGACGTGACTACCTCTCTTTTAATGCACACCAAATGAAAATTAAAAAATGTAAGAGAAAAAAAGTAGAATCCTCAAAGGTTAACAGTTTATGTTTAATAAAGCTAGATTTTGGAATGCTAGCAATCATTTTACATTTGTCATTTGTAATGAGTGACTATGATTTTTTAAAATCGTGATCTACATTGAGAGCAGAGAGAGGGGGCTTCTCCAAGAGCAGCTGGCTAGAGTATAGTAATTAATAGGAAAGCTAGAGGGAGACAGAGTACCTCCTCTGTGTCCCATAAAAGCTGAACAGAGGGCTGAGCACCAGAAAGCTGCATACCAGTGATGACATCCGGCAGCTGGATGGGATACAGTGCTTGGTAACTCAGCTGCTCTGTGTGCCCTGAAAGATTAATCAGGACAAGCAGAGGACTGAGTGATGACACATGGTAGCTGGATGGGATGCAATGGTAAGTGGGGAGTGGATCACTCGTCCCTGAAGCTGGAGTAAGTTTCAGCATGCCGTATATCGGCCTATAAGATGACCCCTGACTTTTTTTTTAATTTTTAATTTTTTTTTTAATTTTTATTTTGATCATAGTGGCTTACATATTGTTGACAATAATATTTTAGGTACATATTTACATAAAATCAGGGGGGATTCCCATCACCAAATTGTCCTCCCTACACCTCCGTTTCTGTCCTACCTCCCATTTCCTTTTCCCTCACCCCAGGGTGGCTAGAATATGTGGTCCCCTCTGTATCCAACCCACTACTTAGTAGTCTTGCACCTGTTCGGTCTTGATGCCTCCTTTATTTCCCCCTCTAACTGGAGGCAGGACTAGCTAGTTCAAGTTGCGTGGTTTTGTTTGAAAAAGAGAAAAGTGATAAACTGGGGTAAGAGTCTAATACCCCGAAAATGGGCGGAGTCCTTCTAAAGGCTCTTATCATCAATTTGGGAGATGGAGAAAAAGAAGGTGAAACACTCCACTAGTACCAAAAGAAGTATCAAATATCCAGTGAGGGCTCAAGCTATATAGATAAGCACCTCAAAGAACAGACAAAACAAACAAACCAACAAAAACAAAAACAAAAACAAAACCAGACAAACAAAAATCACGCCATGGTCTTGAATTGAGAAACATGGCATAGCACATAACGAAAGAGAAGAAAGGAAGAGAGAAAAAAAAAGTAAGTATAATTGGGGACAACACTTTCAATAATCGCACCCAAACAGAGAAATCGACCAAATAGATAAGTAAATCAAAAATAATAACAATAATAAAGGTAATATATATATTTATATAAAAAATAACCAAGGTTTTGTGCTTTTTTGTATTTGTTTTTTTCCCTCCTGCCCTGGCACAGTAAATATTGGGGTCATTCGAAAAGGAATTCACTTGGCCTAAGTGATATGGGGTTTCTCCGTCCTTGGAGCATACTGTCATGGGATTGACTATAGACTTTGTTCAGGATCAGGGTCCTTTACTTTCCCGGTGGTGTTTTTTTTTTTTTTTTTTTTTTTTTTTTTGGTGTGTGGAAGACTTCTGCTCTGTGTTCAGAGGTCTCAGTATCTGCACAGATCCTGAGGTGGGAATTATGATGAAGTCAGTCTTTGTGGTTCTAGAGGTTCTGTTACCTCAGTGTCATTTTAATCCATCTTCTGTGGTTGATGATCTTGGTCTTTGCACTGAACCTAGAGTGGCACCTAGGATAGCGTCTTTCTTTGTGCTTCCAAAAGCCCCATTCCGTTACCATTGTCTCTGCCAGACCTTTGGGACTGGGGATCATGATTATTGTACAGGTCATATTTCAAACCCTAAACTAGGGCTCTTTTATTGGTCCCAAGATGTATACAGTCTGGTCGTGGTTCTAGCAGCCAGTCATCTGCAAATCCCGATCTTGGTTTTTGGACCTACCAAAGGGTGCCAAGACTTCTGGTTTTGTCTTGTCGTTAGTTGGTAAGGTAGGCTAATCTGCTCTAAGGTCAAGATGTTCGCATTTTCCTCGTTGTCAGGATATCATGTTAGAGCTGGGCCTTGTTGTTGGTCCTGACATATCAAGGCTGTCCCGGATGGAGTTTGTTTCCTGCACTTGTTGTGAAGAGCTGTGCCATTTCTATGTCGGGGATCAAGGGTTCAAGACCCCTGACTTTTAAGAAGTTTTTCATGGGTTAAAAAGTTGTCCTATCAGAAGGATGCAGGAAGTTGAAATTAGAGACAGGATAGATGCAGGGCAGCTGAAGGAGGCTGCGTAAAAGGTTAGTTTACAGTTCTGTGATGTCAGGCTGGGAAAATCCACGAAACTACGCCTGCCCAGTGGGGCCCGACTGTGAAAAATTGTGAGTGCAGCCTGTGTGTGTCTGTCTACTATCCTGTTGCGTGAACCTCTTGGGAGTGGGCCGAAAAGAGGCTCCAGCAGAACACGGCCACTCCGCTTCACTACGCAGCCATGCACTCTTTCTAAGAAAAGAACACCATCTCAACAAGAAGAAAAAAATCACACTAAGAACTGTGCTGGATCACTGAAGCCCAGCATTTCTCTTCCGACTGTCTTGTCTGCTGCATGCTCGGGCCTAAGATTTGATCCTGTGTTTCATCCACGGAGGACTCCCCTCCCTTGGAGGCAAGTTGAGCCAACCAGAAAGGGCGGAGCCAGAGGAGTGTGCTGCCTGCATCATTTAGCCAATGATTACCACCAAAACACATAGAAAAACCCACAATACAAGTGTGACAATGGGGAAACAATGCAGGCTAGCATCAGACATAGAGAATGAAGATGACAATTCTGATGACCAGATAATGACCAACCAACTAATCAACCTCTCAGATAAGGACTTTAGACTAGCAATATAGAAGATGCTCAACAAAATCAAAGAAACCATGGATCGAGTTGAACAGAACACTAACAAGAACCAAGAAAATATGAAGACAGAAATCACAAAACTCCAAACTGAAATAACATGTCAACTAACAGGCCTGAAAAAGTCAGTAAACGAAGTGAATGACAAAATGGATAAGCTCTGGGACAGGGTATCAGAAGCTGAGAATAGACTTGGTGCTGTGGAAGATGAGATAAATAACAATTCCATACAGCAGGAGAGATTGGAAAAAAACTTAAAGCAAATGAACAGAGAGTGGAAAAATAAGTCAAAGAATGGGAACAGATGAAAATAGAAGTCTATGATAAGCTCAACAGAAACAACATAAGAATCATTGGAGTCCCAGAAACCCAGGAAGAAAATTTCCAGGAAGAATCAATGGTCAAGAACATCATAAAAGAGAAACATCCAGAGCTAAAGAATATATGTGATCAAATCTTGCATGCTTAAAGAGTACTAACTAAAAGAGACCCCAGAAAACCACCCCAAGACACATCCTAGTCACAATGATGAATCCCACAGATAGAGACAGAATTCTGAAAGCAGCAAGAATGAAAAGAGAAATTGCATTTACTGCAGACCTGTCACCGGAAACACTCAAGGCCAGAAGGCAGTAGTGGGACATAGTGACAAAACTCAATGAAATAAATGCTTTGCCTGGAATACTACACCCAGCAAAACTCACTTTCAGGTTTAAAGGAACAATACATGGTTTCACAGACAAACAACAGCTCAGAAACTCAAAACCATTCTTAAAAGAAAAACTGAACGGCCTACTTTAAGAAAAGACTGACCAACAGACACACCAAATTTGGATATAAAGATGGCACTAACTCCCAGGACAATTCTTTCTCACAATGTCAATGGACTAAATGCACCATTATGAGACACAGAGTGGCGAAATGGATAAAAAAAAAACTCAATCCAATCTTCTGCTGCCTACAAGAAAAACACCTGAATAGTCAGAACAAACATAAACTAAAAATAAAAGGCTGGAGGAAAATCATCCAAGCAAACAACACCCATAAAAAAGCTGGAGTGGCCATACTAATATCAAATAATACAAACTTTATACTCAGGAAGGTTGGAAGGGACAAAGATGGACATTTTATATTAATCAAGGGGTATGTAGAGCAGGAAGAAATAACTCTCCTAAACATATATGCACCAAATGGGGGCCAGCAAAATATTTAATAGAACTGTTGACAAATCTGAAAATTAATATGAATAACAACACAATAATTGTGGGGGACCTCAACACGACTTTGTCAACACTGGATAGGTCAACCAGACTGAAACCCAACAAGAATATACTAGACCTGAAAAGAGAAATAAAAGAAAGAGGCCTAGTGGATATATATATAGGACACTCCATCCCCAGAAACCTGGATACACATTCTTCTCCAATGTACATGGGACATTCTTCAGGATAGACTACATGCTGGCACATAAAACATGCCTCCATAATATCAAGAGGATAGAAATTTTGCAGACTACCTTCGCTGACCACAAGGCTCTGAAATTATTTGTGAATTCCAAAGGGACTCAGAAGAAACACTTTAACACCTGGAAAGTAAACAGCCTCATACTGAATAACCAGTAGGTCCGAGATAAAATCAAGGAGGAAATCAAAAGGTTCCTGGAAAGAAATGACAATAAAGACACAAACTATCAGAACTTATGGGACATAGCAAAAGCAGTACTGAGAGGAAAATTTATAGATTTTCAAGCGCACATCAGGAAGGAAGAAGGAGCTTACCTAAGTCGCTTAATGACACAGCTAATAGAACTAGAAAGTGCTCTACAAAAGGACCCAAAAATAGGGAGACAGAAGGAAATAACAAAGCTGAGAGCAGAAATCAACGAAGTGGAAACCCAAAAAACAATTTGAAATATCAACGAAAGCAGAAATTGGTTCTTTGAAAAAATAAACAAGATTGATAGACCACTGGCAAAACTAACAAAGAAAAAGAGAGAGAGAGAAACTTGATAACTCATATTAGGAATGAAAATGGAGAGATCACTACTGATATGACAGAGATTCAAAGGGTAATCAGAAACTACTTTGAGAAACTCTATGCCACTAAAAATGAGAACCTGGAAGAAATGGATAAATTCTTGGACTCTTATAATCTTCCACAGTTGAAGGAAGTGGATGTAGCATATTAATACACCTCTATCACCATTGATGAAATTAAAACGGTAATCAAATATCTGCCCAAAAACAAAAGCCCAGGCCCAGATGGATTCACATGAATTCTTTCAAACTTTCCAAGAGGAACTACTACCAATCCTGGCAAGACACTTTCATGAAATTGAACAAACAGAAACACTTACAAATTGCTCTTATGAAGCCATCACCTTGATACCTAAACCAGACAGAGATGCTACCAAAAAAGAAAATTACAGACCAATATTGCTGATGAATGCAGATGCAAAGATCCTCACCAAAATCCTGGCAAATAGGATTCAATGCCTCATTAAGAAGATCATCGACTACAATCAAGTAGGTTTCATCCCAGGAATGCAATGATGGTTTAACATCTGTAAATCTATCAACATAATACACAACATAAAGAACACTAAAAATAAAAACCACATGATCATATCAATTGATGCAGAGAAAGCATTTGATCAAAGCATTCTTGATAAAAACTCTCAGCAAGATGGGAATGGAAGGAACATTTATCAATATAGTTAAAGCCATCTACCACAAGCCAGTGGCAACTATTATCCTCAATGGAGAAAAACTAAAAGCCTTCCCTCTAAATTCTGGCACAAGACAAGGCTGTCCTCTCTCACCACTCCTATTCAACATAGCACTGTAAGTACTCGCTATAGCTATTAGGCAAGAAAAAGATATCAAGGGAATCCAGATAGGAAAGGAAGAAGTCAAGCTCTCACATATATGCTTTTGATAAGCAGATGACATGATACTCTACTTAGAAAACCCTAAAGACTCTACCAAAAAGCTTCTAGAAACAATAGACTCATATAGCAAGATGGCAGGCTACAAAATTAACACACAAAAATCAATGGCCTTTCTATACACCAATAGTAATAAGGAAGAAATGGACATTAAGAAAACAGGGGCCGGGTAGGTGGCGCTGGAGGTAAGGTGTCTGCCTTGCAAGCGCTAGCCAAGGAAGGACCTCGGTTCGATCCCCCGGCGTCCCATATGGTCCACCCAAGCCAGGGGCGATTTCTGAGCACATAGCCAGGAGTAACCCCTGAGCGTCAAACGGGTGTGGCCCAAAAACCAAAAAAAAAAAAAAAAAAAAAAAAAAGAAAACAACCCCATGCACAATAGTGCCACACAAACTCAAATATCTTGGAATCAACTTGACTTAAAATGTGAAGGACCCATACAAAGAAAACTATAAAAGTCTGCTCCAAGAAATAAGAGAGGACACGTGGAAATGGAAACACATACCCTGTTCATGGATTGGCAGGATTAACATCATCAAAATGGCAATACTTCCCAAGGCATTATACAGATTTAATGCTATCCCTCTAAAGATACCCATGACATTCTTCAAAGAAGTGGATCAGGCACTCTTGAAATTCATTTGGAACAATAAGCACCCTAGAATAGCTAAAGCAATCATTGGGAAAAAGAATATGGGAGGAATTACTTTCCCCAACTTTAAACTTTACTAGAAAGCAATAGTTATCAAAACAGCATGGTATTGGAATAAGGACAGAATAGGCTTGAATACTCAGAAAATGTTCCCCAGACATACAATTACCTAATTTTTGATAAAGGAGCAAGAAATCCTAAATGGAGCAGGGAAAGCCTCTTCAACAAGTGGTGTTGGCACAACTGGCTAGCCACTTGCAAAAAATTGAACTTAGACCCCCTGCTAACATCATGTATGAAGTTTAAATCCAAAATGATTAAAGACCTCTATATCAGACCCAAAACCGTAAGATATATAGGACAACACATAGGCAAAACACTCCAGGACATTGAGACTACAGGCATATTCAAGGAGGAAACTGCACTCTCCAAGCAAGTGAAAGCAGAGATTAACAGATGGGAATATATTAAGCTGAGAAGTTTCTGCACCTCAAAGGAAATAGTGCCCAGGATACAAGAGCCACCCACTGAGTGGGAGAAACTATTCACCCAATACCCATCAGATAAGGGGCGAATCTCCAAAATATACGAGGCACTGACAGAAATTTACAAGAGAAAAAAAACATCTAATGCCATCAAAAAATGGGGAGAAGAAATGGACAGACACTTTGACAAAGAAGAAATACAAATGGCCAAAAGACACATGAAAAATGCTCCACATCACAAATCATCAGGAAGATGCAAATCAAAACAACAATGAGATACCACCTCACACCTCAGAGAATGGCACACATCACAAAGAATGAGAATAAACAGTGTTGGCGGGGATGTGGAGAGAAAGGAACTCTTATCCACTGCTGGTAGGAATGCCATCTAGTTCAACCTTTATGGAAAGTGATATGGAGATTCCTCCAAAAACTGGAAATTGAGCTCCCATACGATCCAGCTATACCACTCCTAGGAATATGCCCTAAGAACACAAAAATACAATACAAAACCCCCTTCCTTACACCTATATTCATTGCAGCACTATTTACCATAGCAAGACTCTGGAAACAACCAAGATGCCCTTCAACAGACGAATGGCTAAAGAAACTGTGGTACATATGCACAATGGAATATTATGCAGCTGTCAGGAGAGATGAAGTCATCAAATTTTCCTATACATGGATGTACACGGAATCTATTATGCTGAGTGAAATAAGTCAGAGAGAGAGAGAGAGAGAGAGAGAGAGAAATGCAGAATGGTCTCACTCATCTATGGGTTTTAAGAAAAATGAAAGACATTCTTGCAATAATAATTTTCAGACACAAAAGAGAAAAGAGCTGGAAGTTCCAGCTCACCTCAGGAAGCTCAGCACAAAGGGTGATGAGTTTAGTTAGAGAAATAACTACATTTTGAACTGTCGTAAGGTGGTGTTCTTTACATGACTGAAACCCAAACACAATTGTGCATGTAATCAAGGTGTTTGAATAAAATATTAAAAAAAAGAATACTGAAAGCAGAAAAAAAAGTTGTCCTATATGCTGGAAAATGTGGTATATTAAAGTTGATTAAAAAAAAGTGATGAATAGAAAGTAGTCATTTTTAATCTCATCACCAGTGCCACAATCCTTTTTATTTGTTGGTTTTATTTCATTTGGGACCTTCACCTTTAGGTGCTAAGGGTTTACTCCTGGCTTTGGTCTCAGGTCTCGTGGGGCTCAGGATCATATAGGAGTTTGGAGATTGAATTGAGTTACCTGCACGCATGCCACATGCATGCCTATATGATGTCCTATCACTCCAGCATCAAAATCACTTTTTAAAATGATATTTGACTGCCTTTTGACGTGGGAATTTAAAACAAGGTATGTCAGAACATTCTTATCTGCAGCTTTTCAAGTTAGAGCTGAAAAAGTGTAGTAATAGCCTCCTGTATCAGTTAGCTATTGCTGTAGAACAAAGAACCTTAATTCAAACTGAGTGCTTCTTACGTTCATCTGCAGGTCTGCTGGTTGGGCTCTTCTGACCTCAACTAACCTAATTCAATTGTCTATTGGAAGTAAGTAAGTAATTGTCTATTAGAATGATGGCTAATTTGTGGCCCACATATTAATTTTGTTGGTATGATAGGTTGCTTTTTTGTTTAATGAATATTTTACTTTTCCTCCATTACTTGCTATAGAAGGTCTACTGAGTTCTAGAGGATCATTTGACTTGATGTGCATATTTTATTTATATTTATTATTATTTGTGCTATGCCTCTCTGGTGCCTCAATTCCAATCTTCAGGTTTGCATGCCTAACATATATATTTCTTACCTTCCAGAAGACTCAAAGGGAATGTTCCACTGGAGCACAGGCAAACACTTACAAAGACTATTGGACCTAAGACTTAGAACTAGCAAACCATCACTTCTGCCCGAATAATATTAATCAAAGCAGGGTTATGGACTTCCCTTTCTTTTTTCTCACTTTCTTCATTTTTGGGCTACACTCAAGACTTACCTGTGCTCAGAGATCACTTGTGGCAGGGATTAGGGGGTAAATACGGGAAATAGTGAACCCAGGTAGCTATATAATACCCAACTTCCCTACCCACTAAACTATCTCTCTGGCCCCATTATCATTTATATTTCACAGAAATATAATGTTTCATCAAATTTAACTAGACAGCACAGTGTCAAATAAAAATGTTACTAATATAAGTATAGATACATACTTATGTGTAATACATCTATATGAAATAAGTATAATTTGAGTAAGAATATATAAGGGTTAGTAAAGACAACAAATTATGCTCTTAACCTGGAAACTTTGTCCCTGAGTGTTTTCTTTAAGAATAATCTAACATAAACAAGTACCATATACTAAAGCACTTTGTGACCATTCATTCATAATAAAAAATAAGAGAATTATACCTCACTCATAATGCTAATTAATTAGCCTAAGTTAAGAGTATATGTGAATTAATTATGACAGTTTACAAGCATAGAGTACTATATAGTTTATAGAAATTGAAATATTAAAATGTTTGACATAAGTAAACATTGACATTTAAAGTAGTATCTATGTAGATATTTAAATAAAACAATATTTATATAAGTATATAATTATTCAAATTGATCACTCTAGATATATACACATACATATACACAAACACAAAATAAAATACACACATATACTCATATGTGTTTTAATCTTCCTATAATTTTGTCTTACTCAGATAAAAATATTCATCATTTGAGTAAAATTATTCCTTAGTGGGCTCTTTATTTGTATGAAGCCAAAGATCTAGCCTTGAATTAAGATGTTTGAATCACACATACTAAATTCTGAGTAATCATCAGGGACTGTGTTTATTGTAAGCAAACTTGAATCTCTGTGGGAAAATGAAGATATTGTTTTTTGGTGAGATTTTGGTAAATTATATTGCTCTTTCAGTGACAAAGAGGAGAGTTGAGAAATGTTCTTGTTCTTGAGGTGTTAAGTTAATTGGAGGGCTCATGGAGGCCAAGAAGAAATTTGCTTGATGAACTCAAGTCAGAGAGCAACTGTATTTCCAATATAATTTTTTACATCCTTGTTATCAAATCTTCAGGAAATGATCCTAAATATTCATCTAGGTACTATCTTTCTTTTTGTGAGATAAGGAAAAATCCTGCCACTTTCCCAACTCGCATGGCAAAGTGAGAAGTGCAGTGTGTTAATATCAGCAGACGTTTTAGGGGCTAATCTAGAATGATGGCTAATTTGTGGCCCACATATTAATTTTGTTGGTATGATAGGTTGCTTTTTTGTTTAATGAATATTTTACTTTTCCTCCATTACTTGCTATAGAAGGTCTACTGAGTTCTAGAGGATCATTTGACTTGATGTGCATATGAAATGTGAGCAGAAGAAATGGGTATCATTTGTGGGCAGAGAGATTTAGAATCATGCCCAGTTCTTTTCATGTCCATATTTAGAATCATGCCCAGTTCTTTTAATATTCATATTTTGAATCATGCCTGATTCTTTTCATGTTCCTTCCCTCAGCTCTAGATCTGACCACTTTGCAGTTGGTTCTAGACTGGAAGCATGAGTCTAGACTCTAGAAAGAAGGCAGGGGAGATCAAGACTCTAGTCAATTTTCATTTGCTGTGTTTGTGGTTGTGATGTTAAATTTATATGTGAATTTGAGTTGATGCCCAGATATTTGGCTAAATGGGATTTCTGGGTGTTTTCATGGGTTATTTCTGGATGACATTAACATTCCAATTGGAGAACTCAAAATGTTGTCCTCCACAATGTAGGTTCGTGTTTTCACACCCATTGAGAGCCTAAGTAGAACAAAAGTTCAGAGGAGAAATTATTAACTCTTTTTTCCGATGAGTGCTTTTGCTGGGACTTTTCCTTTTTTAATTTTTTATTATTATTATTTTTAAATATCTTTATTTAAGCACCATGATTACAAGCATTTTTGTAGTTGGGTTTTAATTATAAAGAAAAAAAAACCTTGCCGAAGAGATAGCATGAAGGTAGTGAGTTTGCCTTGCATGCAGCAAGACGGTGGTTCGAATCCCAGCATCTCATATAATCTCCTGAGTCTGCCAGTAGTGATTTCTGAGCATAAAGCCAGGAGTAACCCCTGAGCGCTGCCGAGTGTGACCCAAAAAACAAACAAACAAAAAAATAAGCACCTCAATTCACCAGTGCAATATTCCATTTCATCTCATCATCTGGGATTTGTACTATCAAATACCATTTGCATTAAAACTATTTTTATCTTGACTCAGGCTATAGGACTTTTCACAAATAGTAAAGCAGTATGGATGGCCCAGAGTGATAGTACAGCAGCAGCTAGGGAAATTCCCTTGTACCAAGTTAACCCAGATTTGATCTCCATACTCCATACTCCATATGGTCACCTAAAAGGCCAAGCATAGAGCCAAGAATTAGCTCAGAGCACCGCTGAATATGCCCCTTATCCCCACCAAAAACAAAAATCAGTGGAATGTAAAAGACCAAATATCCTGTTGCCATCTAATAAGAAAATTGATCATAGTATCTGAAGACTGGAAATGTTTATTTCTTCCACTATATATTTGTTGTTTTTTTGCATTGGGATTTGGGGGGCTTAAAGTGGTGCTAGATATTGAACACATGCAAGTGCCTTAACCCCTGTACTCTCTGTGACCCAATAGATGCCGTATCATTTTTTCTCTTATCAGATACAGATTTTACTTTATCTTGATTTTTTTCTCATCATGTAAAATTCAGAGATTCGGTGGTAGATACCCAGTGATTAAGTCTTCCCGTTTTGTTGTCAGTAGGTTTTTTGAAAATGGAAATAAAGGATATATACCAAAATCAGGTTCTCAAATAATGTCTTTTCAACCAACTCTAGCCATGATGAGTGTTTGTTCTTACCTATGCTACTATGAAACATAGGTTCATAGGTAACTATATTACAACTATGTAACTATGTTAATAAACTACAATATGTAACTATGTTAGTAAGCTGACTGATGTTATTCCAGGATCTATAGTGCCCAAACTAATTCAGAAGAAATATTTGATGAACTTTATTTGTACAGTTTCATAAAACAATTGGCATTTGCCAAAAAAGTTTGTGTGCCTGATGACAGGAGAGTTTCTACCTTAACTATTCCCCAAATTCATATTTTAGGAAACCAATCTGAGCATTATGCTTTTTCAATGAAATGATATGACTTTCAGCTGATCATTTCAAATACATTAAAGCCAATCTATGTAATTCCACAAGAGCAGGGATCCAGATTAATTAGAAAAGCCTCATTAGTTCCAATGAAGGGGGCGTTTATAAGAACATCCCACCGACAACCCAGGAGCTACTGCAAAGGGATGGACAGCCTGAAGCCTAACTCATCAGGCAGCCTCAAAAATACGGTAATTGCTCACTCTTCTAACCAGGTGTTTCTTAGAAAAGGCAGATAGAGGAACCAAAGCAATTACCCAGATAATTAAGGAAAAGCAAACCTGTGTGAGGCAGGTAACTTGGGGGAGCTTCCACTACATTTTCTACGCAATAATTTTAATTCTTTGCCTTGCTGTTGTCAGCAGAAAATGCGATCTGGCCCATAAGAGCGATTTTAACAATTATAACGCTCTCAGTTGGTAAATATTACCTCACAGGAACTCCCAAGCTCATCAATCTGGAGTTTGATGCAGTTTGAGACTGCAGAGCTCAAGAAGACAACTCCTCAAACCAAGTCACGGGAGAATAATCCCAATGACTACATTGAAAATAGTAAGCTCTTTGTAAAACTTTAGAAGGCATCTTCTAGAAGATGATGAGTCTCTACTTGCTTTGGGATTCTGAGGTAAGATGAGAAGTATATCTTCACAGGCTAGATAAATGAGATTCCAACTGTAATGAAGGCCAAGAAGACATAGCAGGAATGTATTGCCCAAATTCTCTCCAATACTTTCCTGGCAGATGGTGATGAGGAAAGAGGCAATCAGCCAGGCCCACACATGACAAAACTAGAATTCGAACCTACATCCTTTTGATTCCGAAGTCTTTCTATTCCTCTAGTGTGACTGTGGTTTTTTTTTTTAAGTCTATAGTTTCTTCTGTTGTTAATTTAACTGGAAACTGGACCCTTTTTTGAGGGTGTGGTTCTAAGTTTATCATGCATTAGAAGCACTTATAAGACTATATCTAGCACACTCCTTGACAGTCTGGCTCAAGAACTTGCAGTTTTAATCCTAAAGACTTCATGTGTACACATATAAACTATTAAAAATTATTATTTGTATCAGGTTACAAAATCAACACACAAAAATCAATTGCATTCCCATATGCAAATAAAACTAGAAGAGAAAGAAGTTAAAAAAGACATTTAAAATAAAGTCTAAAAGCATCAAATACTTAGGAATTTAAATACACATTGAAAACTGTTATTTTTAAAGGACAAAGAAGTGGGCACGAGGGAATGGGAAATAATATCACATATTCATGGACTGCAAGAATTATTAACCATAAGCCTATTAACCATATTATTGTAAACAAATAAAACCTATTTCCCTACCTCAAACCATACACAAAAGTTAATTCAAATGGAAAACAGGCAAAAGTCTTCAAAATATTAACACCTCTGAAGTATCATCACTGAATCAAATCAATTGGCAAAGAGAAAAAAAATAAACAAATGATATTATATCAAACCGAAAAGTACTCCTACAGATACAGATATTAGGGTTAAAGCTAATACTATTAAATGGGAGAAAATTGCATTTTATATAGCTGATGAAGGGCTAATAACCATAGTATATAAAGTACTCACAAAGATGAAAAGCAGAATAACAAAGAAGTGGATACCAGCCAATGGGTTCAGGTTCTGGGTTGGGGAAGTTGTCCCAAGAGCATTCCATGCTTGTACAGAATGGAGTCCCCCAAAATGTGGGGAGAGGGATTTTCTCTGCAGGGTACAAACATGTGTCAGGGAGAACACCTGGCAGCACAGATAGAGCTGGACCCTGAGGCTGGATCCTGAGCTGGAAGTCTCAGACAGAGTTTTAGCAGTTTAGTTGACAACCTGAGTGATCTAGCCCAAATATCAGTAGGGCCCTTAAGAGAATGTACCCTTACTAACTCTATTGTGGGGAGCATCAGTTAAGGCTAATAAGGAGGGATTCAGCAGTTTAGCTATCAAGGGATTGGCCCCAGTGTATTTGTCACCGTTTTGCAAACCCAGATGAGTTTTGCATCAGTCATCTCCCAACCCAGGTGTCATACCTGGCAGGAGAGGGTGGGTGAAAACAAGTTGAACTTTCTCATCAAGTGGATGCTGTTCAGGATGTTAGCTGAAGTTGCTTTCCAGGTGAAGCCTAGACATAGGCCCTGGGGGAACAATGTTTCTATGCTAACTAGTCAGAAGTCACCCATGAGACACTGCAGCAGGTGAAAGCGGGTGAAGGCTAGTTTGTAGGAGCGGAAAAGGCAATGAAAATATTCTGACATCTGGTATGGAGCAGTGGTTCAATATCACCCTGGAAAACCTCCCTGATTAAGATACATGTGCTAGTCCCAGTATGTTCCCACAAATAGAGACAAGAATGAGAAACCTTAAAGAGAGTCAAAGATTTGACTCAGGTCATAAGAATAGGAGGGTATGTTGGGACTTGAATTCTGAACAAGGAGGGAAGACATTTTGTAAAGGCCACATGGTAGTCTTCTTCTGAGATCCTGAGCAGGGGGAGACACCATTTTGTAAGAACCAAATGGTGTAAACCACATGGTAAGCCTTCACAAGGCTATTTCCAAAGATTCTGCCCCAAGCTACCTTGCCATACCAAGTAGCCTATCAGGGAAGGACAAGGGAGCAGTAGGAAGGTACCCCTAGACAAGGCCAATCATTTTAAGGATCATCAGAAAGCTGGAACCTCCCTATATCCCTTCCCTATTTAATCTTCCTCATGATCTTGAGCGGGGCTTATCTCCTTCAGGGGGGATGGTCCTGGCTGGCCAGGCTGAGGGTCTTGTTGGCAGATGGATTAAAGTATTAAACTTTATTCCAGTTTAATACTGGAGTATTAAATGGTGTGGTCTCATTCTTCTGCTCCAGACCCTAACAGCCAGCTTTCTGTTTTGTGGCCAGGTGTACTCATGATCTTTCATGGCTTGATTTACATCTCATTCAAGAAAAGAGTGAATCTATGGAGCAGGCCCAGTTTGTATAGCTATATATATATATATATATGCTTTTGATGAATTCCCCTGAATTTTGATATGCTTTGGATGAAATTTCCTCTGAAGATTATCAACTGTGTGTTTGAAAGTGAAATATTTGTATTCAGTTGAAGCATTGGGTAATAAACATTATAATAATAAAAGAAGAAGTTCTGGTCTATATAAATCATAGAATTTTACCAACTGTAAGAAAAAATGAAACCTTGTCTTTTTGATACATCTTGAATGGATCTAGGTGGGATTATGTAATGTGAAATTAGAGGGAAAGACAAATGCCATATGACCTTATTTACCTGGAGACATAAAATAACAAATACAAAGAATATTATGTGTATATAAAAAAACTTACCAATCAAGGGGATGAATGCTATGTAGTGATTCCAACATCTGGGACTTCAAATACAGAACTGAGATTCCATGTATAGGATGGGAGTGGAGGAAACAGTGAAATAGATGTGTCACCAGGACAGTGGTGATGGCACTTGTGCATTTAATTGTGGCTGAGAGGGAATAATTTGATACAACATGAGGATGAATGTAAACACCACTGCATTCATTTTGCCTCTATTAGAATTTTAAAAAAATAATAATTTGCACTCCTAACAAGTTTCCATGTGTTGCTGCTCGTTCTTGATTGTGAAAATCACACTGTGAAAACCATCACTACATGTAAGTGAATTTAGAGAGCTGAATACTGCATGAAAATTAGTATCAATGGAAATGAAATCTGATCTCAGTTACTGTCATTGGAAGATGGTCATCAATGGAAATATGAAATAGTGAGACAGAAAAATGAATCCATGTAGAAAAAAAATGTGTGGAAATGGTCAGTTTCCACCGTCCCTTCTGATTCCCAGGACATCAAGCAACATCATCTGATTCATTTTGTTTACCTGGTCATCTCAGATCTGAGGGATGTTTTCAAGCATCAGGCTTTTTTTTTTAGGGACACCACCATGAATAATCTCTGTGGGTGGCATTCGTATCAAAGTCTATGCAAGTGTTGCCCCCTGCAGGAATAGAAAAGAATAACATCCAATTGAATTGACTAGCAAGTATGTCTCAAGTCTCATATTAAACCAGCAAATCTTAGGCCGGGCCTCAGTGACCTCTGGGATAGCCAGCCTGAAATGCCTACTCTAGAGAAATGATTTTCATGACAATACTATAGGTGATCCCTTGCATTAAAATGTTATTTCAGTTATAAAATATATTTGATATTTTGCATATATTTTGCAATATATTTGATATTTGCATCTATTGCAAAATGCTCACAAATTTCTGAGGTGAGTAAGAATGGTAGGAGAAATGGTTAAAAAATTGAAATACTTTCACAACACTTATCAGCTCTCCATTTGCAGAACAGGGTGGATGACATTATTTCAAATCTGCAATTCATTGGTTACATTGGGGTGGGGAGAATTAGAGTTGACTAGAGTGACATAAAGACTATAGTGAAGGATCTTTGGCACTTTTATGGTGGTGTAGAAGCAGTAACTTATATGATTAAAGTAAACAAAACTACTGTAAACCATTTTCCCTCAATAACAGTAATAAAACAAACAAACTGCACACCCAATTCTGTATTTTTGTGAGAAAGAAAAACATCCCTTGGTTTGAATCCTTTGATCTTCCAATATTGTGTGCATGTTTCTTGGTAACCGACAAATTGTCCAAGAATGGCTCAATTCAAAGCAGATATTTACCACTGAACAATAATATTTACTTCCCTTTTTAGCCTCTGTTTCCTTGATATTATAGACTAGTTAAAGATTATAAGATAGCACAGTGGCGTTTGCCTTGCAAGCAGCCAATCCAGGACCAAAGGCGGTTGGTTCGAATCCCGGTGTCCCATGTGGTCCCCCGTGCCTGCCAGGAGCTATTTCTGAGAAGACAGCCAGGAGTGACCCTTGAGCAATGCCGGGTGTGGCCCAAAAACCAAAAAAAAAAAAAATTATAGATAAATACAGACAAAGCTGTGATTTATAATGGATATATCTATGCTTTTTTGGAAGATCTTGGGAATGATATGCATGTGTTGGATAAAAAAGATCCTTGGAAGTATCAAATTTGTAAAGATAATGTTGAGGGTTTCAGTTTACATACAACAGGGAGAGTCACCAAGATATCAAAGGGATTTAGACAAGAGAACCAAAAGAACTCCACTGGTGTCAAAAAAAGAAACCTCTTCTAGAAAGTAGGTTTTCTCTTCTGATGGTATAAAATTTTAGACAAAAGGTATAGGAAGTATTTTCTAGGAAGAAGAAATAATGTTGTCCATGCCTGAGCCACCCAAACTTTCCTTTCCTTTCTTCTTAAAGGTCATCTCTCTCTCTCTAATGAGAATTGTTTATATTGCCAGTTGTAGGCTGGTAGGGTCTAGAAATCAATTTTTATGGGCTGTGACCAGCATCCAAATCCACACAAAACAGAATATAAAATATCTGTGTGCAGGGCACAAAGTGAGTAAACACGCTTCTACAAAGCTGCCATCAGTGGGGCCTGCCTGAGTCAGGGTCATGGTGTCAAATGTTTTTTTGACTCCTTACAAACAAGAGTTTGCAAGTTGCAGCTCTAAAATCTAGCTTCATTTTTTTCCTTTTTTCCCTTTTTATTTTTGCTGTTTTTAGACACTATATCATTCAATTCATAAATATTTTTAGAGACACTTAATACTCTTTTTTTGGTTTTTAGTTTCTTTTGGTTTCTGTTTGGGGACCACACTTAGTGGTACTCAGGGCTTGTTCTTAATCTGCATTCTGGGATCATTGCTGGTGTTTCCAGCAGACCATATAGGCCAGGGTTATGGGGATTGAACCCACATAGGTTTGTGCAAGGCAAATGCCCTACCCATTATACATATTACCACTCTGGCCTAATATTCCACTCATATAAATATAAAGGGTTTTTTGTTGTTGTTTTTGGGCCACACCCAGTGATGCTCAGGGGTTACTCCTGGCTCTGCACTCAGAAATAGCTCCTGGCAGGCATAGGGGCCATATGGGATGCCAGAATAGAACCTGGGTCCATCCCAGGTTGGCAATGTGCAAGGCAAATGCCCTACCAATGTGCTATCATTCTGGCTCCAAATATAAAGGTTTTACAAGGTACCATCACAATGTCATTATCATAGAAATGAAATAACTTCTTAATATCATAAAAATACTTAGTCACTGTTTTCATTTTCTTAATCATCTCATAATTTTTTCAAGACCGCATATCAAAATGTAAAACTAAAATTAAAATTAATTTATATAATCATTATATAATCAAATGATTATATAATCAAAATATATTAAAAAGTTGAAGGGCCAGATGTAGGATGCCAGAGATCAAACAGAGTTGGGTCAAATGCCCACTGTATTATCTCTCCAGCCCTTAAAATATCCTAATCCAGAATATTCAGTAGGTTCTAGAGAATAGTGGGAAGTTTTCTCCTGTTCTTGCAGAATCCTAATTTGACAGACTCTTCTTCAAAACAGTTACCTATTTGCTGCCTCCCTAATGGGGTCACAGGTCCTGGACCATCCTGAGAATGTTCTCCCCTCTGGGAAATTCTGGAGTTCTGGAGTTGATGATGAGCCATTCAGAGTGAGGGAGGCATACTTCTCTGTATGGTTCCTCCCCAAATCTAAGGAGTGGTCAGCTCTCACTCAACTTCTTGGAGTCCCACTCCACCATCAGTCACCATCATCGATAGTCTGATGTTTTTCATTGTTGGGGACTTTACCCTGTAGGTGGATACAGAAAGCTCTTATGTAGTATACAAGAAGCTCAGAGTCTTCATCTCTCTCCTGCAGATCTCAAGAGACTCAGACTTCTTTGAAACTCCAGATGACAGAAGGAAACATCAGTGTGTCTGCAAAATGACATCCCAAAATTGTTCACTGTTGGCTACCACCAATTGACAGTACACAACTCTCTCACTTCAGAGTATGGTGGTTTTTGATGCAAATTTCATAACCAGTTGTCTTAGGCACCATGACATCATCAGAAACTGATGAACCATAATGACTAATACCAGGGCATATTGGCTGCATCTTAGGAGTCCGAATAGGAAGCATCATTGTTATGATGTCAATGAATAATTTTTTTATTTGAACAGAGATTTTGAAATCTGTGTCTCGCCTTTAAAACTAAGTATTATACTCTTGCCAGTTCTAGTCTACCCTCTTTTTTATTTTTGGTTTTGGGGCCACACCCAGTGATGATCAGGGGTTACTCCTGGCAATATGCTCAGAAATAGCTCCTGGCTTGAGGGACCATGTGGGATGCTGGGGATTGAACCCAGGTCCATCCTGGGTCAGCCATATGCAAGACAAACACCCTACTGCTATGCTACGCTCTAGATCCTGGTCTCCCTTCTTTTGAACTTTCTGAATTCAAGTTGTTTGAGAAATAAGCAAGTTCTCTTGTATAGGCCTTCTTACAAATGTAGGAACTGAGTTATGAGGCCCTAAAAAAACAGAACTCTCTGCCATGTACAAGTAGAATCAGACAATAGACTTCAATTCTTCACTCTTGTTTTTGCACAATTGAACAACAGACACTCACTCACAAACCCACCTCTTGTTCCTCTTTACCTTTTACTACAAAATAGCCCAAAGAATACTTTTAGAAGAAATTCACATAAAGCATATCAATTTCCTGCTTATCCTGAAACCTAAATTTTGCTTTTGTTCAAGCCCTCTTCCTAATCCTGTTTGTCCCCAAATTTACATCTTTGTTTAAGAAATGTCTTAATTTTAAAGAAATCAATAAGATAGTTGTTTCAAGTCCTTTCTTCTACCCTTGTAAATAGTCACTTTAAAAAAGGGACAGGGAACAGCATGTGGTGGTTTTGATCTAAGAATTGCTCTGCCTCTAACACACTTGGAAAAGCAATAAAGCCTTTGTCTTCATGAAAAGTGTAGTACGGTGTGTTCAGTTTTCAGGCCTGGGATCTCTTCATCTTCACTAAGCTGTGAAACTTCCTCTAAATTTTCTAACACAGCTGACCTGGATTTGATCTCTAGCATCTTATATCATCCACAGACCAACGCCAGGTAATTCCTGAGTACATAGTAAGAAGTAACCTTGGAGCATCACTGAATGTTACCCCAAAATAAAACCAAAATATTTCCCCAGAGGTAATTGCTGTTTCCTGGACCTGAATTTTATAAGCATGTTAAATTAGAATCAAATTGGTAATGGGATATTAAATATACAAATAAACAATAAAGATTATAAATATGCATATATATGATATCTATCTTTGACTGTCTTCACAGAAAATTATTCTTACCTATCCCAAACAACTTAAAAAGTTGATCATCTTAAACCATCTTTTTAGAGGAATCAAAATTCAATCACATAAATATCCAAGAATCTAAATAACTTCTGTGACAATTGGTTTCCAATGAATGACCAGGATGTGATGAATAATTAACAATTTTCTTCATTTAAAGCAAAACAAAACACAGAGCAGTTTGATTCATAGAATCCCTAAGGATGGTGTTGGAATTAAAGAAGCAGTTTATTTATTTATTTATTTACTTATTTATTTATTTATTTATTTATTTATTTATTTATTTATTTATTTATTTTGGTTTATGGGCCACACCGAGCAGCGAGCAGCGCTCAGGGGTTACTTCTGGCTTTATGCTCAGAAATTGCACCCCGCAGGCTCAGGAAACCATATGGGATGCCGGGATTCGAACCACCAACCTTCTGCATGCAAGGCAAATGCCTTACCTCCATGCTATTGCTCCATCCCAGCAGTTCATTTTTTAATAGAAAAGTGCTTTACTCATTTTTCATCCCCACTCAACCTAGGACCAACCTGAGAAACCTACTTGGTACCCTAACCTAACATTTTAGCCCTCTCCCATCTCTCCTTGTCCACAGCCTCTCCCAGGATTCTTCCAAAGCCTTCTCTGTTTTGGCATGATCCATTCATTCCACACCTCTGTCTATCTACTGTTCAGTTTCTACTGAAAGCCAAGACAGCAGGGACTGACTTAATCTTTTCTAGCAAGCTCTGAATAAATAGCCTTTGATGTTCTCATTTGGTTAGTCTTCGTGTTCCTCCATAGAAATAAATTTAGTTTTACTAAAAATGATTAAAATTCAAGGCATTCAGTGAAATAAAAGACTCGAGAGGAGCAGGAATAAAAAGATGTTTTGTATTCTGTAAATCTTAACTAGCTTGGGAGAAGCAAAGGGAAATGTCCCCTTCAAGATGGTTTCAAATCTCCTAGGTCATTGTTTGAATTTTTTTTTTTTGGTCACAATAAACATTTGGAATAAAATGGTTCACTTAACAACGTTTGGTCTGGACTCAAGATCCAATTTATAAAGACCCCAGGAGACAAACAGTAATGCAAAAGCAAGAGAGTTTATTCAGATACGAGCATACTGGGGTCGCACCTCTTGCAAGTGCAATGAGCTCTTTTATAGGATTGCTGGGGCTTTAATCTAGAAGTAAAACTATAGGTTCTTGGTACATGTTCCTTGCATCAGTAAGGTTTAAACTGGTTGGCTGGAGTAGTGGAGGCAAAAGTCGAGCACCCACTGACTATCAGTTGCAGTTAGATAAAATTTATCATCTGCATTCATTTTATTTGGGTATGCATAGATCTCTAAATATAATTAGATTCCTCAGTTTATCTAATTGTTCTGGTACCATACCCTTGAAGTTCCAGGAATTGTCTGTTTTTCTGGGCCTACTCCCTATCCTCTGCTACTTAAACCTGTCATGGCTGTCTGAAGCAAAACAGCAGCAGTTAATTCTAAACATACATACTAATATTCAAACTTTCATTCCCTTCTTACAACAACATTGAACTTTGCCACTTTCAAGTTAAAAAACTTTTCTTAAAACTTAAGGCAGTTATTTCTATAAAAGATGGCTTCTGGGTTTATTACTTAAAAATTCAATCAGTATTTGAAATATTATCATTGGGTGACTTTATTCTACATTTATAAATACAGTCTATACTATAATTAAGATAAAGTGAAAAGAATTTGAAATATGGTCATAGCTTAAAATGAGAAAATAATTTAACTTGAATAATTATCCTACTGGTTTTATAACCTAATAAAAATCAAAGTAAAAGAAAAACCCTGGGCATTTTAATTATGAAAAATAATATGCATTCTGGGAAATTAAAAACATTATCCACATATTCATATTTCAGAATCCTTATTCTAAAAATTCTTTGGAGATTTTCCAAAGAAATGGATTCTAGAGGCAAGTTTTCAATAAGACCTAGCAAATTCAAAGCACAGTATAAAGCACTCCTGGTTTTGAACCCAAATATATCAGTCACTGTTTTCACATTTGAAGCAAAATGCTAAGTAGAAATTCATAATCACAGGCCATTGTTTCCTTATTTCTTTCTCTCATAAATGTAGTTTTTCCTCATTTTTTTTGACAGAGATCTAAGTGGGGAAATAAATGAACTTGACATTTGTAATTTCTAACTTTTCAGGAATTACTCCAGAGGTTATAATATAATCATTTATATATGTGCATATTACACTGTCATAAACCCTTTAAAGAGTTCTCCAAATACTCTTTGATTGTCTTCATTTGTTGGTATATTTTGAAATGGAACTAAAGGTTAATTCAGTTGAAACTTGAAAAATTGCTTCAGTGCAAATTGGTTTTCTGAATGATATTTTTGGGAAACCATGGGTTTACAGGGCTGTATATGTTGTAGAAACATAGCTTCACAATGATTCAAATAAAGAATTAGCATAAAATGTCCCCCCTTTCTCACCAACACCAAAGTACTGACCTGCCTTTACCCAAAACAAAGGCTTTCTCCAGCTTCCTCTTTTATTTTCACCTATCCCTCAAACAGGTAAAAGTAATTGTCTTTAAGGTACTTTTGTCTCTCACTTGACCCTCCCCTGCTAACTGGGGATTTGAACTGGAAATAAAGAGGTTTCTGTTTGGGGATCTAGAGAGATCCCGAGGCGAGGAGCCACCACAGCTCCATGATTTTTTTTTAATTTTTTTAATTTTGAATTATGAGAACAAAAGATACAAAGAAAGAGGACAAGGTAAAGTTACAGTGGAAGGACAATCACCCATAACATAATTCTCAGAAGAAGTCCCCTTGCTGATATCTTAACTTTGAACTTTCAGCCAAAGAACGTTAAGATAAATAAAACAGAATCCATGTACAATTACTTTGTCCCTCAAGTTCCCAGATTGTAGCACATTATAATATTTCTTAACAGCACACAAGGCAATCTAAAGCCATAAAACTTACGTAACTCCTTTAACTTTAGAGGCATAGTATTTTTTACATTTCCATGTACATGCATATTAGCTTAAGTTAACCTCAAATTTTAAGTGGGTGCATTTTAAGGATTAGAGTCAAAGGAGCACAGTAAAAATGGTGTTAGAGTAGCAATTGTTGTTTGCATAGGCCCACCAAAATATGAGAGGCATGGAAAGGAATAACCTTGGCGTAAATACAAAGAGATCCTACCCCTGAAGTTTCCTGGCATAAGACCAACTCTAGGCTTCAGGCAAGTTATCATCCGATCCACGACATTGTCCGTAGTGCCAACACACT
Organism: Suncus etruscus; assembly: GCF_024139225.1. NCBI lineage: Eukaryota > Metazoa > Chordata > Mammalia > Eulipotyphla > Soricidae > Suncus > Suncus etruscus. Next base: position 47,538,420 of record NC_064860.1, on the reverse strand, counting down.
TTTCACACAGTCTCTGTTGTTGGTATCATGTTTCTGTATTAAAGATTCTGGGATCTGCATATCCTACATTGAATTCATGATGTGGAGTGTCTTCTCATTTCACCTCACCATGAAAGGGCAATGCAGGAAGCCCTGTCCAGTAAGCAGGTCATTGTTCTTGTTAAGTCTTCTTAGTGTTAAGGGAAGTCTCTTTTGAGTAGATCGATGTCAGAGCAGCTGTAGGGTCTTCCCTGGTAGAGGAATGCCTCCAGGTGATGTTATATACAACCTTGGATGTTTTGTAGATGTCTTCTCTAGATCAGGGGTGAAAGGAGAATGCCCATTCTTCTGAGGCCTGTGCCAGGTCTTTATGTCAATGTTCAGGGTGTAAGGTCTCATTGCACTACAAGATTTGTGTGTTCCCATCTCTATTAGCTAAGAACTTATTGGTATGTATAGTATTTTCCCATTTTAGTGTGCCTAAGCAAACAAGAAATAAAGCCACGTGGTGCTATCAGATATATGGGGGCGTAAGAACATTTCCAACGCTACCCATGACTTGGTTCAAACATAAGCATTAAACTGAGGGATTCTTTCACACCAAATTCCATATTGAGCAGTTCACAAAAAGAAGATAAAAAACATGGGGGGGGGGGATCGTCACTGTATAAGAAAATATTCAGCAAAAGTTATAGCCATCAAAGAAAACAGCCATAAAATGTTGAAAAGACATAAGTATCCTTTTTATGTCTTTTAAAATAGTTGGGTGGGTGTTAACTCCAGGGCACCACTTTGGTCTGTGACTTAGGACTCTACAGTACTTAAATTAGAAAGGGTAAATGAGTAATTATGATAGGAGTTAAGGAAGTTAAAGAGAAATATGATCTTATAAAAGGGTATGCAAAAGGGCAGAGTACAAAATGGACATTCTGCATACATAAAAATATAATTCAATGATAGTGAGTACTATTAATGTTTCTTGTGCGTGCGGGGGAGATAGTCCCCGAGCGACTTTGAAAATATAGACTGGGCAGAGATTACCAATGACTTCAAGAATCTGGGAGGCCAGAAGTTCAGGGACCCTCCCAGACCCTCCATAAGGAGCTGAAAGGATAATGGGGGAAAGCCTAGGGTACCTTCAAGCTCCACCAAGGGGCCCAACTCACAAGCTTGCCCAGTCATGTGGCCCGGGGAAACCCTGGAGATCTAGAGCAAGGTGGTAGAGGGGTGCTGGGGTTACCCAAGTCCCGCACCCCCACTAGGCCTGGTTAGGAAGGCCTCTGGCATGGCGGGGGGCCTGCCGAACCCCATACTGCAAGACTCCCGGCTCCCAGGAAGGAGAGATCCTTCAAGAAGCTGGGAGGCTAGAAGTTCAGAGCCCCACCCAGACCCTCCCTAAGGAGCAGAATGGATAATGGGGGAAAGCCTAGGGTACCTTCAAGCTCCACCAAGGGGTCTAACTCACCGGCTTGCCCAGGCATGTGGCCCGGGGAAGCCCTGGAGATCTGGAGCAAGGCGGTAGAGGGGTGCTGGGGTTACCCAAGTCCCGCACCCCCACTAGGCCTGGTTAGGAAGGCCTCTGGCATGGCGGGGGGCCTGCCGAACCCCATACTGCAAGACTCCCGGCTCCCAGGAAGGAGAGATCCTTCAAGAAGCTGGGAGGCCAGAAGTTCAGAGCCCCACCCAGACCCTCCCTAAGGAGCTGAATGGATAATGAGGGAAGGCCTAGGGTACCTTCAAGCTCCACCAAGGGGCCCAACTCACCGGCTTGCCCAGGCATGTGGCCCGGGGAAGCCCTGGAGATCTGGAGCAAGGCGGTAGAGGGGTGCTGGGGTTACAGCTCCATGATTTTCTACCTATGACTGGCTTGATTTATTAATTCTTTGCAGCTACCCTGGGTTGGAAAAACAGTGTGGGGATTTATTTTTCAACTAACTAACAACCTAAACCTTCCATTGAACCTCCCTGTGACTTTGAATTGTAACCTCAGTCCTGCAATTGGAATTCAAAATTCCGCTTTTGTTTTTGTCTGTGCAAATAAAGCTTAAATCAAATTCTACTCAAAAGATATACTGAGATAACAGCCACATAATATTTACTTTCCATTAACTATTCCTTTCTGTATTTGGAAGAAATGGAAATAAGAACTTCAATAAATCCTTGTTGACAAATTGTTTTGTATAATTAATTCACACTGACAATGCTCCCTTTAATTTCTTTTTTTGTTTGTTTTTGTTTTTTGCCCACACCCGTTTGATGCTCAGGGGTTACTCCTGGCTAAGTGCTCAGAAATTGCCCCTGGCTTTGGGGGGACCATATGGGACACCGGGGATCCAACCACAGTTCTTTCTTGGCTAGAGCTTGCAAGGCAGACACCTTACCACTAGCGCCACCTCACCGGCCCCTCCCTTTAATTTCTTAAGTATTCCCTCTCCCTCTTGTGCAAGAGGAGAATATCTTCTATTTGCCCAGTCTAAGATTTCTCAGAATTAGAAAGAGATGCATTGTTTCCACCAAACTGCCCTTATGGTGTAGGCAGCACTTCCCTCCATGTTTGTGAAACTTAGCTGTGCACAGAAATAATCTGGAAGACTTGTCAACACGGAACATGGCAGGCTCCATTCCCTTTTCAGATTCTGCAGATCTGGTAAGGAACCAGACCAATTAAAAAAACCCCGGATAATATTTGCATATCAAATTCCCAGATGCTACTGCTTCTGATGTTAAGATCATATTGTTAAGTTCCACTGCTATATGTCCCATCCAAAAAACAGGGACTCTGTGTGTGTGTGTGTGTGTGTGTGTGTGTGTGTGTGTGTGTGTGAAGAAATGAATCTAAGTCTCACTCAAGGTGCAAGTGAGAGCAAATGGGAAAAAATGGGAATCTGTCTGACAGATTCCAGTCTGCTGGATGTATCTTCCATTGGGATTTTATTGAAATGAAACTCTTACATGGTTTAAACACCCCAGAAGGGCTGCTAATGAGTCATGCTCAGATTCATGTGCAATACTGTTATCTGCCTCTTAATGCTTGCCAACCACAGATTGAAACTGTGTGATTGTGGAGTAAGCTGAATATTTGTACATTTGACTGCACACCAGCTACTACTAAGGTTTCCCTGGTTCTTCTGTTTCAAGGAATCTGTAAATCAGATGGTTAAATTGCTGGCAATGAGGGAACTGGCTGTGAATTTTAATCCTCTCATTTTCATTCACCTGCATGAAGATTAGGGTGAGTTGTGTAAATTTTTGTGAGTCTAATAACTGATTTTTTTTCTTAACGATAAGAATTTCCTTACAAGTTGTGGGTGAGTTCAGTTATTATAAATTCTGATAAATACTTGGCTAACAAGCCAATAGCAGTTCAACAGAATAACAGTGCACAGTGATAAAAAATTGCAAGTGATTTCAGGTTCTGAAAGAACATCATAAGCCTCAGTTCTCAAGACTCATAAAGGTTAATGGCATTTTCATTTCAACTTTGTTTTAGAAATATTTTATTATGAAAAATTTCAAACATACCTAGCATCAGAGAGAACTCTATAATGAATCCAAACACTATCATTTCACCCAATAATTATCAATAGTTTGACTATGATGTCTAATGCTATAATGTCTATACTCTGAAATCAAGAAAATTTCATCTGGCAATAGTTCTAGCTGAATTTCTAACATACAGTGGCTTTCAAACAGTTTAACAATAGTATTATCATACCTAATAAAATACTTGAGCTTGGTCCTGTTGAATTTAATTACCTAATTATGCTTTTATTGTTTGTTTGTTTGTTTGTTTTTGACCAAACCTTTTGAAACTCCAGGATCACTCTGAGTGATGCTTAGGAGAATGACCCCATTCAGTCCATACCAATGCATATTAGTTCATCATTTCCCCAGCATACCACATGGTCCCCGGAGCCTGACAGCAGTGATTTCTGAGCACAGTCAGGAGTAACCCCTGAGTGCTGTTGAGTGTGACCCTAAAACCTAAATAAATAAATAAATATTTGTGGGTGTACCTATTTAAGACCCTAGACCCACCCATTTCTGGGAGGGGTCTTGGGAACCGGATAGTAGGTGTAACTTTACCTGCGAGCCCCTCCCATTCCTGGGAGGGGTCTGGGAAATGTTAAATAAGGCTTGAACCAAGGGAATTGGGCGCCTTTTGGCTCTTTGCCCTTTTTGCGCTGCTGGGCTTGGAGGAAGATGGCTGAGTTATAAGATGCAGGGCTAAGAATGGCCGAATGCTTGAAAGGTTATGAGATAGGCCACACACCTGTGGTGGTCAGGGCATGAATAAAGATGATTCTTCCTGAAGCCTGCCTGTGAGTGAGTGATTTCGCCTTTCACCTGGGCCTGGGACTCGTCGGCTGGATGGAGTTGCAGAGCCATGTGGCCTGGGGTGGCAGAAAGAAATCCATCGCCATCCATCGCCATCCAGCCCCATCATTAATTATTTAATGCAACAAATATTTAAATAAAAAACGGAAGTCTCCAGAGAGAACTTTTTTTGGCTCTTACCTCTCTGCCCAAACTCTGCAAAATAGTTAATATTTAAAGGGGTATTTAGATTTCCTTTTGCTTTTTTTTCCCGAAATCCTTTTTGAGGAAACCCTTATAATCAGGGAGCTGCTATGTATTACTTACTCTTCCTTTCTTTTTCCCTAAATAAAGTTTCTGAATTTAGCCATTCAGTCTTTAGTTCTTTGCTTTTAATCTTGACTATATGAGGAAGAGAAACAGAAGCTTTTTTGCTCACTATAACAGTCAGAACTGGTGGAATCTGCTATGAGCATCTACATAGCCTGGATGCTGGCATATTACCAGCCACATAAGGCAGCTGCCATGCTGAGCCTGAAGCCTACTAGTTCTGCAAGGGGCAGGAATGGGTTTTCACTTCACAAGGTCTCAGTGAGCCATGAATTCAGGCTGAGCAAGGAATTAATTGTTCTTTGTAGCAAAAGGACAATCCATTCTAAGCTCACCACGCACATTCCAGAAATGTCTCCTTCCCTTGCAGAAAAGAATTTCAGGAGAAGACAAAACAGAGAAGTAAAACAGTTTTAAAGACATTTATTTAGAGAAATCTGAAAATCTGAGGAGAGAGAGAGGGAAGAGATAGATAGAGAAAAGTGGGAGGGAGGAAAGAGGAAGAGAAGAACAAAAAGGAAAGAAAGAAGAGGGAATAAGGGCAGTGGGAGAAGAATTGCTTTTGGACAGTTCTTCAAATTGTCTTGGTCTGGAGTGCTCTGCATACATCATAGTTAATGTGTGTGTTGTCACAGGTATAAACCTTTGGACTTTTGATGGTTCTTTCATATTCTTTAAACTGTCCTATAGCAATTCCTTTTCAGAGGGGCCCACACTTCTCTGGTGTGGATTCAGTATTTCCATCTCTAACGAAATATTTGCACCTCAGCTGGATTTGGTCTTTAGACCTTTGGGCTACTTCAGAGCTGGGCAGTTTCTTCCTAGTGCTTAGTTTTTCCTCAAAAGTTATTACCAGGACAGCCTTAATACTGTGGGGTCAACAACAAGGGCCAGCTCTAACATGATATCCTGACAACAAGGAAAATGTGAACAACTTGACCTTAGAGCAGATTAGCCTACCTTACCAGCTAACGACAAGACAAAACCAGAAGACTTGTCACCCTTTAGTAGGTCCAAAAGCCACGATCGTGATTTACAGATGACTGGCTGCTAGAACCACGACCAGACTGTATACATCTTGGGATCAATAAAAAAGCCCTAGTTTAGGGTTTGAACTATGACCTGCACAATAAACATGATTCCCAGTTCCAAAGGTCTGGCAGAGACAATTGTAATGGAATGGGGCTTCTGGAAGCACAAAGAAAGACGCTATCCTAGGTGCCATCTTAGGTTCAGTGCAAAGACCAAGATCACCAACCACAGAAGATGGATTAAAATGACACTGAGGGAACAGAACCTCTAGAACCACAAAGACTGACTTCATCATAAGTCCCACCTCAGAATCTGTGCAGATACTGAGACCACTAGACCCAGAGGTCTGATTGTATCACCCTGGACAGAGCAGAAGTCTTCCACACACCACAAAAACACCACCGGGGAAAAAAAAACAAAAACAAAAACAAAAAAACACCACCGGGAGAGTAAATGATCCTGAACAGAGTCTAGAGTTGATCCCATGACAATATACTCCAAGGACGGAGAAACCCCATATTTCTTAGGCCAAGTAAATTCCTTTTCAAATGACCCCAATATTTACTGTGCCAGGACAGGAGGGAAAAAACAAAAATACAAAAAGCACAAACCTTGGTTATTTTTATATATTATTTTTTTTATCTTCATTTATTATTATTATTATTTTTATTTACCTATCTATTTTTGGTTGATTTCTCTGTTTGGGTGTGATTATTGAAATTGTTGTCCCCAGTTATACTTATTTTTTTCTCTTCCTTTCTTTTCTTTCGTTATGTGCTATGCCATGTTTCTTATTTCAAGACCATGGCGTGTTTTTTTGTTTGTTTGTTTTTGTTTGTTTTGTTTTGTTTGTTTTTTGTGGTGCTTATCGATATAGCTGGAGTCCTCACTGGATATTTGACACTTCTTTTGGTACTGGTGGAGTGTTTCACCTTCTTTTTCTCCTTCATCTCTCAAATCGATGATGAGAGCCTCTAGAAGAATTGCGCCCATTTTTGATGTATTAGACTCTTACCCCAGTTTATTACTTTTCCCTTTTTCAAACAAAACCATGCAACTTGAACTAGCTAGTCCTGCCTGACAGTTAGAGGGGGAAATAAGGGAGGCATCAAGACCAAACAGGTGCAAGACTACTAAGTAGTAGGTTAGATACAGAGGGGACCACATACTCTAGCCGCCCTGGGGGTGAGGGAAGAGGAAATGGGAAGTAGGACAAAAACGGAGGAGTAGGGAGGACAATTTGGTGATGGGAATCCCCCCTAATTTTATGTAAATATGTACCTAAAATATTATTGTCAACAATATGTAAGCCACTATGATCAAAATAAAAATTGTATGAAAAAAAAGTTATTACCAGGTCCTGGAGAGATAGCACAGCAGTGTTTGCCTTGCAAGCAGCCGATCTAGGACCAAAGGTGGTTGGTTCGAATACCGGCGTTCCATATGGTCCCCCATGCCTGCCAGGAGCTATTTCTGAGCAGACAACCAGGAGTAATCCCTGAGCACCACAGGGTGTGGCCCCCCCAAAAAAAGTTATTACTAGCTTCATCCCTTCCCTCCCTCCCTCTCTCTCTCTCTCTCTCTCTCTCTCTCTCTCTCTCTCTCTCTCTCTCTCTCTCTCTCTCTCTCTCTCCCTGTAACAGTTGAATATCAATAATCCCAAATGGCTTAATTTGAGCTTGTAGATTCAAGAACAGTGCATGGAACTGTTACACACCTGAGCTAAAGCTCAGGGTTACTCAATTTTTTTTTCTGTAATCCCCTTTAAGTTCCTTTCCTTTCTGTGCACTCTCCACAACTCTGACCTTTTATAGTGGGGTCAGGCATTCAGGTTCTTGTCTTCAAGCTGCCAAAATAGAAAACAAGAGAAACTGGACTGGGCACAGCAGTAGAGCATTTGCCTTGTACATGGCTGACCTAAAATGGACCATGGTTCATTCGATTCCCCTAGTGTCCCATATGGTCCCCCAAGCCAGGAGTGATTTTTGAGCTTATAGTCAGAAGTAACCCCTGAGCATCACCGGGTGTGGCCAAAACAAAACAAAACAAAACAAGGAAAACAAGAGACTCAGAGGGCAAAAGGCCAGATTCAGTAAAGGCTTCATAGGGAAAGGCAAAAAAGGGGAACAGAATGCAGGGAAGGTCCTAGATTATAGGTGGATTTCGGCAAGAGTCTGAAGCCTTCTTCTTTTATTCCGTTTATATTAAGGTGTGTGTGTGTGTGTGTGTGTGTGTGTGTGTGTGTGTGTGTGTGTGTGTGCGTGAACATTATTTTATTATGTCCCAAGAATGTGGGCCATGGAAAATAGGGGAGACAATGCTGAGAGGATTGTTTGCTGTAGTCTGAGTCTGGCAGAGTCTAAGTTATCTGTTATCAGGCACCACGGTGGCTCAGCCTCCCATCCTGGCGGTCCAGGGTACAATTATTTCACTTAAGGCCATAGCCTTATCTTCCCCATATTGTTCTCCTTTTGTTCCTATCACAACCAGTTAATCCTCTAGACTCCTGCCATGGCCCCTATTTATGCCATTTTAACCTTATGGGTCATTGGGGTCCACATGCTCTCTAGTTGGGAAATGCTGAAAGACCATAAAGTCTGGAGGATATACCCAGATCTTCCCAGCTCTAAGGAGGGGACTTTCTGATGCCAGTGATGCTGCCTTAAGCATCTTCTCAAAGTTGCAGACACCTAGATTCAATGTCAACACCAAGAGGATAAGGTTTTTTGTAATGCAGCATGGTAGAGAAGGACTTGAAATATTTGACTATTTGCCTAATAAGTCTTTATCCCACCACTTGCTATTTTGTGACCTTGCAAGAATTGCTGGATGCCCCTGAAACCTAATTAGGAATCTCTGAAATTGGGTTATTAATATTTAATTTGCAGGAACTTTTGTGAGGATTAAGGGGATTGACATTCTGTCAAGCTTCTGGCCAATGCCCCTCTGGCTGCCTTGGCCTAGCAAGCTGCAGCAGACTTGGTCTATACATTTGCCACTTTCTTTTACTTACATCAAGGTTTAGCCAACATTGCTGTGAAAAGACTGTTTGGAGAATGGGCAGGCTGTGTGAGCCCAGAGGAAATATGCTTGACTCTTTAAGTACCTGTTCTCCTCCTAAAGCCAATCATTCATTTTATATTTACTTAAAAAAAAAAAACCCTGATAACCATATTGTTTGCATACAAGTCACACAAAACAGTGAGTGGTGAGACTTTTCAAAGACTTTTAAGAAGTCTCCTGCAGGAGCTGAAACTGACTATTTAGTTTCTTTGCTCTTCTCCAATCTCCAGCAGCTTCTTCCTGGTGCTCCCTCTCACTGATAATATGGTTTCTGTTTTCTCAGAGGAAAGGAGGAAAGAGACTCAGATGTAAAAGACAAAGCCCCAGTTAGCTCTTCCTGACCCATCTCTTGTTCTGCCTACATTCTCTTTCTTGTCTGTTTACGGTTAAGGGATAATTTGGGCTCCTGATATGAGCCAGAAGCAACTATTCCAATCTCAATCACTTATGCAGTAACATTGCCCTATTCATAATAATAACTTCCTTTTATTTCCTTTAGAACATCAGTATTTTTCTCTGCTAGGTCATTCTTTTTTCTTTAATGTAATTTTTATTTTGACCATATTGGCTTATATATCTTTCACAGTAGTATTTTAGGTACATATTAACATTAAATTAGGGGAATCCCCATCACCAAATTTGCCCTCCCTCCACCCCCGTTCCCATCCTGCATCCCATATCCCACACCCTCACCTCCCCCCGGAAAAGCTGCTATTTTCTATTACAATTAAATTCAAGACATGATACAAGTAAAAATTCCTAAAATAATCCATCAGAAGAACAGAATAATGGGATAGTGTGCTTTTAAGGTAAAGTCATAATGCACTTTTATCTACCCCACCTTATTTTTGAAGATGTCAAAATTTAAATATAGAACACTAAATACCTTCTAAATTTTAACTATTTTAATTTTAGTGACATTTGAGAATGTTCTCTAAACAAATATATATATATATATATATATATATATATATATATATATATACCTGTGTGCATAAACATACATATTAACTTTTCCTTCTGTTTCTTTTTTTTTCTGATCATTTTTATTTTATTTAAACAACTTTAGGTCATTCTTATCAGAGTGCAAACATGCTGCATTTTCTCCTGTTTTCAAACAAACAAAGATAATCTCAGCCATGAATGGATTTCATCCTCACCATCACCCCATCAAGGTCAGGAATGAACTCCAAGTTGTTTGCTCTCTGAGCAACAATTGGTTTTCATCTAGTCTGACTTGCTAACAGTGTTTGCAAGGAATTATGGCTTTTACCTTCAAATCCTTCCATCACTTTCCTTCTAAGATACCAGATTCTAAGCTTTCTTTTCTTCTTAGCTGTATGATGACTTCTTAGATTCTCTGTTCTTTCTCATCTCTGTTCTCTCAGTATTGTAGCATGTTAGGGCTTTGACCTAAGGTCTCTTCTATTCTTCCATAGTCAATATTACTAGAATCCCATGGTCTCATGGCTTCATCTATGTGTTATATAGCATATGTATGATAATTACCATAATTATATATAATATACAACATGTTGTGATTATGTAGAGTATGATCTTATATATGATCTTATAATGTTGTTACACATTGACTATGTGTATATATATATATATATATATATATATATACATATATATATATTAAGCTTGGGCCATTTCCTATACTCTACACTGTTATATCTTACTGTCCACTTAATATTGCTTCTTTGAAGTCAAAGATACAACATGTTGAAAGTTGCTATACTGAATACCTATTGTGTCTCTTTGAAAAAAATTGGCCTCTCTTAAAGTTTTTATCATCCAGATAAATTGTATGTCCATTCTTTCTGTTATGAAGGTTAAAGACCTTGATTTCCGCCTCTATTCCCTCCTTCCCTGCCAAAAAAATAAACAACTTTCAAAATATAATTTATGCCCAGAAAGTAATATGTATTTAGTTAATTCATTGAGTTCTGACTGATACATAAACTATGAAATCATAGTCACCTTAAATATAAAGAATATTTTGTGCCTTTCCTTGTCAATCTTTTTTCCTTCTGCCTCTGAAACCTCCAATCTGTTTATGTCTCTCTAGGGTTCCTTTACATTGTCTAGAATTGCCTATAGAAGAAAGTAAATAAACTCTTTTGTGTCTGTGAATTTCACTTATAAATGTATACCACAGGTTATTTATATAACCACATAGGAAATTATTATGGGATGGTACACTATGCCATCATTATAGAATACTTTTGAATTACTTCTAGTTTGGCGTTTTTTTTGTTTTTGTTTTTGTTTTTTAACAAACAAAAAATCCTGCTTAGATCATTTGCTGGGAATCACTTTCTAGACATTTGATTTTCATTTTCTAGGGTAAATCACTTAAAAGTGAATATCTGGGGCTAGAGAGATAATAATACAGTAAGACATTTGCCTTGCACATGCCTGACCCAGGTTAAAGCAATTTAATTTGTCAATAGACTTTCAAGGTCATTGTGACATTTTACATTTTTATTAGTGAGACATTGCCATTTTGGTTCATTCACATCATTGCCAGGTTACATTTTTCTATTGTTTTCCTATCTGAAATTCCACCCATCTGCAAATCCATTTGCCTACTCCCCCATTACTGTTACTATTTTGGTATAAGGCTCTCTCATTTTTCACTGGATTTTTGTAGTACCTTTCAATTGATGCTCTTGTCCCTTGTTAGTGTGTGCAAATTACCATTGAAAAAAATTTGTAAAAATATAAGTACTTTCATGGGTCAGCAGATAAAGGTTAATATGGCCAACCCAGGTTCCATCACCAGTATAACATATGGTTCCCAGAGCACCGCCAGGAATAATCCTAAATACAGAAACAGCAGAAGTTTTAAATACCACTGGGTGTGGCTCCCAAACTACATATATAGATATACACTCATATACATATATATATATATGTATGTATAGACACACATATTGTTATATATACACACACACACATATATATATTTGTATTTTTCACTTTTGAAAATTTAGTGTGTACATTCTTAAGAAAATGCTGAACTGACTTTTTCTAAACTAACCATATTTCAATCACCTTTCTACCTTACCATTGCTCTACTTTGTTTCTTTGCATGGTTTTCCATGGAATATTCCATGAATAAAATCTGTTGCCCTTATCTTAGTATAGAGCCTTTGTACCTACCTTTTTTTTTTTTCCAGATTCAAGCAAGGTGAATTTCATATCTTTATTCAGAGACCCTTTCTCACTGAATTCCTGATTCTTTCACTTAAAAATTATAACTTGTTCCCCTTTTCTATTTACCATTCTTACTTTTCGTCATTGTGCTTAATCATCTTTCTCTCTCTGCCTATCTACCTCTTCTCCAATGTGCCTTTCAGTTCAGTCACTTGGGGTGCAGTATTAAGTAACATCATAAAAAGTCCATCACAATGGACTTTACTCAAATTTTTTTAATTTATCTTGCTATTCAGATTATCTTCCATCTTCTAGAATAAACTTTCTATGAAAAGAGTGGTTATTATCTATTAACAGCTCTAATCACAAGAGCTCAGAGAATACCCAGCAAATAGCAAAACCTTTAAAAAAAAAAAAGGTCAAATTTTGTCTTTTTATTTTATTTTTTCCAAATAAAAAAGCAAGCTGTGGTCCAAGCTTTATTTTTGTGAAATAGATTCCTGCAGTGTTCTACTTTGGGCCTTAAGGGAATCTGCAGTCTGTGAAAAATGGAAGACACAATTGAATTGCTAATTAAAAGTTGGAACAGGTTCAATTCTATGATCCTCTAAGAAGGGGATTTTAAACTGTGAAGTATATTAATCTAACTTTCTAAAGTGCTTATCAAGAAAATGCCAATCCTCTGTAGACAGCTGCCTCTTCTAAGACCTATGGGTTGATGAGCAATGCCTGAGCACTTTGTGACAAGGCTGGCTTCTTTACTGATTATCCTTTCCATTGGGGACATATATTTGAACAACACTGTCTAAATCAGTGTTTTCCAAAGTGAGGTCTCCTGACCATTGACTTTCACCATTGATCAACCCGATCCACTGAATCAGATTTTCTGAATGTAAGATTCTAAAATCCTCAGTCTTCACAAAATCAAACTTAGAAATTGAAGTTTGAACTGATTTGTTTCAAGATTTACCCTGTCAGGGTAACTGGATTTAGGAGGACTGAATTATTTAAATTGATGGTAACAGGGCACAAATCAGCAGTTGGAATGAGATGTTGAGGAGAGGGTGAGAAGTATTGGTTGAAAGATTGAAAAGTAGGTTTTGTATTTCTGGCTCCAGTGCTGAGAATGTTACTTGGTTTGAAAATTAAGTGATTATTGTATCACAGCTCTGGATGGGGCTGGATGGTGATGGGATGGATGAAAGGACTTTTCTCCTCTAGCCTAGGCCACGTGTCTGCAATTCTCTCCAGCTGGCAGGTCTGAGGGTTCAGGATAGCCTCGAGGAAATGACCCATAGACAGGTTTCAGGAGACATAAGCTTTATTCAAGGCCCTAGCCAAAAGGTGTGACTTCTGTCATAACCTTTCATGCTGGTTTCATAGTCAGCCCTGACATCTCAACCTCTTTCAGCCATCCCTTCTCTGCCTGCTTCTTCCTTGCTGAATCTCTCTCAATCTCCTCCTAACCTTTCTGCCCCTCAGATAACCCTATTGATACTTCCCAAAGACCCCTCCCAGAAATGAGCAGGTCTTACTAGCAGGTAAGGTTACACAGGAAGAATGGGATAATAAGTGATTACAGATGTAATTAGGTAAGAGATGGCCACAATGAACTGGATGGTGATGACTGGGGGGTGGGTGTTTCTACCCAACATAATTTATGTGAATATAAAAATATCTCCATGTGAAGATAGGGAGAGTGCATATGAAGACGGTGGACTCCTTCAATGAATTGATTTGTGCAGTAATACCAATAATGACCAGCTAGCTAACTGAAGCTAGGGAGAGACAAGGGAAAAGTCCCAAAAGGTTTCACAGGGAATGAGCTTAACTCACACTGACTCCCTGCATTTGAACTCGCAATACCCAGATCTGAGAGACAACATCTTCTGGTTTTTTAATCACCCACTTCTATTGTTGCTGTGTTGGGATATGATAGATGACAGAAGTAGCAGTGAGTGTTAATTTCAAGGATCCTTAAAAGAGAACTTTCAATGTAGGATGGATATTCCCTAAAGGATAAGCAAATAGTCCAAGGAACTTTAGGGAATGCAACCAAAATATTCACACCTATAGGATGTATGCCAGAGAGTTGATATATGCCAGAAATAACAGTGTTAAAACCATGAGAAAGTGGTACTTCCATTACTACAGAGAAGTGAGAAATTTAACGATCCATATACAGAAACAAAAACTTTATATAGTAGTAATGGCAGTAGTAGTAGTAGTAGTAGTAGTAGTAGTAGTAGTAGCAGCAGCAGCAGTAATAGTAGTAGCAGCAGCAGTAATAGTAGTAGCTGCTTTGTTGCATTTAGCAACAAAGAGGCTTTTGTAAGAGGATTTTACTTAGGATAGTTGCAACTTTACACTTAGAATAGACACATTTACTATTAACTCTTTCACAGGTTAAGAAAAAGGCATGTAGACGAAAAGTGGCTAAAAAGTGTGTGGTTCCATGCCCTTAATCTTTTGTTATTAGGTACTTCATACTTCATAAAAAATCAAATGCAATTTTATTTAATATTTTAGTGTGGGTTTAAGGATGAGATTCAAATGGCAGAGCAAAATTTTGGATATGCTAGCCCTTAAATATGATTCCTGGCACTTTAACCCTCTCATTCCCAGCACCACTGGGCATGGCCCCGTTGGCTCTCAAGGACCCCTAAAAGAAGCACTCATAAGAATAAAATAATAATTATCATAAATTTAATCATGAAAATATACAAGAAAACAAAAGAGAATATCTTCAAGACCTCAGAGAATTCATTAAGTAGGAATAATGTAAATGATCAAATAATTGATAGTGCCTATTATGCCCCCAAATTTTTAATCAAAACGCATTGTAATGGGGGGAAAAAGAGAAAATTTCAGTATTATGATCAACAGCAGATTAATGAAAACAATACAAACATAAAATTTAAACATTATTAAGAAAAAGAACAAATTATAGAATCCAAAAGTGAGCCCCAAAAGTAAAGAAATAGAACTTCATAGACAAAGGAACTTAGATGACTTTGAAAAGGTGATTATTATTTTACACTTTTCTCTATCAGCAAAATTAAAATTCTGACAATAATTGACAAGACTATAAAGCTATTGTCATTTGTTTACATGTCAAGGTATGTATAAATTGCTGTAGCTATTTTGAATATTTAGCTTATAACATTTAAATATAATTAATGTTTCCCTTGTTCTCTATTCAGTGATCTACAAGAATATACCCAGGAACAATTGCCTTCACTGTCAGACAGAGATATGCTCACAGCAAAATGGTTTGTAATAACAAAGAATTATTAACAATCTAGATACCTAACAATGAAAAAGTAGCTAAACTTGTGGTGATGTATATATGACAACATTTTCAACTATGAACTGAAATAAAATATATTCCTAAAAGAACCCTATAAACATAAGCTCTAAAAGAAAAAAAGACTGTAGAAAATATATACAAGTTAAAAACATACAATATATAAAAGTTAAAATATAGAAGACTACAGTGAAGTTTCTAAGTAGAAAAGGACAGATATGGGTAAAATGGGTAAAATGTTGAAGGGTAAGGGTATGTGTTCAGTACAAAAATTAACTGTATAAAAATTAACAGTAAAAGTCAGACCAATGGTCTTCTAAGGATAGGAAATATTTCTGGAATGGGTAATTGGTTTAGTTTGGTATCTCTTAAGCTAGGTAATTTTTTTCTTGTTGTCTTAGATGTTGCAAAAGAATTATATTTTTTCTTTTCTGGGAAATCAGAAAGAGAAGCAGTAACTGTGATTTCCTAGCAGCAAGCACAGCATCTAAATGTCAGAGATTAAAGCTAAGGGGCAGAAAAGAAAAAAAAGAAGTGGAGCCATCTTTTTTTCTTTAGGCTCATTTTTACTCTCTTTTTGGTCTCCAACAGTAGCAGTGAAAGAAAAGTGCTTAAAGAATCCTTTCTGCTTTTCTTTTTGGGATCCAGGATCTTTGGGTTCTTCATATTCTAGTCATAGTATCTATTTTCTACTTGGTGTGAAAAAGGCCCTGTCTGGGGAAGACAACTTTCTTTTCAGAGTGTACACTTCTGCTTACAGATTTTTCTCTTGTATCTAGGTCTTTGGCATTTGACAACCTATATTTTATTTCATATTTTATTCTATTAACATGTTCTTAGTGTTTTCTTTCACAAATAAAGTGTGACTGACATACAGTTCATATCCTTTATTTATAAAATGGGAGGGCTTTCTAGGTAAGCAATAAATAGGAAGCACAGGGTTTGCTAGCTGAAGCTCTGGGCTTCAACCAAAAACAACAGTGGAGAATAAGAAGGTGTTTCAGTCAAGTTAATAACGAATCTTGGATTTTACTTCTGTTCTCTTTTTACCAATGACAACAGAAAATATAATTTTGGTTAGATGCTGTCATAATACTTCACTGCAGTAGATAGAATAAATCTCAGTGCAAAATATTGCCTTTATTTAGTTATGTTTTTTATTCTTTCAATGATTTTCTCCTCTATCAAGCATCCTAAATCTCATTTTTATTATTCATGAAGGACTGATGGAAAGAAATGCAAAACAGCTAGTCATTTCTTTGTTTACATGAATTTAGAAGGCTCTAACCCAGGAAACTTTTTCAAAAATAGAGTGCATGCTTAGGGGCAGAGTGATAGCATAGTAGTAGAGTGTTTGCCCTGCACGTGGCTGATCAAGGACAGACCTGACAGACCTGTGTTTGAGCCTCTGTGGCGTCCCAGATGGTCCCTCAAGCCAGGAGTGATTTCAGAGCACATAGTCAGGAGTAACCCCTGAGAGTCACCTGGTGTGGCCTCCCGAAACAAACAACAACAACAGAAAAAAAAAAAAAAGGCTAGAGTGCATGTTTCTTTTTCTCCTCTGAAAGTTTGTATTTTATATTTACAATTAGTTTGGTCACAGAGACAGAGAACTGGTTGTTTTTTCGTAATTTTAGTCATTGCACTGTTGTGGGGATTTAATGTTTTGTATTGTCTATTTTCTCTGTGGAAGATAAAAGCTGAAGAATTGGAATATTTTACTACTATTCTTAAAATACATAATTATCTAAAATAGCAATGGAAGGATGTACCACCTGGTTGTGGTAGGTTGGGACAAGAGAAATGTATAACAAATATTATCCTTGTTCTCACAGACATTTCACTATGAACACTGTGTTTGGGGATAGATCTTGGGTATGGAACTTGTTGCTGGAGTCTTGTTTATTGTTTAGACAAAATGCACCAGGCACTATTTAAAACCTTGGTCTGTTTATTGAAACCCTAAGTTTCTGAAATGATGAATTTTATCACCTGATTATCCATCCTCTAACAGCTTCCAAACATTTCACCAGATGTATGACTTAATTGCTCCAGTAAACTATCTGTACCTTGTCATTGGAAAGAGAAGAGTTTTCCTCTATTGTTATTTACTCCTTAAGGGCAAATTTATTTTCCTAGTTCATTTGTATTGGCTTACTGAGCAGAGGAAGAGTAAACAAATCCTTAGAGGTAATTTGTAAAAGCCGACATGTTGATCTCCTTTCTGTTCAGATTTAACATGTAAAACAATGTTGGCTACTTACTAGATGATCATTAGCCATTGAAAAAAAGAAATGAATGAGCAATGAAATGAAAGCTCAGACACGGAATATCAAGTTAATGTTCCAAGTTAATTCCATTTGATAGTCGTCATCTTCCTTCTAAAATTTCAGAATATTACTTTTTATTTAAAGTTACTGACTACTGGAGTAGAATGAAAGAGTAGAATGAAGCTCCTTAAAAAAATGAAATGAAGAAAGCAGCTTGAAAACTGGGACAGGTCAAAGGCCTCTAACCATCTTCTGTCTTATATATACAAGATTAAAGATTCCCTATGAGTTTTGATTAAGAATGCACAGCTCCAATATTAAATATCAGTGAGCCAAATTGGAAGAGGTTTCAGTGCAATCTCGGAATCATCAGCACTCCCCCTGCACCCAGCCCTGACACTAAGCTTTCTTTACAACATGGGATTAGAGTAAACCATCTAAACCTCATGTCCTGGGGACTCTGCTGCCTTTTCTATACAGCTGTCCTCATTCGGATCACAAACAATTCTCTTGTCAAGAATCAAAGCTCATTTCCCCTTGAAGTTTCTGTTTATATCCGTGACAGAATTCATTCTGGTGCCTTGACATATATTTATTTATTTGGGAGACCTGCAGGGTCCTTTATCAGTACAACATGTGCTCGCTTTATGCATTGTCACGAAACATATTAAAACTTGGTGCACTTGTCTATTTCAGAAAACAGCTCCTTAATCATTCGAGTAATTATGCAGACCCTCCCATGAGGCAGGCTATAAACAAGTTCTTCTCTTCTCCAGAAGCCTTCTTTCTGCCTCTCCTTGGAAGCTCATTGGAGAAATGTGAGTGCAACATGCAATTAATAACTCAATTGAAGAGAGGTTAATATGGTCATGAGGCAGCTGAGGAATAAAACTGTCACCGCTTTATTAAAAGCTTTAATTCAGGGACCAGCTTGTATGGGAACAATAAAACCGTTTCAAGGAAATTCATGAAAAATAAAAATTCAGGAAATATAAAAACCACCAAAAACAGAAACAAAAACAGAAAAACAGCAACAACAAAAAACCACATTGATGCTTTTTTTCTTTCTCTCTCTTTAGAAAGAGAGTGGCTTCTGCTCTTGATCTTAGCCAAAAGGCCAAAAGTGATGGAAACTGGATTTTGGATTCCACAAGTGCATTTTCTTGATCCATGAGGAATAAAAACCATTGCCAATTAAATGTGTCATTTTTTGAAAAAAATGTAAAAATCCATCATAAAGACAGAGCTCTTTGAGACTCAAACTTTGTAGGATAGATTCTATGTACCCTGAAATTATGTTGGGAGGAAATGGGGAATGATTTATTTTGGGGCTCCCATGTCTTCATGGAATGATAGGATAATATTTAATCATATATTCTTTCTTGTCTCTTCTGTGAAGGAAGAGTTTGGCTTTGAGGAAGTCAGGGTAATTTTTTTAAATCTGCATTGTCTTCTCTCTCTCTCTTTCTCTCTCTCTCTCCACCTGATGGTGCTCAGGGCTTACTCCTCCATTTGTGCTCAGAGTTTACTCCTGGTAGAGCTCAGGAATCAAACCTGGGTCAGAGTGTGCAAGGCAAACACCTTTCCTACTGTATTATCTCACCTAAGAAGCCTAAAAGTATTATGAAGAGAGGCATACTGGGTTTGTACCATGAAGCTTAAATGTATGAAAGAGAATGCATGTCACCATATGGAAATGTCAGCTGTAAAGATAATGTGTCTCCTTTTGGTGCTGATGCCAACCTGGGATTGTAATGGACTTCTGATATCTGTCACCCTCAGAAGTACCACTAGAGGGCAGAGCAAATGGCCAACCTGGGTTTGATCCCAGCTATGCCATATGGTTTCCCCCTACTTCCCTAACGCTGCCAGGAGTGATCCCAGATCACAGAGCCAGGAATAAGTCCTAAGCACTGCTGGATTGGGCCCCTAAGCAAAACAAAACAAAACAAAAGGAAGTATTTCTGGCTGATTACTGCTGAGTGATAAGCAATGATCAGAGCTTGGGACTCTGTCCTATGTCACTAAGATAGAGTCTTCATTTGATAAAGTCTCTGGGACCTGACAGAGTTTCTGGGACATGAACTTCAAAACTCTAAGAAAATGAACTGTCAGACATTTGGACATGATCGGTGGAGAAATACATTAGTATCAAATTGCAAACCCTGGGCTCTGTCCTTTAGACCAGAGTTTCTCAACTTTTTTCCAACCAGGGCTTTTTTCTGAGCCTGTTTCCTGCCTGTGACTCCTCCTGTTCTTCTGACTGCTCCCCATTGACATGATTTTCACCTGTGGTCCCTTTGGAATATGCCCTAGAGGTGTTGGGATATTGCCCCCAGTTGATAAATATTGCTTTAGACCACAAAATCAAAGGAGAGTTTTGGACAGGGTAGAAATAATATCTAAATATAGGGATTTAAATACAAAATTAAGGATTTGGTGGAGGGAGGCCATTCAACATTTTTTCTCCAGATAATCTGTAAAGATATAAAATATTACTGATATGTTTGTGGAGTGGACTGACTTCAACTGGGATAGAAATAAGGGACAATTTTCTTTTTCGTCCTCTGTTGAGTTTAAGCATGTTCTATTCAATCTCCTTTTTATTTTCTTTTTTTTGGGGGGTCATATCCGGTCCCGCTCAGGTATTACTCCTGGCTCTACACTCAGAAATCACTCCTGGCAGGTTCGGGGACCATATGGGATGGCAGGAATCAAATCACTGTCCTTCTGCATTTAAGGCAAACGCCTTACCACGGTGCTATCTCTTCGGCCCCCAACCTCCTTTTTCTTATCCCAGGATGATAATCCCATATTCTAGTATTTATGTCCCTTTTACTCGTTAGATGAGCCAGGTTTTATTAAGTCAGGTTGTAGGAGCATTAAATTGTCCAGTACAGTCTAAATGAAAACTTCAGCCTCATCCAATTTTGAGCATTCCCTTTCATCTCAGCCCAAGTTATCTAGGAAAGCAATTATCTTCTTGTTACCTTTGTTTTCCTCCTACCTCTCTTACAGGATCCCCCTATGGGGAGTTTGTGAATATGACATGTGGACTCTGGTATAGAGTCGCCACTTACAGTTGTCCTTTTCTAACCCTTCCATTATCACCTTTCTTTGTTTTTTGTTTTTTTTTTTTTTTAGTTTTTAATAAAATAAATTTTTTAATATAATTTTTATTTTGATCATAGTGTCTTACATATTGTTGACAATAACATTTTAGGTACATATTTACATAAAATCAGGGAGGATTCCCATCACCAAATTGTCCTCCCTACCCCTCCGTTTTTGTCCTACCTCCCATTTCCTCTTCCCTCACCCCCAGGGCGGCTAGAATATGTGGTCCCCTCTGCATCCAACCCACTACTTAGTAGTCTTGCACCTGTTTGGTCTGGATGCCTCCCTTATCTCCCCCTCTAACTGTAGGCAGGACTAGCTAGTTCAAGTTGCATGGTTTTGCTTGAAAAAGAGAAGATAAATAAACTGGGGTAAGAGTCTAATACTCCAAAAATGGATGGAATCCTTTTAGAGGCTCTCATCATCGATTTGGGAGATGAAGGAGAGAAAGAAGGTGAAACACTCCACCAGTACCAAAAAAAAGTGTCAATTATCCAGTGAGGACTCCAGCTATATCGATAAGCACCACAAAAAAACAGACGAAAAACAAAGCAAAAAAAACAAAAACAAAAAAAAAAACAAAAAACAAAAAAAAAACACGCCATGGTCTTGAAATAAGAAACATGGCATAGCACATAACGAAAGAAAAGAAAAGAAGAGAAAAAAAATAAGTATAATTGGGGACAACGATTTCAATAATCACACCCAAACAGAGAAATCGACCAAAATAGATAGGTAAATAAAAATAATAATAACAACAATAAATGAAGGTATATATATATATATATATATATATATATATATATATATATATATATATATATATATATATATATATATATAAAATAACCAAGGTTTTGTGCTTTTTGTGCTTTTTGTATTTTTGTTTTTTTTCCCTCCTGCCCTGGCACAGTAAATATTGGGGTCATTCGAAAAGAAATTCACTTGGCCTAAGAAATATGGGGTTTCTCCGTCCTTGGAGTATACTGTCATGGGATCAGCTCTAGACTATGCTCAGGAGCATTTATTCTCCCGGTGGTGTTTTTTTGGTGTGTGGAGGACTTCTGTTCTGTCCAGGGTGATACACTCAGAGCTCTGTGTTTAGGTCTCAGTATCTGCACAGATCCTGAGGTGGGACTTATGATGAAGTCAGTCTTTGTGGTTCTAGAAGTTCTGTTACCTCAGTGTCGTTTTAATCCATCTTCTGTGGTTGATGACCTTGGTCTTAGCACTGAACCTAGGATGGCACCTAGGATAGCGTCTTTCTTTGTGCTTCCAGAAGCCCCATTCTGTTGCAGTTGTCTCTGTCAGACCTTTGGGACTGGGGATCATGCTTATTGTGCAAGTCATAGATCAAACCCTAAACTAGGGCTTTTTTATTGGTCCCAAGATGTATACTGTCTAGTCGTGGTTCTAGTAGCCAGTCATCTGTAAGTCACGATCTTGGCTTTTGGACCTACCAAAGGGTGCCGAGTCTTCTGGTTTTGTCTTGTCGTTAGCTGGTAAGGTAGGCTAATCTGCTCTAAGGTCAAGTTGTTCACATTTTCCTCGTTGTCAGGATATCATGTTAGAGCTGGCCCTTGTTGTTGACCCCGCAGTATTAAGGCTGTCCCGGGTGGAGTTTGTTTTCTGCAGCTGTTGTGAAGAGCTGTGCCGATTCTATGTCTGGGATCCAGGGTTCAAGGCTGGATGAATGGTATCTAATCATCTGAGGTCTAAGTTGATTCCACATGACATATTTTCAAGGTAGGAGATATCCCTGTATTGTAAACAATTATGAGTTCCTATCTCTAGTAGATAAGAGCTCTTTTTTTTATATGTAAGATTTCCCCTTTATTGAGTGTGTCTTTGCAGGGGGAAGTGGAGCTACATTGTATTGTCCGTGTAGTTGGGGGTGGACAGAGGGGATAACAGACACAGGTCACATACCCAAAAATGATAAAAAAAAATAAATAAAATAAATAAAAATGTATGTGCTCGCAAATGTATATATAGGACCAACATTTAAAAAAAATAAATAAATTTAGGGAAAAAAAAAGAACTAAAATGAGTTAGCGAAGTTTTTAGAGGACCAAAGTGGTGCAAAAGACTACCTTACATTTGGGGGAGAGCAGGTAACGAGGTGGTGTATTACAGGTCTTATGCCTATGTTGGAAGTACAGTTTTTCCCATTGTCTTTTGGGTTTTTCTTGTGATGTGTGGGTTCCCAGGCATCTTCCTATCACACCCCCTGACCTTCTTCAGGTTGGTAAAAATTTGCGGCAGGGAGGTCTTGGAAGAGTTCTTGCATTGGGGATACTTTTGGACCTAGGTCCGGTTTCAAGAAACAGTCCACATTAGGGGGAGTTGGTAGGGAGGGCCTCGCAGCATGAGTCCGCAGGGGAGTTGGCTGTCTTTTCTTGCCCAGGACGAGGTGTGGGTTTGACTGGGTGCCCCTTCTCTTGGGTGCTGGGTACTGGTTCGTTGGGGGTAGGAGGTCGATCTTGTTGCCTAATAGATTAAGGACTGAGGGTGAAGTGTTTATCACCTTTCTTACATTACTTTTCAAAGTTGCTTCTATCCTGTTATGTGATTCTCCTTGTCTACTTCCCACTATTCACTAAATCCACAGGAGATGAATAATTTTTTGCCATGCTAAATGGACTCTTCCACTATTTTCTTTCATCTTTCAAATCACCATTTGTTTCTATCTTCAAAAGTGCAAAGGAGGCCCCAGCCTCCATATTAGATATCATTCCGGGCTCTGGTTCCTCCATATCAGATTCCAAAGAAGACTCTTCTTCTACAGACAGCTAAGGATTTCTGCTGAGAAGATTTCAAATGAGAAGAGAGCTTGTCTCCCTTCAAGATTCTAGGGGTTGGAGAGATAGCACAGCAGTAGAGCATTTGCCTTGCATGCAACTGACCCAGGGCAAACGGTGGTTCAAATTCCAGCATCCCATATGGTCCCCCCTGCCTGCCAGGAGCAAACCCAAAGAGCCACTTGGTGTGATCCCCCAAAAAGTTCTAATCCCCAATCCCTTGGACAGTGTGTGGATTTTGAGATAGATAATTTAGTTGAATTTCTAGTGATCTGAAGCCTACCTCTACTTTGGTCTCTGAGGTCAGTACAGTTAGTGACCTTGTAAGAAAATATTAGGTCATAGAGGAAGAACAGCAAAGATACAGAGAAGATGGCCATCTACAAGCCAAGAGCCAATGTTCTGAGAAGTTTGTTCCTACCAACCCAATCAAAAATCTTGATCATGAAAAATCCAAGAACTAACGGACCATTAGTTTCTATAGTTTGACCCACCAAAGTTCTGGTAGTTTTTTGTAACAGTTCTAGAAATTGAATATAGATAACCATTTTCATTTTATATACTTATTCTTACAAGTTGGGAACTATCAGGCCATTTATAATTAAAAATTAGATGTGAGTGTGACTCTTGTCTTAAACATTAAAACTTTAATATTAACATGGAGTAAAATATGAGCATTATATCATACATTTTTAAGGCAAATTAAGATGGTGGAGAAGCCATGGTAGTGTATCATAACATATGACTTAGCACACCTACTTTCAGGATAGTTGCCCCAATGACCATTGATGGGAACCTTCACCAAGTTTGTGTTTTTTTCCCAAGACTGCAGAAGTCTGTTAAGCCTTAGATAGATGCAATTTAAAACGTTAGACAGTTTTCATCTCCAGAGGCAATTTACAATTAAAGTGGTTACTGCTTTAGCCTCTCATATAACCTGGTAAAGCAACCATAAGAAGCATTTTGCACAGTTGTCCACAAAGAGTCCACATGAGTTTCATCATCAGCTGCTGTAGTGTTATTGTGTTCATTAATGCAGCACTCACAGACTTTTCCCTTCCTAGGCCATACCTTCTTTTTTATATATATTTTATTTAAACACCTTGATTACATACATGATTGTGTTTGGGTTTCAGTCATGTAAAGAACACCACCCATAACCAGTGCAACATTCCCATCGCCAATGTCCCAAATCTCCCTCCTCCCCACCCGACCGCCTGTACTCTAGACAGGCTTTCCATTTCCCTCATACATTCTCATTCTTTGGACAGTTCAAAATGTAGTTATTTCTCTAACTAAACTCATCACTCTTTGTGGTGAGCTTCCTGAGGTGAGCTGGAACTTCCAGCTCTTTTCTCTTTTGTTTCTGAAAATTATTATTGCAAGAATGTCTTTCGTTTTTCTTAAAACCCATAGATGAGTGAGACCATTCTGCATTTTTCTCTCTCTCTGATTAATTTCACTCAGCATAATAGATTCCGTGTACATCCATGTATAGGAAAATTTCATGACTTCATTTCTCCTGACAGCTGCATAATATTCCATTCTGTATATGTACCACAGTTTCTTTAGCCATTTGTCTGTTGAAGGGCATCTTGGTTGTTTCCAGAGTCTTGCTATGGTAAATAGTGCTGCAATGAATATAGGTGTAAGGAAGGGGTTGTTGTATTGTATTTTTGTGTTCCTAGGATATATTCCTAGGAGTGGTATAGCTGGATCGTATGGGAGCTCCATTTCCAGTTTTTGGAAGAATCTCCATATTGCTTTCCATAAAGGTTGAACTAGACGGCATTCCACCAGCAGTGGATAAGAGTTCCTTTCTCTCCACATCCCCGCCAACACTGTTTATTATCATTCTTTGTGATGTGTGCCATTCTCTGTGGTGTGAGGTGGTACATTATAGTTGTTTTGATTTGCATCTTCCTGATGATTAGTGATGTGGAGCATTTTTTCATATGTCTTTTGGCCATTTGTATTTCTTCTTTGTCAAAGTGTCTGTCCATTTCTTCTCCCCATTTTTTGATGGGATTAGATATTTTTTCTTGTAAGTTTCTGTCAGTGCCTTGTATATTTTAAAGATTTAGCACCTTATCTGATGGGTATTGGGTGAATAGTTTCTCCCACTCAGTGGGTGGCTCTTGTATCCTGGGCACTATTTCCTTTGAGGTGCAGAAGCTTCTCAGCTTGCTTTCACTAGCTTGGAGAGTGCAGTTTCCTCCTTGAATATGCCTGTAGTCTCAATGTCCTGGAGTGTTTTGCTTATGTGTTGTTCTATATATCTTATGGTTTTGGGTCTGATATCGAGGTCTTTAATCCATTTGGATTTAACCTTTGTACATGATGTTAGCTGGGAGTCTAAGTTCAATTTTTTGCAAGTGGCTATCCAGTTGTGCCAACACCACTTGTTGAAGAGGCTTTCTTTGCTCCATTTAGGATTTCTTGCTCCTTTATCAAATATTAGGTGATTGTCTGAGGAACATTTTCTGAGTATTCAAGCCTATTCCAATGATCTGAGGGCCTGTCCTTATTCCAGTACCATGCTGTTTTCATAACTATTGCTTTGTATTACAGTTTAAAGTTGGGGAAAATAATTCCACTCATATTCTTTTTCCCAATGATTGCTTTAGCTATTCTAGGGTGTTTATTGTTCCAAACAAATTTCAAAAGTGCCTGATTCACTTCTTTGAAAAATGCCATGGGTATCTTTAAAGGGATTCACATTAAATCTGTATAATGCCTTGGAGAGTATTGCCATTTTGATTATGTTAATCCTGCCAATCCATGAGCAGGATATGTGTTTCTATTTCCGCATGTCCTCTCCTATTTCTTGGAGCAGAGTTTTATAGTTTTCTTTGTATAGATCCTTCACCTTTTTTGTCAAGTTGATTCCAAAATATTTGAGTTTGTGTGTCACTATTGTGAATGGGGTTGTTTTCTTAATGTCCATTTCTTCCTTATTACTATTGGTGTGTAGAAAGGCCATTGATTTTTGTGTGTTAATTTTGTAGCCTGCCACCTTGCTATATGAGTTTATTGTTTCTAGAAGCTTTTTGGTAGAGTCTGTAGGGTTTTCTATGTAGAGTATCATGTCATCTGCAAAGAGTGAGAGCTTGACTTCTTTTTTTCCTATCTAGATTCCCTTGATAACTTTTTCTTGCCTAATTTCTATAGCGAGTACTTTCAGTGCTATGTTGAATAGGAGTGGTGAGAGAGGACAGCCTTGTCTTGTGCCAGAATTTAGAGGGAAGGCTTTTAGTTTTTATCCATTGAGTATAATAATTGCCACTGGCTTGTGGTAGATGGCCTTACCTATATTGAGAAAGGTTCCTTCCATTCCCATCTTGCTGAGAGTTTTGATCAAGAATGGGTGTTGGACCTTATCAAATGCTTTCTCTGCATCTATTGATATGATCATGTGGTTTTTATTTTTTTATTTGATGTTGTGTATTATGCTAATAGATTTATGGGTGTTAAACCATCCTTGCATTCCTGGGATGAAAAATACTTGATCGTAGTGAATGATCTTCAGAATGAGGCATTGAATCCTATTTGCTAGGATTTTGTTGAGGATCTTTGCATCTGTATTCATGAGCGATATTGGTCTGTAATTTTCATTTTTGGTAGCATCTCTGTCTGGTTTAGGTATCAAGGTGATGTTGGCTTCATAAAAGTTATTTGGAAGTGTTTCCGTTTGTTCAACTTCATGAAAGAGTCTTACCAGGATTGGTAATAGTTCCTCATGGAAAGTTTGAAAGAATTCATTAGTGAATCCATTAGGGCCTGGGCTTTTGTTTTTGGGCAGACATTTGATTACCATTTTAATTTTATCAATAATGATGGGGGTGTTTAGATATGCTACATCTTCTTCCTTCAGCCGTGGAAGATTATAAGAGTCCAAGAATTTACCCATTTCTTCCAGGTTCTTATTTTTAGTGGCATAGAGTTTCTCAAAGTAGTTTCTGATTACCCTTTGAATCTCTGTCATATCAGTAGTGATCTCTCCTTTTTTTTCCTAATATGAGTTTTCAAGTTTTTCTCTCTCTCTTTCTTTGTTAGTTTTGCCAATGGTCTATTAATCTTATTTATTTTTTCAAAGAACCAACTTCTGCTTTCATTGATCTTTCGGATTGTTTTTTGGGTTTCCACTTCGTTGATTTCTGCTCTCAGTTTTGTTATTTCCTCTCTCTCCCTATTTTTGGGTCCTTTTATTGAGCACTTTTTAGTTCTATTAGCTGTGTTATTAAACTACTCAGGTAAGCTCCTTCTTCCTTCCTGATGAGTGCTTGCAAAACTATAAATTTTCCTCTCAGTACTGCTTTTGCTGTGTCCCATAAGTTCTGATAGTTTGTGTCTTTATTGTCATTTGTTTCCAGGAACCTTTTGATTTCCTCCTTGATTTCATCTCGGACCCACTGGTTATTCAGTCTGAGGCTGTTTAACTTCCAGGTGTTAAAGTGTTTCTTCTGTGTCCCTTTGGAATTCACAAATAATTTCAGAGCCTTGTGGTCAGCGAAGGTAGTCTGCAAAATTTCTATCCTCTTGATATTATGGAGGTATGTTTTATGTGCCAGCATGTAGTCTATCCTGGAGAATGTCCCATGTACATTGGAGAAGAATGTGTATCCAGGTTCCTGGGGATGGAGTGTCCTATATATATCCCCTAAGCCTCTTTCTTCCATTTCTCTCCTCTGGTCTAGTATATTCTTATTGGGTTTCAGTCTGGTTGACCTATCCAGTGTTGACAAAGCCTTGTTGAGGTCCCCACAATTATTGTGTTGTTATTGATATTATTTTTCAGATTTGTCAAGAATTGTATTAAATATTTTTCTAGACCCTCATTCAGTGCATATATGTTTAGGAGAGTTATTTCTTCCTGATCTACATACCCCTTGATTAATATAAAATGTCCATCTTTGTCCCTTACAACCTTCCTGAGTATAAAGTTTGCATTATCTGATATTAGTATGGCCACTCCAGCTTTTTTATGGGTGTTGTTTGCTTGGATAATTTTTCTCCAGCATTTTATTTTGAGTCTATGTTTGTTCTGACTATTCGGGTGCTTTTCTTGTAGGCAGCAGAGGGTTGGACTGAGATTTTTGATCCATTTAGCCACTCTGTGTCTCTTAACTGGTTAATTTATTCCACTGACATTGAGAGAAAGAATTGTCCTGGGATTTAATGCCATCTTTCTATCGAAATTTGGTGTGTCTTTTGGTTAGTCTTGTCTTAAATTAGGTCTTTCAGTTTTTCTTCTAAGACTGGTTGAGTCTATAAATTTTCTGAGCTGTTGTTTGTCTGTGAAACTATGTATTCTTCCATCAAACCAGAAAGTGAGTTTTGCTGGGTACAGTATTCTAGGTGAAGCATTCATTTCATTCACTCTTGTCACAATATCTCATCACTGCTTTCTGTCCTTGAGTGTTTCTGGTGACAGGTCTGCTGTAAATCACAAGAATCCTCCCTTGAATGTAATTTCCCTTTTTGATCTTGCTGTTTTCAGAATTCTGTCTCTATCTGTAGGATTCGTCATTGTGACTAGGATGTGTCTTGGGGCATTTTTTCTGGGATCTCTTTTGGTTGGTACTCTTCGAGCATGCAGGATTTGATCACATATATTCTTTAGATCTGGAAGTTTCTCTTTAATGATGTTCTTGACGGTTTATTCTTTCTGGAAATTTTCTTCCTGGTACTCTGGGACTCCAATGATTCTTAAGTTGTTTTGTTGAGCTTATCATAGACTTCTATTTTCATCTGTTCCCATTCTTTGACTAATTTTTCCACTCTCTGTTCATTTGCTTTAAGATTTTTTCCTATCTCTCCCACTGTATGGAATTGTTATTTATCTCTTCTTCCACAGCACCAAGTCTATTCTCAGCTTCTAATACCATATCTCAGAGCTTATCAATTTTGTCATTCACTTAGTTTACTGTGTTTTTGGCCTGTTCGTTGACATGTTATTTCAGTTTGGAGTTTTGTGACTTTGTCTTCATACTTTCTTGGTTCTTGTTAGTGTTCTGTTCAACTCGATCCATGGTTTCTTTGAGTTTGTTCAGCATCTTCCATATTGTTAGTCTAATGTCCTCATCTGAGAGGTTGATTAGTTGGTTGGTCATTATCTGGTCATCAGAATTGTCATCTTTATACTCTTTGTATTATGCTGGCCTGCGTTGTTTTCCCATTGTCACACCTGTATTGTGGGTTTTTCTACATGTTGTGGTGGTATTCATTGGCTATATGATGCAAGCAGCCACACCCCTCTGGCTCCGCCCTTTCTGATTGGGTCTAATTACCTCCTGATGAGGGAGTCCTTCATGGATGAAGACTCACACAGGATCAAATCTTAGGCATGAGCACGCAGCAGAGAAGACAGTCCAGAGAGAAATTCTGGGCTTCAGTGATCCAGCACAATTCTTAGTGTGATTTTTTTTCTTCTTGTTGCGCTGGTGTTTTTTTTCGTAGAAAGAGCGCAGGGCCGCGTAGTGAAGTGGAGCAGCCGTGCTCTGCTGGAGCCTCTTTTTGGCCCACTCCCAAGAGGTTCATGCAACAGGATAGTAGACAGACACACACAGGCAGCACTCACAATTTTTCACAGTTGGGCCCCACTGGCAAGCGTATTTTCATGGATTTACCAGTCTAATGTCACAAACAGTGGTCCTGGCTTCTGCAAATTAATGCTTATAGCTGGTTTTCACGTTATGGAGCAGTTCCTTGGCGTTCCCGCCCTAGAATTGGCCTCTGGAGAGCGAGTTTTTTGCAGACTCTTTTTGGCCCACTCCCAAGAGGTTCACACAACAGGACAGTAGACAAACACACACAGGCAGCACTCACAATTTTTCAAAGTTGGGCCCCACTGGGCAGGCATAGTTTTGTGGATATTTCCAGCCTGACGTCACTAACAGAGGACTTGGCTTCTGCAAAGTACTGCTTATAGCTGGTTTTCACATTATGGAGCAGTTCCTTGGCGTTCCCACCCTAGAATTTGGTCCCTGGGAGAGCAAATTTTCTGCAGCCTCTTTTCAGCCCACTCCCAAGGTTCACGCAACAGGACAGTAGACAGACACACATGGTCAGTATTCTCAATTTTTGGGCTCCACTTGGCAGGCATAGTTTTGTGGATTTTCCCAGCCTGATGTCACAAACAGGGGACCTGTCTTCTGCTAAGTACTGCTTATAGCTGGTTTTCACGTTATGGGCAGTTCCTTGGCGTTCCCGCCCTAGAATTGGCCTTTGGGAGAGCAAGTTTTCTGGAGCCTCTTTTCGACCCACTCCCAAGAGGTTCACACAACCGGACAGTAGACAGACAAACACAGGCAGCACTCTCAATTTTTCACAGTCGGGCCCCACTGGGCAGGGTATTTTCGTGGATTTTCCCAGCCTGATATCACAAACAAGGGACCTGGCTCCTGCAACGTACTGCTTATAACCGGTTTTCCGGCCTTACCTTCTTACTTTTGTTGAGGGGGATTCAATTTTCAATAAACTATTATCACCAAATTTTTTGGCTCAGTGGTTGCTTCTTGGGTGGATCCAGTAATATTTTAGGGGTAATTTTTTAGCTATGAGAATTAAGGTCTGCTGAGATTCCCTTGGTTTTATATAGATTATGGATTTTTCTTTTTAAAATTTAACTTTTGTTTATATGTAATACATAAAATATATCAATTATATATATATTTGAGCCACACCCAGTGATGCTCTGGGTCTACTCCTGGGTCTCTGCTTAGGATTACTTCTGGTAGGCTCAAGGATCCATTTGGGATACTGAAGATTAAACCTGGGTCTGCCATGTCAAACACAAACTCCCTAATGTACTATAGCTCCAACTCCAGATTGTTGATTTTCTTGGCTTCATTTAATCAAAGACAGTGTGTGTGTAATTTAAAGCAATACAAGACTCAAATAGTTTGAAAATTATTTTCATAATCTATAGAAATTTGTAGTCATAGAAATCACTGCAAGATTCTTTGAGGCTCTTTCTTAAGTCTTGAAATACTAGAAGAAATAAAGAAGGTCCACATGGGACTTTTGGGAAGCAGGATGGTGCATAGTCCAATAGAGCTATCTCCACTTTGGTTCTGACAGTGCAAACATGTAAGTCTTCATATCTACTCTTTCTGCCAATACCCTTTATCCCAAATACAGCCAGCTAATCTAATGAGGAATTTACATGTCAGCTACAAAGTCTAAGGCTATGTCCTAATTTAATTGCATTGAATAGAAATTAAAATTTTTTCTTCTTTATTTACATTTTTTTAGGGAAGACTCAACTGGAGGTGATCAGGGATTACTACTGCATAAGGCACAATCTTTATTTTAATCTCAGATATATTCTTGGCATTGCTTAGTGTAGCATATCTGGGGTCAGACATGCAAGTGTCAACACTTGTACTATATCGCTGACCCAGAAAATTAGAATGTTTTCACTGCATGTGTTCCATCTAAGAGAATATGTAGAGTTGTTGCCTAAATATTTTGTGGAAAGCGATGGATAATTAAGAAAGTAGAAAATTGAATTTCTGAAGCAGTCACCCACTAACTTCAGGGTTCTGAGCTGGTTACTTAATTACTCTGGCTTTTAATTCCTAGCCCTGTGTAGAAGAGCAAAATATTACTATGTGTGATTTAAAATTTTAGATGAATCACGTGAGGAAGGCATTCGAACACTTTAAAAGAAGCTGGTACATGAGTAAAGACTCAAGAAAAACGAGTAGTGATGATGATGAGGAGGATGCTACTATTGCTTATAATGATGATGGGCATAACCAGAATGATGCAAAGAAAAATAACTTGGAGACAGGGCTGGCATTTGGAGGTGAATAGATTCTCCTGAAGGTGGAATATTTCCTATATGGTCGATTCCAGCAAGGAGGTGGGTGTTCACTTATCTATCTATGGCTAGGATTTAAGAAGTGATTTAAGAAAAGCATGGGAAGAGAAGACATCAAAGATGACAGCCTGTCATAGCTCTGTTATTTCTTCTGCAGAAGGAGTTAGCAGAGGAAGGTGAAGATGAGGGAGGGATTTAAAATAACCATCATCCTGTTCAGGTCTGAGTGCAAGGTATTGGCAGTGACTTGAATGGCACCAACACTAGGGGAACCTTTTTATTAGAGTAATATTATTATTAAATTTTAAATAATAATATTAAAATAATAATAAAAATAAAGATAAAAATAATATATTTAAATAATCTCTAAACAGTTGCTGCAACCTAAAAGTAAGCAGGATAGGTTTTGAGCTTATTCTCTCTCCCCTTCTGAGCACCCTGGGAACAATCTAGGGAGCCTTTTCGTTTACACATAACATTGTTTCCATCTGTGGGTACTTGTTTTGTTCTTTCAACTGAGATCTCCACTTTTATGTCTGTTTCTATTTTTGACATAACACTGAGCAGCATTTTATTTTGGATGTCAGTGGGTTCAATGGAATTTTACTTTATTTGTACTTGTGTGTGTGTTTTTTCTCTTTCATATTTTCCTGTTATTTGTTGGAAGTGGGAGAAAAAAATACTCCAAGATGAACTGAAACATTTATTTGAATTTCAACTCTGCTATATTCTTTTTGATTGCAAGCCCTTTCTTAAAATTCCAATTTAGATGATATTTGTTTCGAGACTTAAAATAATTCAAGGTTCTTTCAGCTGAAAAAGGGAAATCAATGCCTTTTTGATGAATAGGGTTTTACATCTTAATAATATAGTCTATCCTTTGTTTTCATAAATAGCTGGGGAAAATCATGAGTGCTCGCTCGTTATCTTCTGTCATTAAACTCATCCTGGAGATATGTGGAGTCTACTTATACACAGTGACAGAAATAAGTTCATAAATGTAGATTATGCAAAGAGAAAACACTGCGTGTTAAATATACAGAGTATGAATAATTTATCTGTTCTATATGAGCACCAGGGATGCTCATAGAGAAAGCAGGAAATGGAGTTAAACATCAGAGTAATTACCAAATATAAGACACTTCAATAAAGACTTTAGCATTCGTGTTTATCTCAGGTTAATTCACCAGCAACAACTGCATATGCAATCTTCTTTTAGTGGCCAGAATGGGTGATTTATATCCAGCATAATGAGTGGTCCATGCTTTCTTATTGCTACCTTGTTGAGGTAGGGAAATATACCGCAATAAAAGAAATACCAGTAGTTGTAAAATTCATGTATCCGGTTTAAATGTTACAGGCTTTGTATTTTGTTATCGTCTTAATTTAGGATCCATATTTGTTTAAAAAGATCTCTCACTCAAGACCAGACTTTATGGGACTCTGTCTGATTTTTATTTGGGGAGACAAGTGTATCCTCTTGTGGAGAAACTTTTCTACAGAAAAAGGTTCTAGCTCATTAATTTTATTAGATAATATATAACTTACTATATTAAATGTCAAGAGTCTTTCTGGTAGAGCACAAAGATAGAATTTGGGTGTTGATTATAAGTTTAATATATGTTCAGTGCAGAAACTATGTGAAGTACAAAAAGAGAAAACTTTTGCAATTTAAATTTTGTGGCCCGTGAACAATCACTTCTACATAGAAGTTTTTCTATTTAGTTACTATTTGTGGGTGCTATAGCAATATGCATGATTATACACTATATGTATCTTTCTATATACTAGGTATCTCACTTATAAGGAGTCTTACCATTTTATCATATAGACAGATATGTGTATTTTTTGAATAGAAAGTAAAATCTATTATACCACTGTAGCAATTCTGGTCCACTGCCCAAGCAGCCATGGAGAAAGAGAGAGAGGAGAGAGATAGAGAGACAGAAAGACAGAGAGAGATAGAGATAGATACAGAGAGAGATACATATTGAGTGAGCAGCATCTTGCTGATGATAAAGCAGGCCCTCCACATGCCGGCAGGCTCTGCTCCAGTCTTTTCCCTGCCCCTACCTCCAATAACTGCCAAGGCTCTTCTTTTTATACTTTGGGTGTAGTTGTCAGTCACAGGGGCATGTCCTTTTTCAACTACTATTACAAGTAGGTGTCACCACTTCTCTTTTTTAATATAAATCTATATTCAAGCACCATGATTACAAGCACGTTTGTAGTTAGGTTTCAGTCATAAACAGAATCCCTCCCTTCACCAGTGCCACACTGTCAGCACCAATGCTTTCTCTCCTCCCCTCCCCTGCCTGTATAGCGACAGGCTACTTCTCTCATTCTTGAACATTGTCATGCTAGTTGTTAGTGTAGTTATTTCCCTAACAGCATTCACCACTCTTTGTGGTCAGCTTCAAATTGTCACTTCTTGAAGGTACATTGATTAATTCCCTTAAATACATCAACATCCCTTAAATACACCATAAAGACTTCATACATGCTTTGTCCTTATAGTCATAACCATCACTCTCTACCCTGCCATTTCTCTCTTCCTAACACTAATTTTCTTCCTATCTCTATAAAAGTATCATTTTGAGGTTATACAAATGAATTTATCCAGCACATGACTTTTTTTTTTTTTTGGTGTTTGGGCCACAGCAGATAATACTTAGGGGTTACTCTTGGCTATGCACTCAGAACAGCATATGACTTTTGAGCGAGATTTTTTTCTACTTTAACAACACGCCCCTGGGATACATCCAATTGTTAAATGTGTTGCTACTCCTATATTTCCTTTTTTTTTTTTTTTGGTTTTTGGGCCACACCCGGCAGTGCTCAGGGGTTACTCCTGGCTGTCTGCTCAGAAATAGCTCCTGGCAGGCACGGGGGACCCTATGGGACACCGGGATTTGAATCAATCACCTTTGGTCCTGGATCGGCTGCTTGCAAGGCAAACGCCGCTGTGCTATCTCTCCGGGCCCACTCCTATATTTCTTAATGCTAAGTAGTATTCTATGAAATGAATACATCATAGGTTGGTTTTTAGTTTTTAATATACTTTTTGTTTGTTTGCTTTTGTTTTAGGATCACAGCTGGTGGTGCTCAGGTATTATTCCTGGTGAATGGGGCCCAAGGGCCCATATGTTGTACTAGGAATCAAACCTGTGTCAGCTGCATGTGAGGCAAGAAACCTGCCCAGAGGATGGTGTTTAGACCCTTACCATTTTACAAATTTATTTATTTCTGGCTTGGGGCCACTCCTAATGATGCTCAGTGGTTACTTCTGGCTCTGCATTCACAGGAATCACTCATGGTAATGCTTGGGGACCATTTGGGATACCAGGGATATAACCCAGGTCAGCCACATGTAAGGCAAATGATTTACCTGCTATATTATCACTCTGGCCCCCTCACCATTTTTTAAACTATTCACCCATTGAGTATACCTAAGTAGGTTTCAGCTATTTGCTGTTGAAAATAAAACTGCTTTGTATAAAAGTGTACAGGTTTTCTGGGAGAAATTAAGTGTTTATATTTTGGACATAAATTTTCAGGAGTGTGATAGTTGTGTCATGTGCTAAACATATAGTTCAGTTTAATTTTTTTTTCTATTTTGAAGCCTCCCAAACAATGCTCCTAAGACTCATGGGTCCCTCTTGGAAATTCTTAGCCAAGAGATCTGACAGCTTAATCAAGGGCCCAAGTATACTGTGTTGCTTGGGCCTAGTTTAGTTAATTTCCAAAGAATCTGACAAATTACTTTTAAGAAATTGGGCAAATGTAAGAATTTAAGAAATGGCCAAGTTCTGAGAAGTCGGATTTTCTTGGAGTCAAGGTAGCGGGCAACCTCCACCAGCCCCTCCATACACCCAGGACACACAGCCACTGATCAGGCAGCTCATCCACTCAGCTCCAACAGATCTTAGAAATCCTGGAGCACGTGGCTTCCTGTGCAACACAAGAGCTCCCAGTTAGGTCCAAGAAAATTAAAAGTATGGCAGAAAATTAATTACAAGTTTCTCATCTTGTACATCAAGAAAGAATCTATTTTTGTAGCCCAAGAAACAAGATTTGCCTTCCCATGGCTGTTGTCTGTGCAGTTATTAAAGTCTGTTAAAAAGAAGGATGAGGTAACAGTACATTTGTCTCATCCAAGACTGGGATATAATAATATCAATTGAAATAAACAAGCTTTTGCTATTGAAATTTTCTTTTTAAGCCCCGTTGGTTGTAACAAGACTTGTTCTGCTCCTATGGGATAAATACAAAAAAGAAAATGATTTATTTTTATTTCCAGATTTTGTGCTTTCTGTGCTTCTTTTAAGAGTTTATCATCCAAGCCCAGCCCATTTCTCAAAATTGTACCTTTCAAGAGGCAGGCCTAGGGGAAGGTGGTAGACAATGATGGAGGAAATTACACTGGTGATGGAATTAATTTTGGAACAGTGAATGTCAGAAGCAACTGTATTATGAACAACTTTGTGAACCATGGTGTTTAAATAAAATAATACAGTAAAATAATAATAAAATTATAATATTAAAAAGAGAAACAGAAACTGAGATAGAGAGACTTGATGTCACTGTTCAGAAACCCAGATTTCAAGAGGGTTCCCCAATGTAGACCATCTGAACACATTTTAATGCTCAATTATTATATTAGCATAAATGTTCATAAATTACAGAATGATTCTTATAATAATCCTTCAGAGGGGAGCTGTGGATTGCCTTTGCCCTTTAAGAGGCTACCGTTCCTTGAATTTCCTTTCATTACCTTTTCGGGAGACAAGAGGGAGCCAGGTCAAGGATGCAGGAGATGGTGGGCTTGTATCAGTAATAAATTCAGTTACCTCAAAAGAGTTTCTTAAAGGGAACAAAGTGCTACTCTATTTGCAGAAAGATAAGACTGAAGAAATACTTTCTTTAATGCATTTAGCTAGAGCAGGTCGATAGATATATTTGCAAAACACCTCCAAGGAATAAACAAGTCCTTCCAAACCTGGAACTTAATGACCTGACAGTCAGTTTCAAAATGGACGGTATACCCAAAGAAAATGTGATACCCATTAAACTGTTGAGGTTGCAAAAGAGGGGCACATAATTACAGCATAAGTCTTGCCAGTGGTGGCAGGACAAGATCTTGGGAGACAGATTAACCAGCCCAGTGCTCAACTGCCCGGCTGGACTGATCAGGTTTACCTTGAGTTGCTGTCACCAAGTATAATCCTCCTGTGCTATGGACTCCTAATGTATGTGTCCTCCAAGGCTATGTTCAAGGCTTAATACCATAAATTCTTGGGAGACATTCTTTTTAATTGACTACTTAGTAACAGCATCTATCGATAATGAGCTGAATTTTTAGCAATCAATTGCTAATTACTGACACAGGCACAAAAATGATATTAGACAATGCTCAGGTGGCAGAAATAACTATGAAATAAGCTGAAGAAAGCAAGTAAATGATAAACAAGGTCTTTCATAAAGTCTGGAAAGTCAACTACAAGGAAGACTCCTTATGCCTGAGAGTAGGAGGCCTAAACTCCAGGCCTAATGCAAGCAGGAGTTGTGTGAACTTATCAATTTAGTTTTTTCATGTTAAAAAATTAAATGGATAAAGAAAAACCAAAGTGATCTGGAGAGTTTAATGTGGGTTGCATGCAACTTACCTGTTCTTGTATCTCTCTGATCCTCAAATTTTGCTTAATATTTAGTTGTTTGTTTTTTGAGTTACACCCAGCAATGCTCAGGGGTTACTCCTGGCTCTGCATGCAGGAATTATTCCTTGTAGGCTAAGGGAACCATCTGGGTTGCTAGGGATCAAACCCTGGTTTCTGTGTGCAAAGCAAGTGCCCTCCCTTCTGTACTATTGTTCTGGCCCCAAGGCTTAATCTTTTAGAGGATGTTCAGGCTCATAGCAAGATTGGGCAGAAGCCCTACATATATGTGACCCCATATTATAAATATAATTTATATACAAATTTTAAAACAGAACGAAATATTTTCATGACAATATTAATTTTCACATCACAATATTTAAATAATTGATGTGTCTATATTTACATGCCATTATAATTTAAAGTTGATATAATTTAAAGTTTTTAACAAAGAAAATGACTGTCATGTGTTCACCTTTATACTCATACAGTTTAATTTTACTCTTGAAAATGTCCTTTGTAATCCTTCTCTCTCTCCCCCCCTTTCCCCCCCCCTCTCTTTCTCTCGGTTTTTGGGTCACACCTGGCAGCCCTCAGGGGTTACTCCTGGCTCTATGCTCAGAAATCGCCCCTGGAAGGCACAGGGGACCATATGGGATGCTGGGAATGTTTTGTTTTCTTAATCCAGATACCTTTAAGGAAATGAGGGGAGACAGAGATCACAAGGGAGCTCAGCAGGATACTTTTGGCGGGCTTTTCACTGTCCTCCTTTGTTAGAATTACTGAGGCCTGATTTCTAATAATGGTCAAAAATTAAGAGAGATAGTTACAGCCACGTTTAGAATTATAGCCAAACAATCCACGCAAAGGGTCAACTGATTTGACCACTCTAAGCGGGCCTTTTTGGCAAATAATTCTTTTTCAGGAGAGCAACACTTCTGATGTGTGCCCTTCCTGAGTGGGGTGAAACATTGTAGCATCCCTGCTTCACATCTATTCAACCTAGCCAGTCCCCTGAACCAGAATATTACTTTGTTGGAATCATACAGAAGTCATGTTTTCATATTGGCCTCTTTAACTTTGCAGTAAACTTATTGTCACTTATGTCTTTGCATGGATTGACAGCTTTTTTTCTTTTAGCATGAGTGCATTGTTAGAATGTGCTACAGTTATATCCTGAAAGTTGGCTATAATTATTTACCTTTGCTAAACAAGTTTCAGGATATTTTTTACTGACTCATGTTTTCTAAATAGATAACCCTATTACCTGAAACAATGACCTTTCCAGTCAGTTTGTCTTTCATCTTTTTATTGTCTTGTTGTATTATCTAGGACTCCCAGTACAAAACTGAAAGCAATGGTGTAAGCTTTCAATTTCAATCTGACTTGTTTTTGATTTTTATCAGGATGGTCTTCTAATTTCTAGGCTAGAAATGTGAAAGGTTCAGTGGTAGTTGTAGGTATTTTTGTTTTTTTGTTTTTTTGTAGATGCTTTATATCAAGTTGAAAAAATTCTTCCCTGGTTTTTATTCTGAATGTGCTTTGATTTTTGTCAAACATTTTTATTACATATACTGATATTACAATGTAGTATTTTGATTGTCAAATCTTGACACAATCTTGAATACCTAGTACAAATCCTGGTTCATCATACTGTGTAATTTATTTCTTTCCTTTTTCTTTTTTGGTTTTTGGATCACACCTAGTAATGCTCAGGGTTTACTTCTGGCTATATGCTCAGAAATCACTCCTGGTTTAGGGGACCAAATGGAACACCAGGAATTGAACCCAGGTCCATCCTGGGTCAGCCATGTGCAAGGCAAATGACCTACCACTGTGTTATCACTCCTGCCCCTGATGTGTAATTCTTTTGATATATTTTTAATTGTTTGCAAATATTTTGTTGAGTTTTCTGTTTTCTGTGTCTATTAGAAACACTGTTAGTATTCTTTTCTTTTAATGAATTCTCTCATT
Source organism: Suncus etruscus (assembly GCF_024139225.1). Classification (NCBI taxonomy): domain Eukaryota; kingdom Metazoa; phylum Chordata; class Mammalia; order Eulipotyphla; family Soricidae; genus Suncus; species Suncus etruscus. Next base: position 47,498,584 of record NC_064860.1, on the reverse strand, counting down.
TAGGTATTAGAATAATGGTGGCTTCATAGAATGAGTTAAGAAGTATCAATTCTTTCCTAAAGATATGGTAGAATATTTGTATAATTTATTAATTAAGTGTTTGAAGTAATTATCTAGTGAACCCGTATGAGCCTGGCCTTTTATGTTTTGGAAGGTAATTAATTGTAGATTGAATTTCTTTATAAATACAGGTCAAATTAGATTATCTAGATATTTTGTATTAGCAAGTTGCTGATCAGGGAAGTGGTGGATTTGATCAGTTATATAATTTGTCAGTATTAAAGAGTTGTTGTTGCTATTATTATTATTATGGAAATTTTACAAGCTACAAAATGATAGCTTCTGAGTGCCTTAAATTTTAGATTAGAAACTGAAGTGTGATTTATCTTTAAAAAAAAAGTGGCAGGAAGTCTTAGATTATGTTTAAAAGAAGCTGATCAGGGGTGGAGAGATAATCTAGGAACTAAGTTGCTTGGTCTGCACCTGGCTTATTTCCAGCACTACATATGGCCCTGCAAGTACGGCCAGGAATGATCCCTGAGCACAGAGCCAAGAATAAGTCTTGAGCACTAGGGGTGTTACCCAATGCCCGTCCAAGAAAGAAAGACTAAGCAATACCCTAATATTAGTAATGTGTCAGGAGAGATGGATTGGAACAAAAACCAAACCAGTCATCCATTTTGCAAACCAGGAGAAAAGAAAGAAAACATGGGGCAAAATATCAGTAGAGAAATTAAAGCATAAGTGGAGAGCGGAGAAATGAAATAAGAGAATAAAGAATTTATTTCTATATAGTGATTGTGAATGTGTACCTGGTAGAAGCATCTTATGTTATTTCTTCGCATGAATTAAAAGGTTCTTTTCTGATACCTGGGAAAAAGTCCCTTTTCCCTAAATGACCTAAGTTTAGGTTACAACCTTTCTAGCAAGAATCATCTATCTGCCACAGTATTTTACTGGAAGGAACCTTAATGGAAATTTCACCTAATTCATTCATTTTACAGATGAGGAAGCTAATGGCTAAAAACGAAGTGATTTTCCCAGGTATCTTGAGAATGTAAGTGTGGAACCAAAAAGTGGTCTCCTAATTCAGACTCTAACCTTTCCATTCTTTCTTAAGGCACAGAAAAATTGAGCAGCAAAATGGTCCAACAGCAGGTCCTAAAACAGCAGGCATGCAAAAGGTACCATGACAAGTTACACCATTCCTTACCCAAATAAGAAATGAGTTCACATTGTTTCAACATCCCAGATATAAATAAAATAAGGGAGTATGAAGGAGAAAAAAGAAAAGTTCAGATTGGGGAAGAAGAAAGGAAAGAATGGAATAGTGGGGGAAGAAATAGAAATATCTTTCTGAAAAAAAACTATTTGAGCCTTCACTTGAATGATTGTAGCCAAGTCTCTGGGCTAAAAAAAGGGGAGGGGAGTGATGGAAAATTCTAGATAGCCCTAGGGTGTCTAGAAATAGCATCAGTTAAAGGAAGGAAATTAAAATTCCTGTTGTCTTCTGAGAAAATCTCAAGTACAAGGTCAGGGTTCTGAGGTCAACTTGCATTCACATATTTTCCAGATTTAGTCTTTATTTCTCAATCTATCCTTGTGGATTTTTTTATTGTAAGAATTTATTCAAGAGACAAAATTGATTAACATAATGAGGTAAACTAACATAACATAATATAGTAACATAGCATAACATAATATAATTAATATACTATAATAATACATGCTAAGTCAAAGAAAGTTTATGATTAAAACACAATATTTTTTCATAATGGCTTACATATCTTTCACAGTTGTATTTTAGGTACATATTAATGGGAATACCCATCACCAAATATGTCCTCCCCCCATCCTAATTTCCTTTCTACAACTCATATACCCCACCATCACCCCCCAGGCTGCTAGAGTAGGTGGACAACTTCCCCCAAGCAATAGATTGGGGTACAAAATAAGAGGAAAAAAAAGAAGTCAAATACGCTAAAAATAAGGCTTCCAACCTCAGTTTGAGAGAGGATGTGAAAAAGGTAATTGAAACACCACAACAATAAAAAAGAAATATCAAATTAAATAACCAGTGAGCACTACAGCAATAAAGACAAGCACCACACAATAATCTCGGTTCTGAAATCAAATCATGCTTGAGTGCAAAAAGAAAGAGAAAGATAAGATAAAATAAAATAAAATAATATTGGAGACATCAACTTCAATCTCTACACCAAAATAAAGATGTCAAAAAATTTTTGAACCACCTTTGATCCTAGATAACTGAAACTTTAGAATACAGTAAATGGGTAAAGGGAGATTCCTATCTACATTGTTCTGAATTTGCAAATAAAAGAGTAAGTGCATGTAAAATTGACTTTAAACTATTTTCCAAATACATTTGCCTTTTCTATTTTGTCTGGAATGGAAACTGACATAACAATTTTGTTGAGTTTACATCTATGCTCAAGTATTTTAGTTTGAATGTATTGAAATGATCTTTTCTCACCTTCAATCCCACTTTTTTTTAAGGTGAAAACTATTTCAAATACTTTCAGATGATCACATGGATAGAAAATAGTATCAGTACAAACCAACCAGTAACTAAACAATAGTAGAACGACAGACATAAATTTGAATCTTACGATACAGTCAAAGCGTTTGCTCACATTGTTCAAAAGCAATAAAATCAAGACGATGACTCTATGAAAGAATGGGTCCAGTGTTTTTTTCTCGGCAGCCTGGGAGATCATTCAAGTTAGACTTCCTTCTGCCTCCTGATGGGGGGCCTAAGGACTCATCAGGGCAGCTCAAGGAATTCTGCAGGGGCAGCTGGGAGCTCATTAGTTCCAAGCTTGCTCTGGAGGTGCCTGGCCCATTCTCATTCAGAACCAGCACGGGGATCTCGTGACACTTATGATTTGTTCTCTTCCTTTCCTTTGGATGTTGTTTCCCAGATTGGTTTCTTAATGTGTTCTGGTAACTTTTCTAGTTTTGTCTTTGTAAACTTCCATAGCAATGCCTTCAGGAAGATTGCGCTGAATATATTCCAAGTAGACATCGGCTGTGCTTCCAGTTAGGTGTTCTAACTCTAAACATCTATATAGTCAATCCCACTTTTTTAAGTGTGCTTATTTGTTAGAAATTACAAAGCACCAACCTGGTTGAATAATATTGCAAAAGACTGGAAGTAGAATGCAAAAGTCAACAAATGAGGACCAGTACCAAGAGAATAAAAAAAGTTAACTAAATTTTGACAAAAAGAGTTCTGGAGAAATGACAAATAGGTATGTTTTTAAAGTTAATATCTTTATTTAAGTACCATGTTTACAAACATGTTTGTAGTTGGGTTTCAGTCAAAAAGTACACCCCCTTTCACCAGTGCTACCTTCCCACCACCGATGCCCCTCATCTCTCTCCTCCTCTAACCCCTGCCTGTCTTTGAGATAGGCATTCTACTTCTCTCACTCACTACCATTATATGATAGTTGTTGGTGTAGTTATTTCTCTAACTGCACACACCAATCTTTGTAGTAAGCTTCATATCATGGGCTAGTCCTTTCAAACCTCATCTCTATTGTCTGTGGGAATTATTACTATACTATCTTTTATTTTTCTTAAATCCAACAAATGAGTGAGACTATTTTGTGTCTGTTTCTATCCCTCTGACTCATTTCACTCAGCATAATAGATACATGTCCATTTATGTATAGAAAAACTTCATGATTTCATCTCTCATGACAGCTGCATAGTATTACTATTGTGTACTACAATGTACCACAGTTTCTTTAGCCACTCATCTGTTCTTGAGTAACTGGGTTGTTTCCATTCTGGAAATTGTAAATAGAGCTGCAATGAAAATATACATGCAGAAGGCATTTTTTGTGTGTATATATAGAGTATGGGATATAGGGATATATCCTAGGAATACAAAAAGACAAATAAGTTTGAAGGCTGACTTGTAGATGCATATTCCAACTGGTGCCATGTGAAGATATGATGGTAACCATGTTTGCAATCAATGCAGTCTCTGAGTCAAGGCCATTTCAGGATGACTCTTAATAGGTGTTTCTTAGGGTTGAGGTAGGCAATCCAAAAAAATTTCAGGAAGGCAAAAACAAAAGAATGTTTAGAGAAAATAAATCTTAATGATCTGGAGCAATAACACAGCAGTACATGTCTTGCATTAATCCGGGTTTAATAACCAGCATCCCATATGATCCCTGAGCCCTGCTAGAAATTTTTCCTGAGTGCAGAGTCAGTAGTAACTATCAAATACCATTGGATGTGGCAAAAAAAAAATCTCAAAAGAATTACCTTACCACCAGTCCACAGTGGGTTTAAGATGCCAGGCTTTTTAGCAGGTACAAAGACTGGTTTAAGATGCCAGGATTTTTAACACGTACAAAGACTGCTTTGTATTAGACTGAAGGAGAAGAAATACCAGAGTTCAAAGTCCATTTCCTTTTCTCTAGCAAGGACTACAGATAATTCACTTCCCCAAGTAACTCAGGACATTCCATTCTAGAGTCCTTTTCTTTAGGAGTTCTTTTCTTTTTCTGAGCAGGTTTGCTTTTGGAATTATTTCACTTTTCTTGAGTAAAATGTTTTCCATTTTACTTCTCCTGAATCTTCTTTTTGTAATCTAGACCCAATGCCTAAGACTCAAGGAGGGGTGTTTGGACTGACATATTTTTCTGCAGTCTTGCATCAGTCTGAGAACCATGAAAATGAAAGTATAGGAATTAGCTCCCATGAGCTGTAGGTCAATTGAGTCTCAGGTGTAGTTTAATGACCATCTTAGTGAGGCTGACAGGACCTTATTGTCCCAGATACCATGCAGGACCTGGGGAATTCTTTATTAGTTCTCCCTGGGTGATGACTCTGCCAACATCATGAGAAAAATCCAGGAATAAGGTAACACCATTGTATTCTCCTAGCATTCTGTGTCTCTTGTTTGTATATCATTGGTAATAGGGTAGCCGTTAGGCTTGCAAAATTTATACCTTTCCAAGAATAAATATTTTGACTCATGGAGATCAGATTTTTACATTAGTATTCATATTCTACACCCTTTTACAGTGTTCACATTCTGTATTGCCCATTCTGTGTTGCCTTTTATGGTTTCTATCCCTTCAATTTTTTTGTTTGAATGAAGGCATAACAGCAAGATTGGAACTTATTTTCTGGTGACTGTTCTCTAAAAGGGAGTTTCACAAACATTAGGATGAAAGCTATTGGGACTTCGGTTCCCAATATCCCAGGTGTTATCTGTTAAGACATGCGGTTATGATGCATGCCAATAGTTTTCTAATAATTTAATTTTGATGATTGTTTGACAAGTGATGTCCAGTTGGTTGCCTTTATTACTTAACTTATTAATTTACTGGGCAGTTGCCGTTCAAAAATATCTTTGTTTGTTTGTTTGTTTGTTTGTTTTGGGTCATACCTGGCAGCGTTCCGGGGTTACTCCTGACTCTATGCTCAGAAATTGCTCCTGGCAGGCTCAGGGGACCATCTAGGTTGCCAGGATTCGAACCATCCAAAAATACCTTATGTGTTGCAATTTTCTTCTAATGGCATCATAGTTATATTATATTTACCATACCCACCTAAGACAAACACACACACACAAATACACACACACACCACTACCACCTACCAAAAGTTTTACTTAGAACATAAATTTTTGAGATCTGATTTTCCTTGCAGAGTTTCTTTTTAACAAAACTTAAGTGTGAAATGACAATTTGTGTAATCCCACTCTAACAACATCTCATGTATATTGATTCTCAAAATAATATATTTTGATTGAGATGAATTACATTGCAATATTGTTTGTAGGGTATACATATATAATATCCAAACATATGGCAGCTTACAATAAATGAGCTAATATTTATTTCCAGTTAGATGAGAGCTGATTTGGGGCAAGTATGGCTAGTATATGACCTGGTTATCTATATGTAACAATTAAAAAGTTCATACCTATTCATAATCAAACTACTTTATGCATAATTAGGCAGGACTTGTTTCTGATTTTTTGTCAGATATTTGGTTTAAATTATTTTACAGAAGGATTGTAAAAGAAAAGTGTATTGTTAGACCTCAAGCCCCGTGTTTGTTCCAAGTGCTAGCCAAAAGTTTATCCAAGTAAACTTTGAAACAGATACATGGCATAGCAGAGCACAGGAATGCTAGAAGAACATGGACGTTTTCTGCTTAGTTTCAACCAGATAATTAATTAGGCCCAAGAGGATCATGGGCCCAAAGGAACTCTGAAGCTCAGATAAAAGTCTTTGTTCACAAATGTATTTTTTTCTTCTCTTGGCCTTACTCTTCTGGTCCTTCACCTGATAAAGCCAGGCTACTGGCTTATGCAGGATCATCTCCCTTAATTAAAGTCAACTGAGCAGGGGCTTTAATTAAATCTAAAATCCTTCTCACAGCAACACCTAGATTAGTGTTTGAATAAAAATATAAGAACAACAGATTAGCCAGATTGACCCATGAAAAATGCAGCCACAAAGGATACAAAATGCTGAGTGTCAGGAAGGGAGAAATCCACGGTGGTGTTAAGGATTTAGAATATAAATCTTCCTGGCTTCTTAGTTTGGGCTGGACTCTGTATCCAGGACTTGTCTCTTCATAGACTTGGAAAGAAAACAGAAACAAGCCCAATAGCCTTTTAATACTGGTCTCTGCAAATGAGAGAAAGCTGAAGGTGAGGAGGAAAAGTTCGTTTTCAGGAAATAGGACCTGGCTCATCTTTACAAACAAAGTCAGTAGCCTTTAGCCATCTAGAACTGCACTGTTGTCTTGGATGGCATTGCAACTAATGTCTACATTTATCACACAGTTGGCAGGGGATTTAGAAAAGACAAAAATGCTTTTATCTCCTAAGAAGTGGTATGGCAGCCCTGGAGGGCAGGTGGAGAGTGTAAACCAGGCTAGGAAAGTGTTCTCTGAGCTGATGATGATTAAGTTAGACAGGTGGACCACCAATTTATTTTAGTTTTTCTCTTCCCAACATCTAAGGAAAGAGGGAACTCAGCTGTTCATTAAAGATCCTCCCTAGATTTAAAAAGCCTTTGATGGCCAGGTAACCTATCCCTCAGCAACAGCAGGCATGTATGCCAGGACTTGAGTACCATTTCATTTTTATCTGGGAGGCAGAAATGAATGTGGTCCTTATGGAAGTCATCACAATAATGGTTTGTTGAGTCAGAGACTACCTGGAGTACAGTGGGAAGCAAATATATGCTGTTATCTGGAGAACAGCAGAGAACAGTGTTCTTCTCATGTCTAGTCTTCAGAGGACAAATGATCTGGGGAGAGTGGAGGTCACTAAAAAACCCTGACCATAAGAATCCATGAGGTAAGTAGCAAGAGCTAGACAAGCAGTTAGAGTGATGGATAAACTACATTTTTTCTCTGCCCTCTTATCTCCACTTGTGTTAGAGATCCCAAACTCCATTTTGATTTGTCTTTCTCCTTCTCCCTCTAACCCCCCTTTAAATGTTTTAATTTTAGGCACTGTGATTTACAGTGCTGGTAATGATAGGGTTTTAGACATACAATGTTTCAACACAACACCCCTTGAGAGAGAGTCCCCTACATGCAACAGAACCCCACCACCCCATTCCATCCCCTATCCTGGTAAGCTTGAATCTAGAGACCAGTTCTCAGATTCTGTTACCTTTGTTGGTTTGCTATGCCTTTGCTATGTTTTTTTTTTATCCTACATATGAGGGAGATTATTCTCTGTCTCTTTTCTTCTGACTTCACTTAGCAGGATACTTTTCCACATGCCTCCACGGAGCAGCAAATTGCAAGTTTTTGACTTTCCTTACAGCGGTGTAGTAGTCCATCATGCACATGTATAATAGTTTCCTTACCCAATCATCTGTTCTTTGATACTTGGGGTATGCATTTTGTACTTAAGTCCATTGCAAGCTCCATTTTGGTGCCATCTGTGTACCCAGTGTTCTTAAATCTTCTCTGTCTGCCATAAATTCATTCCCTTCAAACTACTATTACTACTCTTTCTCCTTAGACTTCTCTTCCTCCTCCTACTTCAACTACCATTACTATACTATTACTACTACTATACTACAACTACTACTACTTACTACTACTACTACTACTATTACTACTACTACTATTTTGTTGTTGTCATCGTCATCTTTTTCATATATTTTTCTCTCTCTTGGTTTTTGAATCATACTTAGAAATGTTCAGTGTCTATCACTAACTCAAGTGATAGGGTTTTCTTCCTGTGGTACTCTAGGCACCATGCAATGCTGGGAACTGAACCCAGGCTTCCTGAATGCAAAGCACGAACTCCATCCTTTCGGGCTATATTGCATAACCTGAGCGTTATTCTCTTAAATCTTATGTCCCCAATTAGTATTATTCTCAGAATTATTTTTCTTTCTTTTTTTTCGGACCACACCCATTTGATGCTCAGGGGTTACTCCTGACTAAGTGCTCAGAAATTGCCCCTGGCTTGGGGGACCATATGGGATGCCAGGGGATTGAACCACGGTCCTTCCTTGGCTAGCGCTTGCAAGGCAGACACCTTACCTCTAGCGCCACCTCGCTGGCCCCTCAGAATTATTTTTCTAATTTCTTAACCTCTGTGAGATATTCTGATGACAATATTTTTGCTTTCTTTAGAATTCACTCAGTAATAATTAAATGATAAGACATAACACCAAGTTGCTTCTGATTTAATTTGGAAATTGGATGGTCATCTACCATAGTTTGTGCAAGGTAGAAAGGAATTGTAGATAAAGTTTCTTCAATTATTGAGAAAGAGAAGTAATTTTCTGCCATTTTTGAGGTATAATTTTATGCATCACAAAGTTCCTTCTAAGAAGAATGAGAGGGAGGAAGTGCTTGATCAGAGAGAATGTGCTTGGGGTATGTGTACGGCTCTTCCTGTCATCCAAGTTCAGAAACAGTTGAGAATTAAGATAATGGAAGAATGAGACCAAATGACATTTTTATAAATAATTCTAACATTTTAGAACTTGAAGAATATGATCAGTGTAATCCTGATCTGAGCCCAAGAAACAGACACAGGCTTATCCTGTCAGCTCTAGACTATGAATGGACTAGTGAATGAAACAGCAGGGAGGATGTCTGTGTTATGAGCAACTCTCTCCAACAGTAAGAGATGAAAATGGAAGCATGAAGCAACATTCAGTTTCTTTTTCATATAACACCACCATCTTCCATTTTTTTTCTTTTGTGCCATACTAGGATAATACTCTGTGCTCAGAAATCAGTGATCAGAGGATCATGTATGGTACTGGGGATCAAACCCAGTTCAACTGCTCTTACTCCTTTACAATCCCTACTTCCCCTTTTATGTTACCAAAGTACTTGAATCATTCTAAACCAGGGGTCTCAAACTCAATTTACCTGGGGGCCGCAGGAGGCAAAGTCGAAGTGAGGTAGGACCACATAAGGGATTTCACAAAAAAAAAGTCCTCAAACATCATTATTAACAGTTTTAATTTTTTTCTTCTGAACAGAAGAATAGAACAGAATAAATAGAACATTGAATAAAGATCATGAACAGTTCTTCTGAAAATGGCATCTTTTGCCTATTCCTTGCTGCCAGAGACTTGACAGTGCTTCTTCTCACAAATCTGAACCACACTTGGCTTTAGAGAGGAAGCAGTTGAGACCGTCAGTATGGCTTGAAGATGATCATCATTAAGTCTAGACCTGTACTTTGACTTATTGAAGTTCAATGTGGAAAATAAATTTTCACACAAATATGTGCTCCCAAAAAGGCACATGGTGTGCTTGAACATTTGGGAAAGCTCAGGGAAGCTGGGGGGCAATTATCTCAAAAATTGCCCATGCATGTCTGCTTTTCCACTAATCTCCCTGAACTTGGCTTTGAGATCAGAGTTAAAATTTCAGGTCAGTGAGCTCCATTTGAAATAGAAGGGCATCTTGCACATCAAAGGAAAAGGGGTCCACACAAATTTGGAAAGTGGATCTGTGCTTTTTTAAGTCTGCAAATCTGTGATCAAATTCCTTCTCTAGCTTAAAAATAGCATCAACATATTTTTCCCCACTGAATGGTATGCCTGCATCCACAAGTTCCTTGCATGCTGGGAAATGGCAAAGGTTTGTCTGAGAGAGCTGGGATTTCCATAGCACAAGTTTTGTGGAGAATGCTCTCTCGTTGTCATAGGCAGCACTGATAAGCTGCCCCGGGCCTTGTACTATCTTGTTTAGTACATTCAGCTTATGTGTGATGTCAACAAGAAAAGCTAAGTCCATGAGCCATTTGTGATCACTCAACTCAGAAACAGCATTGCCATCCTTCTCCATGAAGGCTTTCACTTCTCTCAACTCAAAAAATCTTTTCAGGACATTTCCCCTACTGAGCCAACACACCTCGGTGAAATAGAACACATCTCCATATTCTGACTCCATTTCCTCTAAAAAAGCACGGAACCTCCTGTGCTTTAAGCCCCTGGATCTGATTTGGTTGATACATTTCACAACAACAGACATCACATTGTCACACAGCAGGCATTTACTGCAAAGGGCCTGCTGATAGATAATGCAGTGAAGAGCAATGGCCTTCTCTACCCACTCCTCTTCAAGTGTTTTATAAACAAGTTCCACCAGTCCATTTTTTTCCCCTGTCATCGATGGCGCTCCATTGGTTATTATTCCAACAAACCTCTTCCATGGCAAACCTGCATTCTCAATGGCGTCACACAGATGCTGAAATATCTCATTAGCGGTGGTCTGGCCATGCATCTGAATTATTGTGAGCAGCTCCTCTGTCAATTCAAAATTGCAATCAACACCACAGACATAAATTGTGAGCTGTGCAGTGTATGTTATATCTGTGCCCTCATCAAGAGCAACTGAGCATGCATCAAAACATTTGGCTTTCTCACACAGTTGATGATAAATGTCACTTGACATGTCAGAAATGCGCTCTGCCACAGTGTTGGCAGAAAGGTTGATTTTGCTAAACTGACCTTTCTTTTCCGGATAGATAATACTTGCAGCCTGTAACATGCATTTTTCAACAAATTCTCCTTCTGTGAATGGTTTCCCTGCCTTAGCAATCATCTCACTAACCACGTAACTAGCTTCGACTGATACAACGTTCTCTTTGGTTGCTTTCTTGAAGAAATCTTGTTGCATCATTAGACATGCTTTAAGACTGGCAAACCGCTTGGCTCTCCTCATTTCCTTGATATTTTGCACATTCCTCAGCATGTTTAGTTGGATAATGGCGTTTCAAGTTGTATTCCTTGTGCACTGCAACTTTTTCTGAGCAAATAAGACATGTGGGGATGCCCCTGTGCTCAACAAAGAAATACTGCGTCTCCCACTTTTCCTGAAATTGTGCTCGTCATCAATCTTTCTCTTCACTGCAGGCTTTGATGAAGTCATGATGAAGGTATGACAAAATCTAATTCTGTAATAAACTTCTCTCCCTTAGGCCTCCGATAATGCAAGGGACAGCGGGCAGGAGCAGTGGAAATGATGTCTGTGCTAGGCGCAAAGTATTCACAATTATTCGCTTACCGAATATTCACAATAAAAAATTGCATTAGTAAGAAAAAATCGCATTAAACATTTGCATACCCCGAATGGAACTGCTCAGGGTATGCGAATGTTCAATGCGATTTTATTGCGATTATTTGGTAAGCGAATAATCGCGAATACTGTGATATTTGAAGGCCAGCTGCGGGCCACAAAATGTACGTAGGGCCACAAACGGCCAGCGGGCGCGAGTTTGAGACCCCTGTTCTAAACTCTTAAGCAGAGGGTAGGTGATAAGAAGGGAAACATCCAGAAATTCTTGCTATTTGACTCCTTTTCTATGGGTAAATTTCATTTTCATCAGAAAGAATAAAGCTGGAGAGATTGTCTGGGATTGGCAGATTTTAAACACCTATGGTTTTTGGAGTAGAGAGACTAATGCCCAGCTCCAGGCAATACTCTTAGAAGGCAATAAACATAGGAAGAAATAGTTTAATGTTTTTTAAGAAGGAGGACCCTAGGGAATTTGAGTCCCTGGCAAGACGACCTTCCCAGGACTTCTCAACTTGCTAAAAATGAACAAATATCAAAACATGGACCAGAGGTAAAGGAATCTACCATTGATGTGTTGGATATGAGGGTATCCAAGAAACCAATAAGTGTAGCTAAAGAGTTGATAGTCCATGGAGAGTGGGGGAAAGAGATGATTTAAACATTCTTAAATTACCTTAATGCAGGCATCAGCAAAGAACACTTTGCTGATGAGGGTCCTGTATTCACTTTTTTGTCTGCCATCTCTCCCAGAGCAAGGCATTCCAGAGTCGCTGCCCTAGCTTCCTCTTCCCTTATCACATTCCTTTTTGAGATGTAAAGACCTACTCAGGTTTGATTAGTATTATCTAGGTATCTTCCCTTCCTCCCATGTTGATTGTCTCTGAACAATACTGTACATGAAGGATAGTAAGGGCAATCAGTCCATGAAGCTGGGAGACCCCTGACTCCATGTTTTTTGTTCTCTTATGTCTGTCTTGTTTTCTTAATGCTAACAGCACTCATTCTTCAGGCCCATTCACATGGGGCTGGACTCCAGCACAGTTGAAATGCACTTGTTTTATAGAAAATTGAAGAATAGTCTATCAGTTCATGAACTGTTAAGATGGCATTGGCTCATCTCCAACTAGTTTTATATTTCATTAAGAAATAAATTGGCTATTGTAATTGTAACATAATCCTATCTCATAGCTTGACATTTTTTATTTTGTGATTATAATTTTTTTAGTTTCTCTAGGCAAAAAGTTTTTTTCTCTCTAATTATACATTTCAGCAGTATGGACTACTGAAAATGAAATGAAAACATAAGCAAAATTAAGTTTTATGTATTCCTAATGCCTTTTTCCTACTAATTTTTAAATTTATTTTGGTTTTGGAGCTATGCAAGGCAGCACCTGGGGCTGCTCTGGATTCAGTGCTTGGGAATAATTCTGGTGTATGATAACTACATACTGTCAGGCATGGAACCTCAAGCTTTGTCATGCAAAGCATGTGTTCCAGCCATTATAGCTAGCTGCCCTGCTCTCATTTTCCCAAAATCTTACTCTTTGGAGTCTTGTTTAGATTCAGAGTACACTGGTATGCTAGCTTTTCTTTCTAGCATCTTTTTCTGTGTTGTGAAAATGCAAGAGATGTAACCTTTATTACTACTAGGTTTGACCACTGTCTCTAGAGTTTCTAAGTTACTTAGAAGCTAAATTGCTTCCTATCTCTCTTGATCTTGATCAGGAAGTGTCAATGCCACTGAAACTGATAAGACACCTTTGATTGTAAAAATCATCCCATTTTCAGAGACATAAATGAAGAACATAACCCTAGAATAGAATAGATGAATGACATTTTTATCTTTGCACACCCTGTTATATTTGTAATAGAGATAGTTTTAAGTCTATTTTCTAATATTTTAAAGAACAATGATAAAAAAAAGTCTCCCAACTGTGTAATTTATTTTAAGATTACACAACCTTGAAGGCTTTATAAAGTAAGTTTGAATTTACAGTATGACAATTTAAGTAGGGTCTTCAGAGTACGTGATTGGGCTTGTGAAGATGATTCCTTAAATCACATAAATGTGCAGCTATATTCTACCTTTGCCTCAATAGCATCACTTTGTTTGTACTGCCAAAGAGGCACAGGACTAGGGTAGGAATAGAAATATAGGATGTATTTATTCTAATATGAGAAACTCTCATCTTTAATTTTTGAATTAACCTAGTGCTAAATGTCTAAATGATGATCAATGAAATTCTACTAAACTGGATGGTGTGGGATGCCACTTAATTTGTCTGAGTATTGAATCACTTACTTATAAAATTGGCAGGTTAAATTACATCATCTTTCAACACTGGCACAACATATAATATCGATGGGGAAAAATTTGATGACTTGTCTTTGATGGGGAAAGGAAAAATGAAAATGATGCAAGTGGAATGATTAGCAATGAATTGACCATTGAAATTTCAGATTTATCAAAATGAATTTATGTCCAAGCAAAGGACTATTTAGCCACTCTGGGTAATTATAGCTGTTTTCTTCCAGTAATGTCATCAATGGAGAAAGCTGAAGATTTAAGCTTTTCTGTCATTGAACTTATTTTATTGTGGGTTTTCTTGGAGAATAATGCTGATCCTACAACTCAGAAGCAAGCTAAAAATCTTGCTACCATCTTGCAAAGAGAATCTTTAAATTTTGCTTTCTTCTTTAAGAATTATTTATTTTCCCCTGCTCTGTTTTCTCCACAAGATCCACATTTGTATATATATATGTGTGTGTACATATAAAATTCTCTGATCTATTTATCTAAGCGTTATATATCCATATATATACATATGGATCTTTGGGAGAAAACGGAACAGAATAATGTATATATTTATAACTATATAGTTCATAAAAATTTATCATATATTATAATATATTTTATATTTAATATATAATAGGACATTCCATGTCCTGCTGATTCTGAACATATAAGTATATACGTACATATATATATGTACACACACAGCAGGGAGGAGAATGCAAGGGGAAATTTTTCTATATAAAAATAAAGATATTTGCTCCTGCCCTGCTATATTTTAAAAAAGCCTAACGCCTAACAACTCTCTTGTGTGTGTGTGTGTGTGGTTTTTTTTTTTGGCCACACCCAGAGGCATTCAGGGGTTACCCTTGACTTTGACTCAGAAATTACTCCTGACAGACTTAGTAGACAATATGGGATGTTGGGATTGAACTCGAGTCAGCTGCATGCAAGGCAAATGCCCTTCCTGCTGTTATCACTCTGGCTGTTAACAATTCTTTTTTTTATTATGTGTTTGTATTGCGATGAACTGTATGAAAGCATATGAAGTGTCTCAAAATACACAAAGATGATTGTTTCTAGACTTCACTTAATGTAAACAGGGCTACATATATGCTGCAATCCTTGTTCAAGACTAGTACTATTCCATATTTATGTTAAAATTTTTCTCTTTGAGTGCTATGTAAGCTGAAAGTGGCCCAAAAACCAGAGAGAGAGAGAGAGAAAGTGATAAAGTGAGAGAGTGAGAGAGAGAAAGTGATAGAGTGAGAGAGAAAGAGTGAGAGAGAAAGAGAGAGAGAGAGAGAGAGAGAGAGAGAGAGAGAGAGAGAGAGAGAGAGAGAGAGAGAGAGGAGACTGATTTTCTGTAGGAGAAAGAAATTTTTTTATTTTATTGGTTGAATAGGTGGAGGATAGGAGATAGGAACGGGAGATGCTCACAGCTTCCTTTTCACCTTTGAGATTCTTTCATCATTTCCTTGGGTTCTTTGCCCCTAACCATCACTTATTCAGCGAACTCCTTGTCTAGTTTTCTGAATATGCATTTTGCAACAGAATATTAAGATTCTAGATTCCGGCTACAAGTGTCTAGCTTTTTAATTTACTTCTCTGGTAAACTGTAGACATGCAGATTCCTAGCAACGAGATCCAGCCTTTTGGGCTATGTTTCCTAATAGACTACTGTAGCCAGTTTCTCCCTGTAGGATTTCAGTGAGTTTAAGGGATACCTGGCATCTGAGTGGTACTCTTGAACCATCTTCTCTTCCCTTGGTATAAACAGAGACCATATGTGGTGCTTGGGAAGGTAGAGGAAAGGAAGTGCCATAGGTGAGAAAGTTTTAAACATTCCCTAATCTCAATCTTTTCTATCTTTTCTGTCTCTTCATGAACGTCCTCTTTCACAAAATACATTTTGATCGAATAATTTTATTTCTGGAGTTAGCTCTGAAGAAATAAATCTAAGTAATGAAAAGTTCTCTGTTCAAATATGTTTGCTGTATTTTCTTTTTGCTTTCTCTTATGTACTCTAGCATGGGTGGCAAGCAAAAACTCTTAAAATAGGCTTTATTCACTCTTTGGCAAATCTCTTATAGATGTCACTTTATACTTAGGACACTTGGCAAGAAATACTTTCTGTTTACAGTCACAGATAAAAGAAATTGCTAGAAAGAATTGCATTTTACTTCATCATGTTGATCTTTAAATATTTGTCCCCCATTTTAAATTTATTTTTGTTAACAATATTATCCAATTTTAGTGTTATAGTTTGATATCTCCATATTTGTATAGTTTTCTCTCTACCCACCACCAAAGTTCCAATATGGCCCACGATCAAAAGGACCCTTTAACCCACCACCCTCCCATAATCTACTTATTTTTTCCTGGAAACCACCAGTTCTTACTGAACCTAGAAGTTGGTTTTGTCAGTTATTTTTGCTTTAATAATTTCTATTCCACTTATGAATGAAATAATCCAGTAACAGTAATTGTGTCTCACTTTCTTAGTTTAGTATAACCACTTCAAGTTCCATCAATTTTGTTCTCGAATAGTACAAGAACAGTCTAGTATTTCTTTTAATTAAGTGTTAAGTGTAATCTTTCTTGATTATATTTGTAACAGCATTTTTACCCAGTCATTTATCTATGGCATTCTTATTGATTCTATGTTTTGGCTTGTGTAATATTGCAGCTATGAATATGAATATCTGTTCAAATTCTGTTTTAATAACCTTCAAATAATACTTGGAATTTGATATTGTTGAATTATATTAATATTTCTGTTATCTTTAAAGGATTCCATACAGTTTTTAGAAACTGCACGAATTTACATTCCCACTAAAGGATTGTATTTTAATATCCTGCTGTGGGGTCTTTCCTTCAAAGACTTTTTTTTTTTTTTTGGTTTTTGGCCACACCTGTTTGACGCTCAGGGGTTACTCCTGGCTATACGTTCAGAAATCACCACTTGCTTGGAGGGGACCATATGGGATGCTGGGGGATCGAACTGCTGGCCGTCTTACGCTGGCGCTTGCAAGGCAGACACCTTACCTCTAGTGCCACCTTCCCGGCCCCTCAAAGACTTTCTTATATTCTTATATTTCTTATATTCTTATATTCCCCACATTATACTACCTCACTAGTCTCACTCCCTTCTGTATCTTTTTGTGTCCTAATAATTTAAATAGTGTTCTTCTTTATTAAATTAAAAAAAATTTTACCAGTGACTTTTAACAAACGTGTAAATGTTTTATCCAGTGAGATTTCTGTAGAACTTCAAACATTTATTAATCGTATCTGTTTCTAATTTATCTAAAAAAAATATACTTTTAGAACTTTAATTTTATTTCTAGTTCATACATTGGAGTTGCCAGAACATTTAGTTCTTATAAATTAGTTCTGCTGTCAACATGATTCTAACCGGTATTGAAAAATTTAGTCTAAACAATTTACACATCCTGATTCATTGAACAATTTTCTACTCTAACCCAGAAAGAAATCCAATGAATTTGAATCAGTAGAAGTGCTTAAGAAAATTCTAAAAACTATGATTGTGATTTTTATTAATTCATTTGTGATTCCAATAAGTGTATGGGTAATATCAAATAAGGAGTTTTGAAGCACTCTTTTTGTATGGAACTTATGAATTACAAAATAATATTTTGCATTTATACTTCACAAATTAATAGAGAATTATTGATTTCTTTAAAAAAAAGTCTTGCTTGGGGCCAGAGCCATGGTACAGCTAGCTGGTAGGGTGTTTGCTCTGCATGTGGCTAGTTTGGGTTTGATCTCATAATCCCATATGGCTCTCTAAAAATAGTCAGGAGTGATTTCTGACTATAGAGGCAGGAACATTGCTGAGTGCAGCCCCAAAGTCAAACATAAATAACTAAATTGTAAGAAAAAACTTTCTTTTTGACATTAAAGTACTAAGTTTTTTTAAGTCAATGTTCTTAATAATATTAGGACTATATATATATGTATATATATTCTATATATAGCAGTCTGGAGTATCTGGGTAATACAATAAAGTATTAAACTATACAACTATATGAAGTACCCATACTTTATATTTAATATATAATATACTATAATATACTATATGTAATATGGTAGTGGAAACTTTAAATACTATTGTAATTGTATCATATATTTACATGACATATTATGATGTATTATATTATAAAAGACCAGATAAACTCAAACATAAAATTTTAAACTGCTATGAAAGGGTAAATAATGATACTGAATATAAGATAAAAATATAAAAAATAGGGACCGGCGAGGTGGCACTAGAGGTAAGGTGTCTGCCTTGCAAGCACTAGCCAAGGATCAGGACTGCGATTGGATACCCCGGTATCCCATATGGTCCCCCCAAGCCAGGGGCAATTTCTGAGAGCTTAGCCAGGAGTAACCTCTGAGCATCAAACTGGTGTGGCCCAAAAAATAAAAAAAATAAAGAAATAAAGGCAATATAAAAATTGCCTTTATTAATAATTTTATGGCTACTTAAATTATATAGTCCATGCACATGGCAATAAAACCTAAAATTATTGGAAATAGCTTAAGAATAAATGAAAGACCCAACTTTTTTTTTAAAAAATGAAGGGATTCATATCTTTTCTTTTATATCCAATAAAACAACACTACTAGAATCACCTTAATCAACTTAATAATTTAAGGGGGGAAAATGGATGTACCAAGACCAGACAGTCGTATGTTCATTTGGTGGAAACAAAACTGATCAGACATGAATACCAATTCCAAAGTCAATTACAACAGAATTGATACCCAATGTACAACAAGCTGTTCAAGGGGGGAACAGTTGTACTAGCATTACGGGGGTAAAGAAGGGAGATGTGGGATGAATGCTGGGAACAGGGGTGGAGGAAGGACAACACTGGTGATGGGAATGCCCCTCATTCATTGTCACTATATGCCTCAAATATTACTGTGAAAGAATTGTAATTCACTTTGACCACAATAAAAATTTAAAAAATGAAAGGGATTATCAAAGAACCTAAAATAATATTTTTGTAAATTACAGGCATATTTTAATGACTGGAGGGTTCAATATTACAAAATTGTTGCCTTGTCTCACCACAATTTGTGACTTTAATATAACTATTTTGAATCCTGATGTGGTTTATAGGGAGGAACTTTATAAAGCATTATAGAACTCTTTGCAAGGCAAAAGAGAATATCTGAATATATCATAAAAGTAAAAACTTGGGGCTAGAGCAGAGGTGGGGCTTTTGCCTTGCACATGGCTGAACTAGGAGAGACCGCATTTCAATCCACTGTCATCCCATATGGTCCCACAAGCCAGGAACGATTTCTGAGTGCAGAGCCAGGAGTAACCCCTAAGCATCACAGGGTGTGGCCCCAAAACAAAACAAAAGTAAAAAATAAAAAAAAAACCTTAGAATTAAGAGGAAATACTTTATTTTAAAAAAAAACTTTTTCTTTCTTTTTTTATTTTTCTTTTCTTTCTTTCTTTGTTTGTTTTTCTTTTCTTTCTTTCTTTCTTTCTTTCTTTCTTTCTTTCTTTCTTTCTTTCTTTCTTTCTTTCTTTCTTCTTTCTTTCCTTCCTTCCTTCCTTCCTTCCTTCCTTCCTTCCTTCCTTCCTTCCTTCCTTCCTTCCTTCCTTCCTTCCTTCTTCTTTCTTTCTTCTTTCTTTCTTTCTTTCTTTCTTTCTTTCTTTCTTTCTTTCTTTCTTTCTTTCTTTCTTTCTTTCTTTCTTTCTTTCTTTCTTTCTTCTTTCTTTCTTTTTTTCTTTCATTTTTGGGGGTGGTTTTGGTCTGGCCACCTTGGTGATGCAAATTTGTTTTTTATGTTTTTGCAGGCTCCTCTCTTTTCTTTCTTTCAGGGCCACACCCAGTAGCACTCATGAGTTACTCCTGGCTCTACACTCAGAAATCACTCCTGACAGGCTTGGGGATCGTATGGGCTGCCAGGGATCAAACCAGGGTTGGTCCTGGGTGGGCTGTGTGTAAGGCAAATGCCTTACTGATAAGCTATTACTTAGCCTCTACTTTGAGGGCTTTTTAAAAAAAATCAGAAGTAAGTCACATTCAATGATTAAAGAAAGAAAGAAATAATAATAATAATAATAATAATAATAATAATAATAATAAATAGAAACCTAATGTCGCATTACTTAACACCAGTTATAAATGAGCAAAAGGAAATGTCTTTTTTTGGGGGGGGGTCACACCCGGCAGCACTTAGGGATTACTCCTGGCTCTATGCTCAGAAATCGCTCCTGGCAGACTCGGGGGACTATATGGGATGCCGGGATTTGAACCACAGTCCTTCGTCTAAGGCAAACGCCTTACCGCTGTGCTATCTCTTCGGCAGTAAAAGGAAATGTCTTAAATCTTATAGTAATCGAGTATACATACACCTTCAAGTATTTCTTCCTTGTAAATTTTTTTTTTCTGGATTTTGGGCCACACCTCCATGCTGTCTCTCCAGGCCCATACTCTATTTGTTGGAATCCATGCTAAGGAACAAAGCTCAACTAAAGAAAAAAATAATTTGTTTAGAGATGTTGTTTGAATCTTTGTGTAATAGTTCAAATTATAAAAAAGAATTGGGAATCATTTTTACAAAGTTATATAGTAAAATTGTTAAAATTGAACCAGGTATTAACACTCCATAGATATTAGGTGGTGTTTTAATAATGAATTTTCCATTATAAAATTTATAATAGGAAAATTTTTTGTAATAAAAAAGCAAGATGCTTTCATTCTATGTTTGGGCTTATGTGTGAAGGTCTATGTGTATTTGGATATATAATAACATGCAGCATATATTATGAAATTATATCCACAATAAACACAATTATGTAAAACCTAAGAAAGATAAAGCAAAACTCCAAATTCCATTTAGATAAGAAAAAGCAGAAAAACCAATTTGCCAAATATTAATACTGATATTATTTTTATAGTTGTTGTATGGTGTTTTTTTATTCTCCTTCTTAAATGTTATTTTCCTTGATGCACATACTTTTTTTTTTCCAGAATGGGCAAAATAAGAAAGTTTAAAAAAAGTATTCTTACATATAACGGTTTCTCTGTATTTATTTACATAAATAAATGTGTGACTTCATTAAGCAGAAATCCATTAATACAAAACTCATTTTCTATATAGTTTGTTGCTCTGGGAAGTTATTAAGAATTCTTCTTACTTCAGAGAATATAAGTCAATTTCTTTAGTTCTGCAGCCTAAAAATGGGGTGTGTGTTAACCATTTCTTTCTTTTTTTTTTTTTTTTTGAGAAAGAACTTCAATTTCAATGCCAAATCTACCTCGCACTGAAAATGTCATCGCAAAATTGTAATCCTTAACCTAAAAGCTTAAGTTCTAAATTATATGGATGAGTCAGTTTAGACTCATGAATAATATGAAAAGGTCTTGAAATTGTAAATGGGTTGGACAATGAAATGAACGGCTTTGAGATTGGCTATTTCTGTAGAAAATGAGCTTCCCCCTCCAGAAAATATTTGAAAGAGTGGATGTGAATGTTGCAGCTGGAATCATTCCAATAGTGTAGGGGGAAAAAAACCGAGCTATAAATAGGTTGAAGAAACAAGCGTGCAATTAGGATATTCGGGAACACACTGAAGACAAGAGAGGTTGGACAAACATTGGCAATGGGCTCAGAGTGGCCACTGGAACAGTTCCTGGAAGCAAAGAAAAGAGCTGCCCCCTAATGTGAGGGTTCCTGCAACTTTTCAGACATCTGACTGAAATAGGATTTTTATAAATAAAATCTCCTGCTGCCTTTTCAAGAATAATGAAAGGAGCAACTTATCCACACTAAAAGTTATTAATATTGCCATTCTCAGTTCCACTAATTCTTCTGGAAATAAAAAAAGATATTCACTTGAATTCTGAATATATAAGGTAGCATTAATACTAGAAACAAACCAGTCGTTGTAGTCAACCTTAAAACACAAAACAGTCAGAGGGAGCGGGACAGACATAGAATGATCATATTGATTTGTAGGATAATAATAAAAAAAAACATAGTATAAGAATAATTCCTAAATGCAGTAGATAAGAAAGCCAGGAGGAAACTTGCCAGAGATAGTGGGGAGTGCAGTTAAGGGCAGAGAAGGGACCACTAGGACAGTGAGAGTTGGAAAATGATCACTCTGGACAAGAACTGGGTGCTGCAAAAAGAGAAAGTGATAGGCGAGATGCCCTTTCAGTAACAGTATTCGAACCCACATGCTCCAAAGGAGAAATAGAGAGAGCAATGTATCTGCCATAGAGGTGGGCTGGAGAGGTGAGGGACAGGGAGGGAAACAGGACATTAGTGGTGGGGAATGTACACTGGTAAAGGGATGAGTGTTGGACACTGTATGACTGAAACTCACTGATGAACAATTTTATAACTATCTCATGGGGATTCAATAAAAAATTTTAAAAAATTTAAAAAAAGATCAGAGAGCAACGTAAGTATAAGAATATCTAAAATTAGCTCGTGTGCTCCTCATTTTTGAGGGGATGCTCAAATCCTGTGTGTTCAGAGTGTGGTGTTAGAAATTAGGTCATTTTCTCACTTTTAAGAAAACCTGTTTATTATTTAAAAAAAAATCAAAGTGCCCCTGGGACAAAATGTATAAAACTTGAAGTGGGAATAATAAATGAAGTTGACATGCAGTGAACCCATCGTGTTCACACTTATGTGAAGTGTAAATGTTTAAAGAAGAGCTGGACTCAAAGTGGAAAAGTCTTGTGGTCCCCTCCCCAGAAAAAAAGGGAAATCAGGTGAGGGCCAAGAAGGATCTTTCTTGAAGCAGGAGAGTTGGTGATGGATGCAAAGTTCTGCATATGCTGTGACTTGTGATGTGACTCTCAATTTCTGGGATTCCATCCAATGACAGGGCCAGAAAAAAGCTAAATTAAATCCTGTGATAGTTTTGCATTTTAAACATTTTTTATTACCCCAATTATTTACACATTTTCCAAAATTAGTATTAGTAACATTTTTACTAGTATTTTTTACTAATAATTTTATGCCCTCTTGGAAGTCTTAATGGGTTTGCAAATGCCTATAATAATCTTTCAAAAATGACTTTTGTCAATGTCTAAATTGCTATAATTTGTCACTTACTAATGGTTCTTTAAAAAAGATATGTGTATTATATATAAATCTTGTTTTCTTCAAATCCCAGGCTATTTTCTATTCTCATCCGTGTTATAATGAATTGACCTTGAACTTAATGACTCTAATGAAGGAGCTTTCTGTCAAATAAGGTCTTACTGCTTTGGCGTAACAACGGCTTTTGCTGTTTAGTAACTGCCAATAAATTAGCTTCCCTTGGGCCAGGTGCCCATTTTCAATTCCAGCCAACCTTTAACTGGGCAGTGCTCATGTTATGCTTTGTAAGCAGAACTTCTCAATCTGCAAGCAAAACGTTTTGGCTAGAAGATTGGATAGAAATAAACCAAATTAATAATGATCTTTTTTGTCACTTTTCTAACATAATACATATTCAGACACAAAAAACAAAAGGAGTCACATTGGGAATTGAAAAATTAGTGTGTTCAATGAGAATAACTGCATTAGCAAAAGAGCTGAATGAATCTTTGGGACATTGTCCCCCCCCCAAAAAAAAAACCTAAAGAAAAAGTCAGGTATGTAAACAATTCCTATCTCTTGAATCTTATATAAATAATAATATTACTAAAAGATTCTCAGTTATTATAATAGAATGTTTATAAATATATTTAATGGAAGTTCAAGTTTAAAGACATTTTACAATGAAAATCAAATGTTAAACAGCTGGTGTGAGAGATCGGACAGTGGGTAAACCACTTTCAGTAAACACCAGTTCTATCCTGAGCACCACTCAGGGGTTATCCCTGAGTTCAGAATCAAGAAGTAAGCCCTGAGTACAGGGAGGATAATGTGGGGAGAAAAAGAGAAAGACAGAGACAGAAAGACAGACAGAGGTTGAGGGAGAGAGTTAGAGAAAGAGAGAGAAAAGTTGCTCATTATCTTTCAAGTTGTGGGAAACAGTTTTTTTCCTTTAGATATTAGTTAGATTCTACCATAATAAATTGTTTTTATGGTCTCTCTGCTGGGTTTCTTTTTATTCTCATCAAAAATTCTCTAAGACAATACTGATAACAAATATGACAATTTTCCAGAATCCAATGTGAATGCCACATTCTTTAACTTTGGATTTAGTATAGTAAATAATAATTGATTGCTTTTAAATATTTATGGTGTTTATTTTAATTAGACAATACCACACTGTTTAAACTTCTTCATATTAAGTTTTGTTAATTGGAGTGAAGGAAACGGTAAAATAGTGAATTGTGATTCAGCCATAAGGAAGAGAAATGAGAGAAGTGTTATTACTCATAGATACTTGAAGGATTAAACAGCTAGATTGGAAGAGCCACTTGAGGCCAGGCAGGGTGCTGCCAGAGAAAGCGGGTAAGATACAGAATATATCCCTTAGGAGAGTTCATGGCAAGAGAGCATTTGATTTTCCAAACTCTGGTGCAGCTGACCAATTCAATTAAAAATGGTATTTGGTAAACTTTTTTGGAGGTCTTGCTTATCATTAAAGGCTTCTGTATAAGGCATGTGCTTACCTGAGAGGGCTGGAATCCAAGAAATGTCCCAGAAGCCTTCTTGGTCAAATAAAATAGATGCTCCTTACCATGTAGTATCAACTAAATGCTCCACACACATACATGCACGTCTTTTTCTATTAAAGCCACATAGCCCATGACATCCCAGAGATAATGAAATAAACTGAATTAAAAGCTTATATCTCTCTTGATACTTGGCCAAATGATCTCTTTTATCAGAGCAGGCAATGTGAGAGTATAGCCTGTGCCCCAAAGATCAAGACCATTTCTTTAGTTACTTATATAGGTGAACTTTATGATTTATTAGGTATTTTAAATCACTTAGGCTTTTTCCTTCCAGTATTACTATCCAGCATGATATACTCTTTGATGGTCCCATCTTATGCTATTGACCCTGATTCTGTTACGGTGTTCCAACTTTCCTAATTGTGGCTTTTTATTATGCAGAAATAAATATCAAAGAAATAAAAATAAGCACTTACATAACCAGGGTAGAGCAACTGAAAGGTTCCCTCCCATTTCTGTCCTAGTGAGTGCTTATGATAAGGTGTAGGCCTGGACATTTCACTGTGACAGTTGCTCAGTTTAAAGATCTCTGCCAAATGTATGCATTAAAGTATACTTTGTGCCATATTTTAGTCCATGTAGTATTTCTCCTCTAAAATTTTAAGATGACTATTTTTTCTCCTATTATAGAAGAGAACTTAATACACTTAGAGAGCTAGTACAAAAACTAGGGTTCTTGCCTTTTATGTGGTGGACCTTGTTTCCAACCTAGTACCTACCAGGTGTGATCCCTGAACTCAGAACCAGGAGGAAGCCTTGAGCATAGCTGGGTGTGACCAGAGCCAAAATAATAATAATAATAATAATAATAATAATAATAATAATAATAATAATAGCAACAAGGAGGAAGAAATAGCCCAGTGTTTTATATGCTGAAAGACTACTTTTTTTGTTTGTTTTTGGACCACAACCAGTGCTGCTCAGGAGTTACTCTTGGCTCTGCCAGGGGGACCATGTGGAATAGCAGGAATAGAACCTGGGTATGTTCCAGGTCAAACACATGCAAGGCAAACATCCTACTGCTGTGCTATAACCTTGGCCCCTATAAAGACCACTTCTTTTTATGGTTTCTTCATCCTTAAGTTTAACATTTTGATCTGGCAATTTATTAATTGGCTGGATTTGACTATCTTTAAGGAACTCTAAGATGTTTTATTCCTTCACTTCTTTTGTTTGAGAATAACTTGTGACTACTTTAAAATGTGAAAAATGTCTTAGCTGTAAATAATACTCTTGGAAAAACCTCTTTTTTCTTCTTAGAATATAAGTGAAGTTATTCATCTGGAATTTGCTGCTGCGGATAAATATAAGTGCAGCAAATGTATAATCTTTTTTTTTCTGTAGGTGATTTGTCAGGATTTTTGTATTCTTCTTTATCTTGGGACACACACACAGCAGCAGCAGCACAACTGGCTCTGTGCTTAGCGATCACTCCTGGTAGGATTCAAGGGACCAGATGAAGAGCAGGGAATTGAACTCGGGTCAGCCACTGCAAGGCAAGTGCCCTCCCCTCTGCACTATCCTTGGGCAGTCATTGTTTATACTTATTACTGATGCATATTGGGCCTGCAAATGTGTCTTAGGTGTTGAGAGTCTGTGATCACATCTTATGTATTCAATTGTGAAATGCTTTTTCACTCCCACACATCAATTCTCTGTGAAATTCAGGCTCCCCCCCCTTGTCCTATACATTATATGGGATTTTAAGTTTAATTGGTTAAATTTTCTGCCAATTCTTCTCAGAATGGATCTTGTATGTTTACCAGAAAAATTTGTGAACTTGAAAATCATATGGAAAAAGGATATTGTATTACACCTGGCAGTGCTCAGTGATTATTCGTTTTTTTTTGGGGGGGGGGGGTTTGGGCCACACCTGGCGGTGCTCAGGGGTTACTCCTGGCTGTCTGCTCAGAAATAGCTCCTGGCAGGCACGGTGGACCATATGGGACACCGGGATTCGAACCAACCACCTTTTGTCCTGGATCGGCTGCTTGCAAGGCAAACGCCACTGTGCTATCTCTCCGAGCCCTCAGTGATTATTCTTGATCCTGTGTTCAGATGTCACTCCGGTAGTTCTGGTGGAAACCTATAGGGTATCATTGATTTGAATCAAGATTAGTTGCACCAAGGCAAATATATCTGTAGCTCTGGTGCTCTATTAAAAATTTTAAATAAATATCTTTGTGCTTCTTATCTATATGCATTGTTTTTCAATGCTCTGATGCCATTCGTTTTCATTTTTAAAGTGTTATAATGTATTGTTTCTGGTTATCTTAAATACATACATATATTTGTACAGAAATAATAGTGACTCAGGTAACAATTTATTGCCCTAGTTAGATATTGTAATATTCCATTTGATCTTACAATAATCCATGAATAATAAGTTTCTGGTAGAAACATCAAAGCAGATGTTTCCGCTGTTCATTAGCTCCTTTTTGGTTCTCATTTTGCTGCCTGTCTCCCTGATATCCGTTTACTTTTCTTGTTCCTTCCACAGTCACGTGTTTGCAGGAAGGTTGTAAGGGACAAAGATGGACATTTTATATTAATTAAGGGGTATGTACAGCAGGAAGAAATAACTCTCCTAAACATATATGCACCAAATGGGGGCTAGCAAAATATTTAATATAACTGTTGACAAATCTGAAAAATAATATCAATAACAACACAATAATTGTGGGGGACCTCAACACGGCTTTGTCAACACTGGATAGATCAACCAGACTGAAACCCAACAAGAATATACTAGACCTGAAAAGAGAAATGGAAGAAAGAGGCCTAGTGGATACACATTCTTCTCCAATGTACATGGGACATACTCCAGGATAGGCTACATGCTGGCATATAAAACATACCTCCATAATATCAAGAGGATAGAAATTTTGCAGACTACCTTCGCTGACCACAAGGCTCTGAAATTATTTGTGAATTCCAAAGGGACACAGAAGAAACACTTTAACACCTGGAAGTTAAACAGCCTCATACTCAATAACCAGTGGGCCCAAGATGAAATCAAGGAGGAAATCAAAAGGTTCTTGGAAACAAATGACAATGAAGACACAAACTATCAGAACTTATGCGACACAGCATAAGCAGTACTGAGAGGAAAATTTATAGCTTTGCAAGCACACATCAGGAAGGAAGAAGGAGCTTACCTGAGTAGCTTAATGACACAGCTAATAGAACTAGAAAAATGCTCAATAAAAGAACTCAAAAATAGGGAGACAGAAGAAAATAACAAAGCTGAGAGCGGAAATCAACGAAGTGGAAACCTATCCAGAATGTTCATTTTGTATTCTGCCTTTTCCCACACCCCTACAAAGCTCTTTTTTACTTTTTAACTCTCTAACCCTCCCCCAAATGTCACTAACCTACATTACTGTTTTTAACTTCAGAATTGTACAATCCTAATCACAGACCAAAGCCGTGCATTGTGTGTAACAACCCCAAACTGTTTCAAGATACATAAAATGGACACATATTTCTTTATAATATTTTGTGTTTTTTCTCTGACAGGTATAATTCTTACTAAATGTTGTCTTATACAGTTTACGATTCTAACCACTTTTTATCTTCTCTTTTTTAGCTGTTTAAAAGGAATTTTGGTGAAAGAGTCCCCCAGTTTAATGCTTATGATTGAACCATATCATGGGAATCATTGGAATTGTTCTTATGGCCCCCATATGTGCCAATAACACCACGTAGAATTGCTCCTTTTTTGCATAGGCACATTAAAATGGAAAAATACTATACATACAAATAAGATCCTATCTAATAGAGATTGGAACACACAAATCTTGTAGTGCAAAGGGACCTTACACCCTGAACATTGACATAACGACCTGGCACAGACCTCAGAAGAAAGGGCATTTTCCATTCACCCCTGAACCAGGGGAGCAATCTACGAAACATTCAGGCTGGTCTATAACATCACCTGGAAGCAGTCCTCTACCATGGAAGACCCTACACTGCTCAGACATCGACCTGCTCAAAAGAGACTTCCCTTAATACTGAGAAGATTCAACAACAACAACGACCTGTTTACAGGACAGGGCTTCCTGCATTGCCCTTTGATCGTGAAGTGAAAACGAGAGGATGCTCCACATCCTGACTTCACTGTAGGATATGCAGATTCCAGGATCTTTAATACAGAAACATGATACCAACAACAGAGACTGTGTGAAAAATATAAGTGTGTTGGCACTACAGACAATGCCTTGGATTGGACGATCTAGCTTGCCTGGAGCCTAGAGTTGGTCTTGTGCCAGGAAACTTCAGGGGTCAGGTCTACGATCAAGTAGGTTTCATCCCAGGAATGCAAGGATGGTTTACATCCATAAATCTATCAACATAATACACAACACCAACAACAAGAAAAATGAAAACCACATGATCAGATCAATAGATGCAGAGAAAGCATTTGATAAGGTCCAACACCCATTCTTGATCAAAACTCTCAGCAAGATGGGAATGGAAGGAACCTTTCTCAATATAGGTAAGGCCATCTACCACAAGCCAGTGGCAAATATTATCCTCAATGGAGAAAAACTAAAAGCCTTCCCTCTAAATTCTGGCACAAGACAAGGCTGTCCTCTCTCACCACTCCTATTCAACATAGCACTGGAAGTCCTCAATATAGCGGTTAGGGAAGAAAAAGACATTAAGAGAATCCAGATAGAAAAGAAGTCAAGCTCTCATTGTTTGCAGATGACAGGATAATCTACTTAGAAAACCCTAAAGACTCTACCAAAAAGCTTCTAGAAACAATAGACTCATATAGCAAGGTGGCAGGCTACAAAATTAACACACGAAAATCAATGGCCTTTCTATACACCAACAGTAATAAGGAACAAATGGACATTAAGAAAACAACCCAGCGATTAGGCAAGAAAAAGATATCAAGGGAATCCAGATAAGGAAGGAAGAAGTCAAGCTCTCACTATTTGCATATGACATGATACTCTACTTAGAAAATGCTAAAGACTTTATCAAAAAGCTTCTAGAAACAATAGACTCATATAGCAAGGTGACAGGATACAAAATTAACACACGAAAATCAATGGCCTTTCTATACAC
Source organism: Suncus etruscus (assembly GCF_024139225.1). Classification (NCBI taxonomy): domain Eukaryota; kingdom Metazoa; phylum Chordata; class Mammalia; order Eulipotyphla; family Soricidae; genus Suncus; species Suncus etruscus. Next base: position 47,468,953 of record NC_064860.1, on the reverse strand, counting down.
CAACAGTAATAAGGAAGAAATGGACATTAAAAAAACAACCCCATTCACAATAGTGCCACACAAACTCAAATATCTTGGAATCAACTTGACTAAAAATGTGAAGAAAACTATAAAACTCTGCTCCAGGGGCCGGGAAGGTGGCGCTAGAGGTAAGGTGTCTGCCTTTCAAGCGCTAGCCAAGGAACGGACCGCAGTTCATTCCCCCGGTGTCCCATATGGTCCCCCAAGCCAGGGGCGATTTCTGAGCACATAGCCAGGAGTAACCCCTGAGCGTCAAACGGGTGTGGCCCAAAAACCAAAAAAAAAAAAAAAAAAAACTCTGCTCCAAGAAATAAGAGAAGACACACAAAAATGGAAACGCATACCTTGCTCATGGATTGGCAGGATTAAGATCATCAAAATGGCAATACTCCCCAAGGCATTATACAGATTTAATGCTATCCCTCTAAAGATACCCATGACATTCTTCAAAAAAGTGGATCAGGCACTTTTGAAATTCATTTGGAACAATAAACACCCTCGAATAGCTAAAGCAATCATTGGGAAAAAGAATATGGGAGGAATTACTTTCCCCAACTTTAAACTGTACTACAAAGCAATAGTTATCAAAACAGCATGGTATTGGAATAAGGAAAAGTTCTCAGATCAGTGGAATAGGCTTGAATACTCAGAAAATGTTCCCCAGACATACAATCACCTAATTTTTAATAAAGGAGCAGGAAATCCTAAATGGAGCAGGGAAAGCCTCTTCAACAAGTGGTGTTGGCACAACTGGATAGCCACTTGCAAAAAATTTAACTTAGACCCCCAGCTAACATCATGTACGAAGGTAAAATCCAAATGGATTAAAGACCTCAATATCAGACCCAAAACCATAAGATATATAGAACAACACATAGGCAAAACACTCCAGGACATTACAGGCATATTCACGGAGGAAACTGCACTCTCCAAGCCAGTGAAAGCAGAGATTAACAGATGGGAATATATTAAGCTGAGAAGCTTCTGCACCTCAAAGGAAATAGTGCCCAGGATACAAGAGCACCCACTTAGTGGGAGAAACTATTCACCCAATACCCATCAGATAAGGGGTTAATCTCCAAAATATACAAGGCACTGACAGAACTTTACAAGAAGAAAGCATCTAATCCCATCAAAAAATGGGGAGAAGAAATGAACAGACACTTTGACAAAGAAGAAATACAAAAGGCCAAAAGACACATGAAAAAATGCCCCACGTCACTAATCATCAGGGAGATGTAAATCAAAACAATGATGAGATACTACCTCACACCACAGAGAATGGCACACATCACAAAGAATGAGAATAAACAGTGTTGGCGGGGATGTGGAGAAAAAGGAACTCTTATCCACTGCTGGTGGGAATGCCGTCTAGTTCAACCTTTATGGAAAGCGATATGGAGATTCCTCCAAAAACTGGAAATCCAGCTCCCATACGATCCAGCTATACCACTCCTAGAAATATACCCTAGGAACACAAAAATACAATACAAAAATCCCTTCTTTACACCTATATTCATTGCAGCACTACTTACCATAGGAAGACTCTGGAAACAACCAAGATGCCCTTCAACAGACGAATGGCTAAAGAAACTGGTACATATGCACAATGGAATATTATGCAGCTGTCAGGAGAGATGAAGTCATGAAATATTCCTATACATGGATGTACACGGAGTCTATTATGCTGAGTGAAATAAGTCAGAGAGAGAGAAAAGATGCAGAATGGTCTTTTTTATGTGTTTTAAGAATTTGCAGACACAAAAGAGAGGAGGGATGGAATTTACAGCCCACCTCATGAAGCTCACCACAAACATGGATGAGTTTATTTAGAGAAATAACTACATTGTGAACTATCCTAACAATGAGAATGTATGAGGGAAATAGAAAGCCTGTCTAGAGTACAGGTGCAGGTATAGTGGGGAGGAGGGAGTTTTGGGACATTGAAGATGGGAATGTTGCACTGGTGATGGGTGGTGTTCTTTATATTGCTAAAACCTAAACACAATCATGTATGTAATCAAGTTATCTAAATAGTATATATATTAAAATTTGTACTGTGTGTGGCTGGAATGATTTCTTCCCACAAGGAAAGAATTGTCATGTGGTACAATTCTTCACTGTTGATGGCCCATGGACATATATAGGACATTCCATCCCCAGAAACCTGGATACACATTCTTCTCCAATGTACATGGGACATTCTCCAGGATAGTTGTTATTGATATTATTCTTCAGATTTGTCAACAGTTGTATTAAATATTTTTCTGGCCCCTCATTCGGTGCATATATGTTTAGGAGAATTATTTCTTCCTGCTCTACATACCCCTTGATTAATATAAAATGTCCATCTTTGTCCCTTACAACCTTCCTGAGTATAAAGTTTGCATTATCTGATATTAGTATAGCCACTCCAGCTTTTTTATGGGTGTTGTTTGCTTGGATAATTTTTCTCCAGCCTTTTATTTTGAGTCTCTGTTTGTTTTGACTATTCAGGTGCATTTCTTGTAGGAAGCAGAAGGTTGGATTGAGTTTTTTGATCCATTTAGCCAGAGTGTGTCTCTTAACAGGTGCATTTAGTCCATGACGTTGAGAGAAAGAATTGTCCTGGAATTTAATGCCATCTTTCTATCGATATTTGGTGTGTCTTTTGGTTAGTCTTGTCTTAAATTAGGTCTTTCAGTTTTTCTCTTAAGAGTGGTTTTGAGTCTGTAAAGTTTCTGAGCTGTTTTTTGTCTGTGAAACCATGTATTCTTCCGTCAAACCAGAAAGTGAGTTTTGCTGGGTATAGTATTCTAGGTGAAGCATTCATTTCATTCAGTCATGTCACAATATCCCACCACTGCATTCTGGCATTGAGTGTTTCTGGTGACAGGTCTGCTGTAAATCTCAAGGATGCTTGCTTGAATGTAATTTCCCCTTTTGATCTTGCTGTTTTCAGAATTCTGTCTCTATCTGTGGGATTTTTCATTGTGACTAGTATGTGTCTTGGGGTGGTTTTTCTGGGGTCTCTTTTGGTTGGTACTCTTCAAGCATGCAGGATTTGATCACCTATATTCTTTAGCTCTGGAAGTTTCTCTTTAATAATGTTCTTGACCATTGATTCTTCCTGGAAATCTTTCTGGTTCTCTGGGACTCCAATGATTCTTAAGTTGTTTCTGTTGAGCTTATCATAAACTTCTATTTTTTATCTGTTCCCATTCTTTGACTAATTTTTCCATTGTTTGTTCTTTTGCTTTAAGTTTTTTTTCCAATCTCTCCTGCTGTATCTCATCTTCCACAGCACCAAGTCTATTCTCAGCTTCTGATACACTGTCCCAGAGCTTATCCATTTTGTCATTCACTTTGTTTACTGACTTTTTCAGGCCTGTTAGTTGACATGTTTCAGTTTGGAGTTTTGTGATTTCTGTCTTCATATTTTCTTGGTTCTTATTAGTTCTTATTAGTTCTTATTAGTGTTCAATTTAATCCATGGTTTCTTTGAGTTCGTTGAGGATCTTCCATATTGCTAGTCTAAAGTCCTTATCTGAGAGGTTGATTAATTGGTTGGTCATTATCTGGTCATCAGAATTGTCATCTTCATTCTCTATGTCAGATGTTGGCCTGCGTTGTTTCCCCATTGTCACACTTGTATTGTGGGTTTTTCTACTTGTTGTGGTGGTATTCATTGGCTATATGATGCAGGCAGCACACTCCTCTGGCTCCGCCCTTTCCGGATGGGCTGACTTGCCTCTAAGGGAGGGGAGTCCTCACAGTGGATCAAATCTTAGGCCTGAGCATGCAACAGAGAAGACAGTCCAGAGAGAAATGCTTGCTTCTGTGATCCAGCACAGTTCTTAGTGTGATTTTTTTATTCTTGTTGCGATGGTGTTCTTTTCTTAGAAAGAGTGCACGGTCGCGTAGCAAAGCGAAGCAGCCGTGCTCTGCTGGAGCCTCTTTTTGGCCCACTCCCAAGAGGTTCATGCAAGAGGACAGTACACAGACACACAGAGGCAACACTCACAGTTTTTCACAGTCGGGCCCCACTGGGCAAGCGTAGTTTCGTGGATTTTCCCAGCCTGGTGTCACAAATAGGGAACCTGGCTTCTGCAAAGCCTAGCCAGTTTTTATGTTCTGGAGTCCAGCCCTGGAAATGGCCTCTGTGAGAGCAAGTTTTCTGGAGCCTCTTTTTGGCCCACTCCCAAGACGTTCTCACCAGAGGACAGTAGACAGACACACAGAGGCAGCACTCACAGTTTTTCACAGTTGGACCCCACTGGGTAGGCGTAGTTTCATGGATTTTCCCAGCCTGATGGCACAAAAAGGGGACCCCTAGAAACTTTTCAACTCTGTCCCCTTAGAAATGATAGTGTGATAGATAATTTTATGTCCCTCATTTAGGTAGATTCTGGTTGGTCACATACTAGTTGTTTGGTCACATACTAGTTCTGATGTGGCTGTGAAGGCATATTTTGATGTAATTTACATCTGACTTTAAGTGACATTTTGGTTTTGCTGGAGTTGTAATAAATTTGTACACAAAAGTGTCATCATTAACTTTATACATCATGTGACTTTAATGAGAGTTTGAAAGTATTACCTAGTACCCCTATAATGTGAGTAGGCCTAATCCAATCAGTTGAACTTCTTAAGGAGGCCTGTTATTTTCTGAAGAAGAAATTCTGCATTAAGTCTGCAGCATAGAAATTCTGTCTGAGTTTCTAGCTTGTGAGTTTGCCTGGAAATCATTTGACCTGTCAGATCCCACAATTGTGTGAATCAAACTTCTTTTCTTTCTTTCTTTCTTTCCTTCCTTCCTTCTTTCTTTCTTTCTTTCTTTCTTTCTTTCTTTCTTTCTTTCTTTCTTTCTTTCTTTCTTTCTTTCTTTCTTTCTTTCTCTCTCTCTTTCTTTCTTTCTCTCTCTTTCTTTCCTCTTTCTTTCTTTCTTTCTTTCTTTCTTTCTTTCTTTCTTTCTTTCTTTCTTTCTTTCTTTCTTTCTTTCTTTCTTTCTTTCTTTCTTTCTTTCTTTCTTTCTCTCTCTCTCTTTCTTTCTTTCTTTCTTTCTTTCTTTCTTTCTTTCTTTCTTTCTTTCTTTCTTTCTTTCTTTCTTTCTTTCTTTCTCTCTCTCTTTCTTTCTTTCTCTCTCTTTCTTTCTTCTTTCTTTCTTTCTTTCTTTCTTTCTTTCTTTCTTTCTTTCTTTCTTTCTTTCTTTCTTTCTTTCTTTCTTTCTTTCTTTCTTTCTTTCTCTCTCTCTTTCTTTCTTTCTCTCTCTTTCTTTCTTCTTTCTTTCTTTCTTTCTTTCTTTCTTTCTTTCTTTCTTTCTTTCTGTCTTTCTCTCTTCTTTCTTTCTTCCTTACTTCTTACTTCCTTCCTCCTCCTCCCTTCCTCCCTTCCTCGCTCCCTCCCTTCCTTCCTTTCTTCTTTCTTTCTTTCTTTCTTCTTTCTTTCTTTCTTTCTTTCTTTCTTTCTTTCTTTCTTTCTTTCTTTCTTTCTTTCTTTCTTTCTTTCTTTCTTTCTTTCTTTCTTTCTTTCTTTCTTTCTTTCTTTCTTTCTTTCTTTCTTTCTCTCTTTCTCTCTCTCTCTCTTTCTTTCTCTCTCTCTTTCTTTCTTTCTTCTTTCTTTCTTTCTTTCTTTCTTTCTTTCTTTCTTTCTTTCTTTCTTTCTTTCTTTCTTTCTTTCTTTCTTTCTTTCTTTCTTTCTTTCTTTCTTTCTTCTTTCTTTTTCTTTTCTTTCTTGCTTTCTTTCTTTCTTCTTTCTTTTCTTTTCTTTCTTTCTCTCTCTTTCTTTCTTCTTTCCTTCCTTCTCCCTTCCTTCTTTCTTTCTGTCTTCTTCCTTTCTTTATTTCTTTCTTCCTTCCTTCCTCCCTCCCTCTCTCGCTCCTTCTTTCCTTCCTTCCTTTTTTTTGGTTTTGGGTCACACCCAGTGACACTCAGGGGTTACTCCTGGCTATGTGCTCAGAAATCACTCCTGGTTTAGGGGACTATATGGGGCATCAGGACACCAGGGATCAAACTGATGTCTGACTGCATGCAAAGCAAATGCCATATTACTGTGCTATAATCTGGCCCCATTAATCACATTTCTTTAGATGAAATATATCTTTGTCATTCAAAAATCTATCTATCTATCATCTTTCTGTCTGTCTGTCCATCCATCTGTCTGTCTATCTATATATCCTATTGATCTTTCTCATCTATTACTTCTGTTTCTGTGGAGAACACTAACACAAGTGGTAACTACTTTTATTTCTTTTTTTAACAAAGTTTTTCTTTACATTTAAAAAATGCCTTGAGTTTAGAATGAGAAGATCTGGTTCCAAATTCATTGTGCCTTGTAATGTGTGTAATCTTAGAATAGGTGAATGTTTCTAGTTGTAATTTTCTTTGGTTGTTAAAATGAGTCAATAAGAACTTTCTACGACATTTAAAGATTTTTAAAAACTTGATGATAATAATTCATAATTCATGGGAAAATTCTTTGAAAATAAAAGGTATCAAAAAGCATTTAAAGTTTAACCATTCTTGATATTTTTGGTCATGAATACCAGAGATGTGCTCTAATAGTATTTGTAGAACCATTTCAGTGATTAGTAAATTAAGGTAGTTTTCAAGATACAGAAGAGTGAGTGCCTCACAAAGAGACTGAATTAGAGTCTTTATGACAGACTTTTAGCATGAACAGATTAGGGTTCCAAAGAACTCACAGCCCAGAAGGACAGTCAGGAATAAAATTATAAAGGCCAGACGCCATTTTCAGGGAGGGACTTCAGAGCATAAAAACCGGCTAACCTTTGCAAAAGCTGGCTCCCTGTGTGTGACACCAGGTGGGGAAAATCCGCAAAAGTACACCGGCCCAGTGGGGCTCAGATGTGAAAGACTGTGAGTGTGACCTGTCTATGTCTGTCTACTGTCCCCTTGCGTGAAACTCTTGCGAGTGGGGCAAAAAGAGCCTCCAGAAACCTCGCTCGCCCAGACGCCATTTTCAGGGAGGGACTTCAGAGCATAAAAACCGGCTAACCTTTGCAAAAGCTGGCTCCCTGTGTGTGACACCAGGTGGGGAAAATCCGCAAAAGTACACCGGCCCAGTGGGGCTCAGCTGTGAAAGACTGTCAGTGTGACCTGTCTATGTCTGTCTACTGTCCTCTTGCGTGAAACTCTTGCGAGTGGGGCAAAAAGAGGCTCAGAGGAGCACGGCCGCTCCGCTTCGCTACGCGGCCGTGCACTCTTTCTAAGGAAAGAACTCCATTGCAACAAGAAGGAAAAATCACACTAAGAACGGCGCTATATCACAGAAGCAAACATTTCTCTCTGGACTGTCTTCTCTGTTGCATGCTCGGGCCTAAGATTTGACCCAGTGTGAGGCTTCATCCACGGAGGACTCCCCTCCCTTAGAGGCAAGTCAGCCCATCCAGAAAGGGAGGAGCCAGAGGAGTGTGCTGCCTACATCATATAGACAATGAATACCACTACAACACGTAGAAAAACCCACAATACAAGTGTGACAATGGGGAAACAACGCAGGCCAGCATCAGACATAGAGAATGAAGATGACATTTCTGAGGACCAGATAATGACTGAACAACTAATCAACCTCTCAGATAAGGACTTTAGACTAGCAATATGGAAGGTGCTCAACAGACTCCAAGAAACCATGGATCGAGTTGAACAGAACACTAATAAGAACCAAGAAAATATGAAGGCAGAAATGACAAAACTCCAAACTGAAATAACATGTCAACTAACAGGACTGAAAAAGTCAGTAAACGAAGTGAATGACAAAATGGATAAGCTCTGGGACAGGGTATCAGAAGCTGAGAATAGACTTGGTGCTGTGGAAGATGAGATACATAACAATTCCATACAGCAGGAGAGATTGGACAAAAAACTTAAAGCAAATGAGCAGACAATGGAAAAATTAGTCAAAGAATGGGAACAGATAAAAAATAGAAGTTTATGATAAGCTCAACAGAAACAACTTAAGAATCATTGGAGTCCCAGAGACCCAGGAAGAAAATTTCCAGGAAGAATCAATGGTCAAGAACATCATTAAAGAGAAACTTCCAGAGCTAAAGAATATATGTGATCAAATCCTGCATGCCCGAAGAGTACCAACCAAAAGAGACCCCAGAAAAACCACCCCAAGACACATCCTAGTCACAATGACAAATCCCACAGATAGAGACAGAATTCTGAAAACAGCAAGATCAAAAGGGGAAATCATGTTCAAGCAAGCTTCCCTGAGATTTACAGCAGACCTGTCACCAGAAACGCTCAATGCCAGAAAGCAGTGGTGGGATATTGTGACAAGACTGAATGAAATGAATGCTTCACCCAGAATACTATACCCAGCAAAACTCACTTTCCGGTTAGATGGAAGAATACATGGTTTCACAGACAAAAAACAGCTCAGAAACTTCACAGACACAAAACCAGTCTTAAGAGAAAAACTGAAAGACCTAATCTAAGACAAGACTACCCAAAAGACACACCAAATTTTGAAATAAAGATGGCGTTAAATCCCAGGACAATTCTTTCTCTCAACGTCAATGGACTAAATGCACCAGTTAAGAGACACAGAGTGGCTAAATGGATCAAAAAACTCAATCCAACCTTCTGCTGCCTACAAGAAACGCACCTGAATAGTCAGAACAAACATAGACTCAAAATAAAAGGCTGGAGAAAAGTTATCCAAGCAAACAACACCCATAAAAAAGCTGGAGTGGCCATACTAATATCAGATAATGCAAACTTTATACTCAGGAAGTTTGTAAGGGACAAAGACGGACATTTTATATTAATCAAGGGGTACGTAGAGCAGGAAAAATTCACTCTCCTAAACATATATGCACCGAATGAGGGGCCAGCAAAATATTTAATACAACTGTTGACAAATCTGAAAAATAATATCAACAACAACACAATAATTGTGGGGGACCTTAACACGGCTTTGTCAACACTGGACAGGTCAACCAGACTGAAACCCAACAAGAATATACTAGACCTGAGGAGAGAAATGGAAGAAAGAGGCCTAGTGGATATATATAGGACACTCCATCCCCAGAAACCTGGATACACATTCTTCTCCAATGTACATGGGACATTCTCCAGGATAGACTACATGCTGGCACATAAAACATACCTCCATAAGATCAAGAGGATAGAAATTTTGCAGACTACCTTCGCTGACCACAAGGCTCTGAAATTATTTGTGAACTCCAAAGGGACTCAGAAGAAACACTTTAACACCTGGAAGTTAAACAGCCTCATGCTCAATAACCAGTGGGTCCGAGATGAAATCAAGGAGGAAATAAAAAGGTTCCTGGAAACAAATGACAATAAAGACACAAACTCTCAGAACTTATGGGACACAGCAAAAGCAGTACTGAGAGGAAAATTTATAGCTTTGCTAGCACACATCAGGAAGGAAGAAGGAGCTTACCTGAGTAGCTTAATGACACAGCTAATAGAACTAGAAAATGCTCAACAAAAGGACCCAAGAATAGGAAGACAGAAGGAAATAACAAAGCTGAGAGCAGAAATCAACGAAGTGGAAACTCAAAAAACAATCCGAAAGATCAACGAAAGCAGAAGTTGGTTCTTTGAAAAAATAAACAAGATTGATAGACCACTGGCAAACCTAACAAAGAAAGAGAGAGAGAGAAACTTGATAACTCGTATCAGAAATGAAAAAGGAGAGATCACTACTGATATGACAGAGATTCAAAGGGTAATCAGAAACTACTTTGAAAAACTCTACGCCACTAAAAATGAGAACCTGGAAGAAATGGATAAATTCTTGGACTCTTATAATCTTCCACGGTTGAAGGAAGAGGATGTAGCATATCTAAACACCCCCATCACCATTGATGAAATTAAAACAGTAATCAAATGTCTGCCGAAAAACAAAAGCCCAGGTCCAGATGGATTCACTAATGAATTCTATCAAACTTTCCAAGAGGTACTACTGCCAATCTTGGCAAGACTCTTTCATGAAATTGAACAAACAGAAACACTTCCAAATAGCTTTTATGAAGCCAACATCACCTTGATACCTAAACCAGACAGAGATGCTACCAAAATAGAAAATTACAGACCAATATCACTGATGAATGCAGATGCAAAGATCCTCAACAAAATCCTGGCAAATAGGATTCAATGCCTCGTTAAGAAGATCAACCCCTACGATCAAGTAGGTTTCATCCCAGGAATGCAAGGCTGGTTTAACATCCGTAAATCTATCAACATAATACACAACATCAATAACAAGAAAAATAAAAACCACATGATCATATCAATATATGCAGAGAAAGCATTTGATAAGGTCCAACACCCATTCTTGATCAAAACTCTCAGCAAGATGGGAATGGAGGGAACCTTTCTCAATATAGTGAAGGCCATCTACCACAAGCCAGTGGCAAATATTATCCTCAATGGAGAAAAACTGAAAGCCTTCCCTCTAAATTCTGGCACAAGACAAGGCTGTCCTCTCTCACCACTCCTATTCAACATAGCACTGGAAGTACTTGCTATAGCGATTAGGCAAGAAAAGGATATCAAGGGAATCCAGATAGGAAAGGAAGAAGTCAAGCTCTCACTGTTTGCAGATGACATGATACTCTACTTAGAAAACCCTAAAGACTCTATCAAAAAGCTTCTAGAAACAATAGACTCATATAGCAAGGTTGCAGGCTACAAAATTAACACACAAAAATCAATGGCCTTTCTATATACCAATAGTAATAAGGATGAAATGGACATTAAGAAAACAACCCCATTCACAATAGTACCACACAAACTCAAATATCTTGGAATCAACTTGACTAAATATGTGAAGGACCTATACAAAGAAAACTATAAAACTCTGCTCCAAGAAATAAGAGAGGACACACGGAAATAGAAACACATACCCTGCTCATGGATTGGCAGGATTAACATCATCAAAATGTCAATACTTCCCAAGGCATTATACAGATTTAATGCCATCCCTCTAAAGATACCCATGACATTCTTCAAAGAAGTGGATCAGACACTTTTGAAATTCATTTGGAACAATAAACACCCTCGAATAGCTAAAGCAATCATTGGGAAAAAGAATATGGGAGGAATTACTTTTCCCAACTTTAAACTGTACTACAAAGCAACAATTATCAAAACAGCATGGTATTGGAATAAGGATAGGTCCTCAGATCAGTGGAATAGGCTTGAATACTCAGAAAATGTTCCCCAGAGATACAACCATCTAATTTTTGATAAAGGAGCAGGAAATCCTAAATGGAGCAGGGAAAGCCTCTTCAACAAGTGGTGTTGGCACAATTGGATAGCCACTTGCAAAAAATTAAACTTAGACCCCCAGCTAACATTATGTACAAAGGTAAAATCCAAATGGATTAAAGACCTCGATATCAGCCCCAAAACCATAAGATATATAGAACAGCACATAGGCAAAACACTACAGGACATTACAGGCATCTTCAAGGAGGAAACTGCACTCTCCAAGCAAGTGAAAGCAGAGATTAACAGATGGGAATATATTAAGCTGAGAAGCTTCTGCACCTCAAAGGAAATAGTGCCCAGGATACAAGAGCCACCCACTGAGTGGGAGAAACTATTCACCCAATACCCATCAGATAAGGGGCTAATCTCCAAAATATACAAGGCACTGACAGAACTTTACAAGAAAAAAACATCTAACCCCATCAAAAAATGGGGAGAAGAAATGAACAGTCACTTTGACAAAGAAGAAATACGCATGGCCAAAAGACACATGAAAAAATGTTCCACATCACTAATCATCAGGGAGATGCAAATCAAAACAACGATGAGATACCACCTCACACCCCAGAGAATGGCACACATCACAAAGAATGAGAATAAACAGTGTTGGCGGGGATGTGGAGAGAAAGGAACTCTTATCCACTGCTGGTGGGAATGCTGTCTAGTTCAACCTTTATGGAAAGCGATATGGAGATTCCTCCAAAAACTGGAAATCGAGCTCCCATACGATCCAGCTATACCACTCCTAGGAATATACCCTAGGAACACAAAAATACAATACAAAAACCCCTTCCTTACACCTATATTCATTGCAGCTCTATTTACCATAGCAAGACTCTGGAAACAACCAAGATGCCCTTCAACAGACGAATGGCTAAAGAAACTGTGGTACATATACACAATGGAATATTATGCAGCTGTCAGGAGAGATGAAGTCATGAAATTTTCCTATACATGGATGTACATGGAATCTATTATGCTGAGTGAAATAAGTCAGAGAGAGATAGAAAAACGCAGAATGGTCTCACTCATCTATGGGTTTTAAGAAAAATGAAAGACACCCTTGTAATAATAATTTTCAGACACAAAAGAGAAAAGAGCTGGAAGTTCCAGCTCACCTCAGGAAGCTCACCACAAAGAGTGATGAGTTTAGTTAGAGAAATAACTACATTTTGAACTGTCCTAATATTGAGAATGTATGAGGGAAATGTAGAGCCTGTTTAGGGTACAGGCGGGGGTTGGGGGGGGGAGGAGGGAGATTTGGGACTTGGGTGATGGGAATGTTGCACGGTGATGGGTGGTGTTCCTTTTATGACTGAAACCCAAACACAATCATGTATGTAATCAAGGTGTTTAAATAAAAAAAAATTAAAAAAAATTGTCTACACACACTAAAACATAGTCTATGTGCAGTAAAATCAAATTTGTTTCCAGGAAATAAAAATGGATAAGTTGCAAAAAAAAATATTGGGGAGATTAGAAAGGGAATTTCCAAAAAAAAAAAATTATAAAGGCAAAAATCACATCCTAGACAATTGGCACAATGGGTTTGAGTCTGCAGCAGATGTTATCAGCAAAGCAAGTTATAGAAGCAAAATAAACTAGGCAGTTTAGGGTGGGGAAGGGTAGTGATTTCAGGAACTGGGCATTTTGTTTATGTATATACTTGTTAATGGTTACACATGACTCTAGAAACACTGGAAAGGAGTTCTGTTCTTGCTCAGGCTGGGAGAAGAATTAAGATGGAGGCCCTTATGTCAGGACCCTTAGCTCAGTGACAATTTACTAGTTATTTTAAAATCTTCTCTCCACTTTACTTAGTCTGCTTATCTATTGCAGTGTTGGCACAGCACAACATATGTCTCTGTTCTCTTGAGAGGGATGTTTTATTATTTATTTATTTATTTATTATTTATTTATTTATTTAATATAATTACTTTATTTAAGCACTATGTTACAAAATTGTTCATGATTGAATTTCTGTCACAGAATATACATTTCTTTTTTTCTTTTTCATTTTTCTTTTCACCAGTGTACTTTCCTGCTACGGGTTATTACTAACCATTATTTCTGGAGCTCCCATTGATTTGTTTATTTTCTCTCTGTGTGAAACTTAAAAAGTAGGCACCTAGAAGCAACATTTTTTTAGTTTGCCAATTTTGGGGAGAGATTTATCATTAGAAATTTAAACAGATGTTGTCTCTCCCTCCCTTTTTATTTTTAATTTTAAGATTTTGTTGTTGTTGTTGTTATGTTGTTTTTGGCCCACAATTAGCAGTGCTCAGAGCATGCTCCTGACTCTGGGCTCAGCAATAACTTTTGGTGGGGTTATGGGGACCATATGTAGTGACAGGGACAGAATTCAAGCTAGCAACTTGCAAGACAAGGGGTTTACTGATGTACTATCTCTCTGACCCTGACCACCATTTTTTATTTCTAGAGCTTAGTTTATTAACAACACATAGAAACACTGAAAAAAATTAGTTCATAATGTAAACACTCACAACGCAATATATAGATATTTTCAGTTTGGATTTAATCTGAATGATTTTTTAACAACTGACAAGCTGAGCCTAAATTTTGATTATAAGTGAATCATTTATTTTAAGTAATTTTTGTTTGTTTTTTGGGTCACCCCCGGCAGCGCTTAGGGGTTACTCCTGGCTCTAAGCTCAGAAATCTCTCCTGGCAGTCACAGGGGACCATATAGGATGCCGGGATTTGAGCCATCATCCTTCTGCATGAAAGGCAAACGCCTTACTTCCATGCTATCTCTCCAGCCCCCAATGAATCATTTATTTTAATAGCAGAAGACTATTCACCTTGATTAGCTCTTCTGTAACATGACACAAGTACTAAGATAATCCTAAAAAATGAGAGAACGTGTGATTGCATCTTTTATACCTAAGTTTATCCTTAAGGGCTGTTTAGATTGAGGTTTAAATTTTAAAGTATCTGTATGACTTGAATTTACAACTCTCTGGAGAGGTGAGAAACTAGGAAAGAATAAACATGCGATCTACCAGTATCATTAAAATTTGGAATTTAACAAAATAGGTGAAATGTTCTTTCACAGCAGGAGCTACTATATAATTCACAGGAACAAGTGTCCTTTTCTGTTTTAATGGATATTGTCTTCCTCAAAGATCCTTCATATTATTTCTTTTCCCTTTGGTTCAAATTTTAGCCAACATCTCCAATACTGGGAAGATTAAATTTCCACAGTAAAGAGGACTCAGAGGTTGAGATATTGCCACTATATATATATATCCAGTATTCCTGGAAGAATGGATAATGGTCTTACTTCACCCTCAGATACATTAAATTCTATGAATCTTGGTAAATTATTAAGCAATCATTGATTTTGTTGTGGCAAACATCAAGATGTATTGATTTTCACCCTAGTCAATAATTTCCAAAGGCATAATAAATCTTATTGCTTGTTAAAACAGCATATTAATCTCCTCATGTGTTTGCACACACATATCCCACCCCATACATATTGCTACTTGCAGATATTTATTCTATACGCCTTTTGAACATCTTTGTTAAGAAATAATTTTTCTTCTCAATTTGCTTATTAGTTTTTGGCTTGCTCATTCATCAAGTTTTAAAAATCTATTCTTCCCTTAATTGATGATAAGGAGAACTAAAGTTTGAGAATAAATCTATTTGCTATCAATAAGTGAGTTCAAATTAGTCTTTCTGTTAGACATATTTTAATTGCAAAGTAGGTATTGTTTTCTGTCTCTATCCTAGTTAACGTTCAGGGAAAATAATGAAAAAGTTACAGATTTTTATTCCTTACATGTATCCCCAAATATATTATTCTAACATCTTCCAGATAGATCTGAACCACATTCAAGAATACACTTCATTTATATGCATATTTTTTCACTTATAGGGTACATAAAGACAATTTAAAGATAAAACTTGAATTTAAAATTATTTTAAGACACCAGGATACACAATAATATTAATAGTAATGTTTTAGGGATATAATGTTTTCAATCTGGTGCCAGAAACCCTTTACTCTTTTTTTTAAATTATCTTTATTTAAACACCATAATTACAAATATAATTGTACTTGTATGATTACAGTCATGTAAAGAACACCCCCCTTCACCAGGATTCCCACCACCAATTTCCCAGATCTACCCGCTCCCCTCCCCACCTCACCTACACCTGTACTCGAGACAGGCTTTCTTTTTCCCTCATTCATTCACATTGTTATGATAGTTTTCAGTGTAGTTATTTCTCTAACTGCGCTTATCATTCATGTGGTGAGCTTCATGTCATTAGCTGCACCTACAAGGGAGAATGGGGGGAAGTAAGGGTTGGGACTGCAGCAGTAAAATATTAGAAATGAGCTTTGTAGGGCAGTATCAAGTTCCCAATACAAGATGGATATTATGGATATATAGAATATATGCACACAATAATATCAATATAAAAAAGACAAAAAATTCCCACTGACTGTCCCAATATAAACCAGTGCTAGAACAGCCTGCCCTCTTCCCAGAGTGCATTCCCATTAGTGTAGGGAGAGATAGGGGGAAAGCCTGTTGACCCCTATAGAGTCCATCTAGACCAGTGTCCACGGAAAGACTGAAATCCAGGGGAGAAAAACCCTATACCTGGCAAGAACTGGTCTCCAGAATAAAGGACGAAATCGGAAGCCAGATGTCTGCCCGCCCTCCTCCCCATACACCTCCCCCCTGGAGTACGGAGGGAGGGGGGAAACCTGAGGACCACTAAGAGTTCACCTGAACCCACTTCTGGCCATCTGAGCTGGCACCCAGGGAAGGCCTGGAGTCAGGGGAAAAAGACAAGAATGGCTGGGGGCCTGCCAAGCCTCCCAGCACTCCCCAGGCTAGGGAGAAAGGTTCTGGTATGGGACCTCCCCAAACCCCATACCTGGCAACAGCTGGTCTCCAGAATCAAAGAGGAAACTGAAAGCGAGATGTCTGCCTGACCTCCTCCCCATGCAATTCCCCCCTGGAGTACGGAGGGAGGGGGGGAACGTGAGGACCACTAAGAGTCCACCTGAACCCACTTCTGGCCATCTGAGCTGGCACCCAGGGAAGGCCTGGAGTCAGGGGTAAAAGATAAGGACACTTGGGGGCCTCCCAGCACTCCCCAGGCTAGGAATAAAGGTTCTGGTATGGGGCCTCCCCAAACCCCATACCTGGCAACAGCTGGTCTCCAGAATCAAAGAGAAAACTGGAAGCCAGATGTCTGCCCACCCTCCTCCCCATGTACCAGGGAAGCCCTTGAGTCAGGGGAAAAAGACAAGTACGGCTGGGGGCCTGCCAAGCCTCCCAGCACTCCCCAGGCTAGGGAGAAAGGTTCTGGTATGGGGCCTCCCCAAACCCCATACCTGGCAACAGCTGGTCTCCAGAATCAAAAAGGAAACCAGAAGCCAGATCTGCCTGCCTGCCTTCCCATGCACCTCCTCCCTGGAGTATGGAGGGAAGGGGGAACCTGAGGACCACTAAGAGTCCACCTGAACCCAATTATGGCCATCTGAGCTGGCACCCAGGGAAGGCCTGGAGTCAGGGGAAAAAGACAAGGACGGTTGGGGGATGCCACGCCTCCCAGCACTCCCCAGCTAGGGAGAAAGGCTCTGGTATGGGGCCTCCCCAAACCCCATACCTGGCAACAGCTGGTCTCCAGAATCAAAGAGGAAACCGGAAATCAGATGTCTGCCTGCCCTCCTCCCCATGCACCTCCCCCCTGGAGTACGGAGGGAGGGTGGACCCTGAGGACCACTAAGAATCCACCTGAACCCACTTCTGGCCATCTGAGCTGGCACCCAGGGAAGGCCTGGAGTCAGGGGAAAAAGACAAGGACGGCTGGCGGCCTATCAAGTCTCCCAGCACTCCTCAGGCTAGGAATAAGGGTCCCGTTAAGCTCAGTTTTTGTAATCTGTTAGTTCAGTGTGAAAACTTCAAATTTCAGTTGACAAAACTTCTTGATGCTTAATTTTGATCCAGTCAAGTTTATCGATACTTTTTTTTTAGCTCCCTGAACATTCTCCATAATTCTACTCTAAACTTCTTGAGAGGATACCTATTTGTTTCCTACTTTTTAGATTATTAGAGGAGACATCTTGATTTCTGTAAATATGGGGCTGTACTGCAAAATTACTCCATTGCCAAGGCTGTAGATTGTTTCTTAAGATGTACAGAAATGAAATTCAGGGGTTACAAGATAAGTGAAGATGTAATTAAGAAACTCCCTAAGAACAAAAGTCCAGGCCCAGATGGATTTACAGGTGAACATACATCAAACATTCTGAGAAGACTTAATATCACTTTTCCATAGGCTCTTCCAAACCATAGAAAAAACAGGAATCCTTCCCCAACTTTTTTCATGAGGCCAATATCACACTCATTCCCAAAGATGGCAAAGACATCACCAAGAAAAAAAAAACTACAGATCAATCTCACTAATGAACATAGATGCAAAGATACTCAACAAAATCTTAGCAAACTGAATCCAGCACTTCATCAAAAAGATCATACATCATGAACAAGTGGGTTTTATACCAGGAATGCAAGGTTGGTTCAACATATGAAAATCAATCAACATTATACATCACATCAACAACAAGAAAGACAAAAACCACATGATCATATCAATCGATGCAGAGAAGGCATTTGACAAAATCCAACACCCTTTCATGTTAAAGACACTCAGCAAAATAGGGTTAGAAGGAACCTTCCTCAAGATAGTTACAGCTATATATGAAAAGCCTACAGCCAACATTATACTTAATGGTGAGAAACTAAAAGCATTCCCACTAAGGTCAGGAACGAGGCAAGGCTGTCCACTATCTCCACTCTTATTCAATATAACCCTAGAAGTCCTAGCAATAGCAATTCGACAAGAGAAGGGAATCAAAGGAATCCAAATTGGGAAAGAGGAACTCAAACTATCTTTATTTGCAGACAATATGATGATATACATTGAAAATCCTATAGAGTCCACAGTAAAACTCCTAGAAACAATTGACCAATACAGCAAAGTGGCTGGATACAAAGTCAATACACAAAAGACAGTAGCGTTTCTATATACAAACAATGAAGTCGAGGAGAGAGAGATTAAAATTACAATTCCATTTAAAATAGTATAAAAAAAATCAGGTACCTAGGAATCAGCCTTACAAGGGAAGTGAAAGACCTATACCAGGGAAACTTCAAAACACTCCAGAAAGATATTGAAGAGGATCTAAAGAAATGGAAGAACATCCCAACTCATGGATATGTAGAATTAACATAGTCAAAATGACTATCCTACCCAAACTACTATATAGATTTAATGCAATTCCTATCCAAATTCAGACATCATTCTTTAAAGAATTAGAACAATCAATCACAAAATTTATCTGGAACCACAAAAGACCCAGGATAGCCAAACACATATGGAAAAACAAGAAACTGGGTGGCATCTCTGTACCTAACTTGAAACTATATTATAAAGCCATAGTATTCAAAACAGCATGGTACTGGTATAGAGACAGGACCTCAGACCAGTGGGTCAGAACAGAATTCTCAGACATAAACCCCCAGATATACAGCCAACTAATATTTGATAAAGAGGCAAGAACTTGAAATGGAACAAAGAAAGTCTGTTTAACAAATGGTGTTGGTACAACTGGAAAACCACATGTACGAAAGTGAAAATTGACCCATACCTCATACCTCACTTTTTATACAAAAGTCAACTCAAAATGGATCAAAGACCTTGAAATCAGACCTGAATCTATAAAGTTTATCGAGAATAAAATAGGCAGAACACTCAAAGACCTATATATCAAAAAATTCTTTGAGGATGGAGCACCAATGGCAAGAACTTTAGCATCAATCATAAACAAATGGGACTACATCAAACTAAAAAGCTTCTGCATGGCAAAAGAAACCTTACTTAACACAAGAAGACAGTTATCAGAATGGGAAAAAAATATTTTCAGTCGACATATCATATAAAGGGCTGATATCTAGAACATACAAACCACTCAGAAAGCTTAGCCCCCGAAAACCAAATAAAGCCATAAAAATGGGGAGATGAAATGAATAGACATTTCTCTGAGGAAGACAGAAGGATGGCCAACAAACACATGAAAACATGCTCACCCTCACTGATCATTAGGGAGATCCAAATCAAGACAACAATGAGATATCAACTTACACCAGTGAGGATGGCTCACATCAAAAATAATGGGAACAATCTCTGTTGGCGGGGATGTGGTACTCTCAACGACTGCTGGTGGGAATGCCCCCTAGTCCAACACCTATGGAAAACAGTCTGGAGAGTGCTCAAAGAACTCAGAATTGAGCTGCCATTTGACCCAGCAATTGCTCTCCTAGGTATATACCCTCAAGTTGGAAGGACCTTCATTCCAAAATACATGTGCACCCCACTATTTATCGCAGCACTCAGTATAATAGCCAAGTCTTGGAACCAACCTCGATGTCCAACAACAGATGTGGTATCTATACACAATGGAATATTACATGGCAGGCAGAAACGATACAATCACATACTTTGCAGCAACGTGGATGGACCTAGAACATGTTATGTTAAACTAAGTAAGTCAGAAGACAAAAGATAAACACAGAATGATAGCACTATTCTGAAGCACCCAGAACATACATCTTATATACAACTAATACTCAACAATCCAATAACAGGGTTTAACAGGTTAGAAACCCCAAACACTGTAATAGTCAACATATACTCAGGAGCAGTGCCTAAAATGCATAAAAAAGGAACAACACAAACTCTTGACTACACATTATACCACAAAGAAACCAGCAACACCAGAAACAGCAGCATAGAGAGAACAGGTATATAATCAGCCTTCTACAACAAAGACCCATAATAATCCCTTAGAAATTGTATACAGAATGTACGGACCCAGGAGAGCCTGCGGAAGCAGCCGAGTAAGTCCCGTTCCCCGGCGCGGCTGCCTGGCCAAGCCCCTTCCCTACGGACCAGGAGAGCCGGCGGAAGCGGCAGAGTAAGTCCTGTTCCCTCACGCGGCAGCCAGGCCAAGCCCCTTCCCCAGGAACCACAAGCGCCGAGGAGAGTGGCTTGAGGGAGCCCCTTCCTCTGGGTGGGTGCCTGGAAGGGCAACTTGAACAACCCGAATAGACAGGGGAGATAGGGCCAGCCGTCTGGCCCCTCAGGTGACCTAGAACAGTCCATCCCCTAGGGCCCTGGAGTGGACCAGGGACTCCTCAAGGACGAGGGCTCTGGGTTGGGAGGAAGGAACTCCTTCCACAGAGGCTTGGAGGGGGCAGAGCTCCATTGACTCTCAGAGAGAGGAGGGGGGATAGAGAACTAGGCTCAACAGCGCCAGAAACCATTGTGGCCAGAAGCGGAACTGCACCACTGACAGAACTAAGGAGCAGAAAAGGGACAAGACCCACAGGGAAGGCTGAACTCTAGGCAGCAAAGGGGAGGAGAAAGAGCTAGGTTCAACAAGCTCACCCAACAGGTTCCTCTAGAACCACCTTCAGGAAGGGGACCAAAGTAGGCCGAAAATAGAAGCCACAGCACTCCAAAACACACCATAGAATACAAAGAACCATGGGTAAAGCAAGGAGATCCCTAATAACTGGAGACACCATGACAAATCCTAGCAAGTTCCCAAGTCCACCAAAACGCACAGATCCAGGGGAAGAAGACTTAAAAACGGTAATGAGGAAAGAAATGCAAGAACTACTAAAAGAATTGAAAGAAACCTTAGCTACAGAATATAAGAAATCCATGGAAGAACAAATCAGCCAAATTAAAGAAGAAATGTCAAAGAACATGAGAGAGTCCATACAAAAAGAAGTGAAAGACTTAAAAGACAAAGTAACAAGCCTTACGAGCAGAAACACAGAGTTGGAGAAGCACATCGAAGAACTCGAAGGAAAACTACAATCAAAAAAAGATCAAGAAACCAACAAAGAAATAAAAGGCAAAGCACTGGAAGGAAAAATCCAATATCTAATGAACAAAGACAAAAGAAACAATCTAAGAATTGTGGGTATACCAGAAGGAGAGGAAATAGGGAAAGGGGAAGAACAAGTAGTCAGAGAGATAATAGCGGAGAACTTCCCCACCCTCTGGAGATTAAACAACATGCTGCTCAACAACAGCTGGATCAACTAACAACTCAAGGAAGAAATAAAAAGATTCCTTGAGACAAATGACAATGAAGAGACAACATGTCAAAATTTATGGGACACAGCAAAAGCAGTAACTAGGGGGAAACTCATAGCTATACAGGCCTATGTCAAGAAACAGGAAAATAACAAAATCAACAGTTTAAAAGATCACCTCAAAGAACTGGAACAACAGCAACAGAGAAATCCAACCACAACCAGAAGGCAAGAAATAATAAAAACACAACTGGACAAAAGTCCTCTCTATCAATAATTTCCCTAAATGTGAATGGACTAAACTCTCCAATTAAAAGACACATAGTAGAGAACTGGGTTAGGAAAAATAAACCGGACTTCTGCTGTCTGCAAGAAACACACCTACAGTTACAGGATAAGCACAGGCTTAGAATAAAAGGATGGAAAGTAATTATTCAGGCCAATGGAAAACAAAAAAGAGCAGGGACAGCCATTCTTATATCAGACCAAATTGCATTCAACCTCAAGAAAGTGATCAGAGACAAAGAGGGACACTACTTACTAATTAGGGGAACATTAAATCAAGAAACACTAAACCTGGTCAATATCTATGCACCTAATGTAGAGTCATCAAAATATGTGAGGCAACTACTGGCAAACCTGGAGAAACACATGAAGGGAAATGTGATAATAGTAGGGGACCTCAATACTCCACTATCACCACTGGACAGATCCACCAAACAGAAAAATAGCAAAGAAATAAGAGCTCTAAATGAAAAATTAGAAGATTTAGGGCTAATAGATTTATATAGAGCACTCCATCCCCGGAAAGCAGAATACACATTCTTCTCAAACTTACATGGAACCTTCTCCAGAATAGACCATGTATTAGGATACAAAGCCAACCTATATAAGACCACAAAGGTAAGGATCATAAGAAGTACCCTTTCAGACCACTATGCAACAGAGGTTAAAATTGATGTCAAGAAGAAGCAATGGAGAAAAACTAGTACCTGGAGATTAAACAACATGTTGCTCAACAACAGCTGGATCAAAGAACAACTCAAGGAAGAAATAAAAAGATTCCTTGAGACAAATGACAATGAAGAGACAACATGTCAAAATTTATGGGACACAGCAAAAGCAGTAATTAGGGGGAAACTCATAGCAATACAGGCCTATGTCAAGAAACAGGAAAATAACAAAACCAACAGTTTAAAAGATCACCTCAAAGAACTGGAACAACAGCAACAGAGAAATCCAACCACATCCAGAAGGCAAGAAATAATAAAAACCAGAACAGAAATAAACAACATCGAAACCAAGACAATAATACAAAAAATCAATGAGACCAGGAGTTGGTTTTCGAAAAAATAAACAAGATAAAAAAACCATTGGCAAAACTCACCAAAAAAAAAGAGGGAAAACACCCAAATCAGTAGGATCACAAATGAAAGGGGAGAGATTACAACAGAACCCCAAGAAATACAACATATCATGAGATCACACTATGAACATCTATACTCAACTAGGCTAGAGAACCCAGTAGAAATCGACAGATTCTTAGACAAACACCCTCTTCCAAGACTGGAAAAGGAAGATCTAGAAAGCCTAAACAGACCAATCACCTCAGAGGAAATTGAAGATGTAATTAAAAAACTCCCTAAGAACAAAAGCCCAGGCCCAGATGGATTTACAGGTGAATTCTATCAAACATTTCAAGAAGACTTACTACCACTTTTCCATAGGCTTTTCCAAACCATAGAAAAAACAGGAATTCTCCCCAACTTTTTTTATGAGGCTAATATCACACCCATTCCCAAAGAAGGCAAAGACACCACCAAAAAAGAAAACTACAGACCAATCTCACTAATAAACATAGATGCAAAGATACTTAACAAAATCTTAGCAAACCGAATCCAACACTTCATCAAAAAAATCATACATCACGACCAAGTGGGATTCATACCAGGAATGCAAGGTTGGTTCAACATATGCAAATCAATCAATTTGATACATCACATCAAAAACACGAAAGACAAAAACCACATGATCATATCAACCGATGCAGAGAAGGCATTTGACAAAATCCAACACCCATTCATGTTAAAGACACTCAGCAAAATAGGGTTAGAAGGAACTTTCCTCAAGATAGTTACAGCTATATATGAAAAGCCTACAGCCAACATTATACTTAATGGCGAGAAACTAGAAGCATTCCCACTAAAGTCAGGTCTAGACAAGGCTGTCCACTCTCTCCACTCTTATTCAATATAACCTTAGAAGTCCTAGCAATAGCAATCCGACAAGAGAAGGGAATCAAAAGAATTCAAGTAGGGAAAGAGGAACACAAGCTATCTCTATTTGCCGATGATATGATGATATACATCGAAAACCCTAAAGAGTCCACAGTAAAACTCCTAGAAACAATCAGCCAATACAGAAAAGAGGCTAGAAACAAAGTCAATACACAAAAGACAGTAGCGTTTCTATATACAAATAATGAAGTTGAGGAGAGAGAGATTAAAAGTACAATTCCATTTAAGATAGTATCTGCAATTGCCTCTGCTCCTGCCCTTTACTGGGAGAGAATTCCGGCCAGCAGCTTTCTCTCAACCAGGACAGAAGGCAGAAGGCAAGTACAAATAATTCGCGAGTGTTAAGCTCTTTTGTGAACACCTAAAAAATTAAGCTGTAGAAGTTAGTAAAAGGCTCAGCGTGACGTGTGCCAGTCGAGAGACTTTATTAAGGGGAGAGCAGGGTTTTTATGCCCTGCTCCAGTGGGAGGAGTAGTAACATAGGATTGACACATAAACCAATCAGATTTGTACAAGTAAAACAATTTTAACCAATGGGAGTATAAATTCCTTTTTTGGTTTAGTGCGCATACTGCACATACACATTTTGATGGTGGGAAGTATAAGGAGGAACCTGGCAGGATGAGGGGAGGGGAAGCAAATTCTTAAACAAATAGCTAATTGATATTTACGCAAATACAATTTTTTGTTTAGCCTATTTTCCATTTAGATCTATCTTTTGTGCAAACAATAAGGATCACAATTTAAAATTTACAAAAACATATCTATAACTATATGCTTGAGAGCAGGCACAAAAACAGATTCCATGGAAAGGTTAAGGAATCTGGTTAAGCCAGATTCTGTGTGCTGAGCTAAATTTATTTGCAGAGTTTCCTGTTGGCTCGGGGCTATGCAAACTTTGTGGCTATCAGGTAGGTGGTGGAAAATTCATCCAGAGTTCCATTGAATATGTGGGGTGCAGGTCGCCCACAAGTATCAAAAAATATCAAGTATCTAGGAATCAACCTTACAAGAGAAGTGAAAGACCTATACCAGGGAAGCTTCAGAAAGAAATTGAAGACGATCTAAAGAAATGGAAGAACATCCCATGCTCATGGATAGGTAGAATTAACATAGTGAAAATGACTATCCTACCCAAACTTCTATATAGATTTAATGCAATCCCTATCCAAATCCAGACAAAATTCTTTAAAGAAATAGAACAATCAATCACAAAATTCATCTGGAACCACAAAAGAGCCAGGATAGCCAAACACATACTGAAAAACAAGAAGCTGGGTGGAATCTCCTTACCTAACTTGAAACTATACTATAAAGCCTTAGGAATCAAAACAGCATGGTACTGGTATAGAGACAGGACCTCAGACCAGAGGGTTAGAACAGAATTCCCAGACATAAACCCCCAGATATACAGCCAACTAATATTTGATTAAAGAGGCAAGAATCTGAAATGGAACAAAGAAAGCCTATTCAACAAATGGTGTTGGCACAACTGGAAAACCACATGTACGAAAGTGAAAATCAACCCATACCTCAATCCTTATACAAAAGGCTACTCAAAATGGATCAAAGACCTTGAAATCAGACCTGAATCTATAAAGTTTATTGAGAAAAAAATAGGGAGAACACTTGAAGACATATATATCAAAAAGGTCTTCGAGAATGGAGCACCAATGGCAAGAACCTTAGCAGCAAACATAAACAAATGGGACTACATCAAACTAAAAAGCTTCTGCATGGCGAAAGAAACCTTACTTAATGCAAGAAGACAGTTAACAGAATGGGAAAAAATCTTTTCACTAGACATATCAGATAAAGGGCTGATATCTAGAACTTACAAAGCACTCAGAAAACTGAGCCCCTCAAAACCGAATAAAGCCATAAAATAATGGGGAGAAGAAATGAATAGACACTTCTCTGAGGAAGACAGAATGATGGCTAACAAACACATGAAAACATGCTCACCTTCACTCATCATCAGAGAGATCCAAATCAAGACAACAATGAGATACCACCTTACACCAGTGAGGATGGCTCACATCAAAAATACTGAGAACAATCTTTGTTGGCGTGGATGCGGTATGAAGGGAACTCTCATCCACTGCTGGTGGGAATGCCCCCTAGTCCAACATCTATGGAGAACAGTCTGGAGAGTGCTCAAAGAACTCAGAATTGAACTCCCTTTTGACCCAGCAATTGCACTCCTAGGTATATACCCCCAAGTTGGAAGAACATTCATTTCAAAATACGTGTGCACCCCACTATTTATCGCAGCACACAGTATAATAGCCAAATCATGGAACCAACCGCGATGTACAACAACAGATGAATGGATCATTAAGATGTGGTATCTATACACAATGGAATATTACATGGCAGTCAGAAAAGATACAATCACAGATTTTGCAGCAACGTGGATGGACCTAGATAATGTTATGTTAAGCGAAGTAAGTCAGAAGACAAAAGATAAAAACACAGAATGGTAGCACTATTCAGAAGCACATAGAACATACATCTCAATCACAACTAATACTTAACAATCAAATAACAGGGTCTAACAGGGAAGAAACTCCAAACACTGTAATAGTCAACATATACCTGGGAACAGTGCCCAAAACACAAGAAAAAGTAACAACACAAACTCTCGACTACACATTATACCACAAAGAAAACAGCAACACCAGAACAGCAGCATAGAGAGAACAGGTACGTAATCAACCTTCTACAATAATGGCCCATAATAATCCTGTAGAGATCGTATACAGGAACAGAGGTAAAGAATACCACGGCAAACCACTGACTCCAATGGAAACATCCCATAACACTACGTATTAATGCCTCTATCTTACTATATTTAAAATAACCTCTCAGCTTTTCTGTCCACAGGCGTTCTTGGATACAAAGGGCGGACAAGCTAAGATGGCAGCTCCGGATACCACACGAGATACCATACCTAATTTGCACTACGAGATGGCCCCGAGAAAACTCTTTTTCTTTTTTTGAGAAAACTCTTTAACATACACTTTATCTCTAGGTTTACCTTCTTTTAGGGTTTCAAGCACGTGACCAGTCAGACCACCGAAGCAGTAACAGCGACATACAGACTCAAACTACATGCTCTATTCACTGAACATATTCAAGCAAACTAGCATTCCCTTGCTATTCTCTCCTCTCTTCTCACCACATGCTTTTTTAATTTTTTTCTTTTCTATTCTTTTCTTTACTTTCTATCCTTTCTCTTCTCCCTTTCTTTCTAATGTATTTTTTTCTTTTCTCCCTCCCTACCCCTTCCATACACCTTACCCTTTCCCCCCTCTGGAAATCCAACTATTCCTCCACCCCTCAATCCCATCCAGACCTCCCTCTATATTAAAACACTTCACCCTCAGTCCTTAATCTATTAGGCAACAAGATCGACCTCCTACCCCAACGAACCAGTACCCAGCACCCAAGAGAAGGGACACCCAGTCAAACCCACACCTCGTCCCGGGCAAGAAAAGACAGCCAACTCCCCTGCGGACTCATGCTGCGAGGCCCTCCTTACCAAATCCCCCTAACTTGGACTGTTTCTTGAAACCAGACCTAGGTCCAAAAGTATCCCCAATGCAAGAACTCTTCCAAGACCTCCCTGCCGCAAATTTTTACCAACCTGAAGAAGGTCAGGGGGTGTGATAGGAAGATGCCTGGGAACCCACACATCACAAGAAAAACCCAAAAGACAATGGAAAAAACTGTACTTCCAACATAGGCATAGGACCTGTAATACACCACCTCATTACCTGCTCTCCCCCAAATATAAGTAAGCCTTTTGTACCACTTTGGTCCTTAAAAACTTTGCTAACTCATTTTATTTCTTTTTTATTTCTTATTTTCTTAAAATTATTTATTTATTTTTTAAATGTTGGTCCTACATATACATTTGCGAGCACATACATTTTTATTTATTTCTTATTTTTTAATTTTTTAAAATTTTTATCATTTTTGGGTATGTGGCCTGTGTCTGTTATCCCCTCTGTCCACCCCAAACTACACAGACAATATAATGTAGCACCACTTCCCCCTGCAAAGACACACTAAATAAAGGGGAAACCTTACATATAAAAAAAGAGCTCTTATCTACTAGATATA